>NC_092414.1:91562196-92762196 GCF_040894005.1 Engystomops pustulosus | reverse complement strand
GGGGGGCATGGTCATCTGTAACTGCCACTCGCTGCCTCCATTGCCAGTGAATTCTCTAATTTTTCTATCACGAGCTGCATTGGTGGAATTATGGATATAATTTTTCTTTATAGCTTGGATGCAGCATGATTGGCACCCATAAATTGCTAGTAGTGGGTATTGGATAAACCTGGCCCTTCCTCTCACTGCCATAATCTGCCATATTGCTAGCACTTGCGATTATTTAGCCCAATCCGCCACCTTCACACCAGTGGGGTGTGAAGGGGGGGCACGGCCGGCCGAGCGGAGGGTGCGGCTGGAGCAGAGCAATACTGTCTGTGGACCCCCCAGGTGGACTCGCTGCAGCTGGTGACTTTTCACATGTGCTGTGTTTTTTTCTACGTCAGGCAGGGCCTGTAATACCCTTACTCGTCTCTTGGCCATGACATGATATGCATGTCCCCACTCTTTTCATTTTAGACCAGGCTAAAATGAAGAGAGTAGGGTCGCACACACTGGAGCCAAGAGGAGCTTCAGCGACGTAGCCTCAGGTTGATTTCCATACATTTTAAAACTGGTTTTATAAGTATAAGGGCGTTCCATTACATAAGAAAATGGAGGTCAGTGACTTTGATAAAGGACAAGAATGCAAATTTAGACAGTCTATCTTCAGTAAATCTGATGGAAGATGTCATTTAAGGGTTGAAAATCTGTGAACATGGTGAATGTTTGTTCGGATAAAAGTACAAACTAATAGTTTTGGTGGCCTGCCAAGTACTATAAAAGTTAATAAAAAAAGGTATGTGAGCACAGAACAATAACTTCTCAAAGTCACCCGATGTCAGATAAAATCTTTTTGTACAATATGTAATACATATTTTAATTTTTTTGTTACAGTATATAAATATTTTTACATATGAACAAATTAACCCTTTATTTCAAAGGCATCATTTGTATGATCTAAAGTATATTCCATTCCATTTTAAGTTGTGAAACATCTAAATGAAATGACAATCCTGCGAATAACATGGTGTTCATTTTGGGAATAATATCCTTGAAAAAAAATGTCCCACAGAAACGAAAGATAAAAATATTTTCAGTCTGTTCATTTCATTGATTTGATGTGCTGTGATGTGAGTGGCCGCAATGTCAGATATAATTAGACCAAAAGGTGCCATGTCTGCCAAGAGAAAAGTTGCATCTGTTCCAATTTATCAAGTTGCTGCTACTTCATTACTAAATACTTAACTCTATTAAAAGATGTGTTAATTCTATTATTGAAAAAGAGATTGATAATGATAACACTACATTAATTACATGTCAATTTTTTGTTGCACTTCTATATAATTAAAGAAGAGGCTGTGAAAATCAAAACTTAAAGGGAACCTACCACCGGGGACCTCATTTTCACTAAAGACAGGTTACAGATGCCCATTACAGTTGCATAGCAAATATGTCCTTTTGCTTTCTCTAAGCATTGGATTACAATATCATTGTGTGTTATAACTAACCTTGCATGCTCACAAAATCATCTGTGTCGTCCTTGGGTTTGGGCTTTGGTTTGGAGGCATTTTAAAAAACACATTGTAACAAGAAGTAAAAAGTTTAGTTGCAGCTCACCCATTTTATGTCTTATTGGAACAAGTATCCTTTAATAAAGATGAACTTTTAAATTAAAAACCTGGACACAGTCGCTGGATTCCTTTCCTACTCCTCATTGAAAAACACATGACGTGTCTTTGCTGCAGACTGCTCAGCTTTTGGCCCCCATTTTTGTGCTTCTATACAGCTCCTCCCTCTCCCACTGATGTCAGCTCACCAGGCTGTGAGCTTTGAAAAGAAGCGGGAGCAAGGAGCTGTACAGGAGCACATAGTTGGGGGACAAGAACTAAGCAGTCTGCAGTATAGACAAATCACATCAAACCATACCCAACCCCTGGGACTACACAGATGATTCTGTCAGGGTGCAAGATAAGTTATAACACACAATTATATTGTAATGCAAATGCTTAAAGAAAGCAGGAAGGCATATTTGCACTGCAGGTGTGAAGGGCTGTTGCAACCTGTCTTTAGTGAAAACGAGGTCCCTGGTGACAGGTTCCCTTTAATAAAGTTGTTGAAAACTCTTTAATAGAAATACAGAACAACATGACATTTAAACTGTAATAAGTGATAAGCAAAAATGTAATGCTTCTTATGATGATTACCATTCATTTGTATCACATTGTTGTTAATCATTACTTTATAGCTTTCTTTTTAATACCTGCAATGCATCAATAGTCAGAATAGATGAAGATTGATAGGGATTTGGGATTTAGCTGTAACTCAGCAATTATCATAGTCATCTGGTCTTTGTTGTACTGTTCCCTTGTGTACCTGGTTGTGTTCATTAATCTGTATGTCGATTACAACGTCTGTGATACTGATCTTTGTTTGTGTCTTCTGACTATAAGAATGTTCACTTGCTTGTGGCTGATAGAACAACCTATAATTATCTATCTACATTTACTCTGAGAGTTTCTGTAACAATGAATATCTTCAAATTGTTTTATTTCACAAGTACTGTAATATAGTTATGTTCCAAAGATACATCTGTTGTCTACAGAGAAAATAAAAATGTAAACAGTTGACTATAGTTTTATCATTTATCATCCATTGCAAAGATTTATCACTACCTTTCTTCTAAATGATAAAAATAAAGTTGCCGATTTTTGCACAATGACATTTTTGTGCACTTTTTTGCAACTCTTCCACATTTGCATCACAACTTGAGGTGCACTGTTTTTCAATAGATTTGTTGTATTTATCAGGCGCAAAAAGGGGCGTTAAACCCCCCCCCCACCAACCTGAATGTGCCGTTAACTGAGAAGTAACACTGCGCTCTTGTGCAGAGAGGCTTATCCCCAGCAGCAGGGCTCAGCAGACACTAGTACAGATAATACAGACACTGCAGACTCTATTTACAGTTCATGAGCTTCTCCAGGACAATGGGCTCTGCTGTGAGTGTTATCTTTATTCTGGGATGTGGGAGAGAAGCAGAGAGGAACTTGTAGGAGGATCACATGTAACTGCCCGAATCTAGCATTGCATCTAAACTGCACCTAAATTGCCCCTAAACTGCATTTAAGTAAAGTTATTAATAAGAGGCAGGAACTCAGCTTATCACAGATGGTTGTAGCTTGTGATAATTCTGGCGCAACTGTACGCCAGAATATAGGCGCAACTACTGTAAATATGCATAGAAAAGTGATACATATGGCCCAAAATGCTTTATTTAGACACATCAAAAGTTTTGCAAATCTTGACAAAAAGACAAAACTGCTCACACTATTTTTTTTTTTTGGAAAGGTGTTTTTATTTTTAACTGTGAACTGTCTTTCAGCTGCTATATGCAGACAATATAACAATAGCATTATATAAAGAAAGGGGAGATTTCTTGGACACCCGACTTTGAAACTTTTTTTAAATAAAAATTGCATCCTCAACACCACGGAGTAATGTTAGACTAACAGACACAGGTGCAATTTAACACAAGGAGAATCCACCTAAAATAATTTAAACTAAGAAACTAGACAAAATTAAATGGACAACTAAAAAGAGAAAAGATAAATCTCCGCCCTTGTGCAATTTAGCACTGGGGTCTTAGTGTAGAAAAAACTATTCATATATTAACATTTTTAGTCTTTAACCCCTTTAGTACACAACCAATTTTCACCTTTAGGTCACAGCACAATTTTTTAAATCGCCATGTCACGATATGCAGCTATAACTTTAGAACCCTTTAACTTACCAAGTTCATTTTGAGATTTTTCATGACATGTTATAATTCACATAATTGGTATATTTTGGTTGTAATTTTTTGCACTTACAGGCAGTCCCCGGGTTACATACAAGATAGGGTCTGTAGGTTTGTTCTTAAGTTGAATTTGTATGTAAGTCGGACCTGGATACTTTATAATTGTAAACCCAGACAAAATTTGTTTGGTCTCTGTCACAATTGTATTTTAAAAATGTTGGGTTGTCATAAGAACCAGGATTAACACTAAAGCTTAATTACAGACACCTGTGATAACTGTTACAGCTGTTTATTGTAGCCTAGGACTAAAGTACAGTAAATTACCAACATCCAGGGGTCCGTTTGTAACTAGGGGTCGTCTGTAAGTCGGGTGTTGAAAATTTTTAAATATTTGCGATTTTCCAATTTTTGAACGTAATGCTCATCAAACAGTTATTCCAACCATCAAAATTGGTTAATAACTAACTTTAACAATAAGTCTGCTTTATGTTCACAGATTTTTATTTGTTATTTTATTTTATTAAGACCTTACAAGGTGTCAGCAATTGACCTGATAAAAAGGTTTCAGCAATTTTAGAAATCTTAATGAAAGTTTAAGAATTTATTATTTTAAATCATAAATCATAAGGAAAAATCATTTCAATAGGGGTTTTAAGAGTTCTATTCTTAAAACTGCACTCCTCAAACTATTTAAAATCTTTTGTGAGCATGTTAACCCCTTAAGCATTTCACATGAATTAAAAACGTGAGGTTTAATTTAAATTTGACAATAAAATGCATATATTTATGCATGATAAAATTGAGAAAATGCATCTCAGGTTTTGTTGTGCAGTTTCTTATGAGTAGGGCAATATCCTGCATGTGACTGAAAACTTCTATAAGGGCCCACAGTAGGACAAAGAAGGTAAGGAGGGTCATCAAGGTTTTGGAGGCAGATTTTGATAACTCTGTTTTCATGTGCCATTACACAATTGAAATGTTCCCTAAGGTACCAGAACAGTGAAACCCCAAACAAATGATTCTATTTTGAAAACTACTCCTCTCAGAGAAATTATCAAGGTTATATTGATCAACAACACAAATGTTTTTTTTTATAAAGTATTAACACTGCTTTGTATACATGAAATCTTTTTTCCAAAAAAACTTGCTTTGGCCACAAAATTTTTATTTTTGGAAGGGTTTACACAACAAATGCACCACATAGTTTGTTATCCAGTTTCTATAGAATGCCGTAATATCCCATATGTGGTCACAAACTGTTGTAGGGGAGCACTGCGGGGCTCTTTAATATGTTATAGATAACATGTTACATATTTTCAATGGTTCTATGGGTCAGTGCACTTATGATATACTTATATAGGTTTTTTGCATTTGACTAGCTCTAAATAAAAAAATATCCTTTGATTTTGCATTGCCATCTTCTAAGAAGTGTAATGTTTTTTTGTTGTTGACTGAACTGTTTTTGAGGTAAATCTGTCTTTTGAATACATCTTATAGTGTTTATTTTCTTTGGTTGGATGCACAAAAATAATATTTTTTTACAATTTAGTAATTCATTTTTTTACAGGTTCAGTAATATTTTTTTTAATTTACAGGTTGTTATGGATACGGCAATTCTTATATGTCTGGTTTGTGTGAGATTTTTATGTTTTATGTGGTTTGGGAGTTTTATAATATATAGGGCATTTAAGGGCATTTGTGCTTTATTTAAAAAATTTTTACCCAATTTTGTTCCCTTCTGGGACTTGAACAAACGATCATCTTATCACCTGTTCAAATTAATATACTGCCATACTAATGAATGGCAGTGATTCATATCAGTCACCCTTTGCTGATAGTTAATATGGTTGAATACATACATATGTAAATCAAGTTCAACCAAGGAAGTGAAGGATTAGGATGTTAGGATGGGGTTTAAGGGAAACAAATATATAACATAGATGTTATTTTGATGAATAAAGGCATCTAGACCCTTCTTGAAGTTGGTACTGTGAGCTATTTCACAGATTCACAGTTCTTACAGTAAGGAAGACTTGTAAAATCTTTTTTAGTTATCTCTTTTCCAGACTAAATAAATCTAATTGTTTTAATCTTTCCTCATCAATTTATCTATAATCTACTATTACAACAAGGTACTCTCCCAGAATTACTTGCCAAGGACATTTGTTGCAAAACCTTACATTTAACCACAGTGGACCTCATTTGCCAAATAGATGCCCAGACACTCCATTTGTGAGTCACTAGAGATGGGAGAATTTGTTGAAATTCGATTTGACCCAATTCATCGAATTTTTCGAAAAAAATTTGATTCGACCCGAATCAAATCATGACGAATCACGTTAAAAAACACGTATTTGCATGTATTTGCAACGTTATAGAGTGGTGGAGAGTGAAAACAGCAATATGGAAATCACAGGTTGTTCCAGGGAGACAGAGGTCAGTTGGCAGAAGCATGAGTAGGCCGCAAATTGAAGCGCAATGGATCTATCGCCTTCACACACTAAGCCCCAGGGGATTAAACGAGGGCTTTACATTTGCACCCTTCCTCTAAATACTTACAACTGAGATAACACTAAATACCACAGACTTATTAATAACTGTATAACTGAGACTGTAAGCCAGCCACTAACCTGATAGACATAAGGAACATTAAAAAGATGACTAATCGAACCAATCAGGACTGCCCAAATAATAAAGTATCCCCAATTTAGGATGTGACACAAACACTCATATGGGCTGTAGAGGCAATTGCAATACCTAAAGGAAGTGTGGCAATAAACCCATAGGAAATACAGTAACTACATACACTCCCCCCCCATCCCCAACTGAGGGTGTTCCAGATGCAAAGATTCAATACCTGCGCAGCAACAAATTGGGCACCGGGAAGAACTGCAATGCCCGAGAGCAAACGCATGCGCCATGAGGGACAAAGCTGCGCCGATGCCCTGTGAGAGAGGGGATGAGCGCCCCACGCACACGCATGTAGGAAGAGGTTAAACATACCGGAATCAAAGTGTGGAGTATTCCATGCACGCGCATCAGGGCTGGACATAGGCTTAGCAAACAGAGACCCAGCATACACAGGAACCAATCAAAACTAGTGGGAGGTACCCAAACGGAGAGAAAGATTGGAGGAGACACACACGCCCACAGAGTGATGTCACGATTAAGCCTTTAAAAGGCTCACAGACGCCACCTGGAGTTGCTTTTTCCCCAAACCCCTGAGGACGCCACGTTAGGTGGTGAAACATGTCGGGGGGGGGGGGGGGGCGGCGACAATAGGTTTTAGCACAGAGACAGAGAGGAACCTAATGGAATAGAGAGTCAGGTCAGGCTCTAATTCGGAAGTCAAACACATAAGAGAGGTAGCTCAGAGAGAGGAGGGGAAAAACAGCAGGTATAGGATACCGCAGATGGATGCAGTGGGATGTATGCATGGTGTGAACTACCCTACCCCAATCCTAAATTTTCCCCTACCCTACTAATACCCTCTGTTTGAAAGCTGACCAGAATGAAAGACTCTAATACTAATCAAAGCATCCTGAAAGGAATGTGATAGATCAACAAGCCAAAACAGGTTAACCTCCAGATCTCTGATAATTTTAGACAACCAAATCGGGTCAGAAACACCGTTCATTCACACATTTTTTGTCTTTTTACTCTATATTTTTAAATGCATGAGAATTAAAGTTAAATTTTAAAGAGCAAAAAAAGGGTTTAAGCGCCCGAGTGGCCCTATTCTGTCTTATAGGCCGTATAGAGGCACAATGACAAATTATGGAAGCGGCGGAAACATGGTAGGCTGCGGAGTGGCACAATGACAATGTATGGAGATGGCAGCAGGAGGTCAGAGAGTGGCACGATGACAAATTCTTTAGGTGGCAGCAACATGGTAGGCCACAGAGTGGCACAATGACAGAGTGTGGAGGTTTCAGCAACATGGTAAGCCACAGAGTGGCAAAGTGACAGAGTGCAGAGGTGGGGGCAGCAGTAGCAGCAGCAGGAGGACATAGAGTGGCACAATGACAAATTCTTTAGCTGGCAGCAACATGGGAGGCCACAGAGTGGCAGAATGACAGAGTGTGGAGGTGGCAGCATCAGAAGCAGCAGCAGGAGGTCATAGAGTGGCACAATAATAAATTCTTTAGCTGGCAGGAACATGAGAGGCCACAGAGTGGCACAATGACAGAGTATGGAGGTGGCGGCAACATGGTAGGCCACAGAGTGGCAGAATGACAATGAGTGTGGAGGTGGGTGACAATTCCAGTACCTGGTAAAGATGGTGGGAGACATATGGAGCAACTGGCAGCAGATTTGTGGCATCAGGCGGGTGGCAGCATCAGAATAGTGGCTGAGGCAGGTAGTTAGAATCCAGACTCATTTTTCAACGTTTGGTGGAGGCGCCATGGCTGATCTAATCTGATGCATAAGGCATTGGTGTGTTAAAATCCTGGCCGATCCAAGTCTGATTCATCTGGACAAAGGTCAGTTTCTCAACATTACGGTAGACAAGCGGGTTTTCCTTAGGGTAACGAAGGCCCCGTTGCACTGAACACCTGCTCTGATACCACACTACTGGCGGGGCAGGACAGATTCTGCAAACTCCGAAAGTTGCGCCTTGCATCAAGTTTGGCTGCCAGTAGTCCAGGGGATCCTCTACCTGGGGTGGAAAAGTGCAGTCCAAGTAGGCCACCTGCTGGTGCAAGGTCTGCTCCATGTCCAGCTGCTGCTGGTGGCAGCTACCCTCGTCACTAGGTGGGTGTAGGAAGTTGCTCATTAAGGACTCCAGACTTAAGCTGCTGCTGATGGAGCTGCTACTGCTCCTACCCCCCCATCTCCCCACAGCAGCAGTGGCAGTATACGGTGAGCGCTCACTGCCAGGAATCCCCCGTACAGACCTGACAGAGGATGGACAATGGCACACAAAGGAAGAGGCCAACTGTCTTTTCAGTATTTCTCTATAGTATGCCAGTTGTTCCTCACATTTTTTATTGGTAGCAAGGGTCCAAGAGGGTGTTCACTATTTGGCTGTCACTAGTTAGGCAAAACAGCATGCTGTGGGCCATCTGCGCAAGTGACTCTGAGGGACTCCTGGCCTCCATCTGCACTGTATACTGCCTTGGTGCTTCTGGGTCATCTGACTCATTTTCTACCTCCTCCAGATGCTCCTGTGCCTCCTCTCTTGCTACCTGAGTGGAAAAACCACTGATTTCACCAGACTCTGTTTGTGCTCCAACGTCCTCCTCCTCCTCCAGTTCAGCACCCACCGGACTCATGTGGCCATGATATGTAGTCGCCACTTCTTCAGTGCCCTGACCAGACAGATTTTGCAGCATCCGTTCCAGGACATGAAGCTGTGGAATGACATTATTCACCCCGCAGTCCTGGCGGCTGACAAGTAACATGGCCTCTTCAAAGGGCCTGAGCAAAAGGCAGGTGTCATGCATGAGCTGCTAGTGTCTGACATCAAAGTTACACAGGGGAGAACTCCTGTCCCCCTGTGCATCATTAAAAAATTATTGTTCATACAGGTGGTCTAACATATGGAGGCTGGAATTCCAATGGTTGGAAACATTGCATATCAGACTATGTTGGGGGAAGTCGCTCTGCCGCTGCAGCTCGGGGAGAGTTAGCTTGGCTTTGTAAGAATGGCTGAAGTGCATGCACAGTTTCCTGGTTATTTTTAGAATGTCCTGCAGATGGGTGGAAGAAATTTTAAAGGGACCTGTTGACAAATAGATTGAACACCTGCCGCCATGCAGGGCACATGGACCACCCCTTCTCGGTGCAGCATGGACACCATGTTCCTCTCATTGTTTGCCACCAAGGTTCTGATTTTCAGTTGTCGTGCAGATTGATTTCTGCTTGCATGACGTGGAGCAGTTGCTCAGGCAAACCAGATGGAGAGTTGCATGACACCGCTGTGCCCTGCACATGTGGTACGATGGAGCAGCACTTAGACTTGTGGAGGCTGAGGTGGTTTTGGAGAAGGAGGAGGAGGACAATGACGCAGGAGCAGAAGTTTGACAATGTAGAGGAGAAAGCGGCGCCTCATGTTCAATTTGTTGGTGTGGCAGGGCGCAAAGCAGCGGATGTCTGCCCCACCTCTTCACTGCCAAGCAGCTACTGACTGTCCTCAAAGAATTCATCCTTGCTGTATAGACAGCACATGCAGTGTGAAATGCCGTGATTGGAAATGGCTGCCTGTTTTTATAGGGATTTGTGACATCACATAAACTTGCCGGTTGCTGAATGGCCTGCAGGTCTGCACATGTGATCGAGGGTGTTGCTTTCTTCTTCCCAGAGTTCTCTGCCCCATGTAACACGTTGTGCTTGCACCCATTTTGGTAATAAAGGAGAAAAAAAACTTTGTTCCCACAAATCACCGTAAACTTCGGATTTGTGACGGATCAAATTTTCCCTGAAATTCAGACAGAATTCCACTTCGTTCGAATCGATTCTCCCATCTCTATCAGTCACCCTGCAGCCTATGAACATCACCCAGTGAGTGTATTATACTAAACAGCTTTGTGACAGTGTTGAATGCCTTTGAAAAGTCCAAAAGTCAAAAATATCCACAGCAGCTCCTCTGTTCAGGTATCTGCTCATTTACACATTTTCGTCAGATTTCCAGACGATTTCTGTTTTGCGCCACATTTTACAGGGGATTTTGGCACATGCGGTCGTAATCCTGTGCATATGTGACACCTATTCTGCTTCCCATTGGTTTTACTAAGTATATTATTCTTACACTACAGTGAACATTATGTTCTTGTATGATCTGTATTTTTGATGATATTTTGTGCGCCCACACTGTATTGTGCCAGGTTAATTTTTCCTGTGCACTGGTGTCTAATTTAAATGTACTTTTAAGATTGTTTACACTAAAAATTGATTTATTACATATGTATTATTAAATAAGATACATGAAAGTGTGGAAAGAAACATGTTAGGGGCTTATTTACCTGATACCTTACGAGCAGAGATGTGCTTCAGTAAACCCTGCATAGTCATTTGCCATTAAACTTTGTTTATTTCAAAGCCATAAAAAATGAAATAAAATATTGCAGAATACAAACACTTAACTGTGTATACTATATAAGGTACACATGTTTTAAGAATTCCACAGACATTTCCTTTTCCTAAAGATACACAACTATACATGAATGCCATAAACATTTTGTCAGAGAAATAAACTTTTGCCAGAGGTGGCCTCAGCAGATGTTTTCTCTTTCTCCATTTTGAACACAAGTAAAGTTAGAGTACCTCTCCCTATCACACTGACACTGCATACACATATGATGGCATGCACTGCTGACCTACTGCCATTCATAGTAGGACAACCAATGATGATGTACTGTCATAATCTTGCACTGGAGTTAAAAAAAAACAGAAGAACAATTTTATTTATTGCATTGTATGACTTATGTTTACTTCATTCACCACTCTACGTATATAAGTAATGCAAAATGCATTTTATATTGCTTGCTTTTATCCACTTTAAATCCAAAGTACATTAACATTCATTAGAATATCATCTATCAAAAAATAAATTAAAGCAATTTATCTACGGCGCACAAGATGTATGCTGTCAACATCTTTCCGATTAGGTTGATCTTTGACTGTGCACAAATGCAACAAAGTACAGTATATCATTCTTTCTCTGAAGGCTATGAGCTGTTACCATGATACTATAAAACAATTAAGGCTAAGACTTTGAGAAGAAACTAATATATGCAAAATATTCTGCTGGATCAGTGATATCATGGAAAACAAGGGCCAATTTAAGAGATGCTGACAACATAACAGACATTTAATGAATAAATTAGCACAATGCATGTTTATCTAAAAAAGGCTATTGTAGATAACATTTCCCAGCTCTTATTCATAACACTGCTATAAATTCAATTACTATCCAGTATTTACTGCAGCCTGCATCCCATGGAATTTTTATAGAGTCTTTTCCTTCAATCTATAAGTTAACCCTAGAAATCATCCAGGTTGAAGAAGCCATTACTATTTGTAAAATTACAATTTGTAAGAAGCAATCCCAACAACAATTAAGTAGTTAATCAGTTAGAATGTTCTAGGGTTAGAATATTCTTAAGAACATTTGTTTGCAGTAACAATTAGATAAGCATTATCTAACAATTAAACATTGAAATATTAAATCTTTCACACTCTTCTCTTGCGACCTGATGCCTCCCACCTGTACACCATGTTAACTTTCAGCATATTTGTATTCACTTCATGTCATTTAGAATTGTCTAGGGGTGGTACTGATGACTAGGTGATGTAGTCAATATACAAAAGCAAAATAAATCAGGTTTATGTATATCGCGCTCCTCCAATATGAGAAAAGTTGGTATTTACCTTTAGTTGTTCACGGAACTTGGGTGGAGGGTAGAAAGTAGAGAATCAGTGCACTGTTTTGCTTCTGCCACGGATCCGGCGCAGCCCCGGCCGGTGACCGCGTTCGGATGTGCGTGGACGCTGTGCGAAGTTCTCCGGTGTCTGCTTCGGTGACGTCACCACTGGAGCTACGGAAACAAAGGAGGAACAAATTTCCTACGCGTTTCGGAGACAGAGACGGTCTCCTTCGTCAGGGATCGCTACGCTCCTTTGGAGGTATCCTTAAGTAGCTACTTGGCCTCACCTTTGAACTACTCGCAGTAGGTACTCAGTGCACCTGTCAACGGTTGTTTTAAAAGGCAAATGTCTCTATTTCGCTATTTAGTCCCCCCGGGACAAGGGTATTGAGGTTAAAAATCCATTTGCTTTCAGCTCTTGACATTTTATTAATAAAATTTCCCCCCCCGGGGTGGATAATTTCAATCCCAAAGATTGCAGTTCCAGATAGTAGTCCTGAATGTTTTTCCATGAAATGTCGGGACAATGGATGTCCTTTATTCTTTTTCTTTATGTTCCGTATATGTTCGTTTATTCTTTTGTACAGGGGCCGTATTGTTCTCCCTACGTATAGTTTTTCGCAACTACATTTTAATCCGTATATCACCCCTTTAGTGTGACAATTGATTCTATTTTTGATAGTGAATGAAGTTTGGGAACCACACATTTGTATCTCCTGAACTGGGTTTTTCAGTTTCAAGGTCTTACACATGGAGCATCTTCTGCATGGGAAAAATCCGTTTGGCATTTGTGTCTCTAAGGTGATTTTATTTGTAGTTTTCGTTGTTTTTTTGTGGTTCTTAATGGTGGGTGCTATTAGGTTTCCTAAATTTTTTGCTTTCTTGAAAATGAAAGAGGGGTTTTCTGGTATTAGTTCGCCTATCACTTTGTCCTCCTTCAGGATATCCCAGTGTTTTTTGATGATCTTCTTAAACAAACCACCATGGACTGTGTGGTTGATCAGGAAGGGCACTTTAATTTCCATGGATTCAGTTTGTAGTTTAGGTGTTCTTTCTTTCAATAGATGTTCTCTTGCTAAATCTGCTATTTTGTGTTTTGTTTTTTCCAGTTCTTTATCGTTGTATCCTTTTTCCTCAAATTTTTTAGATAGCACATTAGCCTCCTTCCAATAATCCTCCATCTCTGTACAGTTCCGGCGTATTCTAGTGAATTGGCCTTGAGGAATATTTTGTAGCCAAACAGGGTAATGGCAGCTGTCAAGTGGTATATAGCTGTTGCTGTCGGTCGGTTTTCTATATGATTTTGTGAGGATTTTTTTGTCCTTAATGAATATTGTGAGGTCCAAAAAATTTATTGATTCCTTACTGTATACCGGGGTGAAGTGTAAATAAAACTCATTTTTATTAATATCATTAAAAAACTGTAATAGAGATTGCTCACCCCCTTTCCATATAAAAACAATATCGTCTATAAAACGATGCCACAGGGCCAAGTTTGCCCGCGCTGACGGATCGGCATAGATGGCGGTCTCTTCCCATCTGCCTACATATAAGTTAGCATAGCACGGGGCAAACTTGGTCCCCATGGCCGTACCCCATGTCTGTAAGTAAAATTTATCTTCGTATAAAAAGTAATTATGGGATAAAATAAAGGAGATGCACTCTCCTATAAAATCAATTTGCTCCTTTGGTATTCTTTGTTCCTTATTTAGAAAATATGTGGCTGCTTCTCTTCCTTTTTCGTTTTCGATCACTGTATATAATGAGGTGACGTCTAGGGTTCCAATTATGTAGTCATCCTCCCAAGTGGTATTTTCTAGTATCTGTAGAATATGCTTAGTATCTTTTAAATAAGCTGGGAGTTGTTGGGTGGCTGATTGTAACATATTATCCACATATTCTGACATATTCGCCGTTAGGCAGTCAATGCCAGATATGATAAGGCGTCCTGGTGGGGTAGTTGTGGATTTATGAATTTTCGGTATGTGATAAAAGGCAGCTATGCGGGGAGTTAGATTATTTAGGTAAAATGATTCTTGTTTTGTTAGGATGCCCTTGGTTGAGCCAGTTTTAATTAGTATATTCAATTCCTTTTGATATTCCTTTGTGGGGTCCTGTGCCAACAGTTTGTATGTTTTGTTGTCCCCTAACAATTTTTGTGCTTCTAGCTTGTAGTATTCTTGATCCATAATTACAATACTCCCGCCTTTGTCTGCCTGTCTAATAATAATTGCATTATTATTCTGTAATTTCTTTATTGCTTCTGTTTCACCTTTGGTTAGGTTATTTTTATGTGTTTGTTTTGAGATTTTCTGATTTCTTATATCTTTTATTGTTGCTTGTTGAAATGCATTAAAAGCCTCTGAGTATTCGTTTAGTGGATGCATTTTCGATTTACATTTGAGGTCTGTATGTAAAAATTGGCTAGAGGGAGAGATCATGTTGGTGTTATTGTCCGTCTTTTTGTAGAAGTACTTTTTTAGAGATAAATTTCTCATGAATTTCTTTACTCCAATAAAAGCCTCAAACTTATTAAATTTCGCTGTGGGTGCGAATTTCAGGCCTTTTTTCAGTAATGTTTCTTCATTTTTGGTTAGTGTATATTTACTGATGTTGTAGATTTTTACTGCATCGTTTCGGTGTTTTAATGCCTTTTTCTTTTGGGGGAGTTTCCCACCCCTTGTACCTCTTTTGGTTTTTTTCCACTTCTTACCTGAAAAAAATCCTGTTTTACAGTTTTTTTCTTTTTCTCTGCAGTTAGGATTCTGTTGTTCTTTCTTATGGTCGGTGTCGAATCCTCCGTTATTCCCCCTGGTTCTTGATTTTCTGTACTCTCTAAGTCGCCCAACGTTGTATATTTGTTGCTTATGGGAATTGGATCGGGCTCTCTTCGTCTCTCGACTATGACAGTTGGACTTAGCGGGACAGTGGGGTGTTCGGGTGTTCGTCTTATTTTATTATGTGACCGATCATTGTCATCAGTTGATATTTGAACATGTTCTCCTTCTTTTATAAAATTATCCACTTGCGGATGCGCTCTACTATCATTGGTGCTTGGTGATTGTGAACAGATTTCTTCAGTTAGGTGGGAATCTGCGAGGGTTTCATCTATCGTGCAGAGATGTAGTGAGGTATTTGGGTCTTCTTCGTATATGTTGTATGGTACTTCATCTCTTTTGAATTTCTTATTCTTTTTATATACTATTTCCTCCTCTTTTTGTCTAATACGTTTTTTGATGTTAATGGATAATTGTATGATTTCTGGATGTTCTTTATAAGGTTTTATTTCCTCAAATAGATCTAATATTTCTTTGTTTGTTCTCCTTAAAATGGTTTCTCGTTTTTTTATTATGAATTTAACAGCCTGTTTGGAGAAACTGTGGAGTAGTTCCTCCCATTCCCCTAGGGTCTCTTTATCTCCAATGTCTCCTGTTAGTGTTTTTTCTAATTTTAGACCTTTTGGTATGCAGTTAAACTCTAAATATTTTTCCAATGTCGCAATCTCCCATAAATCTCTCATCTCAGTGATTAGTAATCGCTCTAATGTTTTTAGTGTAAGTATCGTATTTTTTATATTGTCGTTAGGTTTATGATCGTCATAATTGTGTGGGATCTGAAAGAGGGTATGAATGGTATTGATTCTATTTCTTCGGTCATTCCAGAGGGTACTCATATTGGTGTTTTAGTTGCAGCTAGAGATGAGCGAACATGCTCGTCCGAGCTTGATGCTCGTTCGAGCATTAGCGTACTCGAAACTGCTCGTTGCTCGGACGAATACTTCGGCCGCTCGAGAAAATGGCAGCTCCCGCCGTTTTGCTTTTTGGCGGCCAGAAACAGAGCCAATCACAAGCCAGGAGACTCTGCACTCCACCCAGCATGACGTGGTACCCTTACACGTCGATAGCAGTGGTTGGCTGGCCAGATCAGGTGACCCTGGGATAGACTAGCCGCTGCCCGCGCTGCTCGGATCATTCTGTGTCTGGATGCCGCTAGGGAGAGAGCTGCTGCTGGTCAGGGAAAGCGTTAGGGTGTTCTATTAGCTTACTGTTAGGCAGGAGTGATTCTCCAAGAACCCAACAGCCCTTCTTAGGGCTACAATAACGTTCTACTTTTTTTTTTTTTTTATTTGCATCTAGTACCATTTTGTGAGGAATTAGCAGGGGGACTTGCTACCGTTGTGTTTAGCTCTTAGTGGCACACATATCCACCTCAAACACCAAAGTGGGAAAATTTAGTAGGGGTTGGATGAGATGTCATCTCATCTGGCATAGTAGTGTGCTTTCATACTTGGCTAGAAAATAGCCATAGGAGAATCCAAACGGCTTACGCCTACAGTAGCGTTATATATTTGATTTCTGGTTGATCTGCTGGTGGCTGTACTTGCTGCAGTGCATCTACTAGCCAATTGTGAGCAATTTGTAGTGAGACTTGCAACCGCTGTGTTTTGCGCTTAGTGACGCACATATCCATTGCAAAGACCGAAGTGGGAAAATTTAGTAGGGGTTGGATTTCAATTAGGCACAGTCTGCCATTTGTCCTTTTTTATTTTACGTTTATTTTGTTTAATAACTCAGCGTCATCTCATCTGGCATAGTAGTGTGCTTTCATACTTGGCTAGAAAATAGCCATAGGAGAATCCAAACGGCTTACGCCTACAGTAGCGTTATATATTTGATTTCTGGTTGATCTGCTGGTGGCTGTACTTGCTGCAGTGCATCTACTAGCCAATTGTGAGCAATTTGTAGTGAGACTTGCGACCGCTGTGTTTTGCGCTTAGTGACGCACATATCCATTGCAAAGACCGAAGTAAGAAAATTTAGTAGGGGTTGGATTTCAATTAGGCACAGTCTGCCATTTGTCCTTTTTTATTTTACGTTTATTTTGTTTAATAACTCAGCGTCATCTCATCTGGCATAGTAGTGTGCTTTCATACTTGGCTAGAAAATAGCCATAGGAGAATCCAAACGGCTTACGCCTACAGTAGCGTTATATATTTGATTTCTGGTTGATCTGCTGGTGGCTGTACTTGCTGCAGTGCATCTACTAGCCAATTGTGAGCAATTTGTAGTGAGACTTGCGACCGCTGTGTTTTGCGCTTAGTGACGCACATATCCATTGCAAAGACCGAAGTGGGAAAATTTAGTAGGGGTTGGATTTCAATTAGGCACAGTCTGCCATTTGTCCTTTTTTATTTTACGTTTATTTTGTTTAATAACTCAGCGTCATCTCATCTGGCATAGTAGTGTGCTTTCATACTTGGCTAGAAAATAGCCATAGGAGAATCCAAACGGCTTACGCCTACAGTAGCGTTATATATTTGATCTCTGGTTGATCTGCTGGTGGCTGTACTTGCTGCAGTGCATCTACTAGCCAATTGTGAGCAATTTGTAGTGAGACTTGCGACCGCTGTGTTTTGCGCTTAGTGACGCACATATCCATTGCAAAGACCGAAGTGGGAAAATTTAGTAGGGGTTGGATTTCAATTAGGCACAGTCTGCCATTTGTCCTTTTTTATTTTACGTTTATTTTGTTTAATAACTCAGCGTCATCTCATCTGGCATAGTAGTGTGCTTTCATACTTGGCTAGAAAATAGCCATAGGAGAATCCAAACGGCTTACGCCTACAGTAGCGTTATATATTTGATTTCTGGTTGATCTGCTGGTGGCTGTACTTGCTGCAGTGCATCTACTAGCCAATTGTGAGCAATTTGTAGTGAGACTTGCGACCGCTGTGTTTTGCGCTTAGTGACGCACATATCCATTGCAAAGACCGAAGTGGGAAAATTTAGTAGGGGTTGATTTCAATTAGGCACAGTCTGCCATTTGTCCTTTTTTATTTTACGTTTATTTTGTTTAATAACTCAGCGTCATCTCATCTGGCATAGTAGTGTGCTTTCATACTTGGCTAGAAAATAGCCATAGGAGAATCCAAACGGCTTACGCCTACAGTAGCGTTATATATTTGATTTCTGGTTGATCTGCTGGTGGCTGTACTTGCTGCAGTGCATCTACTAGCCAATTGTCAGCAATTTGTAGTGAGACTTGCGACCGCTGTGTTTTGCGCTTAGTGACGCACATATCCATTGCAAAGACCGAAGTGGGAAAATTTAGTAGGGGTTGGATTTCAATTAGGCACAGTCTGCCATTTGTCCTTTTTTATTTTACGTTTATTTTGTTTAATAACTCGGTGTCATCTCATCTGGCATAGTAGTGTGCTTTCATACTTGGCTAGAAAATAGCCATAGCAATAGGATAGCATTGTTTGGTTTTAAAAACTCAAAAACACAAAAAAAAAAAAAAAACACAAAAAAAAAGTTAAAAAAAAATTAAAGCTATAACTCTCATTTTAAAAATGTTTAACCCGAGGGCTAGGGGTAGAGGACGAGGGCGGGGACGTGGGCGTCCAACTACTGCAGGGGTCAGAGGCCGTGGTCCTGGCCGGGGTGAGACACCACCTGCTTATGAGGGAGCAGGGGAACGCCGCAGAGCTACACTCCCTAGGTTCATGTCTGAAGTTACTGGGACTCGTGGTAGAGCACTGTTGAGGCCAGAACAGTGCGAACAGGTGATGTCGTGGATTGCTGACAATGCTTCGAGCAATTTGTCCACCAGTCAGTCTTCCACGCAGTCCACCCATGTCACCGAAATCGCCACTCCTCCAGCTCCTGCACCTCAGCCTCCTCCCCCCCAGTCTGCCCCCTCCCAGGAAAATTTGGCATTTGAACCGGCATACTCTGAGGAACTGTTTTCTGGACCCTTCCCACAGTCACAAACCACTTGTCCGGTTGCTGCTGAGCAATTTTCCGATGCCCAGGTTTTCCACCAGTCACAGTCTGTGGGTGATGATGACCTTCTTGACGTAGTGGAAGTGTGTAAAGAGGTGTCCGACGATGAGGAGACACGGTTGTCAGACAGTGGGGAAGTTGTTGTCAGGGCAGGAAGTCCGAGGGGGGAGCAGACTGAGGGATCGGAGGATGATGAGGTGACAGACCCAAGCTGGGTTGAGAGGCCGGGTGAACACAGTGCTTCTGAGACGGAGGAGAGTCCTCGACCAGAACAGGTTGGAAGAGGCAGTGGTGGGGCCAGACGGAGAGGCAGGGCCAGAGCTGGTGCTTCAGCGCCAAATGTGTCAACTAGTGAAGCTCCCGTGGCGAGGGCTCTTGCGGCGAGGGCTAGATCTTCAGAAGTCTGGAGGTTCTTTAAGGAAACACCGGATGACCGACGGACTGTGGTGTGCAACATTTGCCAAACCAGGCTCAGCAGGGGTTCCACCACTACTAGCTTAACTACCACCAGTATGCGCAGGCATATGAATGCTAAACACCCCACTCAGTGGCAACAAGCCCGTTCACCTCCGGCCGTGCACACCACTGCTCCTTCCCCTGTGTCAGCTGATAGTCAGCCCCCTGCCCAGGACCCTGCCACAAAAACCCCATCGTCGCCTCCACGATCCTCCACAGCATCCACCAGCGTTCAGCTCTCCATACCCCAGACGCTGGAGCGGAAACGCAAATATAGTGCAACCCACCCGCACGCCCAAGCCCTTAATGTGCACATCTCCAGATTGCTTAGCCTGGAGATGCTGCCCTATAGGCTAGTAGAGACCGAGGCCTTTCGCAACCTCATGGCGGCGGCCGCCCCTCGGTATTAGGTCCCCAGCCGCCACTACTTTTCCCGATGTGCCGTCCCAGCCCTGCACCAGCACGTGTCAGACAACATCACCCGTGCCCTGACCAACGCCGTTTCTGACAAGGTCCACCTGACCACGGACACGTGGACGAGTGCTGCCGGGCAGGGCCACTATATATCGCTGATGGCACATTGGGTTAACTTGGTGGAGGCTGGGACCGAGTCTGACCCTGGGGCTGGTCATATACTGCCGACGCCGAGGATTGCGGGGCCTACCTCGGTCCAGGTGTTTCAGGCCTACTATGCCTCCTCCTCCTCCCACCCCTCCTCCACCTCCTCCTCCGAACTACCATCCGTGGGCACGGCGCCATCAGTCGGTAGCTCTAGGCACAGCAGCAGTGCCGTTGCTAAGCGACAGCAGGCGGTGCTCAAACTGCTGAGCCTAGGCGATAAAAGGCACACCGCCCAAGAGCTATTACAGGGCATCACGGCGCAGACTGATCTGTGGCTGGCACCGCTGAACCTGAAGCCAGGCATGGTTGTGTGTGACAACGGCCGTAACCTGGTGGCGGCTCTGCAACTCGGCAGACTGACACATGTGCCATGCCTGGCCCATGTGTTAAATCTGATAGTTCAGCGTTTCCTCAAGACATACCCCAATCTGTCAGATTTGCTCACGAAGGTGCGCCGCATCTGTGCGCATTTCAGGAAGTCCAGCACAGATGCTGCCACTCTCAGGGCAGCGCAGCGCCGCCTCCAACTGCCCGCTCACCGACTGTTGTGCGACGTGCCCACGAGGTGGAATTCAACACTGACCATGTTATCCAGAGTTTACCAGCAGCGCCGAGCCATTGTAGACTGCCAGATGTCAACTTCCACCAGAACTGGTAGTCAGGTCAGTCAGCTTCCTCAAGTCTACAATGAGGAGTGGACGTGGATGTCTGATATCTGTCAGGTGCTGAGTAACTTTGAGGAGTCAACACAGATGGTCAGTGGCGATGCCGCCATCATCAGCCTCACCATCCCGCTGCTTGGCCTGTTGAAAAACTCTCTGATCAGCATGAAGTCGGAAGCTTTGCGCTCGTCACAAGAGACGGGGGAAGAAGATTCCCTTGTTGATAGCCAAAGCACCCTTAGGTCTGTTTCTCAGCGCATATCGGAGGAGGTGGAGGAGGATGAGGAGGAAGAGGAGGAGAATGTTGGCGAGACACAAGAGGGGACCATTGTTGAGTCCTTTACTGTTCAGCGTGTATGGGCAGAAGAAGAAGAGTTGGAGGAGTTGGAGGAGGAGGAAATGGACAGTCAGGCCAGTGAGGGGAGTGAATTCTTACGCGTTGGTACTCTGGCGCATATGGCAGATTTCATGCTAGGCTGCCTATCCCGTGACCCTCGCGTTCAAAGAATTTATTCCAGCACCGATTACTGGGTGTTCACTCTCCTGGACCCACGGTACAAGCAAAATCTTTCCACTCTCATTCCTGCAGAGGAAAGGAGTGTGAGAATGCATGAATACCAGCAGGCCCTGGTGCACAAGCTGAAACAGTATTTCCCTTCTGACAGCGCTAGCGGCAGAGTGCGTAGTTCTGCGGGACAAGTAGCGAGGGAGAGTAGGCGAGCAGGCAGCTTGTCCAGCACTGGCAAGGGTACGCTTTACAAGGCTTTTGCCAGCTTTATGTCACCCCAGCAAGACACTGTCACCTGTCCCCAGTCTCGGCAGAGTAGGGCTGATCTTTACAGAAAGATGGTGAGGGAGTACGTAGCTGACCATACCATCGTCCTAAATGATCACACAGCTCCCTACAACTACTGGGTTTCAAAGCTGGACATGTGGCACGAACTGGAGCTGTACGCCTTGGAGGTTCTTGCCTGCCCTGCCGCTAGCGTCTTGTCCGAGTGGGTTTTCAGTGCAGCTGGTGGCATCATCACCGATAAGCGTACACGCCTGTCGACTGACAGCGCTGACAGGCTGACGCTTATTAAGATGAATAAAGCCTGGATTTCTCATAATTTCCAATCTCCACCAGGTGAAGGAAGCTCAACCTGAATAATTGATCCACTCCTCCTCCTCCTCATTTTCCTCCTTCTCCTCCTCTTTGTACAGTAAAGCAGAGGAAACTGGCTATTTTTTGACAGGGCCCACTGGCTCTTGCTATAGTACTTTATGCATTTAATTTTTCTGGAGGGCCACCGACCCGGTCCTCTGTTTTAAACAATTTTTGGGAGTGCCACATACTGGCACTCAATCTATTCAATTTTTCTGGAGGGCCACCGACCCGTTCCTCTGTTTTAAACAATTTTTGGGAGTGCCACATACAGGCACTCAATCTATTCTATTTTTCTGGAGGGCCACCTACCTGCTCCTCTGGTTTGAAAACTTTTTGGGACTGCCACATACAGGCACTCAATCGATTCCATTTTTCTGGAGGGCCACCTACCTGCTTCTCTGGTTTGAAAACTTTTTGGGACTGCCACATACAGGCACTCAATCTATTCTATTTTTCTGGAGGGCCACCTACCTGCTCCTCTGGTTTGAAAACTTTTTGGGACTGCCACATACAGGCACTCAATCTATTCAATTTTTCTGGAGGGCCACCTACCTGCTCCTCTGGTTTGAAAACTTTTTGGGACTGCCACATACAGGCACTCAATCTATTCAATTTTTCTGGAGGGCCACCTACCTGCTCCTCTGGTTTGAAAACTTTTTGGGACTGCCACATACAGGCACTCAATCTATTCAATTTTTCTGGAGGGCCACCTACCTGCTCCTCTGGTTTGAAAACTTTTTGGGACTGCCACATACAGGCACTCAATCTATTCAATTTTTCTGGAGGGCCACCTACCTGCTCCTCTGGTTTGAAAACTTTTTGGGACTGCCACATACAGGCACTCAATCTATTCTATTTTTCTGGAGGGCCACCTACCTGCTCCTCTGGTTTGAAAAATTTTTGGAACTGCCACATACAGGCACTATCCAAATTAAATTGTCTCCATAGCAGCCTCCACACGTTGTCTCCATTGCTACCTCCAAAAGTCGTCCATATAGCTGCCTCCATACATCGTCCCTTTATCAAACGAGGTGTGTCAGGCAGAAATTTGGGTTGTTTTCATGGATTCCACATCAAAGTTGTTAACTTTGTCGCCACCCAGCTGTGTTATCCACAAAATATACTAATAAACTTTTATCATTTACCAATATTATTTCAGCGCTTCTTGCGCATCTGTTTACATTCCCCTCACCCGCCATATCCTAAACTTATAAGAACGCTACTACACTTGATCTTATACAAAAGGTTCTTAGAAGTGCTGTTTGGGGAGTAGCCTAGAGACAGGGGCTTGGATTGGCGAAAGCTTGCCTGGCAGCGGAGCGCCAACTCCATGCCAAGATCCAACTAACATAGTTTTAACTGCAGAACCTTTAATCTACTACTAGTTCACTGCCTCCATACATGGTCCCCTTATCAAACGAGCTGTGTCAGGCAGAATTTTGGGTTGTTTTCATGGCTTCCATGTTAACTTTGTCGCCACCCTGCTGTGTAATCCACAAAATATACTGGCAAACTTTTATCATGTACCGATATTATTTGAGCGCTTCTTGCTCACCTCCTTTGGTTCCTCTCTGCCACCCATTGGTTTGAAGCCTGAGTCCATTTAGGGTATGTCGCCATGCCACTCTCTAGCCTGCTGCCGCTGCCTCTGCATGCCGTCCCCTATAGTGTCAGGGTCAATTATTGCATGTTTTAGATGCTATCTAGCTTAATTCTGTCACTCTGTCATGGCCATGCTGTTGCCCATAATTTTGGCATAATGGTGCGATTAAGCAGCCTCAGAGGCATCCATGCATGCTGCCCCTGCTGTTTCCTGTCCATTTCCGTGGTGTTTCCATCCTTTTCTGAGGTTCCCAGGTGTTTGGCCAAGCTTCCCTGTGCAGAGCCTTGGTCCCCTTGAAAAATGCTCGAGTCTCCCATTGACTTCAATGGGGTTTGTTATTCGAGACGAGCACTCGAGCATCGGGAAAAGTTCGTCTCGAATAACGAGTACCCGAGCATTTTAGTGCTCGCTCATCTCTAGTTGCAGCCTTATTGTAAGGATGATAGGACAAACAATGAAAATGGAGATAAATACTTACTGGCGCAACTATGTTTGATCGGTGCTGCAATATACTAGATACCTCCTATCATGGTATTCATAAGGGAATGCAAAATAAATCAGGTTTATGTATATCGCGCTCCTCCAATATGAGAAAAGTTGGTATTTACCTTTAGTTGTTCACGGAACTTGGGTGGAGGGTAGAAAGTAGAGAATCAGTGCACTGTTTTGCTTCTGCCACGGATCCGGCGCAGCCCCGGCCGGTGACCGCGTTCGGATGTGCGTGGACGCTGTGCGAAGTTCTCCGGTGTCTGCTTCGGTGACGTCACCACTGGAGCTACGGAAACAAAGGAGGAACAAATTTCCTACGCGTTTCGGAGACAGAGACGGTCTCCTTCGTCAGGGATCGCTACGCTCCATTGAAGGTATCCTTAAGTAGCTACTTGGCCTCACCTTTGAACTACTCGCAGTAGGTACTCAGTGCACCTGTCAACGGTTGTGGAGGATTATTGGAAGGAGGCTAATGTGCTATCTAAAAAATTTGAGGAAAAAGGATACAACGATAAAGAACTGGAAAAAACAAAACACAAAATAGCAGATTTAGCAAGAGAACATCTATTGAAAGAAAGAACACCTAAAATACAAACTGAATCCATGGAAATTAAAGTCCCCTTCCTGATCAACCACACAGTCCATGGTGGTTTGTTTAAGAAGATCATCAAAAAACACTGGGATATCCTGAAGGAGGACAAAGTGATAGGCGAACTAATACCAGAAAACCCCTCTTTCATTTTCAAGAAAGCAAAAAATTTAGGAAACCTAATAGCACCCACCATTAAGAACCACAAAAAAACAACGAAAACTACAAATAAAATCACCTTAGAGACACAAATGCCAAACGGATTTTTCCCATGCAGAAGATGCTCCATGTGTAAGACCTTGAAACTGAAAAACCCAGTTCAGGAGATACAAATGTGTGGTTCCCAAACTTCATTCACTATCAAAAATAGAATCAATTGTCACACTAAAGGGGTGATATACGGATTAAAATGTAGTTGCGAAAAACTATACGTAGGGAGAACAATACGGCCCCTGTACAAAAGAATAAACGAACATATACGGAACATAAAGAAAAAGAATAAAGGACATCCATTGTCCCGACATTTCATGGAAAAACATTCAGGACTACTATCTGGAACTGCAATCTTTGGGATTGAAATTATCCACCCCGATCTAAGGGGGGGAAATTTTATTAATAAAATGTCAAGAGCTGAAAGCAAATGGATTTTTAACCTCAATACCCTTGTCCCGGGGGGACTAAATAGCGAAATAGAGACATTTGCCTTTTAAAACAACCGTTGACAGGTGCACTGAGTACCTACTGCGAGTAGTTCAAAGGTGAGGCCAAGTAGCTACTTAAGGATACCTCCAAAGGAGCGTAGCGATCCCTGACGAAGGAGACCGTCTCTGTGTCCGAAACGCGTAGGAAATTTGTTCCTCCTTTGTTTCCGTAGCTCCAGTGGTGACGTCACCGAAGCAGACACCGGAGAACTTCGCACAGCGTCCACGCACATCCGAACGCGGTCACCGGCCGGGGCTGCGCCGGA
Source organism: Engystomops pustulosus (assembly GCF_040894005.1). Lineage (NCBI taxonomy): Eukaryota > Metazoa > Chordata > Amphibia > Anura > Leptodactylidae > Engystomops > Engystomops pustulosus. The sequence continues at coordinate 92,736,730 of NC_092414.1, read as the reverse complement.
TCCGTGGCAGAAGCAAAACATTGCACTGATTCTCTACTTTCTACCCTCCACCCAAGTTCTGTGAACAACTAAAGGTAAATACCAACTTTTCTCATATTGGAGGAGCGCGATATACATAAACCTGATTTATTTCGCATTCCCTTATGAATACCATGATAGGCGGTATCTAGTATATTGCAGCACCGATCAAACATAGTTGCGCCAGTAAGTATTTATCTCCATTTTCATTGTTTGTCCTATCATCCTTACAATAAGGCTGCAACTAAAACACCAATATGAGTACCCTCTGGAATGACCGAAGAAATAGAATCAATACCATTCATGCCCTCTTTCAGATCCCACACAATTATGACGATCATAAACCTAACGACAATATAAAAAATACGATACTTACACTAAAAACATTAGAGCGATTACTAATCACTGAGATGAGAGATTTATGGGAGATTGCGACATTGGAAAAATATTTAGAGTTTAACTGCATACCAAAAGGTCTAAAATTAGAAAAAACACTAACAGGAGACATTGGAGATAAAGAGACCCTAGGGGAATGGGAGGAACTACTCCACAGTTTCTCCAAACAGGCTGTTAAATTCATAATAAAAAAACGAGAAACCAATTTAAGGAGAACAAACAAAGAAATATTAGATCTATTTGAGGAAATAAAACCTTATAAAGAACATTCAGAAATCATACAATTATCCATTAACATCAAAAAACGTATTAGACAAAAAGAGGAGGAAATAGTATATAAAAAGAATAAGAAATTCAAAAGAGATGAAGTACCATACAACATATACGAAGAAGACCCAAATACCTCACTACATCTCTGCACGATAGATGAAACCCTCGCAGATTCCCACCTAACTGAAGAAATCTGTTCACAATCACCAAGCACCAATGATAGTAGAGCGCATCCGCAAGTGGATAATTTTATAAAAGAAGGAGAACATGTTCAAATATCAACTGATGACAATGATCGGTCACATAATAAAATAAGACGAACACCCGAACACCCCACTGTCCCGCTAAGTCCAACTGTCATAGTCGAGAGACGAAGAGAGCCCGATCCAATTCCCATAAGCAACAAATATACAACGTTGGGCGACTTAGAGAGTACAGAAAATCAAGAACCAGGGGGAATAACGGAGGATTCGACACCGACCATAAGAAAGAACAACAGAATCCTAACTGCAGAGAAAAAGAAAAAAACTGTAAAACAGGATTTTTTTCAGGTAAGAAGTGGAAAAAAACCAAAAGAGGTACAAGGGGTGGGAAACTCCCCCAAAAGAAAAAGGCATTAAAACACCGAAACGATGCAGTAAAAATCTACAACATCAGTAAATATACACTAACCAAAAATGAAGAAACATTACTGAAAAAAGGCCTGAAATTCGCACCCACAGCGAAATTTAATAAGTTTGAGGCTTTTATTGGAGTAAAGAAATTCATGAGAAATCTATCTCTAAAAAAGTACTTCTACAAAAAGACGGACAATAACACCAACATGATCTCTCCCTCTAGCCAATTTTTACATACAGACCTCAAATGTAAATCGAAAATGCATCCACTAAACGAATACTCAGAGGCTTTTAATGCATTTCAACAAGCAACAATAAAAGATATAAGAAATCAGAAAATCTCAAAACAAACACATAAAAATAACCTAACCAAAGGTGAAACAGAAGCAATAAAGAAATTACAGAATAATAATGCAATTATTATTAGACAGGCAGACAAAGGCGGGAGTATTGTAATTATGGATCAAGAATACTACAAGCTAGAAGCACAAAAATTGTTAGGGGACAACAAAACATACAAACTGTTGGCACAGGACCCCACAAAGGAATATCAAAAGGAATTGAATATACTAATTAAAACTGGCTCAACCAAGGGCATCCTAACAAAACAAGAATCATTTTACCTAAATAATCTAACTCCCCGCATAGCTGCCTTTTATCACATACCGAAAATTCATAAATCCACAACTACCCCACCAGGACGCCCTATCATATCTGGCATTGACTGCCTAACGGCGAATATGTCAGAATATGTGGATAATATGTTACAATCAGCCACCCAACAACTCCCAGCTTATTTAAAAGATACTAAGCATATTCTACAGATACTAGAAAATACCACTTGGGAGGATGACTACATAATTGGAACCCTAGACGTCACCTCATTATATACAGTCATCGAAAACGAAAAAGGAAGAGAAGCAGCCACATATTTTCTAAATAAGGAACAAAGAATACCAAAGGAGCAAATTGATTTTATAGGAGAGTGCATCTCCTTTATTTTATCCCATAATTACTTTTTATACGAAGATAAATTTTACTTACAGACATGGGGTACGGCCATGGGGACCAAGTTTGCCCCGTGCTATGCTAACTTATATGTAGGCAGATGGGAAGAGACCGCCATCTATGCCGATCCGTCAGCGCGGGCAAACTTGGCCCTGTGGCATCGTTTTATAGACGATATTGTTTTTATATGGAAAGGGGGTGAGCAATCTCTATTACAGTTTTTTAATGATATTAATAAAAATGAGTTTTATTTACACTTCACCCCGGTATACAGTAAGGAATCAATAAATTTTTTGGACCTCACAATATTCATTAAGGACAAAAAAATCCTCACAAAATCATATAGAAAGCCGACCGACAGCAACAGCTATATACCACTTGACAGCTGCCATTACCCTGTTTGGCTACAAAATATTCCTCAAGGCCAATTCACTAGAATACGCCGGAACTGTACAGAGATGGAGGATTATTGGAAGGAGGCTAATGTGCTATCTAAAAAATTTGAGGAAAAAGGATACAACGATAAAGAACTGGAAAAAACAAAACACAAAATAGCAGATTTAGCAAGAGAACATCTATTGAAAGAAAGAACACCTAAAATACAAACTGAATCCATGGAAATTAAAGTCCCCTTCCTGATCAACCACACAGTCCATGGTGGTTTGTTTAAGAAGATCATCAAAAAACACTGGGATATCCTGAAGGAGGACAAAGTGATAGGCGAACTAATACCAGAAAACCCCTCTTTTATTTTCAAGAAAGCAAAAAATTTAGGAAACCTAATAGCACCCACCATTAAGAACCACAAAAAAACAACGAAAACTACAAATAAAATCACCTTAGAGACACAAATGCCAAACGGATTTTTCCCATGCAGAAGATGCTCCATGTGTAAGACCTTGAAACTGAAAAACCCAGTTCAGGAGATACAAATGTGTGGTTCCCAAACTTCATTCACTATCAAAAATAGAATCAATTGTCACACTAAAGGGGTGATATACGGATTAAAATGTAGTTGCGAAAAACTATACGTAGGGAGAACAATACGGCCCCTGTACAAAAGAATAAACGAACATATACGGAACATAAAGAAAAAGAATAAAGGACATCCATTGTCCCGACATTTCATGGAAAAACATTCAGGACTACTATCTGGAACTGCAATCTTTGGGATTGAAATTATCCACCCCGATCTAAGGGGGGGAAATTTTATTAATAAAATGTCAAGAGCTGAAAGCAAATGGATTTTTAACCTCAATACCCTTGTCCCGGGGGGACTAAATAGCGAAATAGAGACATTTGCCTTTTAAAACAACCGTTGACAGGTGCACTGAGTACCTACTGCGAGTAGTTCAAAGGTGAGGCCAAGTAGCTACTTAAGGATACCTCCAAAGGAGCGTAGCGATCCCTGACGAAGGAGACCGTCTCTGTCTCCGAAACGCGTAGGAAATTTGTTCCTCCTTTGTTTCCGTAGCTCCAGTGGTGACGTCACCGAAGCAGACACCGGAGAACTTCGCACAGCGTCCACGCACATGCGAACGCGGTCACCGGCCGGGGCTGCGCCGGATCCGTGGCAGAAGCAAAACAGTGCACTGATTCTCTACTTTCTACCCTCCACCCAAGTTCCGTGAACAACTAAAGGTAAATACCAACTTTTCTCATATTGGAGGAGCGCGATATACATAAACCTGATTTATTTTGCATTCCCTTATGAATACCATGATAGGAGGTATCTAGTATATTGCAGCACCGATCAAACATAGTTGCGCCAGTAAGTATTTATCTCCAATATACAAAAGCAGGCGACAGGTTTCATAGCATCACAGCAGATAAGGTTGGAAAAAGATGCAGGTCCATCAAGTCTAACCTCTTAAATTAACATTTTTTCCTATATGATAAAAGGCCCATCTTGAACAGGTGCAAGGTATCCGCCATAACAAATAACAAGCTCCTAGTGCAAAGAGTTCCATAGTCTCACTGCTCCTACAGTAAACTGGTACTAATTTAGAGACCACCCCCTTGTCCTGGCCACGGGCATAGGTATAAAAAAAATCATTGCAGAGATCCTTGTACTGCCCATTCAGGAATTTGTACATTCTGAGGAGGTCTCCCCTGAGATGTCTTTTGTATGCTGAATTCCCAAGTTTTGCAAGCTGTCATTGCATTATGGTCAACCAATTCCCTTAATAAACTTTATTGTTCTCCTCTGCACCCCTTATAACTTCTAAACTTCAAATTTATCCTTTTTTATCCATGTGTGCCCAAAACGCACTGCATAACTTTACATTTATCTACATTAAACTGCATTTACCATTTCTCTTCCCTATCCTTTAGTGTCCATTAATCCTTTTGTAATGTTTTACTATCTGCATCTGTATTTATTCATTTAAAAATTTTACAATCATCTGCAATTATTGAAACTCTACTGGATAGAAATGGCCCCAGTACTGACCCCTGTGAAATCCCACTGGTAAATTTAACTCAATCTGAGAATGTCTCTTCATTATGCCAGTTGATAAACCAAAACAGATTTTTCCTTAGTCCCAAGTGTCACATTTTTTGTACCAATCTTTTATTTGGTACAGTGCTGTAAATGCCATGGAACAATCTAAATATACAACATTCACAGGCCTCCCAGGTTCAGTTGAAAAAATACTGCCAAATGGCTGAGGTGTTTGCCAAGCTCTGTTCTTACATTAACTGTTATTTTTTTATTATAGAAGATGAGCAAAGTGATTTGTTTATTCATAGATTTGATATAAACCTTTATTAAATTTCCAGCACTGAATTAAATCTTAATTTTTCTGCTATGCCTCGGAAGAGCCAATGTTGCTTCAATAGTCCTAGAAAGTGGCATATAACACCATATAAAGCAAAGATAATTTTATAAAAAAGTTCTATCCCCTTTTCGTCAATTTTATACAAAGTGTTTTTTTAGTGTTATGGTGGTGTTAGTGATAAGGTTTGTTCAAAAATGTTATACTCAGAAAATCAATGAAATGAATGAAATGTTTTTATGTAACTTCAGTGCTTATAAGGACTAGAGGGGTTTATTTAATAATTACAGGAACAATAGGAGCAACATAAATTAGTACCAGTTTGATTTGAATCAAAATCAAACCTTTTGAAAAACTCAGTGAAGCTTCAGAAAATCAAATCTTGAATGACTTACTCATCTCTAAATAGAGGGGAAAATTGCTTCACTATGGGGCACATGTATCATAGTTTGGTCTCTCTGAGGTGTATTTTAGAGACATTTGGTGGCTAGATTTTGCACCTTATGTATGATCCTGTCTTTTTACTTGTGATACATGTTCAGTTTTTCCTACCCTGGCAGGCGCAAATTTTGGCTTCTTTTTGAGACTTTTTGTTGCAAATGTCTCAAATCCACATGGACACAAACCATGTGAGGGGGTCATATGCAGGAGTGGACACAAGACACGTGAGGGGGTTATATAGAGGAGTGGACACAAGCCACATGAGGGGGTTATATACAGAAGTGGACATTAATGTTAATTTGGGATTTAACTTGTTGCATTTTTAATGCATTTTGAAACCTATTACAACAGCTGAAGAGAGTGGATTTTCCTAATTACATTACTGTTAACATTTGAATTTACAAAACGCATAGTAAATGCAATGTTAACACGTGCGTTAACGTGGCATTTATATTGCGTTTTGTAAAAGCAAATGTTAACAGTAATGAAATAAGGCAAATCACCTCTCCTCAGCTGTTGTGATTAGTTTCAAGATCCATTAAAAATGCAATGAAACCTCTACGTGTGACCTCACCCTTAGAATTAACCAATTAAAAAAAAAATGCAAAAATTTTAAAATGTTGACAAAAGAGGTTACTGTGCAAAATGTTAAACAGTTAAAGCATGTGAAATAATTCAAATTTACATGTTAAAATTGGGTCCATGAAAAAAAAATCCTCTGCACCTGCCCTGGACCAGGTGCAGAATTGGGCCAAAATTTGCGCAAAAATGTCACAATTAGAGATGAGCGAGCACTAAAATGCTCGGGTACTCGTTATTCGAGACGAACTTTTCCCGATGCTCGAGTGCTCGTCTCGAATAACGAACCCCATTGAAGTCAATGGGAGACTCGAGCATTTTTCAAGGGGACCAAGGCTCTGCACAGGGAAGCTTGGCCAAACACCTGGGAACCTCAGAAAAGGATGGAAACACCACGGAAATGGACAGGAAACAGCAGGGGCAGCATGCATGGATGCCTCTGAGGCTGCATAATCGCACCATTATGCCAAAATTATGGGCAACAGCATGGCCATGACAGAGTGACAGAATGAAGCTAGATAGCATCTAAAACATCCAATAATTGACCCTGACACTATAGGGGACGGCATGCAGAGGCAGCAGCGGCAGGCTAGAGAGTGTCATGGCGACATACCCTAAATGGACTCAGGCTTCAAACCAATGGGTGGCAGAGAGGAACCAAAGGAGGTGAGCAAGAAGCGCTCAAATAATATCGGTACATGATAAAAGTTTGCCAGTATATTTTGTGGATTACACAGCAGGGTGGCGACAAAGTTAACATGGAAGCCATGAAAACAACCCAAAATTCTGCCTGACACAGCTCGTTTGATAAGGGGACCATGTATGGAGGCAGTGAACTAGTAGTAGATTAAAGGTGCTGCAGTTAAAACTATGTTAGTTGGATCTTGGCATGGAGCTGGCGCTCCGCTGCCAGGCGAGCTTTCGCCAATCCAAGCCCCTGTCTCTAGGCTACTCCCCAAACAGCACTTCTAAGAACCTTTTGTATAAGATCAAGTGTAGTAGCGTTCTTATAAGTTTAGGATATGGCGGGTGAGGGGAATGTAAACAGATGCGCAAGAAGCGCTGAAATAATATCGGTAAATGATAAAAGTTTGCCAGTATTTTTTGTGGATTACACAGCAGGGTGGCGACAAAGTTAACAAGTTTGTTGTGGAAGCCATGAAAACAACCCAAAATTCTGCCTGACACAGCTCGTTTGATAAGGGGACCATGTATGCTTACAGTTCATGCCAGTAGCTGCACTGGCTGCCAGTCTCCTTTCGAATAGTTTAAAATAATAACCCTCATCCATAAAGCTCTGTATAATGCTGCACCCCCCTACCTCTCCTCTCTTATCTCAGTCTATCGCCCAACCCGTGCTCTTAGATCCGCCAGTGATCTTAGATTAACCTCTACCCTAGTGCGGACCTCCCACTCGCGTCTCCAAGACTTCTCTAGAGCTGCACCAATTCTATGGAATGCTCTGCCCTGGACTATCAGACTAATACCTAACCTCCAAAGTTTCAAACGTGCTCTTAAAACCCATTTCTTTAGGCAAGCCTATAACACTCATTAACTGCATGAAGTTTTAACTCTTCTACTAACCCGTCCTGTGTCGTCCTCCCATCTGTTATCCAGCAACCAACAGGCACCAGACTTCTCTACAGTCCCATTCACCCTGGACCTGGTATATAAGATGACGGCTGAGTGGTTCAAGCGACAGCAATTCCATTTATTATATTTTGTTCTATTCCCTAAGAAGAATGGCTTGACCATTAAATATTCTTTTACCTCGTGTTACCCCATCATCTTCATAAACCGTAAGCTCTGGCGAGCAGGGACCTCACTCCTGTTGTTCCATACAAATGTTGTGCTCTGTTACATTACATTTGTATTTGTTTCCTATGATTTGTAAAGCGCTACGGAATATGATGGCGCTATATAAATAAAGATTATTATTATTATTATGGAGGCAGTGAACTAGTAGTAGATTAAAGGTGCTGCAGTTAAAACTATGTTAGTTGGATCTTGGGATGGAGCTGGCGCTCCGCAGCCAGGCGAGCTTTCGCCAATCCAAGCCCCTGTCTCTAGGCTACTCCCCAAACAGCACTTCTAAGAACCTTTTGTATAAGATCAAGTGTAGTAGCGTTCTTATAAGTTTGGGATATGGCGGGTGAGGGGAATGTAAACAGATGCGCAAGAAGCGCTGAAATAATATTGGTAAATGATAAAAGTTTATTAGTATATTTTGTGGATAACACAGCTGGGTGGCGACAAAGTTAACAACTTTGATGTGGAATCCATGAAAACAACCCAAATTTCTGCCTGACACACCTCGTTTGATAAAGGGACGATGTATGGAGGCAGCTATATGGACGACTTTTGGAGGTAGCAATGGAGACAACGTGTGGAGGCTGCTATGGAGACAATTTAATTTGGATAGTGCCTGTATGTGGCAGTCCCAAAAATTTTTCAAACCAGAGGAGCAGGTAGGTGGCCCTCCAGAAAAATAGAATAGATTGAGTGCCTGTATGTGGCAGTCCCAAAAAGTTTTCAAACCAGAGGAGCAGGTAGGTGGCCCTTCAGAAAAATAGAATAGATTGAGTGCCTGTATGTGGCAGTCCCTAAAAGTTTTCAAACCAGAGGAGCAGGTAGGTGGCCCTCCAGAAAAATTGAATCGATTGAGTGCCTGTATGTGGCAGTCCCAAAAAGTTTTCAAACCAGAGGAGCAGGTAGGTGGCCCTCCAGAAAAATGGAATCGATTGAGTGCCTGTATGTGGCAGTCCCAAAAAGTTTTCAAACCAGAGGAGCAGGTAGGTGGCCCTCCAGAAAAATGGAATCGATTGAGTGCCTGTATGTGGCAGTCCCAAAAAGTTTTCAAACCAGAGGAGCAGGTAGGTGGCCCTCCAGAAAAATGGAATCGATTGAGTGCCTGTATGTGGCAGTCCCAAAAAGTTTTCAAACCAGAGGAGCAGGTAGGTGGCCCTCCAGAAAAATAGAATCGATTGAGTGCCTGTATGTGGCAGTCCCAAAAAGTTTTCAAACCAGAGGAGCAGGTAGGTGGCCCTCCAGAAAAATGGAATCGATTGAGTGCCTGTATGTGGCAGTCCCAAAAAGTTTTCAAACCAGAGGAGCAGGTAGGTGGCCCTCCAGAAAAATAGAATCGATTGAGTGCCTGTATGTGGCAGTCCCAAAAAGTTTTCAAACCAGAGGAGCAGGTAGGTGGCCCTCCAGAAAAATGGAATCGATTGAGTGCCTGTATGTGGCAGTCCCAAAAAGTTTTCAAACCAGAGGAGCAGGTAGGTGGCCCTCCAGAAAAATTGAATAGATTGAGTGCCTGTATGTGGCACTCCCAAAAATTGTTTAAAACAGAGGACCGGGTCGGTGGCCCTCCAGAAAAATTAAATGCATAAAGTACTATAGCTAGAGCCAGTGGGCCCTGTCAAAAAATAGCCAGTTTCCTCTGCTTTACTGTACAAAGAGGAGGAGAAGGAGGAAAATGAGGAGGAGGAGGAGTGGATCAATTATTCAGGTTGAGCTTCCTTCACCTGGTGGAGATTGGAAATTATGAGAAATCCAGGCTTTATTCATCTTAATAAGCGTCAGCCTGTCAGCGCTGTCAGTCGACAGGCGTGTACGCTTATCGGTGATGATGCCACCAGCTGCACTGAAAACCCGCTCGGACAAGACGCTAGCGGCAGGGCAGGCAAGAACCTCCAAGGCGTACAGCGCCAGTTCGTGCCACATGTCCAGCTTTGAAACCCAGTAGTTGTAGGGAGCTGTGTGATCATTTAGGACGATGGTATGGTCAGCTACGTACTCCCTCACCATCTTTCTGTAAAGATCAGCCCTACTCTGCCGAGACTGGGGACAGGTGACAGTGTCTTGCTGGGGTGACATAAAGCTGGCAAAAGCCTTGTAAAGCGTACCCTTACCAGTGCTGGACAAGCTGCCTGCTCGCCTACTCTCCCTCGCTACTTGTCCCGCAGAACTACGCACTCTGCCGCTAGCGCTGTCAGAAGGGAAATACTGTTTCAGCTTGTGAACCAGGGCCTGCTGGTATTCATGCATTCTCACACTCCTTTCCTCTGCAGGGATGAGAGTGGAAAGATTTTGCTTGTACCGTGGGTCCAGGAGAGTGAACACCCAGTAATCGGTGCTGGAATAAATTCTTTGAACGCGAGGGTCACGGGATAGGCAGCCTAGCATGAAATCTGCCATATGCGCCAGAGTACCAACGCGTAAGAATTCACTCCCCTTACTGGCCTGACTGTCCATTTCCTCCTCCTCCAACTCCTCCAACTCCTCTTCTTCTGCCCATACACGCTGAACAGTGAAGGACTCAACAATGGTCCCCTCTTGTGTCTCGCCAACATTCTCCTCCTCTTCCTCCTCATCCTCCTCCACCTCCACCTCCTCCGATATGCGCTGAGAAACAGACCTAAGGGTGCTTTGGCTATCAACAAGGGAATCTTCTTCCCCCGTCTCTTGTGACGAGCGCAAAGCTTCCGACTTCATGCTGATCAGAGAGTTTTTAAACAGGCCAAGCAGCGGGATGGTGAGGCTGATGATGGCGGCATCGCCACTGACCATCTGTGTTGACTCCTCAAAGTTACTCAGCACCTGACAGATATCAGACATCCACGTCCACTCCTCATTGTAGACTTGGGGAAGCTGACTGACCTGACTACCAGTTCTGGTGGAAGTTGACATCTGGCAGTCTACAATGGCTCGGCGCTGCTGGTAAACTCTGGATAACATGGTCAGTGTTGAATTCCACCTCGTGGGCACGTCGCACAACAGTCGGTGAGCGGGCAGTTGGAGGCTGCGCTGCCCTGCCCTGAGAGTGGCAGCATCTGTGCTGGACTTCCTGAAATGCGCACAGATGCGGCGCACCTTCGTGAGCAAATCTGACAGATTGGGGTATGTCTTGAGGAAACGCTGAACTATCAGATTTAACACATGGGCCAGGCATGGCACATGTGTCAGTCTGCCGAGTTGCAGAGCCGCCACCAGGTTACGGCCGTTGTCACACACAACCATGCCTGGCTTCAGGTTCAGCGGTGCCAGCCACAGATCAGTCTGCGCCGTGATGCCCTGTAATAGCTCTTGGGCGGTGTGCCTTTTATCGCCTAGGCTCAGCAGTTTGAGCACCGCCTGCTGTCGCTTAGCAACGGCACTGCTGCTGTGCCTAGAGCTACTGACTGATGGCGCCGTGCCCACGGATGGTAGTTCGGAGGAGGAGGTGGAGGAGGGGTGGGAGGAGGAGGAGGCATAGTAGGCCTGAAACACCTGGACCGAGGTAGGCCCCGCAATCCTCGGCGTCGGCAGTATATGACCAGCCCCAGGGTCAGACTCGGTCCCAGCCTCCACCAAGTTAACCCAATGTGCCGTCAGCGATATATAGTGGCCCTGCCCGGCAGCACTCATCCACGTGTCCGTGGTCAGGTGGACCTTGTCAGAAACGGCGTTGGTCAGGGCACGGGTGATGTTGTCTGACACGTGCTGGTGCAGGGCTGGGACGGCACATCGGGAAAAGTAGTGGCGGCTGGGGACCGAATACCGAGGGGCGGCCGCCGCCATGAGGTTGCGAAAGGCCTCGGTCTCTACTAGCCTATAGGGCAGCATCTCCAGGCTAAGCAATCTGGAGATGTGCACATTAAGGGCTTGGGCGTGCGGGTGGGTTGCACTATATTTGCGTTTCCGCTCCAGCGTCTGGGGTATGGAGAGCTGAACGCTGGTGGATGCTGTGGAGGATCGTGGAGGCGACGATGGGGTTTTTGTGGCAGGGTCCTGGGCAGGGGGCTGACTATCAGCTGACACAGGGGAAGGAGCAGTGGTGTGCACGGCCGGAGGTGAACGGGCTTGTTGCCACTGAGTGGGGTGTTTAGCATTCATATGCCTGCGCATACTGGTGGTAGTTAAGCTAGTAGTGGTGGAACCCCTGCTGAGCCTGGTTTGGCAAATGTTGCACACCACAGTCCGTCGGTCATCCGGTGTTTCCTTAAAGAACCTCCAGACTTCTGAAGATCTAGCCCTCGCCGCAAGAGCCCTCGCCACGGGAGCTTCACTAGTTGACACATTTGGCGCTGAAGCACCAGCTCTGGCCCTGCCTCTCCGTCTGGCCCCACCACTGCCTCTTCCAACCTGTTCTGGTCGAGGACTCTCCTCCGTCTCAGAAGCACTGTGTTCACCCGGCCTCTCAACCCAGCTTGGGTCTGTCACCTCATCATCCTCCGATCCCTCAGTCTGCTCCCCCCTCGGACTTCCTGCCCTGACAACAACTTCCCCACTGTCTGACAACCGTGTCTCCTCATCGTCGGACACCTCTTTACACACTTCCACTACGTCAAGAAGGTCATCATCACCCACAGACTGTGACTGGTGGAAAACCTGGGCATCGGAAAATTGCTCAGCAGCAACCGGACAAGTGGTTTGTGACTGTGGGAAGGGTCCAGAAAACAGTTCCTCAGAGTATGCCGGTTCAAATGCCAAATTTTCCTGGGAGGGGGCAGACTGGGGGGGAGGAGGCTGAGGTGCAGGAGCTGGAGGAGTGGCGATTTCGGTGACATGGGTGGACTGCGTGGAAGACTGACTGGTGGACAAATTGCTCGAAGCATTGTCAGCAATCCACGACATCACCTGTTCGCACTGTTCTGGCCTCAACAGTGCTCTACCACGAGTCCCAGTAACTTCAGACATGAACCTAGGGAGTGTAGCTCTGCGGCGTTCCCCTGCTCCCTCATAAGCAGGTGGTGTCTCACCCCGGCCAGGACCACGGCCTCTGACCCCTGCAGTAGTTGGACGCCCACGTCCCCGCCCTCGTCCTCTACCCCTAGCCCTCGGGTTAAACATTTTTAAAATGAGAGTTATAGCTTTAATTTTTTTTTAACTTTTTTTTTGTGTTTTTTTTTTTTTTTTTGTGTTTTTGAGTTTTTAAAACCAAACAATGCTATCCTATTGCTATGGCTATTTTCTAGCCAAGTATGAAAGCACACTACTATGCCAGATGAGATGACACTGAGTTATTAAACAAAATAAACGTAAAATAAAAAAGGACAAATGGCAGACTGTGCCTAATTGAAATCCAACCCCTACTAAATTTTCCCACTTCGGTCTTTGCAATGGATATGTGCGTCACTAAGCGCAAAACACAGCGGTCGCAAGTCTCACTACAAATTGCTCACAATTGGCTAGTAGATGCACTGCAGCAAGTACAGCCACCAGCAGATCAACCAGAAATCAAATATATAACGCTACTGTAGGCGTAAGCCGTTTGGATTCTCCTATGGCTATTTTCTAGCCAAGTATGAAAGCACACTACTATGCCAGATGAGATGACGCTGAGTTATTAAACAAAATAAACGTAAAATAAAAAAGGACAAATGGCAGACTGTGCCTAATTGAAATCCAACCCCTACTAAATTTTCCCACTTCGGTCTTTGCAATGGATATGTGCGTCACTAAGCGCAAAACACAGCGGTCGCAAGTCTCACTACAAATTGCTGACAATTGGCTAGTAGATGCACTGCAGCAAGTACAGCCACCAGCAGATCAACCAGAAATCAAATATATAACGCTACTGTAGGCGTAAGCCGTTTGGATTCTCCTATGGCTATTTTCTAGCCAAGTATGAAAGCACACTACTATGCCAGATGAGATGACGCTGAGTTATTAAACAAAATAAACGTAAAATAAAAAAGGACAAATGGCAGACTGTGCCTAATTGAAATCCAACCCCTACTAAATTTTCCCACTTCGGTCTTTGCAATGGATATGTGCGTCACTAAGCGCAAAACACAGCGGTCGCAAGTCTCACTACAAATTGCTGACAATTGGCTAGTAGATGCACTGCAGCAAGTACAGCCACCAGCAGATCAACCAGAAATCAAATATATAACGCTACTGTAGGCGTAAGCCGTTTGGATTCTCCTATGGCTATTTTCTAGCCAAGTATGAAAGCACACTACTATGCCAGATGAGATGACACTGAGTTATTAAACAAAATAAACGTAAAATAAAAAAGGAAAAATGGCAGACTGTGCCTAATTGAAATCCAACCCCTACTAAATTTTCCCACTTTGCTGTTTGAGGTGGATATGTGTGCCACTAAGAGCTAAACACAACGGTAGCAAGTCCCCCTGCTAATTCCTCACAAAATGGTACTAGATGCAAATAAAAAAAAAAAAAGTAGAACGTTATTGTAGCCCTAAGAAGGGCTGTTGGGTTCTTGGAGAATCACTCCTGCCTAACAGTAAGCTAATAGAACACCCTAACGCTTTACCTGACCAGCAGCAGCTCTCTCCCTAGCAGCATCCAGACACAGAATGATCCGAGCAGCGCGGGCAGCGGCTAGTCTATCCCAGGGTCACCTGATCTGGCCAGCCAACCACTGCTATCGACGTGTAAGGGTACCACGTCATGCTGGGTGGAGTGCAGAGTCTCCTGGCTTGTGATTGGCTCTGTTTCTGGCCGCCAAAAAGCAAAACGGCGGGAGCTGCCATTTTCTCGAGCGGGCGAAGTATTCGTCCGAGCAACGAGCAGTTTCGAGTACGCTAATGCTCGAACGAGCATCAAGCTCGGACGAGCATGTTCGCTCATCTCTAGTCACAATAACAGCAAAATGTTGCACGGAACATCTGGAAAACTAAGATACATGAGGCACACTGCACAAGGCGCATAACAAGGCGTACTTGAAAAAGAAGAGTTAAAAGTTGCAAAAATGGCGCAAAAACGGCAAAAGACGCTAAAATTAGACAATTTGGCTAGCTGAAACTATGATACATGTGCCCCTATGTCTATAAGAATTTTTTTTTTTTTTTACCTAGGCTTCTGTTTTGGATTTAGACAGCTGGACAAATCCATCCATAAATTACTTACTTGGTTATCTCCATACTTTCATGCACTCTCCTTTCGTGCCATGACTCAACATGGGAACTTCAAACATGTGGACGAGCTGTATTGTTTCTTTGTGTTTTTGTTTGTTTTTTCTAATGCAAAGTACAACATGATGGTGGTAATAATCAGATCAGACATTAAAACTTAGCAAAATTTTGCATATGACATTCATTATTTTACTAGTGCTTGTTGAATGATATGAAGTGAGGACAGAACAAGACAGAAGCTGATTCTGCCTTTTCCCTTGACACCTCATCTTCACATCTGTTCAGGGACAGAAGAAAACTGGACTGAAGCTGAAATCTCAGTGTAAAATTTTAATGGAAGGGAATTACTGGCGATAGCGAGAAGGAAATATGTAAATGTGTTTCAAGAAGCTCAATAACATCATATTTGCATGTCTGTTCCAGGAAGACTCCCAACTCTCAAAAGGACACTGCTGTTTTCAGGATTTTTCATCTAACAGCACCGTTTTGGGAACTGGTTTGCCTAGGTGGAAGGCAACTCATGAAGATTTTCCTTTTAAGGATGCTTTCACAGCTGAATGGAAATGTATAGGTCATGAATGTTTGCTTGTCCTTATCTCACCAAATAAAATGTATTTACATGTTTCCTTCCCAGAATCCCACTTAGATTAAGCATGACCTCTAAGTCTCTGTAAGCCTGTATAGGTTGCCTGAAAAGGCAAAGTCTCCATAAAAGGTTTATTTTCTTCACTGACCTGTGTCTTTCATCAAACTAAACCAGTTCCTTACAGATGAGATGCAAAAACATTGAAACAGCACTGTCCACAGTTGGGAGTCTGTTCCTTTTGTTCTTTTTTCTTATTCTTACAAGTCATGAATTGATCTTTAGAGAGCTGCCTTTTAAGTTTTTCACCTGGCAACCATAGAAAATGTATTTGCATATATCAAGTTAAAAAGGCAGAGATAAGGGACCAGGATACGATCATCACTTCAGATGTCTGTAGAGAATGGAGGGCAAGGAAGAAGAGCGTTATCGACACACACTAACTTCTTGTTCTTTCAAACTAAAGTATTCTATCCACCATGCTAGATTTACGGT
This sequence comes from Engystomops pustulosus, assembly GCF_040894005.1. Classification (NCBI taxonomy): domain Eukaryota; kingdom Metazoa; phylum Chordata; class Amphibia; order Anura; family Leptodactylidae; genus Engystomops; species Engystomops pustulosus. The sequence goes on along the minus strand of NC_092414.1, from coordinate 92,720,682 downwards.
AATAATGTTGATACATTTTGTGTAACTACTTCAAGACTTTAATGTTTACATTTTTGCAATTACCTTCTGAGAGCCACACCTTTTTAAATTATGTGTTACCATAAGGATTGAGAATGAGCTGAGGATTTGTTTTTTGCAGCACCAGATTTTTTATTGTACATTTTTGGGTACATTACTTATTAATTTACTTTTTTTTACTCTTTCTGATCTAGGCTAAAACAATTGCATTTCTACCACTAGTCTTTTAGTTGAATTCTTTCCCACATTTATTGCATATCATCAGTAATTTGCTATCTGTATTCTAGGGGTTGCATTACTGTTACTATTACATTACTATTCCAGCAATACCAAAAATGTATAGTATTTTTATGTTTTACTAATTTAGCAACTTTTTTTTACTTTTTGTGGCATGCACTTATATATTTTTGTAAATGAACTTTTGTCATATTTTTTTATAATTAGATTTTGTCACTGTTTATTTTATTATTTTATGTTTTCTTAGGTTTCAATTGACACTATCTATAATCTACAGCTGTAACATTGGCACGGTGTACATCTTCTCTTTGCTCTGGCATTTGTGAGTATGAGGTAAAAACAATGCACTTATTTCTGCAGTAGCTTTATAGTATTTGTGAATACAATGATTGATACTTCCCTGAAAATCAAAACTAGAAAAGCTGAAGAACAGAATTACAGGGAGACAGGTCTGTGTTAACTCCGGCTCCCTCAAAGAAATATTGCAGCTTTAGGAATGAGAGGATTACTGACATTCGTATGAGCTATCAGAACTCCAGGGTTATCGTACTCTAGGAGGCCTAAATAAAGTAATAAAGTAAAAAAATGACAAATGTAAAAGTTTAAATCAACCTCTTTCCTTATAACCCATATAAAAATAAACAGTTAAAATCGTCAACAAGGTATCTCCATGTCTCAAAACACCTGTTCTATTAAAATATAAAAACAGTTATTCCCGGCCGTGAACACCGTAACTGAAAATAGAGCCCAAATGTACAAATCACCAGTTTATTCACCATAAATATTTAAAAACGTCAGTATATCCCGCAAAAAATTACATCGTACACAGTCAAATTTTGAAAAGGTAATTGGCCTCAGAATTTTTTTGTTCAAAAGATCAAAAAAAAATGTTAAACATACTAAAGCATCCTAAAATCTATACAGCTACGGTATCCCTGTGATCTTACCACCCAAAGAATAAAGGTGAGGTATCATTTGAAAGCCAGCTTTCAAGTACACAGCGTGGAATATTAAATAGCACTAAAAAGTACAGTTTGTCCCACAGATAACAAGCTCTCATATATCTCTGTAACCGAAGAATAAAAAAGTTATGGTTTTTAAGATGAGGGGATTAAAAAAGGGTTAAAAAGGTTCCTCATAAATTTACATAAACAGGAGATTAACTTCTGTCTCAAAATGTCCAATCTATCAAAATATAAAAATGATTTTTCTCCACCATGTATGCCGTAAGGGGGAAAAATTGTCCAGATGTCCAAATTGCCACTTTATTTTGTTTCAATCATTTTTATTGGATTTTATCAGAGAAACACAATTAAACATTACTACAACATGTTACAAGCTTTAATGTGCTTGTAAGCATTAAATGACACCAAATGACACCAAATATAATGTTACAAAATGCTTGCTTTTCGCATAACAATTTTATGCTATTACATGACCCATCTGAATCATCTGTTGGTAAACAGTAGCTCTCCCATACAGTATTCTAAAGTTATCCAAGCTTCTGTGGTAGCAATAGTTTGTTTTTTCAATTACTAAGCCCAGAGCATGCATGACATTTTACAACATTTCTCACAACAGTCATATACCACAATATATTAAACAAGACAAGAGATTGTTCAATCATAGGAAGAGAGTAAAAGATAAATGGGAAAAAGTAAAGCTCCAGACTGTAATGCTGGCATCGGGTTCCGTCCTTCATCAGGTTCCCCTTTGTAGGCTTAGCTTCAGCCGCCATGTCCGGCAGGGTGTTTCGAGCCTATCAGCATGCACCTCCTGTCATATAGTCAAGCATGCCCAATTATCAGCACCTGAACAAGGTTGTTAGTTAGGTCTAACTTGCTGCATGGTATCTGAATCTGTTTGTTTTCCCACGTGTGACCCTGGCTCGTCCTCTGACTTTTCTGCGTTTTTGCTCCATGTCCCCTGGTATCTGAACCAGGCTTATATTATGCACCTGTGCTGCCTTCCACGGCTCTTGGCTTGGTTACATTTTTGCTTGTACACTACCTGCTTTGACTCAGACTGACTTTGACTACCCGCTCTGCCTCTGCTATCCACACTGGGACCACCACAAGAGGTAGCGGCCTTTGATTTCTATGCAGCAAAGTCCAGATTCCTGAATAGGGGTAAAAGGGTAAATACCAGAAAGGTCCTGTGATAACGCCCTTAGTGTGTGGCCCAATAGCACAATAGGTTCACAACCTGCTGCTTGTTACACAGATGCAATATCTGCTAGTGTAATACATGTTTTCAGGGAAGGATGTATAGATCATTGGGGCTAAATATGAGGGATTGGTTGATTTTTAAGCAATCTATAAGCCAAAAACATTTCATAATTGTATACAGTATTTATTTATTTATTTCACGTATTCCATTAAGGTAGGAGATCCCCTGGATTTCCAGTGGCGTATGATAATGACCCTAGCAATGGTGAATAGCTTACATAAGAGAACTCTATTTAAAAAAGAATATTCTTGAAACTCTAAGTGGAGTAAAGTTTGTTTCGATATTTGCTCTTTCACCTTTTACACTGACTTCCAAAACTTCAGAATTTTTCGGACATCCCCAAAGAATATGAAGTAACATACCCTTGGATGCAAAAAGCTTAAGGAAAATTTCCACTTGAGCAGTACATCTGATACTCTTATTGTATACTTTTATTGTATTGAGCCATTAATTCTCCTCATAGGTACATTTCAATATACCCTCCCCCTTCTGAAATGGATGTGATTTATAGAATGACGCACAGTTAGAGATAAAGCAATAGAAAGGTTTGAGACAATTTATGCCCAAGGATAGTGGCTTAGATAGTTTGGAGTCAAAGCACACCTCCCTTTGCTTAATTGAGTCTACCAAGTGTTTCCCTCTAAGATAGAGAAAAATATCTTTCTTCGGAAGTTTGAATCTCCTATGTAAGTCAGGAAACTGCATCATTTTTTGTTTTGTTGAGAGTTAGGAAAGCAAGAATATGCACCTTTTCCACCAAGGTTTCATTGAGTTTTTACCAAGTCCTCTTATAACAAGTCTACAGGTAGATTTTAAACTTCACTGGATACTCCCTTCCATGTAGCTCTCCCCAACATGTATAAATAGCCCTAGTTAAGGAGGAAATTTGATTTACAGTTGCAAGACACCATGTGCATGCCATAAGCTGTCTTTTAACTGTAGAGTTACCTGAGAGTGCTTATTCTGCTTGAGCCAGGGCATATCTGACTCATTCTTCCACCAGTTCAAGTCTCTGGATAAGATCAAAGTCTGGTAATACACTTCTAATGTCCAGAATACGTAAACCTCTGCATAACTTGCGTTTAACTAAGACCAAAGTGACTTTCCCAGGCCTATGTCCCCACAACAGGGATTGTCCATCTAAAAAAAAGTAGGAAGTGTGTGAAGTAAGTATAACAGTCTTGGAAGTAGCAACATCTTAAATGCTGCTACTCTGTCTATCCAAGAAATTTCAGCTTTTTGGATTTGAAGTGCGTTAGATAGCAGCTGGGACAAGAGAGAGACATAGTTCTGTTTAAACAAATGCTGGACTGATTTTGTGATTTGTAGGCCTAAATATTTAATGTAATCCCACTAATTTCAACATTGAGAGGAAGTGTTGTGCAATTTGTAACTTGAGATTCTACTGAAGGAGTAGATAAAAGACATAATCATTTCTACTGAAGACTTCAGAAGAGTTTGCCATAGACACTATAATATTGTCCGCATATAAAGATACATGATGAGATTTACTTCCTATTTCTATACCTAATATATATGGGGTAGACCTTAGCTGTACCACCAGAGGCTCAAGGAAAAGAATAAAGATCAGAGGTGGCAATGGGCACACCTGATGGGTGCCTTTGGTTAAACCCCCCCCATAGTCTATCACCTCTAAATCCAATAGGGTCTAGAGCAAAGAAGGCACACAACCAATGAATGTGGTCGAACAACTTCTCATCGTCCAAAGCTAATAGAAGGGATGGGATTCCCCTTGACTCTTTATCATGCAATATTTTCACAATATGTTGTCTTTGCCCTGTCTTCCCTTTATGAACCCCGTCTGACCATGAGTAATTAAATCAGGTAAGTTAGTCATAAACAGCTTTGCTTGGATCTTAGAATACATTTTTGTGTTTACATTTAGTAGCAGAAGTTTTGGGAGACATTGGTGTTTTCCCAGGGTTGGGAAGGGTACTAATTAAAGCTTGCTGATTTTCTGCTGGAAGTGAGTCTGTAGTAAGAGATACGGGAAAAACTTCTGTCATATGTTTAGAGAGGATATAGGAAAAGGCTGTGTAATATTCCTGAGAATAATACCAAGCTTTTGTTTTTTTGTGGTTGTTTCTCATGGACATGAAGTAATAAAGAACATAATTGGTCGCTCTTTGACCTAATGCCCTAAGTCTAGGGTTGGAGATAGCTTTCTTTGAAAATCCAATTTCTGGATAACGGTGATAATGCTTTCTATCTTTGTTTCTTGATTCTTTTAAGTAATATGTCCTAGTTTAATGAAAATTCCCAAGATTAGTAGTAGATTTGTTCTTAGGGGGATTACAATCGAAGAATTTTTGTAGTTCCATCTTAAGGGTTTGCTTATGCTCAGGGTTATTCAGCAACCAGGGACTGCAGCTCCATTAATAGGTTATGGGGTATGAAGGGGTCTTATCTGAAAGGCATGGTGATGGCTGCAAAGTCTGACAATCACATAATTGTTTCTAAGGTGGAGTTAGTAGTGCTAACAAGGGGTTCTCATTCTATCAAAAACATAGGGATATGCAAATAGGAATTGGAGACTGGGGAATAAAACATAAAATCATGCTCTGTGCTATGATGAGCCCTCCACACATCATAAATATTATTTTCCTGCTGCAACTCACCAAGGCCTTTAGCTTGAATAGGCTTAGTGGGTGAGCAATCCATCTAAGGGATCACTGGTTGCACTTAAATCCCCTCCTATCAAGACCCCATTTTTGTGTTCATTAGCATTGCATAACACCTTTTGTATGTATGCATGTATCTCACCACTGACTACATACAATTCCTAGATTGCTATCAAATTCCTAATGGATATTATTACACCCCTGTATATATATATATATATATGTATATATATATATATATATATATATATATATATATATATATCTATATATATATATATATATATTATATATATATATGGAAAAGCTTGGTTCCTAATCCTGTGAGCATCCTGTGACTCTTAAACAAATAATATGCTGCAGGAAAGGGAGCGAAGTTCAGCCTATAGTCTGTTTCTAAGTACTCTTGTGACCACTAGAGGCTAATTGAGACTCCTGTGAGACAAGAACATAATAACAAGGAAATGTCTGACATACATAATCAATACCATATAGAGCAGTGTAAGTCCAGACTGCACTGGTGTCACGGGAAACCAAATTTGGTCAGGAAGAGAAAAAAGTACAAGTAACTCAATGAGTTCCAATTAAATGGTCCAGGACCACTGAAGAAGAAAGGTCATACCTGTGATAAACACCCCACTGTAAAAGAAACTGAAGATTACTTGTTTCTTCTGTGTGAAACCACCTGCCACTCCTCTTGGGGCTGTGAAGCTGTGGAGGAGTACTCCAGTTCTGGTAAATGCAGTATATGCCCCACGCTTGTAAGAGCTTGTAGCCTTCCTGTTGAGACTTGATAATGTTCATTTTTCCATTCCAGTTAACCAGCAAAAAACAGGAAACCTACACTTGTATGGGAGTTGATTATCTCTCAGAACCACCACAATAGAGGAGAGTTGCTGCAGGGCATTCAAGGGAGAAGCAGATAAGTCAATATATAAAGCCACATTTTGAAATAGATATGGTAGTTACTGATCTTTCCGGGCCACCTCCATCAACTTTTCTTTTACAGTATAAAAGTGGATTCTAGTGAGCCTGTGGGCCCTGAAAATCTCTAAATCTTGCTGAGAGCAATTTGGGATTAAAGTTCACATTAGGTCTTGCAAATACTTTGTAAGCATTAGCTCTGGCATGCCCCAGAATGTTGTACTGCCTCCAATATGTAGTGAACATCAATATGATCGTTATAAGATGACACCATTTCACCCATTTACTTTTCTAGGTGGTTAACTGTAGTGCCTTGCTGTGCCCGCTTGGCCGATATAGGCTTTAGTAGTGAGTTAATTCCTTCCCGACGCGCGTCGTACTAGTACGGCGCGCGCCGGGTCCCGGTGCATGGAGAGGGCTCGCGGGCCGATCGCTAGCACCGATCGCGGGTGTTTTCACCCGGGTGTTCACCCGGGTGTTTTCACCTTGCCGGCGGCTTCAAAGAGATGGCGCCGCATGGGCGCCGCCATCTTGTCGTGGATCGCTGCTCCCCGATGACGTCACAGGGAGCGGCGATCCGTCGCCATGGTAACCTCGGGTGTTCCGAATACCCGAGGCTACTTCGTTTTAACCCATGCATTACAATGTGCTAATTGAACATTGTAATGCATGGGGAGTAAAATCCACATATACTGCCATACTGTAGTATGGCAGTATATGATAGGATCGATCAGACTACCTAGGGTTAGAGTACCCTAGGGAGTCTGAAAAATAGTAAAAGTAAAAATAAAAAAAAGTTTAAAAAAAAAAATTATAATAAAAAAACCTAAAAATTCAAATCACCCCCCTTTCCCTAGAACTGATATAAAAATAAATAAACAGTAAAAATCATAAACACATTAGGTATCGCCGCATCCAAAAATGCCCGATCTATCAAAATATGCTAATTTTTTTTCACTACGTTTAACCCCGTAACGGAAAATAGCGTCCAAAGTCGAAAATGGCATTTTGAAAAATATAAAAAAATTAATAAAAAGTGATCAAAAGGTCGCACAGTCCCAAAAATTATAGTATTGAAAACACCATCGAAATTCGCAAAAAATGACACTATCCACAGCTCCGTACACAAAAGTATGAAAAAGTTATTGGCCCCAGAAGATGGCAAAATAAAAAAAAAATATTTTGTACAGGAGGTTTTAATTTTTTTAAATGTATGAAAACATTATAAAACCTATACAAATTTGGTATCCACGTGATCGTACTGACCCAAAGAATAAAGTAGACATGTCATTTGGGATGCAGAGTGAAAGCTGTAAAATCCAAGCCCACAAGAAAACGTCACAAATGTGGTTTTTCACCATTTTCACTGCATTTGGAATTTTTTTCCCGCTTCCCAGTACACGCCATAGAATATTAAATACCGTCACTATGAAGTGCAATTTGTTATGCAGAAAATAAGCCATAACACAGCTCTTTATGTGGAAAAATAAAAAAGTTATAGATTCTTGAAGTTGGTGAGTGAAAAATGGAAGTGAAAAAACTAAAAAAGGCCAAGTCGTTAAGGGGCTAATATTAGAGATGAGCGAGCACTAAAATGCTCGGGTACTCGTTATTCGAGATGAACTTTTCCCGATGCTCGAGTGCTCGTCTCGAATAACGAGCCCCATTGAAGTCAATGGGAGACTCGAGCATTTTTCAAGGGGACCAAGGCTCTGCACAGGGAAGCTTGGCCAAACACCTGGGAACCTCAGAAAAGGATGGAAACACCACGGAAATGGACAGGAAACAGCAGGGGCAGCATGCATGGATGCCTCTGAGGCTGCTTAATCGCACCATTATGCCAAAACTATGGGCAACAGCATGGCCATGACAGAGTGACAGAATGAAGCTAGATAGCATCTAAAACATCCAATAATTGACCCTGACACTATAGGGGACGGCATGCAGAGGCAGCGGCAGCAGCGGCAGGCTAGAGAGTGGCATGGCGACATACTCTAAATGGACTCAGGCTTCAAACCAATGGGTGGCAGAGAGGAACCAAAGGAGGTGAGCAAGAAGCGCTCAAATAATATCGGTACATGATAAAAGTTTGCCAGTATATTTTGTGGATTACACAGCAGGGTGGCGACAAAGTTAACATGGAAGCCATGAAAACAACCCAAAATTCTGCCTGACACAGCTCGTTTGATAAGGGGACCATGTATGGAGGCAGTTAACTAGTAGTAGATTAAAGGTGCTGCAGTTAAAACTATGTTAGTTGGATCTTGGCATGGAGCTGGCGCTCCGCTGCCAGGCGAGCTTTTGCCAATCCAAGCCCCTGTCTCTAGGCTACTCCCCAAACAGCACTTCTAAGAACCTTTTGTATAAGATCAAGTGTAGTAGCGTTCTTATAAGTTTGGGATATGGCGGGTGAGGGGAATGTAAACAGATGCGCAAGAAGCGCATGATGCGCATGGAGCTGGCGCTCCGCTGCCAGGCGAGCTTTCGCCAATCCAAGCCCCTGTCTCTAGGCTACTCCCCAAACAGCACTTCTAAGAACCTTTTGTATAAGATCAAGTGTAGTAGCGTTCTTATAAGTTAAAGATATGCCGGGTGAGGGGAATGTAAACAGATGCGCAAGAAGCGCTGAAATAATATTGGTAAATGATAAAAGTTTGCCAGTATATTTTGTGGATAACACAGCAGGGTGGCGACAAAGTTAACAACTTTGATGTGGAATCCATGAAAACAACCCAAATTTCTGCCTGACACACCTCGTTTGGTAAGGGGACGATGTATGGAGGCAGCTATATGGACGACTTTTGGAGGTAGCAATGGAGACAACGTGTGGAGGCTGCTATGGAGACAATTTAATTTGGATAGTGCCTGTATGTGGCAGTCCAAAAAAGTTTTCAAACCAGAGGAGCAGATAGGTGGCCCTCCAGAAAAATGAAATAGATTGAGTGCCTGTATGTGGCAGTCCAAAAAAGTTTTCAAACCAGAGGAGCGGGTAGGTGGCCCTCCAGAAAAAAGAAATAGATTGAGTGCCTGTATGTGGCAGTCCAAAAAAGTTTTCAAACCAGAGGAGCAGGTAGGTGGCCCTCCAGTAAAATGGAATAGATTGAGTGCCTGTATGTGGCAGTCCAAAAAAGTTTTCAAACCAGAGGAGCGGGTAGGTGGCCCTCCAGAAAAATTGAATAGATTGAGTGCCTGTATGTGGCACTCCCAAAAATTGTTTAAAACAGAGGACCGGGTAGGTGGCCCTCCAGAAAAATTGAATAGATTGAGTGCCTGTATGTGGCACTCCCAAAAATTGTTTAAAACAGAGGACCGGGTAGGTGGCCCTCCAGAAAAATTAAATGCATAAAGTACTATAGCTAGAGCCAGTGGGCCCTGTCAAAAAATAGCCAGTTTCCTCTGCTTTACTGTACAAAGAGGAGGAGAAGGAGGAAAATGAGGAGGAGGAGGAGTGGATAAATTATTCAGGTTGAGCTTCCTTCACCTGGTGGAGATTGGAAATTATGAGAAATCCAGGCTTTATTCATCTTAATAAGCGTCAGCCTGTCAGCGCTGTCAGTCGACAGGCGTGTACGCTTATCGGTGATGATGCCACCAGCTGCACTGAAAACCCGCTCGGACAAGACGCTAGCGGCAGGGCAGGCAAGAACCTCCAAGGCGTACAGCGCCAGTTCGTGCCACATGTCCAGCTTTGAAACCCAGTAGTTGTAGGGAGCTGTGTGATCATTTAGGACGATGGTATGGTCAGCTACGTACTCCCTCACCATCTTTCTGTAAAGATCAGCCCTACTCTGCCGAGACTGGGGACAGGTGACAGTGTCTTGCTGGGGTGACATAAAGCTGGCAAAAGCCTTGTAAAGCGTACCCTTGCCAGTGCTGGACAAGCTGCCTGCTCGCCTACTCTCCCTCGCTACTTGTCCCGCAGAACTACGCACTCTGCCGCTAGCGCTGTCAGAAGGGAAATACTGTTTCAGCTTGTGAACCAGGGCCTGCTGGTATTCATGCATTCTCACACTCCTTTCCTCTCCAGGGATGAGAGTGGAAAGATTTTGCTTGTACCGTGGGTCCAGGAGAGTGAACACCCAGTAATCGGTGCTGGAATAAATTCTTTGAACGCGAGGGTCACGGGATAGGCAGCCTAGCATGAAATCTGCCATATGCGCCAGAGTACCAACGCGTAAGAATTCACTCCCCTCACTGGCCTGACTGTCCATTTCCTCCTCCTCCAACTCCTCCAACTCCTCTTCTTCTGCCCATACACGCTGAACAGTGAAGGACTCAACAATGGTCCCCTCTTGTGTCTCGCCAACATTCTCCTCCTCTTCCTCCTCATCCTCCTCCACCTCCACCTCCTCCGATATGCGCTGAGAAACAGACCTAAGGGTGCTTTGGCTATCAACAAGGGAATCTTCTTCCCCCGTCTCTTGTGACGAGCGCAAAGCTTCCGACTTCATGCTGATCAGAGAGTTTTTCAACAGGCCAAGCTGGTGAGGCTGATGATGGCGGCATCGCCACTGACCATCTGTGTTGACTCCTCAAAGTTACTCAGCACCTGACAGATATCAGACATCCACGTCCACTCCTCATTGTAGACTTGAGGAAGCTGACTGACCTGACTACCAGTTCTGGTGGAAGTTGACATCTGGCAGTCAACAATCGCTCGGCGCTGCTGGTAAACTCTGGATAACATGGTCAGTGTTGAATTCCACCTCGTGGGCACGTCGCACAACAGTCGGTGAGCGGGCAGTTGGAGGCGGCGCTGCGCTGCCCTGAGAGTGGCAGCATCTGTGCTGGACTTCCTGAAATGCGCACAGATGCGGCGCACCTTCGTGAGCAAATCAGACAGATTGGGGTATGTCTTGAGGAAACGCTGAACTATGAGATTTAACACATGGGCCAGGCATGGCACTTGTGTCAGTCTGCCGAGTTGCAGAGCCGCCACCAGGTTACGGCCGTTGTCACACACAACCATGCCTGGCTTCAGGTTCAGCGGTGCCAGCCACAGATCAGTCTGCGCCGTGATGCCCTGTAATAGCTCTTGGGTGGTGTGCCTTTTATCGCCTAGGCTCAGCAGTTTGAGCACCGCCTGCTGTCGCTTAGCGACGGCACTGCTGCTGTGCCTAGAGCTACCGACTGATGTCGCCATGCCCACGGATGGTAATTCGGAGGAGGAGGAGGTGGAGGAGGGGTGGGAGGAGGAGGAGGCATAGTAGGCCTGAAACACCTGGACCGAGGTAGGCCCCGCAATCCTCGGCGTCGGCAGTATATGACCAGCCGCAGGGTCAGACTCGGTCCCAGCCTCCACCAAGTTAACCCAATGTGCCGTCAGCGATATATAGTGGCCCTGCCCGGCAGCACTCGTCCACGTGTCCGTGGTCAGGTGGACCTTGTCAGAAACGGCGTTGGTCAGGGCACGGATGATGTTGTCTGACACGTGCTCGTGCAGGGCTGGGACGGCACATCGGGAAAAGTAGTGGCGGCTGGGGACCGAATACCGAGGGGCGGCCGTCGCCATGAGGTTGCGAAAGGCCTCGGTCTTTACTAGCCTATAGGGCAGCATCTCCAGGCTAAGCAATCTGGAGATGTGGACATTAAGGGCTTGGGCGTGCGGGTGGGTTGCACTATATTTGCGTTTCCGCTCCAGCGTCTGGGGTATGGAGAGCTGAACGCTGGTGGATGCTGTGGAGGATCGTGGAGGCGACGATGGGGTTTTTGTGGCAGGGTCCTGGACAGGGGGCTGACTATCAGCTGACACAGGGGAAGGAGCAGTGGTGTGCACGGCCAGAGGTGAACGGGCTTGTTGCCACTGAGTGGGGTGTTTAGCATTCATATGCCTGCACATACTGGTGGTAGTTAAGCTAGTAGTGGTGGAACCCCTGCTGAGCCTGGTTTGGCAAATGTTGCACACCACAGTCCGTCGGTCATCCGGTGTTTCCTTAAAGAACCTCCAGACTTCGGAAAATCTAGCCCTCGCCGCAGGAGCCCTCGCCACGGGAGCTTCACTAGTTGACACATTTGGCGCTGATGCACCAGCTCTGGCCCTGACTCTCCGTCTGGCCCCACCACTGCCTCTTCCAACCTGTTCTGGTCGAGGACTCTCCTCTGTCTCAGAAGCACTGTGTTCACCCGGCCTATCAACCCAGCTTGGGTCTGTCACCTCATCATCCTCCGATCCCTCAGTCTGCTCCCCCCTCGGACTTCCTGCCCTGACAACAACTTCCCCACTGTCTGGCAACCGTGTCTCCTCATCGTCGGACACCTCTTTAGACACTTCTTCCACTACGTCAAGAAGGTCATCATCACCCACAGTTCCTCAGAGTATGCCGGTTCAAATGGCAAATTTTCCTGGGAGGGGGCAGACTGGGGGGGAGGAGGCTGAGGTGCAGGAGCTGGAGGAGTGTCGATTTCGGTGACATGGGTGGACTGCGTGGAAGACTGACTGGTGGACAAATTGCTCGAAGCATTGTCGGCAATCCACGACATCACCTGTTCGCACTGTTCTGGCCTCAACAGTGCTCTACCACGAGTCCCAGTAACTTCAGACATGAACCTAGGGAGTGTAGCTCTGCTGCGTTCCCCTGCTCCCTCATAAGCAGGTGGTGTCTCACCCCGCCCAGGACCACGGCCTCTGACCCCTGCAGTAGTTGGACGCCCACGTCCCCGCCCTCGTCCTCTACCCCTAGCCCTCGGGTTAAACATTTTTAAAATGAGAGTTATAACTTTAATTTTTTTTTAACTTTTTTTTGTGTTTTTTTGTTTTTTTTGTGTTTTTTAGTTTTTAAAACCAAACGATGCTATCCTATTGCTATGGCTATTTTCTAGCCAAGTATGAAAGCACACTACTATGCCAGATGAGATGACGCTGAGTTATTAAACAAAATAAACGTAAAATAAAAAAGGAAATGGCAGACTGTGCCTAATTGAAATCCAACCCCTAATAAATTTTCCCACTTCGGTCTCTGCAATGGATATGTGCGTCACTAAGCGCAAAACACAGCGGTCGCAAGTCTCACTACAAATTGCTCACAATTTGCTAGTAGATGCACTGCAGCAAGTACAGCCACCAGCAGATCAACCAGAAATCAAATATATATAACGCTACTGTAGGCGTAAGTAAGCCGTTTGGATTCTCCTATGGCTATTTTCTAGCCAAGTATGAAAGCACACTACTATGCAAGATGAGATGACACTGAGTTATTAAAAAAATAAACGTAAAATAAAAAGTAAATGGCAGACTGTGCCTAATTGAAATCAAACCCCTAATAAATTTTCCCACTTTGGTGTTTGAGGTGGATATGTGTGTCACTAAGAGCTAAACACAACGGTAGCAAGTCCCCCTGCAAATTCCTCACAATATGGTACTAGCTGCAAATAAAAAAAAAAAAAGTATAACGTTATTGTAGCCCTAAGAAGGGCTGTTGGGTTCTTGGAGAATCACTCCTGCCTGACAGTAAGCTAATAGAACACCCTAACGCTTTCCCTGACCAGCAGCAGCTCTCTCCCTAGCGGCATCCAGACACAGAATGATCCGAGCAGCGCGGGCAGCGGCTAGTCTATCCCAGGGTCACCTGATCTGGCCAGCCAACCACTGCTATCGACGTGTAAGGGTACCACGTCATGCTGGGTGGAGTGCAGAGTCTCCTGGCTTGTGATTGGCTCTGTTTCTGGCCGCCAAAAAGCAAAACGGCAGGAGCTGCCATTTTCTCGAGCGGGCGAAGTATTCGTCCGAGCAACGAGCAGTTTCGAGTACCCTAATGCTCGAACGAGCATCAAGCTCGGACGAGCATGTTCGCTCATCTCTAGTTAATATCCATATGGAATGAGCGCCTCAAAGATCCCAACATTTGTTTCATTTTTCAATTTTGTCATCACCTTATCAGTGGCGGGAACCCACACAACTCTGTAACAACTCTGTGCTGCATACTCCCTGGTCTCATACTTTGCCATAGCTTAGCAGGGCACTGAAACAGTGACAGAGGATGTTGGAGAGTCACATGGCAGAAATCCCCACAATCTCCACTAACAGATGTAGCTCCCCTTGACTCACTTCTCTCCTCAGAGTTTGTGGTGCTGAGATGTGGTGAAGCCTAAGCAGATATCAAGTGCTGTGGAGGTAGGTTGGTCCTTCTTGCTTTTAGGGCTGTCTGGTTGAATGCAGCAGGGTTCCCATGCTGAGCTCTCTCCTGACCTGTCCATTCAGCATGGCTTTCAAGCTTCCAACACTTTTTTTGTAGTTTTGCCTCACACGCATTCATTTTTATCCATGTATTCATGCACGGCTAAAGCCAAATAAAAAGGACTTGTTTGCACCAATTCCGATGTGGTTCTTATGAGTGCCACTGATCGTGAATTTGCTCTACACATAAAAAGGTAGGTGTCCAAATTGTAAAAATATAAATGTTATCCTATCAAGCAAAGAATGACTCTTTAACCAGCTCTGTATACCAAAGTATGAAAAAGTGTTAAAATATGGCAACACAATGTTTTTGAATGTAGAGTATCCATACATAATGAACTATATACATTGTAAAGGGGAGGTGTCATATGGACCCCACGAGAAAAGCTGTGGGAAAAAAAGCCCATCAGAAAATATTGCAACAGCATTTTCTTAATACCACAATTGATATTTTTTCAAGCTTCCCTGTACATGGCACAGAATATTTAATGGTGCCATTAAAAAGTACAATTTGTTCTGTAGATAACAAGTCCTCATATAGCTATGTACACAGAAAATCAAAAACATATGGCTTGTAGAACGAGGGGATTAAAAGCCAAACTCAAAAACAAAAAAACATCTGTGGTTGAAGAGGTTAAATAAAGATGTATAGCAATGATGTTTTACTGTTGTATTTTTAAATAAAGAATGTAAACTGTAATACACCAGCACCAATCTCATGCTGCTCACAAATATCACCTTGTGTTTTGGCACTTAAACATAGTTATTACCTACACAACCATAAAACAGGTGCTCTTGGGCCATTATCCCTGTTTAAAAATGCAGCTTTAGTGGTTTTATTAAATTGGCACTTATAGCTTTTTATATAAATACTGTGTTGGTAATTACTTTAGTTGGAGCCTCTTGATTACATATCCAATGGAAATCCGTAAAATTGAGAACTAGCAACATAAAATAGTAATAGTGAAGTTCTAAATTTTATCATTTCACATTTAACCACTTTTCCCCTGTTTTGTCTAGAAACAGTGAGACAAGAAGATAAAGACTATTACAATACAAACGATAATAGTGACAGATAGTTGATGGGAGCACAGTTGTCTCCTTGGAATCATATTTAGAGTTATTAGAGTTCTGGCTTTTGTATGTAAGAACAATGGTACTTAACAGGGCTACCATTCCTCCTTATTTCACCTAAAATTCAGAGCATATTTAGCAAATACTCTATAGAAGGTTCAGCATCTGCAGAATCATAGGCAACTCTATAGAGTTGTCTTTTCTGTTCCTTGTCTATCTGTCATTTTGAATAAAATGTCATTCTTATTTTCATTTAATTTATATAAGCTTTATGATGTGTCTATGGTATGACTGTGTCTCCTGGTGAACCACTTTTCTTATTTTTACATCATTTCTTCTATATGAGATGTCCATCATTTAACCAGATGACCATCAGAATCATGTTAAAACTGAGTCCAGCTTTTGATAACAGAGTCTTTGTAAGTTGGATATTTCCTCCAGAGAAGTCTGGTTCCCTGCACAAGAAAACTACCTTAGATTCATTTCCTTTGGGATGCACTCCACTTAAAGTGATAAAATTTATTATCAGTCTCTTGTCATTAAACTACACAATGGAAGGAGACAAAATCAGACAGCTTTGTCCAATGTGTGGTGGTTGTGTCAATCTCTGCTCCTTTTTAAGTAGATTTCTAAATTCCTGCAGTCAGCCCTAAACCCCTGATGACGCCAGTATCGCCGAAACATGTCTGTAGGGTCTGGTTGAGCATGCTTTAATTGGCAGTGGACAGTGCACAGAAAAATGTTAAAATTTGATGTTACATATAGGCTAACTCATATCTGATAGCTTTGTAGAAAGAAAAATGGAGAGGTCTTCCACCTTTAATAGATAGATAGTCCCACATGTAGAAATATCTCACATATTGGTATAGGAATCGTGAGCTTCTCCCTTACACAATATGGCGTCATAGGTATCAATGTCTCTAGCGTGCGGACGCGAACATTGTAACGATCATGTGATCTCACTTATACCCAGAGTCCCATACATGGAGCTTAGCCAGGCGTCCTTGTACATGCGCAGTAGATTACACAGCATGCGAGGCATACACAGCGAGCTCCAGCTGATCCTATGGTGAGCGCTTGTTCCATATATTTAACTTACATGCACTTTTGCACTTTACACTGATTTATGTATATAAATATAAGCACTTTATTGTATTCATGAACTGTATATATGAGATGGAAATATGAATTATTAATGTACCAGTATCCTATGTATTTTTGAGATGATGTCACTTCCTTTGTATTGAATATAAAATGTTTCACATTTGTTTGTACACCTTGCTTGAGGAAGGCTCCAGGCCACGGGAGCCGGAACGTAGCTGTTTGGCACATGTTGGAATAAAAGAGTACCTTTTTTTCTCATATTTTTCAGAGTGCTGCCATTACCCTATATAATCCTGTTACGGACTGGGCTTATATTAAAGGAGAAGTGGTAGCAGCTTTATTGGGTTGATAAGTTTCTGTTTCACTAAGGCTAGTGAAACGGGTCTTATAGCCATTCAGGGATGAGATTTATTGTCGTAGCATATCCAGTAGTTGTGTGGACAATTTTAAATCACTTGCTGCGCCTCTCAAAACCTGTGTGTTTTGGGAGTGTCTGTAAAAGGTTAATTAAGTGACCTTGCTAGAATCTAGGACATGGGCACCAGGATCAGACAAGAGCAGACTTTTGATGGAACTATGAAAGGCAAGGTACAGGGAGTAATCAGAAACAGAAGCCAGGAGCATTCCACGGTCAGAATCAAAGAATACAGGATACAGTGTCCAGAAGTAAACCAATGTTAGAATATGTTTATAAATGGTGCATTATCAAGAAATTGATCAAAGTCAGAAAAAAAGGTTTTCAGGAGTAGCTTCCAGGATTAAATATGAGCAAAAGCACAGCACAGAATGGAAATCCAAAGCTTAAAATAATAACAAGGTACAGTTAGTGTTTTTTCTCAAAAAGAACAATTCAAGAACAAAAAAGGTAGAAAAGGATCAAAAGTACAGCTATTAGACTTATTAGCTATTAGACTGATTACACTTATTCCCTTAATTCTCTTCAATGTAAGGTGACACTGGTGAGTTTCTGGATAGCAGGATTTAGCAGAAATTTCAAGTGAAATTTATTTTAGGGAGGGTGGATAACAAGAGCTAATTTCGTTGTCAAAGTTTGTTGAATGGTTAGTGACCAAAGTTCTGTAAATCAAGACAAGGAAAAAAAAAATAAATAAAAAAAAATAAATAAATAAAAAAAAAATATATATATATATATATATATATATATATATATATTTAAATATTTGAAAGACACAGCAATAAGCACTTATTTAACTTCTTTATCTTTGAACCCCCTATTTAATTTCTACAGGATTGTTTTTAGTTTCCTCTTAAAAAAATTGTTTGATTCTTCTTCTTAAGTTTTATTTTGTTTTTGTCAACCTAAACTTTTGGTTTTAAAAAGGAGCATCAAGTAACATCTTTAATCTCATAAGAAGATTTACAAGTAACAAAAAGAGATACACTCTATCAAATATATTCTTTTGAAATCCATGAACTAAGCAATGTTTAAGGAAAATATTTTGAAGCATTTCTTATGTTATTAAGGGAAATATGAATCTTCACCCAATCTTCCCATAGTCAGTGTAGTTAATTAATTTGGTAATTAATATAAATCATTTCAAATCACTTTTAACTTAACACCTATAAACATATACACTCACCGGCCACTTAGGTACACCTGTCCAACTGCTCGTTAACACTTAATTTCTAATCAGCCAATCACATGCCGGCAACTCAGTGCATTTAGGCATGTAGACATGGTCAAGACAATCTCCTGTAGTTCAAACCGAGCATCAGTATGGGGAAGAAAGGTGATTTGAGTGCCTTTGAACATGGCATGGTTGTTGGTGCCAGAAGGGCTGGTCTGAGTATTTCAGAAACTGCTGATCTACTGGGATTTTCACGCACAACCATCTCTAGGGTTTAAAGAGAATGTTCCGAAAAAGAAAAAAACATCCAGTGAACGGCAGTTCTGTGGGCGGAAATGCCTTGTTGATGCCAGAGGTCAGAGGAGAATGGGCAGACTGGTTCGAGCTGATAGAAAGGCAACAGTGACTCAAATCGCCACCCGTTACAACCAAGGTAGGCAGAAAAGCATTTCTGAACGCACGGTACATAGAACTTTGAGGCAGATGGGCTACAGCAGCAGAAGACCACACTGGGTGCCACTCCTTTCAGCTAAGAACAGGAAACTGAGGCTACAATTTGCACAAGCTCATCGAAATTGGACAGTAGAAGATTAGAAAAACGTTGCCTGGTCTGATGAGTCTCAATTTCTGCTGCGACATTCGGATGGTAGGGTCATAATTTGGCGTCAACAACATGAAAGCATGGATCCATCCTGCCTTGTATCAACGGTTCAGGCTGGTGGTGGTGGTGTCATGGTGTGGGGAATATTTTCTTGGCACTCTTTGGGTCCCTTGGAACCAATTGAGCATCGTTGCAACGCCACAGCCTACCTGAGTATTGTTGCTGACCATGTCCATCCCTTTATGACCACAATGTACCCAACATCTGATGGCTACTTTCAGCTTCCAGCACCTTGTTGAATCTATGCCATGAAGAATTGAGGCAGTTCTGAAGGCAAAAGGGGGTCCAACCCGTTACTAGCATGGTGTACCTAATAAAGTGGCCGGTGAGTGTATAAGTACTGTATATAAATATAATGTTACAAATATAGACCTAAAGAAATTGAATGATATGCAAAATTTCTCTTAAAAAAGGAAAAGTCACTGTTTGAATTCTCCATTTATCCTCGTATACAATTTTTCTTAAGAACAAATGGAGTGTTTCATTATTCATTATTGAATAGAGTAAACACAAGAAAATGATTTAAGATGTTTTCCATGTAACAGCATGCTTCTCTTCTTTCAAGAAAATTATCTATTTTGAAACATATCTAACCTAATAAGATTGGTGTTCTCTTGATGCCCCATAAGCCCCCATGCCCAGTTGATGGAGGCCTTGTTAGTTTGAGGCCTGCCAGTCTTTAAAATAATATTGTCATATTATAGACAATTATTTATCATCTATATAAACACAATGGGGGAATTTATCACCATGTTGTCTGGTTCCTTGTAATACTTTTTGAGCTGTGTTGTATATGTTGAGACTTTTTTGTTGCATCTGCTAAGTTGAGACATTACAGTCTCAACTGAGATTTTAAAAAAGTATTAACTGAGACAAAAAATTCTGACCTGCTTTAAAAACTAGTACCCAGATAAGGTGGTGATAAATTTCCTCCACTGCGATGGGAAACAGATAAATATCCTTTTAAATAGTGTAGAACTATTTAAAATTGTATACTAAGTCAAGTTGCAGAATTAGGCCCGTTCCACACTTGCGAGTGAACACGCATCCCACTCGCAGCGTTTATTGCCTGCATCTCCCGGCCAGAACACTGTAAACTGGAACTGAACTCAGCATGTCAGTACAGTAGCGGTTTGCAGTATTCGGGCCGGGAGATGCAGGCAGCACTCGCTGTGAGTGTGATGCAAATTCATCGCATCAAACTTGCAAGTGTGGAACGGGCCTTAGGGAATACTTACCAGATTGATACAAGTATGACATCTAAAAGGTAAAGCTTCAATGTTTAAAAAAAAAATTGTATCATAATAAAATTTCAATAAATATTGAAACAGGAGAACATACAAACAGGAATGAAGATATCCCTAAGGTAAAAAACTGTTGTAGTACATGTGGTCAAAAAGTGGCTTTCTAATAGTAATGAGCAAACCTGAACCGCACAATTCTGGTCCGTACCTAATTTGGCAGGTTCAGTACCCAATTACCCCATTTGCTGTGGTTTGGGCTGGACTTGTGAATCTGCTGTATCAGAGCAAGGTCACATATTCAGAAACCATAACACACAAGGGACTGCTAGGAAGAGATTGCTCACTGCACATATGTGTATAAAGGAGGCTCCTGTTATTTGGGACAAGTGGAAATCTGAAATAATTGCCCTTATTAAGACATTCTGAAGAACTGCATTAGATTACCCAAAGACTGCTATAGTGTAGGGATATTCTTACTGATTATAGAGGATTTTACAGCAATACAGGCAGTCCCCGGGTTACGTACAAGTTAGGTTCTGTAGGTTTGTTCTTAAATTGAGTTTGTATGTAAGTTGGAACCCTATACTTTATTATTGTAACCCAAGTCAAAATTTTTTTGGTCTCTCTGACAATTGGATTTTAAAAATGTTGGATTCTCATAAGACCCAGGATTAACAATAAAGCTTCATTACAGACACCTGTGATAACTGTTCTAGCTGTTTATTGTAGCCTAAGACTAAATAAAGTACAGTAAATTACCAAAATGCAGAGGTCCGTTTGTAACTAGGGGTCAGGTAAGTCAAGTCTTCTGACCAGGCAGCATTAGCATTTACTGAATTATCTAAAAAGGTCCTGACCTTTACAGCTATCCTGGTCAGTGAATAGCGCCAGCTAATTTGTGGATCATTAGTGTGCTTAACATAGTGAATAGCATGCATCAATAAGTGGATAATAAAAGTGGTGACAAGCACACATTAATAGTTGGCTAAAAGAAGTGCTCATCATAGTGAATAGTGTGCATTAACCCCTTCAGGACATAGCCATTTTGTAGCTTAAGGCTCAGCCCCATTTTTTGTATTTTCACATTTGTCGCTTCATATGGTTATAACTTTTGAACACTGTTACTTATCAAAGTGGTTAAGAGACAGTTTTTTCCTCACATGTTGTAGTTTATTTTAGTGGTAAATGTTGACTGATAAGTTTTGCGTATGTTTTTTTATAAAAAGCATAAAAACTGATTAATTTTTTAAAAAAATTTGCCATTTTCAAAATTCGAAATCATTGCGTTTTTCAGGCAGATAGTTTTACCTCCTAAACAAGTTTCTGAATAACATTTCCCTTATGTCTGCTCTACATTTTCAGAATTTTTTAAATGTCTGGATAATTTAATTTGACGTCAAGCTGCTTACAAATCAAATATTGGATTTCCATATTTTTAGAATTGATTACTGTTTTTAATTAAATATTAAATATATAACATTAAAAAACCTCTATATATCAATCCATTTTCAACTCTGCACCCCTCAAACTATCAGAAAGAGCTTTTACGAAGATTGTTAACCCCTTGAAATCTTCATAGTAATTAAATTAAAATGGAAGTATAATTTAGAATGGCCAAATTTTGTTGGTTATATGTTCGTTTAGCTCTAAAATGTTCACATTTCCAAAAGATAAAAAGAGAAAGCCCATCTTAAAATTTGTTATGTAATTCTTCCCGACTACAGAGACACCCCACATACTTGTTTCATGGGAATGTCCTTTCATGGGAGTCTCCCTGAAGCCACCAGGATTTTAGTTTCCTTTTGTAGCTTATAACATTTTAAATTTATCGTTATTGTGGCCATATGATGTCATTTTTGGAGGGGGTTAGGTACCCCCTATTGTTAAAAATGTATTACCTTTTTTTGAGGGCAGGAGTAGAAAAGCATCAGTTCTGTAGTGGATTTTTTACTTTTTTTAGTTGCAGCTGACATCTAGTGTATTTCAATGTATTTGAGATCAGAGCTGAGTCAAGGACGCAGAGCGTTAATGGGTTAATAAATTATGTTCTCATTATAGTCATAATTGTGCTTTAATATGTGGATCACATATGTGCTTATTGTAGTAACTAACATACATTAATATATGGATAATAAAAGTGCTCATCATGGTCATCAGCGCATGTTAATATGTGGATCATAGAAGTGCTCATCATAGTGATTAGTGCATATTAATAAATGGCTCATAGAAGTACTTATCATGGTAATTCGTTTGCATTAATACATGGATAATAAATGTGCACCGATAATGCCATTGAACACCGAGAGCACCTTTGACCACAATGAGAGGAAGGGTTTGTGGTTTTTCCATTGCTTCTTTTACCAGTCTGAGAATGACTAACTGGGTCTGAAGACCCTGAGCACCTTTAACTGCAGTGAGAGGTAGAATTAGTGGCTTCCTAATTCTTCTATGTAAACAACTTTGTCTGCTTTGTCTGTTCTATTTCCCTGTTCCAACGTGGGCAGGCCAACTGCCCTGTTACTCCTCCAATTTTTAAACCTTCTAGTCCTATACCAAATATTGTTGCAGTATTCGGACAAATCCATCTTGTCATGGGAACCACTGTGATCCATGTCGCAGATTGCGGGTGCACCCATGCCCCTCTCCGCAGCACTGGCCTTGCTTCCCCAGACTTACCTCTCCACATTCCTGCTCCCGTCTGGTCTAGGTCCCGTGCATGTCCCTGCTCCCTAGGGTGCGTGCGCAGCGGTACCCATCATTCCCCGAAGGATCTTCAAGCCGTTCCAGTGAAGAGAAAGCCGTCCAGCGTATCCTGTGTCTTCAGCGTCTCCTATGTCTCCAGCGTATCCTGTGTCTCCAGCGTCTCCTTCGTTCCAGTTCCTCCTTCTGTTTTCCCATTATCCTGCTCCTGCGTTCCTGTCCCATGTGCCAGTCCATTCCTGTTCCGTGTCCTAGCTCCTGTGTTCCTGACGTGAGTCCTAGTGTTTCTTCCTGCGCTGTTCTCCCGCTGTCACCCCGGGTTCTGACTGTCCCCAGCATTACTACTTTGGTTGCCACCATGGGCTAGTGGCACCTATGGAATGACCTGGTGGTTCCCTGCCCAGACCATCCCGCTTTGTGGCGGGCTCTGGTGAGGAACAAGGTGCCACTTAGACTCCGCTCCCAGTTGTTGGCTAGTACCATCTCCCATGGTGGTCCAGAGTGTCCACAGACTCAGAGCCCTGACAGATCTAACCTGAATTTTGACTAACCCACTTATAACTACCTACTAACATACCACTCTTATAAGAAAAACACCCAATAGTAAACGGTTAAGTGGTCATGTAACAACATAGCAAAAGACTAAAGGCACAGCAGATAGAGGAGCACAATACACACTGGGGGGCTATGGGGATCGGCTCCCCTGGTCTGCATATATGGCGCTCCTCTATCTTGCTATGCTATGTTGTTACATAACTTAGTATACCTAACTGTTTATTATTGGGTGTTTTTTTAAAGGAATGATCGTAGGTCATTTTGTGATCACATTCATAAACTAATACTACTGTCTGCCTTTTGACCTTAGGATATGCCTTTAGTCCTGTCTGTACTGTATGTTCTCCTGTTTTAAAACTTTTTTTATAATTTCTTAATAATAAAGCTGTATCTTTTAGATGTCATACTTGTGTCTATTTGGTCATTCTTCCATGATTCTGTAATTTGAATGGTTGATCATTTAGCCACTTTAAAAAGCTAAGCAGTAGTGTTGAAAGAACCTGAACTGCAAAATTCGAGTTCATACTGGCTGGCACCAATCACAAGAGTTGACACCAGCAACTGTGATGCCAGCAAAGTGAACTGCGTCGGAATGTCACTCCTCAATTACATTATAGGGTGACTTTACTGGCAGCATTTAAACACAAAACACTTTTGATTGTTGCCAGCACCGATGGCAGAGTGAGTCTGGCCCAACTCACATAAAATGTTTATGGGACTTCCCATCAGCACTAAGTAGAACAGAGAGTAGCCCAACAGGCACTGCTATCAGGGTTATGAGCTATGTTGTCTTTCCCGCCAATGTATTTTTTCACATATTATACAAACAATGACAATAAATATGCATGTATTCTTTATTACTGATGTACAAACACAGAGACTGTGTAACTAAGAAAGCAAGAAGGCTCCACATGTAGGTAAAAATTCTATTGTTTTGCAATTTTTTTTTTCTAATTCCCCCTTTTTCCAACAGTTTATAGTGGATTAGATTGTAAATGAGAAACTTAGAGGAAAAATCATTAAATAGAATTTAGTTTGATTAAATTGCTAAGAAATTTGTCTTAGTCCACAATGGTTAACTTAAGTGTTCTGAAATGTCATCTCACGCAATAGAAAACATAAAAATTAAAAATGCATTTGAGTGTTTTGTGTAAACAATGATTATACACTTTTTATGCTGTTATTGAATATTGTTTCAGAAACTTGGAAAAATAGACTATTGATGGTAAAAAAAACCCATTAAAAAGTAATTTGAATTTTGCTTCTACTAAAATTATTTAAAACAAACAGCAACTTATTGCATTTATTTTAAATTACAACATTATGAGAATGTACAAAATGTCCACCAAAAATATGAAATAAATACTTGATTTGTTTCCTCTCTGCAGAAAACATATAGAGAAAGTGTTCCGGTAAGGATAAATTTCCTTGGAGTTGTCTCTTTTGCTTCTGTGCCGATTAAAAGCAAGAACTTGTATTAAAAGGGTTGGCCATGTTTCCTCATGTGGTTTCCAATGTGTTTGGATAAGTAAGGGGGCAGGATATCAGGTAATTTACCGATATTCATCTATTAACCCTTACAGGACCTTTTTCATTTTTTGAGTTTCTGTTTTTTACTCTCATTTCAAAAGCTATAACTTTTTTTTATGTTTACAGAGATGTGTGAGGGCTTGTTATGTGCGAGATGAATTGTACTTTTTAAGGGCACCATTAAATATTCCATACCATGTACTGGAAAACTGCAATGTTTTCTTGTGGGCTCTGTTTTACAGCTTTCTTTCTGTGCTCCAAATGATTTAAAAAAAAATTAAATCTTTTGTATAAAAAATTTTCATTCTGAGGCCAATAACTTTTTCATATTTTGGTGTACAGACCTATGTAAGATGTAATTTTTTGAGGCATAAGCTACCATTTTAACTTATATCAATTTGGTACCTATATGACTGTTTGATGCATTTTTATTTAAGTATTCATGGATGGAAAAATGGGCTCACTCTAAAGATCGGTGCCAGAACTGACCGCGACAGTAGCAGGCAGGTGTCAGCTATATTATACAGCTACTATGTATGGAGAGAGCTTAGTCTGTGAGCTCTCTCCATACACCCCCGCAGCACCAGGATGTTATAATACGTCCTGGTGCTCAAGGGGGTTAAAATTTCTGCATGGCTTTAATCATATGTCAAGTGAAAGCTCCCTCTCTCTGTGAATTACAGCAGATTAAAAAACCCCAAGGGTGGGGCCTCTCTTTGATACAAAAATGCAGACGGCTTCCAAAATGTAGTTTAATTTGTCATCTTGACATAGGATAGGCAAATTTATTTTTAATTTTATTGAATTCTGTGGTAGAAAAACGGATGTTGGACAAAGACACTCTATTATCATTCTTTTTGTTATTCCAAATACAGTGTCAATTGCTACTTCAAAGCTATGTTAAATGCCCTATTTATTTAGGGCCTGACTTAGGGCCTGACTAACCTCTGACTAGGAGTCCTTTTTCAAATCCTGAAATTAGCACATAAAATGTGATACTTCTGTACCTCGCCAACTAGGATTGATTTGATGGTATCGATATAGGATGGTTACTAGTGGCATGAAGAGTAGTATTTCCAGTTGTATCCTATTATGTGGTAACCCTATTATCCTCATGGCTGCCATTAATGTCCAATATATATATATATAATAAGGTCTGGTACGGACAGCACACCAATAGTATGTAGTTGATCCTTGATTCTTCTTCCCACCAAGCCATGAATAAGATTGCCAATGAGGGTGAGAATTTGGCATCCCATTGACGCCCCCTAACTTGGAGGTAGAAAACTTCATCAAAGACAAAAAAGTTTATAAATTAAATTATAGGTCCAAAATGTTTTCACATAGTTCTTCAGTTTGACTATTGACAATATTTGTATATATGATGTGCTGTGAAATCAAGGTCAAATTATTTGGGGTGCATAGGGATAGGGAACACACATCACATACTGCCTTTTTATGTCCTAATTTAATCCCAAAAGTCAATCATGAATGTTGTAAGTGAGGGACCTCTAGGATCAAGATCTTCACCTACCTTGCTACCTGCTCATTGCAGTGTTTACAGAATGCTGGTAAACAAAATTTGAGACAGCAAACTCAATGCCCGCCATATCTAAATAGGTTTAAGGGCAGAGATAAGTAGTTACCTTACCTCTTACAACTCACCACGTGAGAGTTGGGGGGTTGTCTTCATGAATGGACAAATGTGGTGACATTAAAATGTATATAAAAAATATATTGAAAATTTGTTTCTCGAATATTATACTGGCTATGAAAAAAGTTACCAAGTCATTTCTACTGTATTGTAAATTTAAAAAGTAAACAAAAATAAGAGTTTTTTTCATTAATTTGTCCCCAAATCAGGGTAAAAAAATCTATGAACCCCAAAATTGTGGCATAAAATTCCTTCAAACTACTATGATAACTGCAAATTCAAAATGTTATGGCTTTTACATGAGAATTAAAAAAAATACAGAAAAAGTGCTTAGATATATAAGCCAAAAACCATCTGGGGTCAAAGAGAATCTGCAGTGATCAGCTGTAAGAGTTATCAAAGGTGCCTGCAATCCGATTTATTGTTAATCCTGATTGTTATGACAACCCAGAAGTTTTAAATTGCAATTGTCACAGAGATGAAAAAAAAATGGGGTGGTGTTACAGCTATGAAATACACAAAATGACTTGAACAAAAATTCAACTTAAGAACAATCCTACAGAACCTATACTGTCCATAACCCGGGGACTGCCTGTAATTCATTGTTAATATTTATAATTGTCACAAGTTCTAAAGAAGGTCCCGATATTAGGACAAATATGTGAAAAAATATAAGAAAACTTTTTGCAACTTTCATGAATAGTGTGACTGGAATGACAGAGCACCCGATTACCTTCAAATGGCTGTGCTGCTGCATTCTTCTTTAAATATAAAGAATGAGATAAACATTGCAAAAATATTTCTCTTTGTAAGTTTGTAAAGTTCATTTCATAAAATTCTTTTTTAATGCTTTACTTTGTAGCATGTATTATAACACCTAGTTTGTGCTAGCAATCATGTTAAATGACATAACTGTCTTCCCGTTCCACTTGCACGGTTGTAATTTGGCAACATACCTTTGTTTATTGTTTCATTGCTAGTGTATGAATCTCCATACACTCATCTTGTTTATCCCCTAATCCCCTTTCCTTATCATCTGTTGCTCTCTATTTTCATTTCAGTTTCAGGTTAGATTGTTAGGAATGAATTTCTTACGCAAGTTAAAAAAATACTGACATTTCATATAGATTAAAAATTTGCATACAGTCTTAACTGTGCCTTAGGGAAGCAAACATTTATCATTTTGCATACTCTTTTGGCAATGTAATCTAGACAATGAATATGTGTATACTAAATTGAAATGATGATAAATGTTATCATTTTCATCTGAATATCTTATTAACGATATTTGATTTTTTTTTTTTTACAGTTTTATTTTTTTTAATTCTGATTTGTAATCTCAGGCGGAAAAATCCAAACTAAAGATAAATGATCACCATGTTTTTGTTGTTGTTTTTTTGTTGCTTTACACAGTTGTATAGTCATTTTTGTACATTGTATGAACACAATAATGTTTTTAAATTCAGAAATATGTAAATTACTAGAATTTTTCCATATCCTTCTTCTAAAGGAGGGTTTTAAAGGATTTTTTTAAAGGTGAATTCACATATGTCCCACTGTGACATAATGTCCTACATTTATTAAAGTGTTAGCAAAAGTTTTCTGTCTGACTTTGCATTTAAAAGAACATTCATACTGCGTGTACGTGTATTTATAAATTGCCTACCCAGTTTTGTGTCACTTTACCTGACCAGACCAAAAAATGTGCACCTGAAAGGGCATGTTAGTGCTTAGTCGGAATTTGTGCTACATTTATTACTGACGTACACCACAATTCTGTCTGCACCACAATTCTGCAGCGTGAACAAAGTGCACCAAAAAAGTGCAGGGGGCGTCAGATTATTGAAGACTGTGCGTAATTGGCGGTCTTAATTGTCAGTCTCCATAAGGAGAACTCTTACTTCCCCACCCTAGTCAAAACTTTAACTCCAAACCGGTTCCCTGCATTGTACTGAAGAGATGCAGACATGTCAAAACAGTGCTGTCTACAGTTTAGAAGCTGTTCCTTCTACACTGGTTTATAGAAAATCAGTAACTCCAGCACATCCTCTGGGATCTTTAAAACATACATTCCTTCCTTGGCATATCATATCATTATATGACATTATATCATACTTGATGATTATAATAACAATAATTATAAGAATTATATTTATTATAATAATAATAATAATAATAATATGTATTTATATAGTGCCATCATATTTCATAGCACTTTACATATCATAATGGATATAAACAAATAAAATACTACATTACAGAGTACAAACAGTCATATGGGACAATAGGAGTGAGGGCCCTAATCCCAGACTATGAAGATGAAGGGGGTGGCACAAGTGGTATAATAGATTGTATAATGGTGCAGCTATTCGTTAAAAGGGAACAGAATAAAATAATTTAATAAATTAATGTGTTGCTTCCTGAATCAGCTTCCATGTTAGATACAAACTCAATGGCAGATTTTCATATTAGTGGTGTGGGCAGGCTTAAAGCCCTGTATGAAAATTGGCAGGTTAAAATAAAAATGCTATACTCACCTCCGGCCTCCTCTCTCTGGTCTTGGAGCTCCACCTTCTCCTCTTCCAGCCCACATGCTTACACTATGATGTGTCCACTATGCAGTCCAGAAAATAAGAAGACAGAGCCATGGGGAGAAGAAGCCAGGGGTGAGTATAAAATATTTTCTTTCATGGGTGCCCTATTGTGGCCATTTCTTTAAAAGGAGGGGTCATGCTGTGGCCATTTCATTCAAGGGGCTCTGCAGTTGACAAGTCATTACAGGGGGGCTGTGGACATTTCATTATAGGAGGCCAGTATGGGCTGTGGTGGTGTTGTTGGGTGGAGGAGATTAGACCTTGGGGCACCAAGTTGGTTTGGACGCTGGGTGGCCTAGACGTGTGAACAGAAAAGGGCCCATTGGACACTTAATCCTCCACTGATGGCACTGCAGAGAAGCCTGGAGCTTGGTATCTATCCGGTGTTTTCTGGATAACAAATGAGAAGAGGACATAAGATAGTTAGTAAAGAGAGTTGCAATTATTAGATGTGACAGGCTTGCCTAAAGAGAAGTGTTTTAAGAGCATGTTTGAAACTTTGGAGGTTGATTATTACTCTGATTGTCTGGAGAAGGTCATTCCAGAGAACCAGTGCAGCTCGAGAGAAGCCCTGGAGTCATGCATGAGAAGTTCTAATTAAGGTAGAGATTAATCTAACATCACTCGCAGATCGCAGATTATGGATTGGGCAATAGACTGAGATGAGAGAAGAGAGATAGGGAGGTGCAGCATTATGCAGAGCTTTGTGGATGAGGATGATTATTTTAAATTATATTCGGAAGGAGACAGGTAACCAGTGCAGTGATTGGCACGAACTGGAGGCATCTGTGTAGCATTTTGTCTTAAAAATCAAGCCTGAGTGCTGCATTAAGAAGGATTGGAGTGGAGATAGTTTAGTGAGTAGAAGACAGAATAGTTACAGTAGTGTATCAGTATAACAATTAGCATTTTAGTGGTTTCAGATGTAAGAAATGGGTGGATTCTGGAAATGTTGTACTTGATGTCAAGGGAGCTGCTTTACAAGGTAGCAAAAAGAGGCATGCTTTATGCTACAGCGTTGACATTATCCTTTACTGCAAATCAGTTTTATTTTATACATTTCAGCACATTTCTACTTCATAGACAATATGATGTTTTAAGTAACTGACTAAAACTGATACATAAACTAAATAAATCACTGAAATTAGACAGGTATGTACTTAATTATGTTATTTTCAATAAAGCAGGGTATACACAAGTCAGTTGGATAAACCATCAGCACCTACACTATTTCTAATAGCATGATCTTTTTATTCATCATGAATACCTATGCTCCATGCACTAAAAGTATTATGATCTATGTCACTAATACAATATCTAATTCTGGAAACATCTACCAATGATCATATATAATCTCTTTAGAAGAAAATGACAATGGCAGATGTATGAGTAGAATTACCTTTCTGTTGCTTCTTTAGGAAATAGGAAAGAATTCTTTAGGGAATAAGCTACTGCCAAAAGTGTCAGACATTGACTTGTTTCCGTCACCTAGATGTATAGTGAATTCTCCACAAAAGATTACTTCTCTGAAAAGACCACCCTGTTATCTAGACCAGGTTTGCTGTGAGAGATTTTCTGTTATAGCATGTCATAAATAAATGCTGATCATCTTCTCTGAGCCTTTTCCAGTACATATAAATACTCCAATGACCGGAAATGTTTGAGCCTTAGGGATATAGTATTATTCATAGTATGGCGTGATTCATAGTGCCATGCATGATGACACTCTTTTATTTTTCTATTGACCTGGTTATATGAGGCCTTAGTTAATACTGTGTATTTCTGTGTATTGCATTGTCTTAAATATAACAACTTTTATTAACACTTTCTCTGAGGCTGCTGAAAGAGCAATGTATCTACTAATTTTATAAAAATTGTAGCACACCATCGGTACTATATCAATAACATTATTTGGGTCAGTACCATTAATCTTGGTTAAATACACAGTGTAAAGAACTGTTACTTTACTTTAACAAAAATGGAATAAAACAATTGCATTTGATACAAAGGTTAAAGCCACATCTGCATTTTCAGTTATGGCATGCTCAGTATACAATACGGTTAACTAGACTACCTGCACCAATGTTTGGGTGACCAATCAGCATGAATGAAGATTTCTGGATTACTCAATGAGCTGAATGTCAACATTTCAAGTTTTTTTTATTGTTTTCTTCTTTTGCACTTAAAGAATACCTGTTGTAGCTGGACTTATAGGCAATAGTACATGGCAAACCTGGAGGCCATTGTTAGGCCTTTTGCTAAAATGTCAACCCTCAGAACTCTGCAATCTCATTGAGGGGCACTGCATGTTTTACCAAGGAAACCTAACTTTTTTCTGTACAAGTTTTTAGATGCCTCGATTACCGTTTTCTATGGGCTCAATGGCAAAATGTGCTTAGATTTTTTTCTGGAGCATCAACTCACTCTTTCAAAAGAAGAAAATGCACACCCTGGGGGCGTGGCCAGTAGTGCATGGAGTAGGATGTGTGCCATTGAGCTCCATGTGTCCAGGTGCATAAAGCAGCAACAAAGCGGCAAATAGTGAGCCCATTCAGTGGTGGAATCGTCCTCAGCCATCACTACTCACTAACTGGGAGAGATGGGGAAAGCTAGAAAAACGGCCCTGGCGAAATTGACAGAATTCTTCCCATCCACGCGCTCACAACATGGCGCCTGTGGGTCTCGGGAGGCATCAATGGAAGTGCCCCACGTGGAGTCCTGCTGCTTCACCCAGGTCATTGGGGAAATACCCCCCCAATAAAAGAGAAGATGCCCTCTATGCTGTCAGCGGCCATGATTCCAGAGGGTGGAGAGCATGGAATACAGAGTGAGCACATCTCGGGATGGCTTAGAACACATGAGGCACAGTTACATGCACAGTTCCCAGCTGCCGCATCACCACTTAACCTTATGCCTCCTTTGGAGGATAGGATAATATCTTTACTAAGAGACTTGCAAATGTCACTACAGCAAGATATACACACAGCAATTCGAGCATTTACGGGTGATTTTATTGCATTAGGTGAGAGAATGGCGCACATAAAAACAAAAATGGTGGAAATTGCAGTCACACATAGCGATCTGGTGGACTCCAGTAATTCACTAGAGAACATGGTTAGAGATCTAAAATTGAAGATAGCGGATATGGAGGACCGTTCCCCCCTAAACACTATTAGAGGGATATCTGAAACAATTACACAAGACCGGCTAACTGAGTTTTTGACAGACATGTTTGTGGTTATTTTTCCAGATGTTTAGCAAATGGACTTATTGATTAACATAAGACTCCACAGACTACCTAAAGCATGTTCTTTGCCATCCTCGCTCCTATAGCAAGATTGTCATAGCAAGATTTTTTCCATTTTAAGGATAAGCACATGCAAGCCTCTAGAGCACATCAGGAACTTCCAGAGTTGTACAGTGTTCCTCACTGTATGGCGATAGTATTCGTCACTGTATGGCAGAAGTGTTCCTCACTATATGGCAGTAGTGTTCCTCACTGTATTGCGGTAGTTTTCCTCACTGTATGGCAGAAGGGATCCCAAATTTGTATAGGTCTTATAATGTTTTCATACATTTACAAAAATCAAAACCTCCTGGCACTAATAACTTTTTTATACTTTGGTGTACGGAGATGTGGGTGGTGTAATTTTATTGCTAATTTTGATGCCATTTTCAGTGCTATAATTTTAAAGACTGTACAACCTTTTGATCACTTTTTATTGAATTTTTTTATATTTTTCAAAATGGCAAAAAAAGTGCTATTTTCGACTTTGGGCTCTATTTTCCGTTACATGGTTAAACACAGTGAAAAAGTGTTATTATATTTTCATAGATCTGGCATTTCCGGACGCGGCAATAGCTCATGTGTTTATGATTTTTCTAATTATTTGTTTATATATCAGTTCTAGGGAAAGGGGGGTGATTTGAATATTTTTTTTTATCATAATTTTTTTTAAACTTTTTTTTAAACTCTTATTTTTACTATTTTTCAGACTCCCTTGGGTACTTTAACCCTAGGTTGTCTGATTGATCTTATCATATACTGCCATACTACATTATGGCAGTATGTGGGGATTTTCCTACTCATTCATTACAATGTGCTGATCACACATGGTAATAAAGGGGTTAAAGTTATGGCGACGGTTCACTGCTCCCCAATTACGTCAAGGGGGCCTATGCACCGCCATTTTATTTAGGCCACCGGCAGGTTTCCCGGGCAATATGCAGCAAAGACTTACCAGCTATGGAGAGGGCTAAGCCTGTGAGTTCCAGGAGGCCGCAAGGGTGCTACAACTGCATAATATTCTCTAGAAGTGGGGATTCCTAGTAAAAATGATAATTTTTAAAGATAGCAAACATGTGGTAGTTTTTGACCCAGAGAAACTGCAGTAACTACTGGTCGACTGGAGCCTGATGGCAGAAGACAGAATCCTTCACATGCTTCACATGTGGAAGAAGAATGGGAAATAGCTGTTAGGAAGTGCAGACACTCTTTTCCTCTATTGCTTATAGGGGGCAAAAAAGAACTGGCCTCAGATGCTGAGTAACCCCACCACCTGCTGAGGGGTCTGCTATATTACAACAATTTGGGAAGTTTGCGTTTTATAAGTTAAACCCTACAAAATCTCTCATATTAGGAATCCACAAGATATCAAGGAGTATTTAGAACATACTTATCTGTTTGGATGGGCAGATTCATCATATCTAGGGGTACAATTATCATGTTCCCTCTCCTCAAAACCGCAGCGGTAAATCTTGTTACCCAAGATTACATATTTCTTTCTATTTCTCCCTATTACATTATTTAGTAGCTACTACAAAAATTACAGAGAATTATCAAGAAATTTGTTTGGGGATTTTAGGCACATAGAGTTGCAGCGAATATACTATATTTACCAGTCGCCAAGGGCTGCCTGGGATTACCCTGTATAGCAAAATACTATTATGCAGCAATTGTAGACCAAGGTAGACAATGGTTGGTAGATAGGCTAGATAAACACTGGCTGACAATAGAAACTTTGGACATTTCTCCAACCCAATACATATGGGATATATCAGTAAGTCGCCCTTACAAAAAGCCATTTTTTATGACAACATTAGCAGGGATATAGTCGTGGTAGAAATTAACACATATAACACCGTTAATTTCCTTGAAAATATGGGACTTACCTATCCAATAGCTTTCTACATTTATACCACACCTGAAAAACTCTTGACTTTTGCTATGACTCCATGTGAATACACTTGTATTTTAGAAGCCTGCAAATAAAGAGTTGGTGATTTCAATACTAAAGTGGGTGTCTTGATCTTGGAGCCAGAGTATATGTTTCTGCATTGAATGAACTCCAAAAGAAGCTGGAGAGGCCGTGCTCGATCAACCCACAAGGGATCAAGTCTGCATTCCAGGTGTGCTGACTGAATTATTTGCTCTGGGCACACCTGGATATCTCCGGCTGGTCATCTTTAGGCATTTATGCTGTAGGGGATATAAGTGAGAAAGGCCATTTGATGGCATTTGCAGAGGTTTCCTCTAAGTTTAACATCCCCAGACAAGATTTTTTAAAGATTTGTTTCACAGCTAATATACCAGATGGCAGCATTTGTGATCTCATTCCTCAATCTTAAAAAGCAGAGGAAGGGTGTCTCTTTAATTTACAAACAGATGAAGAAGACCTATCAATAAGAGTCTATAAGAAATGTTGGGATAGTGTTTTTCACCCTACATCTACGCTTTCTAGGTGTGCTACACATTTAGAAACCAGATGGAAAATATTGTATAGGTGGTACTACACTCCTAGCAGGCTGTCACTGATTTATCCTACAACTTCTGATTTATGTTGGAGATGTGGCAAATCAAAAGGCACCATACTGCACATATTCTGGTCATGTGAGATGTTAATGGGATTTTGGGAAAAATTCCGAAAATTCTGAACTCTCCACTGAAAAAAAAAGTATACTTCTATCCCCAGCATCGATTCTTTTGGGAGTAGGCATTAGTGATTGTTCTGCAGTTGGCAGGGCTATCATATTTCATATTACAACTACTAAAATAACTTTAATTGCAGGGCTATGGAAATCTCAAAAAATACCCTCCATAATAGAACTTATACAAATGGTCAGCAATAATTGTGCCTTTGAGAGACATATGGCATATCTGAAAGATACCAAGAGACTTATCTATTGTTATTTGTTAACATTAAAAAATGAGCCAGCGTGTGATTAGTGGGTGGCTGAAGAATATGGGTCTGTTCACTACTGTAATATATATGTAAACCAATGCTTTGGCGCAAATAAAATTTGTTTTCAAAAACAACAAAAAGAGAAAATTCACATCCTGTATTGTTACAAGATTTCCTGCCCTACTTATTGAAGGGTAAACACTACAATCAGGGTATTTGTAACTGGTAACAAACAGTTCTTTATGGATCCATTTCTGCTATAACAAAATAAGTATGGGGTTTTTAATAATTAAATAATAAAAATATTAACATGATTGTTTTTTCATTTTTGTGCTGTGGGTTTAGCTTTCAGCATTGTTACTTTTATCAAACATTAAAATTTTCTAGACTGAACAAGAAGCAACATAGTTGATGAGTGCCTCGCAATTCATATTGAAGTCCTTCCAAACAAAACATAATATAATGTTAATATTTTTACAATGCATCTCAAATTAACATAGCTAGAATGGCAACCAGCTAAATGCAGATAAGATATATTTTAAGCTAAAATATTCTTCAGTCATCATTCCTCATGCATTGAAGTTCTTTGGTAATAAACAGCTGTTGTTCTTTTGCATTTAATTTGCCCCGTCTTATTCTATAATTTCTAAATCTTGTGACTATTATGGGTACAATCCTTCGAAATGTAGCATAATAAATACTGAGACTGAAAACCCTAGCAAATTTCATTTTTTGTTTATGGATACAAATGTTGGTTTTATATTTATAATAGGATTCTCTCAGCAAGCAATTATAACAACTTGAAAGTGAAAACAATTAATGTGCATGTAATGGCTGAATTGCAATTCTTTGTGCTGTGTTTGGTAGCCTAGTAGCTTTAACATAATATTTGTTATATTATGCAATATTAGTTTTATGAGAAACATATACCATATATACTCGAGTATACAATAAGCTGAGTTTTTCAGCACAAAAATGCGCTGATAACCCTAACCTGGCTTACACTGAAGTCAAGAAAAAACACAAAAAGTGTACTCACCTTCTGACACCCCCCGGCAGGTCCTCTTCTATCCATTGCGGACCCGACATCTGCTCAAGCTAACATTATAATGTGTGTGCCGGCACCGGCACACACTATGATGTCAGTGAGCGGCTGATGTCACGATGCTTGCGACGGACCACGCGGGGACACAGAGCTGCAAGCGGATCGATGGATAGAAGAGGACATGCCAGAGGAGGGGTGTCAGAAGGTGAGTACAATTTTTGTTTTTTCCTACAGGCATTTTATTGGGGGCAGGGCCTGCAGACTATATACTGGGTGCCAGGGACTGGCAGGCCATGTACTCGGGGCAGGGGCTGGCAGGCTATATACTAAAGAGGCTGGCAGGCTATATATTATAGGGGCTGGCAGGCCACATACTACAGGGGCTGGCAAGCTATATACTACAGGGGCTGGCAAGCTATATACTACAGGGGCTGGCAAGCTGGGGGCGCTGTGATCAAAGCATTTCCCACCCTTGGCTTATACTTGTGTCAATAGGTTTTTCCAATTTTTTGTGTAAAAATTAGGGGTCTTGGCTTATACTCGGGTCGGCATATACTTGAAAACCTGGTTTACAAGAAAAGTAATTTCTCCATTTTGCCATACTCTGTGGCCTATTCTTTTTCATACTTAGCTGTATGGCACTGTGTAATGTGTCATTTTATCGGGACATGGTGACGTTTTCAATGCTTCCAATTTGCAGATTGTGCAACCTTTTGATCACTTTTTATTCTTTGATATATCTTTGATGTTTTGCAAAATGACAAAAAGTGCCGTTTTGGACATATGGCCAAAGTAGGCAATTAAATATGGCTATATACTTATAATATTACCACAATGTGCTAGTGGAATACTGTATTAATTTAGCTAAAGAAATATTGTTTTTAATACGGATAAAAATCTCTAATATTTATTCAAATATCACTATTTTTCCTATAAATTAAACTCATCAAACCAAATGAACCTCAATTTGGAAACAGGTGCAGATTTATGTCTAAACAGGCAGTAATTTGTCACTTTGTTTCTTCAATTTTAAAGATTATTGTTTTTTGGGAGGTGGTTGTTGGACTCCTCAGTCATACTCTGTAGCCTTTACCAATCTGTTACAAGGAATCTTGGTTGTCTACCAGTTTGCCAAAGTGACAAAAGAGGGTTTCCACTTTTTCTGTGGCCTCGTATTAACCCATTAGTGTCTTCCTCATGTGATTGATTTCTTTGCTATCCGGCTTTTAAGTTGTACAGTTTACCCATGCACACAAGTACCCTTGACACTTTTCTTCAATCTTGTACCTGTATACAGTATTACTTTTACTGTTGTTGCTATTGAACATTACTACAGTATGTCATTTGATGCCCTTAAAGGCTAGACTCTCATTTCACAATTGCAACATATCGGTGCCTGTATTGGAACTAAACCTTTAGTCTGTCTGTTTTTGCTATATCATTAATATAACTCTTCTTACCCCACTAGTGAAAAACGTCTACAAACTGCTTCTATACCAAAGTTTAGTAAACTTGCAGAAAGGTCAACTTCTCACCTACTGTATATGAGTGGAATTCTAATATTTCTAAGGATCTCTGTTAGTATGCAGGCTATGGTTATCATTAAAATGCAGGGATAAGTAAATTAATTTTGAAATGCAAACAAAAACTTTCAGTTGTCTTTTGCAATATATTTTGATAATCTGCAAGGACCAAAGTAATTAATTACCTGTATATAAAATAATAAGCTAAGAGGTTTAATGATTTCTCTAGGGATCCTTTTAATATTCAATCCAATTTTGATACTTGGTTTCCAAAGATAGCATCATTGTCATCATGAAAAGACTTACTTATTATCAGAACTTAATAAAGAAATGTAGACACAGTCATGGACAGAATACTCATGAGGAATATATCTTCAAGTATGTGTGCTGAATTGTCCAGCTGTAGTGCACTGATGTAACTATACAGTTTTGAATAAGGTAAAGATAAATATCTGATCTTTTAATATCTATTAGTTGTGTATGTAGGTGAATGAATTTTATTCATTTGTTAGATACACATTATTATTTTCTTTTGCATTTTATTTAAGTTGTTTTGAAAAGGTAATATCCACTTGAATCATTTACCGTATATGCTCATATACAAGCCAATTAGAGATGAGCGAGCACTAAAATGCTCGGGTACTCGTTATTCGAGACGAACTTTTCCCGATGCTCGACTGCTCGTCTCGAATAACGAACCCCATTGAAGTCAATGGGAGCCTCGAGCATTTTTCAAGGGGACCAAGGCTCTGCACAGGGAAGCTTGGCCAAACACCTGGGAACCTCAGAAAAGGATGGAAACACCACGGAAATGGACAGGAAACAGCAGGGGCAGCATGCATGGATGCCTCTGAGGCTGCATAATCGCACCATTATGCCAAAATTATGGGCAACAGCATGGCCATGACAGAGTGACAGAATGAAGCTAGATAGCATCTAAAACATCCAATAATTGACCCTGACACTATAGGGGACGGCATGCAGAGGCAGCAGCGGCAGGCTAGAGAGTGTCATGGCGACATACCCTAAATGGACTCAGGCTTCAAACCAATGGGTGGCAGAGAGGAACCAAAGGAGGTGAGCAAGAAGCGCTCAAATAATATCGGTACATGATAAAAGTTTGCCAGTATATTTTGTGGATTACACAGCAGGGTGGCAACAAAGTTAACATGGAAGCCATGAAAACAACCCAAAATTCTGCCTGACACAGCTCGTTTGATAAGGGGACCATGTATGGAGGCAGTGAACTAGTAGTAGATTAAAGGTGCTGCAGTTAAAACTATGTTAGTTGGATCTTGGCATGGAGCTGGCGCTCCGCTGCCAGGCGAGCTTTCGCCAATCCAAGCCCCTGTCTCTAGGCTACTCCCCAAACAGCACTTCTAAGAACCTTTTGTATAAGATCAAGTGTAGTAGCGTTCTTATAAGTTTGGGATATGGCGGGTGAGGGGAATGTAAACAGATGCGCAAGAAGCGCTGAAATAATATCGGTAAATGATAAAAGTTTGCCAGTATTTTTTGTGGATTACACAGCAGGGTGGCGACAAAGTTAACAAGTTTGTTGTGGAAGCCATGAAAACAACCCAAAATTCTGCCTGACACAGCTCGTTTGATAAGGGGACCATGTATGCTTACAGTTCATGCCAGTAGCTGCACTGGCTGCCAGTCTCCTTTCGAATAGTTTAAAATAATAACCCTCATCCATAAAGCTCTGTATAATGCTGCACCCCCCTACCTCTCCTCTCTTATCTCAGTCTATCGCCCAACCCGTGCTCTTAGATCCGCCAGTGATCTTAGATTAACCTCTACCCTAGTGCGGACCTCCCACTCGCGTCTCCAAGACTTCTCTAGAGCTGCACCAATTCTATGGAATGCTCTGCC
Source organism: Engystomops pustulosus (assembly GCF_040894005.1). Classification (NCBI taxonomy): domain Eukaryota; kingdom Metazoa; phylum Chordata; class Amphibia; order Anura; family Leptodactylidae; genus Engystomops; species Engystomops pustulosus. The sequence continues at coordinate 92,681,126 of NC_092414.1, read as the reverse complement.
CTGGACTATCAGACTAATACCTAACCTCCAAAGTTTCAAACGTGCTCTTAAAACCCATTTCTTTAGGCAAGCCTATAACACTCATTAACTGCATGAAGTTTTAACTCTTCTACTAACCCGTCCTGTGTCGTCCTCCCATCTGTTATCCAGCAACCAACAGGCACCAGACTTCTCTACAGTCCCATTCACCCTGGACCTGGTATATAAGATGACGGCTGAGTGGTTCAAGCGACAGCAATTCCATTTATTATATTTTGTTCTATTCCCTAAGAAGAATGGCTTGACCATTAAATATTCTTTTACCTCGTGTTACCCCATCATCTTCATAAACCGTAAGCTCTGGCGAGCAGGGACCTCACTCCTGTTGTTCCATACAAATGTTGTGCTCTGTTACATTACATTTGTATTTGTTTCCTATGATTTGTAAAGCGCTACGGAATATGATGGCGCTATATAAATAAAGATTATTATTATTATTATGGAGGCAGTGAACTAGTAGTAGATTAAAGGTGCTGCAGTTAAAACTATGTTAGTTGGATCTTGGGATGGAGCTGGCGCTCCGCAGCCAGGCGAGCTTTCGCCAATCCAAGCCCCTGTCTCTAGGCTACTCCCCAAACAGCACTTCTAAGAACCTTTTGTATAAGATCAAGTGTAGTAGCGTTCTTATAAGTTTGGGATATGGCGGGTGAGGGGAATGTAAACAGATGCGCAAGAAGCGCTGAAATAATATTGGTAAATGATAAAAGTTTATTAGTATATTTTGTGGATAACACAGCTGGGTGGCGACAAAGTTAACAACTTTGATGTGGAATCCATGAAAACAACCCAAATTTCTGCCTGACACACCTCGTTTGATAAAGGGACGATGTATGGAGGCAGCTATATGGACGACTTTTGGAGGTAGCAATGGAGACAACGTGTGGAGGCTGCTATGGAGACAATTTAATTTGGATAGTGCCTGTATGTGGCAGTCCCAAAAATTTTTCAAACCAGAGGAGCAGGTAGGTGGCCCTCCAGAAAAATAGAATAGATTGAGTGCCTGTATGTGGCAGTCCCAAAAAGTTTTCAAACCAGAGGAGCAGGTAGGTGGCCCTCCAGAAAAATAGAATAGATTGAGTGCCTGTATGTGGCAGTCCCAAAAAGTTTTCAAACCAGAGGAGCAGGTAGGTGGCCCTCCAGAAAAATGGAATCGATTGAGTGCCTGTATGTGGCAGTCCCAAAAAGTTTTCAAACCAGAGGAGCAGGTAGGTGGCCCTCCAGAAAAATGGAATCGATTGAGTGCCTGTATGTGGCAGTCCCAAAAAGTTTTCAAACCAGAGGAGCAGGTAGGTGGCCCTCCAGAAAAATAGAATAGATTGAGTGCCTGTATGTGGCAGTCCCAAAAAGTTTTCAAACCAGAGGAGCAGGTAGGTGGCCCTCCAGAAAAATGGAATCGATTGAGTGCCTGTATGTGGCAGTCCCAAAAAGTTTTCAAACCAGAGGAGCAGGTAGGTGGCCCTCCAGAAAAATAGAATAGATTGAGTGCCTGTATGTGGCAGTCCCAAAAAGTTTTCAAACCAGAGGAGCAGGTAGGTGGCCCTCCAGAAAAATGGAATCGATTGAGTGCCTGTATGTGGCAGTCCCAAAAAGTTTTCAAACCAGAGGAGCAGGTAGGTGGCCCTCCAGAAAAATAGAATAGATTGAGTGCCTGTATGTGGCAGTCCCAAAAAGTTTTCAAACCAGAGGAGCAGGTAGGTGGCCCTCCAGAAAAATGGAATCGATTGAGTGCCTGTATGTGGCAGTCCCAAAAAGTTTTCAAACCAGAGGAGCAGGTAGGTGGCCCTCCAGAAAAATTGAATAGATTGAGTGCCTGTATGTGGCACTCCCAAAAATTGTTTAAAACAGAGGACCGGGTCGGTGGCCCTCCAGAAAAATTAAATGCATAAAGTACTATAGCTAGAGCCAGTGGGCCCTGTCAAAAAATAGCCAGTTTCCTCTGCTTTACTGTACAAAGAGGAGGAGAAGGAGGAAAATGAGGAGGAGGAGGAGTGGATCAATTATTCAGGTTGAGCTTCCTTCACCTGGTGGAGATTGGAAATTATGAGAAATCCAGGCTTTATTCATCTTAATAAGCGTCAGCCTGTCAGCGCTGTCAGTCGACAGGCGTGTACGCTTATCGGTGATGATGCCACCAGCTGCACTGAAAACCCACTCGGACAAGACGCTAGCGGCAGGGCAGGCAAGAACCTCCAAGGCGTACAGCGCCAGTTCGTGCCACATGTCCAGCTTTGAAACCCAGTAGTTGTAGGGAGCTGTGTGATCATTTAGGACGATGGTATGGTCAGCTACGTACTCCCTCACCATCTTTCTGTAAAGATCAGCCCTACTCTGCCGAGACTGGGGACAGGTGACAGTGTCTTGCTGGGGTGACATAAAGCTGGCAAAAGCCTTGTAAAGCGTACCCTTGCCAGTGCTGGACAAGCTGCCTGCTCGCCTACTCTCCCTCGCTACTTGTCCCGCAGAACTACGCACTCTGCCGCTAGCGCTGTCAGAAGGGAAATACTGTTTCAGCTTGTGAACCAGGGCCTGCTGGTATTCATGCATTCTCACACTCCTTTCCTCTGCAGGGATGAGAGTGGAGAGTGAACACCCAGTAATCGGTGCTGGAATAAATTCTTTGAACGCGAGGGTCACGGGATAGGCAGCCTAGCATGAAATCTGCCATATGCGCCAGAGTACCAACGCGTAAGAATTCACTCCCCTCACTGGCCTGACTGTCCATTTCCTCCTCCTCCAACTCCTCCAACTCCTCTTCTTCTGCCCATACACGCTGAACAGTGAAGGACTCAACAATGGTCCCCTCTTGTGTCTCGCCAACATTCTCCTCCTCTTCCTCCTCATCCTCCTCCACCTCCACCTCCTCCGATATGCGCTGAGAAACAGACCTAAGGGTGATTTGGCTATCAACAAGGGAATCTTCTTCCCCCGTCTCTTGTGACGAGCGCAAAGCTTCCGACTTCATGCTGATCAGAGAGTTTTTCAACAGGCCAAGCGGCGGGATGGTGAGGCTGATGATGGCGGCATCGCCACTGACCATCTGTGTTGACTCCTCAAAGTTACTCAGCACCTGACAGATATCAGACATCCACGTCCACTCCTCATTGTAGACTTGAGGAAGCTGACTGACCTGACTACCAGTTCTGGTGGAAGTTGACATCTGGCAGTCTACAATGGCTCGGCGCTGCTGGTAAACTCTGGATAACATGGTCAGTGTTGAATTCCACCTCGTGGGCACGTCGCACAACAGTCGGTGAGCGGGCAGTTGGAGGCGGCGCTGCGCTGCCCTGAGAGTGGCAGCATCTGTGCTGGACTTCCTGAAATGCGCACAGATGCGGCGCACCTTCGTGAGCAAATCTGACAGATTGGGGTATGTCTTGAGGAAACGCTGAACTATCAGATTTAACACATGGGCCAGGCATGGCACATGTGTCAGTCTGCCGAGTTGCAGAGCCGCCACCAGGTTACGGCCGTTGTCACACACAACCATGCCTGGCTTCAGGTTCAGCGGTGCCAGCCACAGATCAGTCTGCGCCGTGATGCCCTGTAATAGCTCTTGGGCGGTGTGCCTTTTATCGCCTAGGCTCAGCAGGCTCAGCTTAGCAACGGCACTGCTGCTGTGCCTAGAGCTACCGACTGATGGCGCCGTGCCCACGGATGGTAGTTCGGAGGAGGAGGTGGAGGAGGGGTGGGAGGAGGAGGAGGCATAGTAGGCCTGAAACACCTGGACCGAGGTAGGCCCCGCAATCCTCGGCGTCGGCAGTATATGACCAGCCCCAGGGTCAGACTCGGTCCCAGCCTCCACCAAGTTAACCCAATGTGCCGTCAGCGATATATAGTGGCCCTGCCCGGCAGCACTCGTCCACGTGTCTGTGGTCAGGTGGACCTTGTCAGAAACGGCGTTGGTCAGGGCACGGGTGATGTTGTCTGACACGTGCTGGTGCAGGGCTGGGACGGCACATCGGGAAAAGTAGTGGCGGCTGGGGACCGAATACCGAGGGGCGGCCGCCGCCATGAGGTTGCGAAAGGCCTCGGTCTCTACTAGCCTATAGGGCAGCATCTCCAGGCTAAGCAATCTGGAGATGTGCACATTAAGGGCTTGGGCGTGCGGGTGGGTTGCACTATATTTGCGTTTCCGCTCCAGCGTCTGGGGTATGGAGAGCTGAACGCTGGTGGATGCTGTGGAGGATCGTGGAGGCGACGATGGGGTTTTTGTGGCAGGGTCCTGGGCAGGGGGCTGACTATCAGCTGACACAGGGGAAGGAGCAGTGGTGTGCACGGCCGGAGGTGAACGGGCTTGTTGCCACTGAGTGGGGTGTTTAGCATTCATATGCCTGCGCATACTGGTGGTAGTTAAGCTAGTAGTGGTGGAACCCCTGCTGAGCCTGGTTTGGCAAATGTTGCACACCACAGTCCGTCGGTCATCCGGTGTTTCCTTAAAGAACCTCCAGACTTCTGAAGATCTAGCCCTCGCCGCAAGAGCCCTCGCCACGGGAGCTTCACTAGTTGACACATTTGGCGCTGATGCACCAGCTCTGGCCCTGCCTCTCCGTCTGGCCCCACCACTGCCTCTTCCAACCTGTTCTGGTCGAGGACTCTCCTCCGTCTCAGAAGCACTGTGTTCACCCGGCCTCTCAACCCAGCTTGGGTCTGTCACCTCATCATCCTCCGATCCCTCAGTCTGCTCCCCCCTCGGACTTCCTGCCCTGACAACAACTTCCCCACTGTCTGACAACCGTGTCTCCTCATCGTCGGACACCTCTTTACACACTTCCACTACGTCAAGAAGGTCATCATCACCCACAGACTGTGACTGGTGGAAAACCTGGGCATCGGAAAATTGCTCAGCAGCAACCGGACAAGTGGTTTGTGACTGTGGGAAGGGTCCAGAAAACAGTTCCTCAGAGTATGCCGGTTCAAATGCCAAATTTTCCTGGGAGGGGGCAGACTGGGGGGGAGGAGGCTGAGGTGCAGGAGCTGGAGGAGTGGCGATTTCGGTGACATGGGTGGACTGCGTGGAAGACTGACTGGTGGACACATTGCTCGAAGCATTGTCAGCAATCCACGACATCACCTGTTCGCACTGTTCTGGCCTCAACAGTGCTCTACCACGAGTCCCAGTAACTTCAGACATGAACCTAGGGAGTGTAGCTCTGCGGCGTTCCCCTGCTCCCTCATAAGCAGGTGGTGTCTCACCCCGGCCAGGACCACGGCCTCTGACCCCTGCAGTAGTTGGACGCCCACGTCCCCGCCCTCGTCCTCTACCCCTAGCCCTCGGGTTAAACATTTTTAAAATGAGAGTTATAGCTTTAATTTTTTTTTAACTTTTTTTTGTGTTTTTTTTTTTTTTTGTGTTTTTGAGTTTTTAAAACCAAACAATGCTATCCTATTGCTATGGCTATTTTCTAGCCAAGTATGAAAGCACACTACTATGCCAGATGAGATGACACTGAGTTATTAAACAAAATAAACGTAAAATAAAAAAGGACAAATGGCAGACTGTGCCTAATTGAAATCCAACCCCTACTAAATTTTCCCACTTCGGTCTTTGCAATGGATATGTGCGTCACTAAGCGCAAAACACAGCGGTCGCAAGTCTCACTACAAATTGCTCACAATTGGCTAGTAGATGCACTGCAGCAAGTACAGCCACCAGCAGATCAACCAGAAATCAAATATATAACGCTACTGTAGGCGTAAGCCGTTTGGATTCTCCTATGGCTATTTTCTAGCCAAGTATGAAAGCACACTACTATGCCAGATGAGATGACGCTGAGTTATTAAACAAAATAAACGTAAAATAAAAAAGGACAAATGGCAGACTGTGCCTAATTGAAATCCAACCCCTACTAAATTTTCCCACTTCGGTCTTTGCAATGGATATGTGCGTCACGAAGCGCAAAACACAGCGGTCGCAAGTCGCACTACAAATTGCTCACAATTGGCTAGTAGATGCACTGCAGCAAGTACAGCCACCAGCAGATCAACCAGAAATCAAATATATAACGCTACTGTAGGCGTAAGCCGTTTGGATTCTCCTATGGCTATTTTCTAGCCAAGTATGAAAGCACACTACTATGCCAGATGAGATGACGCTGAGTTATTAAACAAAATAAACGTAAAATAAAAAAGGACAAATGGCAGACTGTGCCTAATTGAAATCCAACCCCTACTAAATTTTCCCACTTCGGTCTTTGCAATGGATATGTGCGTCACTAAGCGCAAAACACAGCGGTCGCAAGTCTCACTACAAATTGCTGACAATTGGCTAGTAGATGCACTGCAGCAAGTACAGCCACCAGCAGATCAACCAGAAATCAAATATATAACGCTACTGTAGGCGTAAGCCGTTTGGATTCTCCTATGGCTATTTTCTAGCCAAGTATGAAAGCACACTACTATGCCAGATGAGATGACGCTGAGTTATTAAACAAAATAAACGTAAAATAAAAAAGGACAAATGGCAGACTGTGCCTAATTGAAATCCAACCCCTACTAAATTTTCCCACTTCGGTCTTTGCAATGGATATGTGCGTCACGAAGCGCAAAACACAGCGGTCGCAAGTCTCACTACAAATTGCTCACAATTGGCTAGTAGATGCACTGCAGCAAGTACAGCCACCAGCAGATCAACCAGAAATCAAATATATAACGCTACTGTAGGCGTAAGCCGTTTGGATTCTCCTATGGCTATTTTCTAGCCAAGTATGAAAGCACACTACTATGCCAGATGAGATGACACTGAGTTATTAAACAAAATAAACGTAAAATAAAAAAGGAAAAATGGCAGACTGTGCCTAATTGAAATCCAACCCCTACTAAATTTTCCCACTTTGGTGTTTGAGGTGGATATGTGTGCCACTAAGAGCTAAACACAACGGTAGCAAGTCCCCCTGCTAATTCCTCACAAAATGGTACTAGATGCAAATAAAAAAAAAAAAAGTAGAACGTTATTGTAGCCCTAAGAAGGGCTGTTGGGTTCTTGGAGAATCACTCCTGCCTAACAGTAAGCTAATAGAACACCCTAACGCTTTCCCTGACCAGCAGCAGCTCTCTCCCTAGCGGCATCCAGACACAGAATGATCCGAGCAGTGCGGGCAGCGGCTAGTCTATCCCAGGGTCACCTGATCTGGCCAGCCAACCACTGCTATCGACGTGTAAGGGTACCACGTCATGCTGGGTGGAGTGCAGAGTCTCCTGGCTTGTGATTGGCTCTGTTTCTGGCCGCCAAAAAGCAAAACGGCGGGAGCTGCCATTTTCTCGAGCGGGCGAAGTATTCGTCCGAGCAACGAGCAGTTTCGAGTACGCTAATGCTCGAACGAGCATCAAGCTCGGACGAGCATGTTCGCTCATCTCTAAAGCCAATCTTTTCAGCATAATTTTTAAGATTATGTAGTAGCTACTTCCCTATGGCCCAAAATTTATTAAAGCCTTTGCACCAGGTTTTTGTCTGAATTTGCACTGAAAAGAATGCGCAAACTGCTTGTACATGTATTTGAGAAGTGTGCGTGACACATTTGTGCCGTGGCTGCACTATGCTCAACATTACACTAAAATTTGGATCATAAAAGGGTGTACCAGTGCACAGTTGGAGCTTGTGACACATTTATCATACCCTAGATAGATGATGGAAAACAAGTAGGATTTGTACCGTAGAGGGAGTTTAAAGACAACACTATGAGAGTCCTTGAATTGATCCAGTTTGTCTAGTAAAGGAAGATTCCATTGGCTTTACTATCTAAGGATGCAAAAAAGGCCTTTCACTGAGTGAAATGGACCAGCATGCAACTAGCCTTGAACAAATTTGGACTCACGTTATCCCTCTTATATCAAAAAATGTCTCTATACTCAAAACCATCATCCTTGGTAAGGATCAATGGCATGCTTTACCCATCCCTCCCTGTCTCCAACAGAACTAGGTAAACTTGTCTAAAATAGTTTTGTCTTAATGCTTATTCAATAAATCTGCCAAAATAAGATTATGATACAAAGCATCATCCACACAGTGGCCTTCACAGAGAACTTTCAAAAACTTTCCACTTTTAAAATTTACACATCCAAATTGGTTGCTTTGAATATTTCATGACATGGTAACCTGTCATTGGTCATTGCTGCCTCTACACCCTTCATCCATTCTAACAAGTCCACAACCTAACGAGGGATCAAAATAATGGTTGACCCTAATTCATAGTACCTTACAGAGTTACTAAATTGCCCGCTTTTACTGGCATCCATTATAGGCACAATTAAGAACTGGAGAATTCCAAATATATCCTGGGTATACAAACATAATAAAAATGATGATAGTAACAGAGGTTACATATCTACTACAATCTATATACTGCAATGTCTTATTCAAACTGAATGTTTAGAAGGGACCAAGTCCCACTCTTATTTTGATTTGAATTTAAGCTTAGACAATGTACTCGATGGGGAGATGCACCATTGGATCCATTTTGTCTATGTTTGGTGTTGTTTTGATGCATATTTGGTAGAAATGCTGTTTTGGGACTTTCCATTATGCCAAATGAACATAGGAGAGTCTGAAGACCAGTTTTTTGTCAGACTTTGCATGTTCTTTCTAGTGTAAAATGCTTGCACAGGTATTTAAAAAGTGTCTTAAATACTTTTTTGTTACACACAACTGTTTTGTGGTGCATCTGCACTAGATTTCGTACGAAACAAATTAGGGGACATTCCAGATCTCAGTCTGGCCGTGCGCCAGATCATGCAAAGTCAGAAAAAAGTATGTCGCATGATTTGTTAAAGGGGCACCACAAAAAAGTTAGTGAACTCTGTCGGGGCAGTGCAGGCAGTGCCAGATTCTTCATGAATCTCGTGCACCCTGCATTATAGACAGGCAAACCCACTTTTAGTGCAGTTTGCATTAGTCTTAGTAAATGTGCCCCATTATTTGCAGAGTCTAGTTTTTTTTTATTTGCCCAGTCTAGTTTTCATAATAGGACTGAATTGTGGCTGATTTGTGGCTTTCAGTTTAGGCGCAACTTTTGGTGCAAATTAACATCAGACACTTTTTATGCTAATTTTTATTTTTTTGTCACCATCAACCCACATAGCATAAGCCACTGCCAGCAGATTTATTAAGGGTCAAAGCCACTTTCATGAATGTGGAGAATGCAGAGGAACTCCAAAGGCAGACATAGATCCGTCATAAGGAGCCTGCCTAATGATAAATTACCCCCACTTCTGTAAGAAACACCAGGTTCACACTGGGTATTCTGCAATTTTTATGTCCTTTGATCACTGTAGGATATGATGGTATGCATGCCCTTTTCTCTATTCTCTCATTGATCATCAGGATTGTAAACAGTAGTGTATTTGTTATATGTTAAAAAATGTAAAATAAAATACAATAAAAAGAGAATTGAAAAGAAAAAAGATGTATGCTGGAGGTAAAATGTACAAAGCATGACAAATATTTTACACCATCTGCACTCTTGCACAAACAATTGTAACTTTTAAGAAGTTTCCTCCATTTGTGTAGAAACTGAGCATAGCGGACACATGTATAAAGAGATGCTAGGGAATAAGAGGTTCAAATTACTCACTAGTTTCTGGCTAGCATAGACTTTGGTGCACATGAGTTGATGCACCACAATTATAACCAGATGGTTCTTAACCTCTGGGGTATGTACTGGATTACTCAGGGGGCAGCCTAATACCAGGTGTGGCCATTTATCTTACTGTGCCGTAATAACTTATAGAAGCTTCCCACTTCTCCTCCCTTTTGTGTCTTTATTGATGTGGTCTCTTGTTTATTCTTTTTGGTCTTTGCACCATTCTGTTTTTATCTCAATGCCAGTTTTCCCTACAGAATTGTCTGTCATTCTCCACTAATTATACTCCATACTTTAGTGTATGATTCTTTTGCACTGTTGTTTGTTATATGCCTGTATGCATTGTACTGTGACTCACTATATATTTTGCATTTTTCAGGTTCCCCTTTCTTACACAACCTCAGGTATTCTAATAGTTTCCATAGGCTGCTGAGTGAGATCAAAGAAATCACACCAAAACTGGAGTTTGGTATAAAGATCTTCCTCAGCAGGAAGTGGTATCGACCAAAAGAGGAAGTAGTTCTGCTCTTTATTGCTGACACATAACATTATATACAAACTACTTTGGGGAGGGGGACATCATTGTTATCACATGCACAACGCCAGGGCACGTAGCACTGTAGCATCATTTCCCCATAGTCCATATATGGCTGTGATAGTACCGATCATGCTCAGTGAATCCGTGAATTTGGTAGAAAAACTTCTCTGTAATTTCCAGGAACTGGCTGTGTACAAGACATTCATCTATTCCAGGAAGTATGTTGCCAGTATATGATACATTCTGGGGGTTTATCCACAGGCAGGCACCATCTTAGTTCCAGCATTTAGCAAGTGTGCAAGATAAAAGAATTTTTATTAATCATACCATAATACTTCACACTTTTAAATATTCAAAACTTTGTTTAAATAAAACTGTTAGAAAAAGACTAGGCTCTTCAGTGGACTATATTGTATGACCGGAGCTCTATAGGTTCTTAGTCCTTCATCCTTATTTCAGATTCATGTGGGTTCATATTCGACACATAGGATTGCTTTCCGTTTACAGACCAATCTGACCAAAACTGCTTCATATGAGAATAAGACACCATTCAGACACGGAACTGCTATAATGTTCTCCTAGTCCTCAAAATTCTCCTGGTGGTAAATTCCGATAAAATCAAGTAAAAAATGTGCAAATCTGTTAAATCTCTCAAAATGTATCTTTATAGGAGCTATTTTTCGTTTAATATAAAACATTTTTAAAAATCCTGAATGCTGTTTTTAGGAGGTTAAATGGTTTATAGGCACTCAACGGTAATTTTATATAATGATAATAAACCTAGGCTAGTGACCTCATCTGTTCAGCACCAACCACTTTTCAAAAGCCAAATGAGTAATTCAAGTAAAAGCCATCAGTAATGTAAGCACATTGCAAAGTCCTGCTAATCTTTTAGAGAAATAATTAGCCTCTATAAATCGTTATTGTTACATTCTCTTGTTTTAAGAAGTCACCAAGAGGCTGATTATTAGAATTCCAAATAATTAAAGCTTTATTTATTATAAAGTCCACAAGCAACATTTTGGCTTTTTATGTCTCCCGTCAAGCATGCATAGCAAAAGATGTAGACATTATCCTTTGAATATTTCATGGAGTCATTTTTAACACAGTTGCCTGTTCACACAGTGAAACAGCATTCATTTCAAAGTTGTGAAGGGAAGCTTTTAATCATTACAGCAGCAGAGCAAAGATGTTAAGGATTATTAGGTGTGAGTGCAATTCATATGCAGAATGTTGAAATTCAAATTTAACCAAAGATACATACGCATTTACAGTAATGGCATAAATCACATCTTTATGCTGGGAATTATTTTTTTATATTATGTATGTTTAGACAAAGTGTGACGTCGCTTAAAATGATTTGTCTTTATCCACATGACACATAGACTGCAAAGGGATTCTATAATTTACATTTTCTATCTAATTTGTTCACCTTACTAACAATTCATTTCCTAAAATACCACTTATGTTACTCATTACCTACTTGTGATTATTTTTACAAATAAGAGTAGTATGTGATTATTTGTCCTGGTTGGTAGTGATTCGAGAAGTAGCCAAAACTCAATACCAAGTAGAAAAGCCAGTATAATCATTGAAAGCAATGTATTTATTGCAAAAATATATGTGTCTTTTCATAGACATGTCTTGTCATACCGTAGGGTTCTTTCTGAATTGGTAAATTAGTTGTTTTGTCAGAGGTACCTAAATGCCATTAAGTACCTGTAAGAGATTCACAGACCATTGTGAGAGCATATGCAAGTGCAGTAGGCCCTGGTCTTCTTCTGATAATTGACAATGGTAATTGACACGTAGCTGTAGTGTGTCAGCATGTTCCTACATGATGAACACATTGGGGCAGATTTTTCAAGCTGTCTGAATATTTCTAGTTGCCCATGGCAACCAATCACAGCTCAGCTTTCATTTTACCAGTCCTCATGAATATTTGAAAGGGGAGCTGTGATTGGTTGCCATTGGCAACTATAAATAATCTTTCAGACAGCTTGATAAATCTGCCCCACTGTGGATTATTTTTCACCGGCTTTCCTGGGATTATTGGTATAAAAAAAAGTCTCACAAAAGTGGCATTAAGGTTTTTTTGGGACTTTTCACTACTAAAAGTCTCTTTCTAATTTGGACTTCTTCACCAATCTGGTATAAACATAGAACCACTGCTATTGCAAAGCTGTGCAACAACGTGCAAAGCCTGATTCATGACTTTTCATGACATTCATGCAAAAAGTCAAATAAAAAGTCTGATAATTACTCCAGTCCCTTACTGGTCTATGTGCTGGGACTTTTTATGCATTATGCAAAGTAGACCATATGAACATTTATTAAAGGCCAAGGCCACTTTAATTAAATATGCATAACAGCTTATAAAACAGACATAAAATTGTCCCAAGGAGCCGCCTAATCATAAATGACCCCCATTGAATCTATATATTGTCCATTGCTCAGTCCTGACACCAATCAAGCACATCTATGACGTCATGTCTTATTCCCACTACAAAGGCCTCATTGCACAACAGAGTGTCCACTTGTTGTCTGATGCTTTAATCTTGGTCTTTGTTGAGATCGCTCAGGAGAACATCTGATGCATCTGATCATGAGGAGAATGCCTAGGAGTTGTAGGGAGCACATACAGGTACGTGGGGGGCCACGCATTTTCACTGAAGTTGGAGAATCCTGAAATTAGATTTTTTCACTTTCATTTTGAGTATTATTTCAAATCCATGTCCCTGTGGGATAGTAATTTTGATTTTCATTGATCATTTGTATGTATTATTGTACTAAATGCATTCCACTATGTAATGCAGTGATGGCTAACCTATGACACGCGTGTCAGTGCTGACACGCCTAGCCATTTTAAGTGACACGCGGCCTCCGGAGGGTTAAGTTTCATCCTCAGCTCCTACACGGCCAGGTGAAGTAGCCGGGAGGCTGAGAGATTCCCATGCACTGAGCTCACAGCACTTCCTCCTCCTCTCCCTCCACCGGGCCGGCCCCTCCCCCTTTGTGAGCTGTGCCTCGTGTCTCCAGTCAGCGCAGGTATCATCCCGGGGCTCAGCACCAGGAGAGGTGACACGGCCATCAACTCCAGAAACTCCTCTGCAGCTCCTGATAGTTGTGCTGGGGGGAGTTGTTGTGGTAGGTCACCTCTACACTGACCATCTCCACAGCAGGGATGAGGGAGGACAACCACTCTCATTATACATACAAGACATCATACAAGACATCATACAGTGAGTAATGTCAGTGTACTGTATGATGAAAGACAGTCATCTGGGCTTGTGTGTCAGTTTTGTGATGTACAAGCCCTGAAATAATCGCAACGCCTTGCAAACCGCCAGACATTGCGATTATTTTGCTCCTCATGAAGGAGATGCGGACAGCGGCACCTGCGACTCACTATAACCTGTGAACTTTCATGACAAAGTTTGCAGGTTACTAAGCATTTTCACACGTGTCTGATTGTAACCGATCTATTACAATGTGTGATTTGCACATAGTAATAGATGATGTGGAAAATCCCCATATGCAGCCATACTGCAGTACATGGTAGGATCAATTAGACAACCTAGGATTAAAGTACCCTAGAAGTTAAATAATTATACATGTTTGTTATTTAAACTATAAATATCACAAAATTATGTTTTTTTTGTCAAGGTGACACACCACCCGAGTTATGCTCGGTTTTTTGGTGAATTTTGACACACCAAGCTCAAAAGGTTGCCCATCACTGATGTAATGAATAACTGCAACTGGATAATTTAATTTAAAGAGATCTAAATGATGTTGTATTGTTGCATTGGAAACCTTACTGCTGGGAAACACATTTGTTCTTTAGACTTTAAGTAGTGCTGCATGTATGTACATATATCCTTTTGCATATAATATAAAAGGGTTAATATTTTTACACATGTGGCATGATTTTTCTGTTAACTATTTGTTATGTAATATATTAGACATGAATGTTCTCAGGTGTTTTAACCTTCAATAATTGTCCAATTATTTTTTATTTTTTTTACAATGCATGGATTGGTGCAAGTACTCTTTTTAATGGACTTTGTTTTTGTCATATGCATGTTATGACTGAAGGCCACTATTTAAGCTATGTATATACATAAGCTATATTGTCCTGCATTGCTGAAGTTTTGAAGGATTTTAATTTTATGTCAATAAAAATGAAATTGCGCATATCCAATTAATATGTTGTCTTTTGGATCTTTTTGTTCACAGGAAACTTTCACCCTTTTATGCATAGCAAAATGGTGGTTTTTAATACTCTGGATAATCTATCAGTATGACAACACCTTTAAGTGTCACTGTACGAGCAAAAACTTTTGAGTAAATTTATAAATTGACTTTGTAGTTTATCTTAGATTTTTTTTAAAAAATGCTTCTACACTAATAAGCCATTTTCTTTGCAAAATCCACCCTGAAAAAGAAGATAACGTTTAAGATTTAGAAATATAGAGGGCTAGGATGTTGAGGTACCTTTTCTTTGCTTGTTATTTATTGATCTCTGTTCCGTCAGATAGGTGTGCCGTTGTATAACCCTATTGTATCCATATAAAATTCAGACATGTTTTATGTTTATTTTTTCAAATAAATAAGTTAAAAAAAATAAATGTATAGGAAGTGGGGCAGGTGGAGGTAGACAGAGTCAGTTGCACAAAGAGAAGCTGTTGGTACTATTAAGCTTTCAACCTCACCATAGAATTAGTAATATTTGACTGAAGAGTAGCAGCATCCATTAAGCATTACCTCAGTATGTGATTCACATGTGGTTTGACACAAGAGGCTCTCCAGCCCACATTATAACATTATAGACAGTATACCACATGATTGCTACTAAACAACAAGATATTTTTTATAAAATAGGAGAATGTTGCAAGCAGAGCGCATGCAATATGCTTGATCCACACACTAATGTACAAGTTCTATTTGACCAAATAGGAAGATATGTATACAGCATAAAAACAATGCAAGAAAATGAATGAGCATTGAGAATCACACTTGAATGCAACAACCAGGTTTGACTTATTGGAGTTACTTTCAATGAAGCCCATAGAGCATATATAAGTGATTTCAAATTGTCACTCGTGAACCAACTTAGAATGATCTACAAATCATCTGACTATATAGTAAATCATAGTGTGCACTGTCATGCCTGCAAAATGTGTGCACTATTTTGCTGTTTCAATACATTATGTGGACATTTAAATTGTATTGTTGGGGAGCTCTATCATAGACTGCTCACTATGTCTAAGCCAAGCTGGTCAAGTGTGAACACTAGGGACTTCAGTGGTGGGTTTACCACTTTTTCATAAGTTGCCCATTGCTGCCTTAATAATATTTCCTGAATGTCAATCAAGTGTTTCAGCATGATACTCAAGTGTCTGAAAGTCAGAATATTTCCAATTGGTTCCCATGGCAACCAATCACAGCTCAGCTTTCATTTTACCAGTGCTCATGAATATTTTGAAGGGGAGCTGTGATTGGTTGCCATGGGAAACTGAGAATATTCTGACTTTCAGACACTTGATAAAGTGGAGCTAATATTAGAGAACAACACAAATTTTGCTTTCATCAAAGAATGCTCCCTTGCTGCAGTTACAACATTGCAGAGTTTTGGCATTCTAGCTGTTGATTTGCTGAGATCATTCAGAGAAATTTCACCCACAGGCTGGTTTGGCTTGATCCTCCCCTGTCCAATGCATATGTTCTTTTGTCCATATTAATCTTTTCCTTTTATTAGCCAGTCTCAAATATGGCCTTTTCTTTGTTACTCTGTCCTGAAGGCTAGCATCCGGGAGTAGCCTCTTCCCTGTAGAGGTTGATACTGGCATTTAAGGTTACTATTTAATGAAGCTGGCATTTGAGGACCTTTAAGGTATCGTTTTCTTAAACTAGAGACTCTAATGTACTTGGCTTGCTGCTTAGTTGTGCAGCGGGGCCTCCCACTTCTCTTTCCACTCTGGTCAGAGCCTGTTTGTGCTTCTACAATGGAGTAGTACACACCGTTGTAGAAAATCTTCATGTTTTTGGTAATTTGTTGCATGGAATGGCTTTTATTTCTAAGAACAAGAATAGACAGTCAAATTTCACATGAACATTCTTTTTTTTCAGGCCAATGTAAAAGTTTTATAAAACAAACAAATATGATTCTCCAGATCACACAGTGTCTTGTCATTTTAAAAACATTTGGACTGAAAGCCCACTCTGCAGTGACCAAATCTCTAATTAGCAGAAAGAATCAAAAGGCTAGATTCACCTTTGCTGAGGAACATGTTGTGTAGACAGAGAAAAGGTTGTCCACAAATTATTTAAGTGATAAAAGCAAGTTTCATTTACTTGGATCTGATGTTCATTGACAAACTGGGGAGAGACTTAACCCAAAGTGTGAAAAGACATGAGTGAAAGGTGGTGGAGGAATTATCATGGTTTGGAGAATGTTTTGTGCAGCATGAATTGGACCTCTCATTAAGCTACACGGCAGAGTGATTACAAGTGTGTCTAGGAACCTTCTTTAAGAACACATGGTTCCTGTGTTACTTTTTTCACTGAATAAGTCAGCAATTTTCATGCAGGACAATGCCCGCTGTCACACAGCAAAACAGGTAATGCAGTTCCTTGAATCAGAGAACATTGAGACAATGAAATGGCCAGCTCAGAGTCCAGAGCTAAACCCAATAGAAAGTCACAGAACTGGGAAGAGACTGGAAAAAGTGGACCAACATCACACCAGAACAGTAGGAGAGTACAGTCATGTCCTATGTATATATATTCTCTTTCAATTCTATTTTTTATTAGCAACACTAAGGTATCATAACATTCCTTCCTTTCAAGCCGCAGCAAAAAAGTACTGTAAACACATATTTATATTATTGTTAGGAATAGATACCAGAACACAAGCTGTTGTTCCACATACTATATTGGCATAGAAAATGCATGAAATAATCCATGCCCTTTTCTAAAGATTTGTTGAATAATACATAAGACAAACTGAGACATATCTATTTCTTCATAGGTATTCTGATTGCATTTTAAAACAAAAAAAATTGAAGGTCTCTACTAGAAGAACTTTGTTTTCTTTTATTTCTGAAATCATTTTACATTTTATGTGGATTATCCTTGGCTTCATATTTTAAGACTAAGACTGACCCAGTTTTATGAAAGGAATCACTGACTTTCTGACATAACCAGCTGTCTGCCTGAGGATCTCACTATAGCAGAACTTTTAAATAAGTTTCATTTCACAGATATTATTGCATGCTGTGCATTCCTACACAGCAGCAGTGAAATTGTAAAAGCTGATAACTAATCAGTACCATTAATATTATTTATTATGGATCAATGTTAGTTGATATAGGGTCTTATGAAAATAAAATTATTGAGAACTAGGGTAAATTATCTTGTAAACCTACATGCACATGAGCGAATATCCAGCCACACAATTTGTTGGCGGACATCTCTCCCCATAGACATCCATAGTGCCCGGTCATGTTGTGGTGGGCACGGAAATATATTGTACATGTCTTATATTTTTCAATCATAGGGCACCAGCTGCTCACTTCTCTATTGGGAGAGGAGGAATGATCAGCGCCCCCCCCTCCTTCTCCAGCCAAACATATCCTACTGGCCCCGGCATATCATACCTCTAGTGCATGAGGCCTTTTTACAAATTTACATAATTTGTTAAAAATGAATCTTAATCAATTACATTATAATGTACTGTTTTATCAAGGTATGAACACTAAATATTTACTACAGGATTTATTTCATAACACTAAGCTTGATTCCCGCCGAGGCCCTTTTTAGTTTTTGCATTTTCATTTTTCACTCCCCACCCTCAAAAATCTATAACTTTTTTATTTTTCTATCTACAGAGCTGTGTGATGTCTTCTTTTCAGCATAACAAATTGCATATTTAATATTCCATGCTATGTACAGGGAAGCAGGAAAAAATCCCAAATGCAGTGAAATTGGTGAAAATACGCACTTACGTTGTATTCTTGTGGGCTTAGATTTTACTGCTTTCACTGTGTGCACCAAATGAAATGTCTACTTTATTCTTTGGGTCGGTACGATTACGGGGATACCAAATTTGTAAAGTTTTATAATTTTTTCATACATTTACAAAAATTAAAACCTGTAAAATAAAATATATATTTTGCCATCTTCTGGCTCTGATAACTTTTTCATGTGTGCAGAGCTCTCTGGGTGGTGTCAATTTTTTTTTGCCTTTAGATGACGTTTTCAGTGCTACAATTTTTAGGATTGTATGACCTTTCAATCACTTTTTATTGAATTTTTTATATTTTTCAAAATGGCAAATAAGTGCTATTTTCGACTTTGGGCATTATTTTCCATTACAAGGCTAAACGCAGTAAAAAAACGTTATCATATTTTGATAGATTGGGCATTTTTGGACCCGTTTATGATGTTTATGATTTTTACTGTTTATTTAGATTTATATCAGTTCTAGGGAAAAGGTGGGTGATTGGAATTTTTTGTTCTGTTAAATATAATTTTTTTTAACTTTTTTTAATTTTAACTTTAGGGTCTGTTCAACCCTACCATATACTGCCATATTACAGTATTCCAGTATATGGGGATTTTCCTACTCATTCATTAAATGTTTGCTAATCAAACATTGTAATCTATGGGTTAATTCGAGGCAGCTTTGTGTCTTCAGAAGACCCGAGGATGGCATGGTGACCAATCGGCGCCCCAATGATGTCACAGGGAGCAACAATCTTCACCAAGAGGGCGCTGCTCATACGCCGCCATTCTTTTGAAGCTGCTGGGAGCTTTGCCGGTGACAATGAACAGGTTAACTTCCACAATTGGTGCTACCACCGATTGCGGTTGTTACCAGTAAATGTTTGCTGCAATATGCAGCAAAGATTTACCGGCTATGTGGAGGGCTCAGCCCATGAGCCCTCTCCATGCACCAGCACCCGATGAGTGATGTACTTTTATATCACATGTTAGGAAGGGGTTAAAGAGAAACTGTCAGCATGATTTGGGACACTTAACCAACTACTGTTGCTCAGGGGCCTGTGGTTTAGTAGTTTACAAATTACCAGGTAACAGCTCTCTTCATGTCCACTAAAAATAAACAACCTTTAAAATGACATAGAGGCAAGTCTTATATGTCACATCTCTGGTGCTCCTGATGCCTGGGCAGTAATTCAATAAAGTCGGACTAGTATATATTGGATTGATTGGGCAGTGAATCACTGCACAGGTGCCAAGATCACCACATCAAGGTAAGTATATGCTTGCTTTTTTTGTCTTTGTGGGCATGGAGGAAAAACTAATGGGTCATTTGAGACACTAAACCACCAGTTCATAAAGACCTTTGGGTGGATTAGTGTCCCAAATTATCCTGACAGGATCTCTTTAAATAAAAACAAAATTAAGCAGCATTCTAATATACTTTAAGGCTAAGACTACTACATGCACACACCCCCTCCATGTTTATGTCGCCTGGCCCTGACCACTGATCTGCTGATGTCATGATTGGTAGACTTGGTCAAGCCTTTCTTAGAACAATGCTAATGTCCATGGACTTCATAAAAGCAAGATAATCCCCTGACAGACAGGATGAGCAAGTAAGTATGGGACATGTACCATCAGTTAATTTGCTGGTCCTTAACGGTTAGGTTCACCAAATTGTATTGTAAAGCCTGAAAATTAATGAAATTGATGAACATACTTTGGACCCTACATAAAAACCACATAAATTGGAATTTATATAGAGACTCAGTTCCTCTGCTAATACCCTGCATTTTAAGTCACAATACTAATATAATAATTCTTAGGATAAGCTCTTAGGTGGGGTTAGGCGGGGCGAGTGTTGATTTCCTCCCATCACTAAAGTTTGTTAATTTTTTCTGTGACTCCTTCACAAATGCAGATGCTGTAACTGTGATTCAAAAATTCAGCTGTGCTGTGACTCGGCACAGCAATACTTCTTTAGGTATCATTCTCAGTATCTGCTTGTTTTCTGCATTCAAACACTACATGCTATAACTCATTGTCCTATATGCTGAGTATATTTCTCAGTGTTTCTCTACCCTTGCACCTTTCTTAAATATAAAATCAAATCTTCATGAAATGAAGTAATGAAAATGATGATAATGAAACTGAAAGTGTTGCATGATTATGTGTTCAGCCCCCCTGAGTAAATACTTTGTAGGGCCACCATTGGCTGTGATGTTAATTCCAAGTCTGTTGGGACACTATGGGGCACCTTTATCATAGTTTTGTCTCTCTGAAGTGAATTTTAGAGACTTTTGGCAGCTAGTTTTTGCACCTTATGTATCATCCTGTCTTTTTACTTGTGATACATGTTCAATTTTTCCCATCCTGGCAGGTGGAAATTGTGGCTTCTTTTTGAGACTTTTGTTGCAAATGTCTCAAATCCACATGGACACAAACCATGTGAGGGGGTCATATGCAGGAGTGGACACAAGCCACGTGAGGGGGTTATATAGAGGAGTGGACACTTCTTTTAATTTGGGATTTAGCATGTTTCATTTTTAATGCATTTTGAAACTAATTACAACAGCTGTGGAGAGGTGATTTGCCTTGTTTCATTACTTTTAACATTTGAATTTACAAAATGCAAAGTAAAAGCATTGTTAACACATGCATTAACGCAGGGTTTACATTGCGTTTTGTAAACAGTAATGAAATAAAGCAAATCACTTCTCCTCAGCTGTTGTAATTAGTATCAAAATGCATTAAAAACACAATTAAACCACTACGTGTGACCTCACCCTTAGAAGTAACCAATAAAAAAAAAAATCTGAAAATTTAAGAATTTTGATGATAGAGGTTACTGTGCAACAAGTTAAACACTTAAAGCATGTGAAATAATTCTAATTTACATGTTAAAATTGGGTCCTTGAAAAAAAAAAGAACTTCCTTTACACCTGCCCTGGACCAGGTGCATATTTGCACCTAAAAAGTAGCAAAAAAGTCGCAAAAAAGGTGAAAAGTTGCACAGAACATCTGGAAAGTTAAGATACATGAGGCACACTGCAAAAGGTGCAGACCAAGGTTCACCTGAAGAGCGCCAACAAAAGTCGCAAATAAGTCGCAAAAACAAGAAAAGTCGCAACAAAAAGACAATTTGCCCAGCTCAAACTATGATACATGTGCCCCTATATATTTAATATTAGTTTGCAATGTCCTATTTTTCTTTGCAAAATAGCTTTATCTCTGACAGTCTGCTTTAAGATCATTTGTGAAAAGCAATTTCCAAGCCTAGCTACAGATTTTAAAATGGAATTGTGGTCTGGCCTTGACCATGTTAACATGGGGATGCTCTGATTTATCCAATTTTCAGATCATATTTTTGCCTGAACTTCTAGGGTGATTGGCAATCTCAAATTTTTTTGCAGCCTTTGACAGGTTTTTCTCCTTGAATTCATTTGCTCCACTTGATTTTTTACTCTATCACATAAAACATCAATAAATTACATTTAAGTACTGTATGTCCCTGTAATGTTTTAAAGAAATGAAAAGTTCAAGGGGTATTACTACTTCTTGTACTGCACTTAATGCAGGGACTCATTCTTATTATCTGCTTTTATTTTGTATATATGGTCACTGCATAGTACCAATTCTCTTGCCTTTTACACTGAGTTGACTTTGTAGAATCTGCTCTTATTCTGTATCCATGGATATTGCCTTCCTCTTCTTTTAAGCTTTATGTTGGCTGTAATTCCCAAAATATGTTCCTATTATTTATATTTGAACAGTGAAGAGTACTCCTTCTAGTGCTTGTGTGTGGGCATAATAACTGACTTGATTAGTTTTATTATTTGGGGGTTATCTGACATACACCAGAACTCGTGTGCCGGCATATGATAGCACATCCACCCCCTCCAGGCGTAGCCGGTTACATCAAGAGCCTTCAGCTCTTCAAGTTCAAGTTTCAAAGGTACTAGTCTTCAAGATGGGCATATATATAAATTAATAGATCTATAGTTCAATACTAGATACTTTAGTGACGGTACTTTGAAAATAGGCATAGATATATTTTCACCTCTTTATATTCAAACAGTCCTATACAGGCAGTCCCCGGGTTACATACAAGATAGGGTCCGGAGGTTTGTTCTTAAGTTGAATTTGTATGTAAGTCGAAACTGTATATTTTATAATTGAAGTTCTGGACAATTTTTTTTCTTTTGTCCCAGTGACAATTGGAGTTTCAAAATTTTTGCTGTAATTGGACCAAGGATTATCAATAAAGCTTCATTACAGACACCTTACAGCTGATCATTGCAGTCTGGGGCTATAGTAAAGCATCCAGAAAGCTTCACCAGGGGTCACAGTTGTCTGTAAGTCGGGTGTCCTTAAGTAGGGGACCGCCTGTATTAGGGAAATAAGTAATATAGTGGCTATAATATTTTTCCAAAAATCCAAAAACTGTACCTATTTTATAAAAGTTTATTTATATGATTTTACACCCTGCGCTGATCCACTCCCTGGCCGGCCACACCCTCTGCCATGGAGGTGGCGGAAAGGGGAAAATAATAGCTGCTGATAGCAAGTGGTGGCTAAAAGCTAGCATTTGTGATTAGGATTATTTGTGATTATTTCAGGGCTTCTAAGTCAGTGTCCAGACGCAGAAGCCCTGATAAATACCCCCTTTGTGTCTGTAAGGATCCAGCTATAAGAATCCAGCAATACTAATAGCTGGTCTAAAGTATGTCTTCATAGTTTTAAACTACTAAAACTACAAAACCCAACATGATTTATCTGGCGCAGAATAAGACTGTGGTGTCTAACTTTGCACTGGTCTATTCACTGACACTTTTTATATATCTCCCTCATGGAGTCCTTACCCTATATCAACCAGCTAGATTATGTGGATTGAAAGAAAATATTTCTACCTGTCCTTTAGAATCCCCCCCCCTTCTCAGTTAGTTGTGACTTCAAAAAGTGCTTAAATAAAATCCTAAAAATGCATAATTCCTCTTCTCTACATGGATAATAATTAGAGATGAGTGGACAACCTGGACAAATTGACAGTCGGTAGCCAATCCGGCATATTAACACCTGTAACAACTAGCCATGGTTTTGACTGACAATTCATGTTCCCTTGGTCAATTACAGCCATGGCTAGTATATAGTGGTGTTATTTTGCCAGATGGACTGTTCGGGCTGTTCAGCAACCAATTGGGCAATGTGTCCAGGTCGCACAGGGCATACCCAAACCCTGAACCTGAAATGGAAGTTTTAGCTCATGTCTAATAATAATCATCCAGGTACAGAATTATTGGCTTGAGGGAAAATTTGATGACTGTAGGAAATGTTTTATGTAATATGAGTTGTACATGACAAGAATAACTGGCCGTGCAAGAAGCAATCCTGCCACACAGGTTATGTTATAATATCACGCATGTGTCTATGGAAAAGTTTTTATAATTTCATTAGACAATAAAAGATTCCATAAGCTCTAAAGTGTTCATCTCAGCCTAAATTTAACTACATATAAATCTAAAGTCTTCAGCAGGACCGGATTGATTAAAGTTCCAATTAGTCCACCTGCAGCAGAGACAGTTAATTGCAGGTTTGCAGGTCTGACACTTATTAGCAGACTGTAGCAAACCAATTAAGTCCAAAATATGTCATTGCCTTCTTAAAACAGAATACCCACTTATGTGAGCTGGTTGGGAAGAGGTTAAGATAAACCTCTGTATAATAATAATAATAATAATAATAATAATAATAATAATAATAATAATCTAGTGGCTCAGTCTGCATCTCTAATTTTAGTACAATAGAAAAATATATATTTTTAGATAATCAGTAATCATAGCGTGAATCATTGTTCACATTAGCCTAAAGATAAGAAAAAAGTTAGTTGAGTTAATCAGTAATTGTTCATCACATTCATTACATTCAGAACTACTACTAGATATAATCTAATATATGAAGCTGATTGTATGTGTGTGGGTGTGTGTGTGTGAATTTCCACATTAGGATTCTCATTTACAATCACCAAATTTTGCACAGCCACTCTCTGCGACTCAGAAAACGGCATAGACCAAGTTTTGAGCCGCAATTTTAACCCTACATTTTCCAAAATGTAGTAGTTGTGGTAGTTATAAGCAGAGCTATAATTGGTTGCTACTTTGCCACATGTCATCAATATGAGCTCTACGCTTTGATAGGTTACTATCGGCAATGAGTATAAGACAGCTCATGTGTGAGGTAAGATGGATAGGGATACAGAGATGGGGTAGGTTTATCAGAAATGTTTGAGGTAAAACCTTTCCAATTGCCTGTAAAGATCAGCTGTAATTTTATAAACAACTTCGAGAAGATTAAACCTGAGCTCTGATTGGTTGCCATGGGCAACTAAAACATATCTGCTCTCAGACACTTCTGATAATTCCCCCATAGACAAAGTGACAGAGTGACAAAGTGACAGTCAGAGATAGAGAGTCACAGTCAGCGACAGTCAGAGACAGACAATGTCATAGACAGTGAAAGTCAGAGACAGAGAAACTCAGAGAATATCAGAGACAGACAGTCAGATACAGGGACAGTCAGAGACAGTCAAAGAAAGTCAGAGACAGTCTAGGAAAGTCAGAGAGAGTCAGTCAGAGGCAAAGGCAGTCAGAGACAGACTGAGAAATCCAGAGTCAGAGACAGAGATAGTCAGAAACACAAATGGAGGCAGTCGGAGACTGACACAGAAAGACTAATTCAGAGACACTCAGAGACAAAAGCAGTCAGAGACAGACAAAATGATAGACAGTCAGTGGTTGACACAATCAGTAATAGACACAGCCAGAGACAGTTGGAGAAAGACAGAGACAATCAGAGACAGAGACAGTCATACAGCAGAGACAGAGATGGTCACAGACAGAAACAGTTGGAGACAGAGAAACTCAGAGACAGATAGACAGACAAAGATAGTCAGAGACAGAAACATTCAGAGACAGTCAGAGAAAGATAGATACAAATAAAATATTTTTTGTTAACACATTGTATGTTATAGCTAAGATCACTTATTTACTATCCTGGGCAATGCCAGAAGCTACAGCTAGTCTTATATATAAAGCTGAGTGTGTGTGGATATGAATGTATGTATGTCCATTAAAGAACTCATGTTTACAATCACCGAATTTTGCACAACTGCTCCATGTGACTCAGGGAACATCTTAGATATTATACTAACGTATTAAGATACTTTATGTCATACGCATTGTACATTATACATTATATATTATACTACTTCCTATTCCATATGACATTCTATTTGCGTAATAAGTTACACGTCACTAATTGTTTTTGCATTTTGTATCTCCCTCTTCTTTCACCAAGTATCAGCACTATAACAGGCATTGTGTACATGATGTATCATGAAGTACATGTTCAACGTTGAGACTAGAGATGAGCGAGCACTAAAATGCTCGGGTACTCAATGGGAGACTCGAGCATTTTTCAAGGGGACCAAGGCTCTGCACAGGGAAGCTTGGCCAAACACCTGGGAACCTCAGAAAAGGATGGAAACACCACGGAAATGGACAGGAAACAGCAGGGGCAGCATGCATGGATGCCTCTGAGGCTGCTTAATCGCACCATTATGCCAAAATTATGGGCAACAGCATGGCCATGACAGAGTGACAGAATGAAGCTAGATAGCATCTAAAACATGCAATAATTGACCCTGACACTATAGGGGACGGCATGCAGAGGCAGCGGCAGCAGGCTAGAGAGTGGCATGGCGACATACCCTAAATGGACTCAGGCTTCAAACCAATGGGTGGCAGAGAGGAACCAAAGGAGGTGAGCAAGAAGCGCTCAAATAATATCGGTACATGATAAAAGTTTGCCAGTATATTTTGTGGATTACACAGCAGGGTGGCGACAAAGTTAACATGGAAGCCATGAAAACAACCCAAAATTCTGCCTGACACAGCTCGTTTGATAAGGGGACCATGTATGGAGGCAGTGAACTAGTAGTAGATTAAAGGTTCTGCAGTTAAAACTATGTTAGTTGGATCTTGGCATGGAGTTGACGCTCCGCTGCCAGGCGAGCTTTCGCCAATCCAAGCCCCTGTCTCTAGGCTACTCCCCAAACAGCACTTCTAAGAACCTTTTGTATAAGATCAAGTGTAGTAGCGTTCTTATAAGTTTAGGATATGGCGGGTGAGGGGAATGTAAACAGATGCGCAAGAAGCGCTGAGATAATATTGGTAAATGATAAAAGTTTATTAGTATATTTTGTGGATAACACAGCTGGGTGGCGACAAAGTTAACAACTTTGATGTGGAATCCATGAAAACAACCCAAATTTCTGCCTGACACACCTCGTTTGATAAAGGGACGATGTATGGAGGCAGCTATATGGACGACTTTTGGAGGTAGCAATGGAGACAACGTGTGGAGGCTGCTATGGAGACAATTTAATTTGGATAGTGCCTGTATGTGGCAGTCCCAAAAATTTTTCAAACCAGAGGAGCAGGTAGGTGGCCCTCCAGAAAAATAGAATAGATTGAGTGCCTGTATGTGGCAGTCCCAAAAAGTTTTCAAACCAGAGGAGCAGGTAGGTGGCCCTCCAGAAAAATTGAATAGATTGAGTGCCTGTATGTGGCAGTCCCAAAAAGTTTTCAAACCAGAGGAGCAGGTAGGTGGCCCTCCAGAAAAATTGAATAGATTGAGTGCCTGTATGTGGCAGTCCCAAAAAGTTTTCAAACCAGAGGAGCAGGTAGGTGGCCCTCCAGAAAAATTGAATAGATTGAGTGCCTGTATGTGGCAGTCCCAAAAAGTTTTCAAACCAGAGGAGCAGGTAGGTGGCCCTCCAGAAAAATAGAATAGATTGAGTGCCTGTATGTGGCAGTCCCAAAAAGTTTTCAAACCAGAGGAGCAGGTAGGTGGCCCTCCAGAAAAATAGAATAGATTGAGTGCCTGTATGTGGCAGTCCCAAAAAGTTTTCAAACCAGAGGAGCAGGTAGGTGGCCCTCCAGAAAAATGGAATCGATTGAGTGCCTGTATGTGGCAGTCCCAAAAAGTTTTCAAACCAGAGGAGCAGGTAGGTGGCCCTCCAGAAAAATAGAATAGATTGAGTGCCTGTATGTGGCACTCCCAAAAATTGTTTAAAACAGAGGAACGGGTCGGTGGCCCTCCAGAAAAATTGAATAGATTGAGTGCCTGTATGTGGCACTCCCAAAAATTGTTTAAAACAGAGGACCGGGTCGGTGGCCCTCCAGAAAAATTAAATGCATAAAGTACTATAGCAAGAGCCAGTGGGCCCTGTCAAAAAATAGCCAGTTTCCTCTGCTTTACTGTACAAAGAGGAGGAGAAGGAGGAAAATGAGGAGGAGGAGGAGTGGATCAATTATTCAGGTTGAGCTTCCTTCACCTGGTGGAGATTGGAAATTATGAGAAATCCAGGCTTTATTCATCTTAATAAGCGTCAGCCTGTCAGCGCTGTCAGTCGACAGGCGTGTACGCTTATCGGTGATGATGCCACCAGCTGCACTGAAAACCCGCTCGGACAAGACGCTAGCGGCAGGGCAGGCAAGAACCTCCAAGGCGTACAGCGCCAGTTCGTGCCACATGTCCAGCTTTGAAACCCAGTAGTTGTAGGGAGCTGTGTGATCATTTAGGACGATGGTATGGTCAGCTACGTACTCCCTCAACATCTTTCTGTAAAGATCAGCCCTACTCTGCCGAGACTGGGGACAGGTGACAGTGTCTTGCTGGGGTGACATAAAGCTGGCAAAAGCCTTGTAAAGCGTACCCTTGCCAGTGCTGGACAAGCTGCCTGCTCGCCTACTCTCCCTCGCTACTTGTCCCGCAGAACTACGCACTCTGCCGCTAGCGCTGTCAGAAGGGAAATACTGTTTCAGCTTGTGCACCAGGGCCTGCTGGTATTCATGCATTCTCACACTCCTTTCCTCTGCAGGGATGAGAGTGGAAAGATTTTGCTTGTACCGTGGGTCCAGGAGAGTGAACACCCAGTAATCGGTGCTGGAATAAATTCTTTGAACGCGAGGGTCACGGGATAGGCAGCCTAGCATGAAATCTGCCATATGCGCCAGAGTACCAACGCGTAAGAATTCACTCCCCTCACTGGCCTGACTGTCCATTTCCTCCTCCTCCAACTCCTCCAACTCCTCTTCTTCTGCCCATACACGCTGAACAGTAAAGGACTCAACAATGGTCCCCTCTTGTGTCTCGCCAACATTCTCCTCCTCTTCCTCCTCATCCTCCTCTACCTCCACCTCCTCCGATATGCGCTGAGAAACAGACCTAAGGGTGCTTTGGCTATCAACAAGGGAATCTTCTTCCCCCGTCTCTTGTGACGAGCGCAAAGCTTCCGACTTCATGCTGATCAGAGAGTTTTTCAACAGGCCAAGCAGCGGGATGGTGAGGCTGATGATGGCGGCATCGCCACTGACCATCTGTGTTGACTCCTCAAAGTTACTCAGCACCTGACAGATATCAGACATCCACGTCCACTCCTCATTATAGACTTGAGGAAGCTGACTGACCTGACTACCAGTTCTGGTGGAAGTTGACATCTGGCAGTCTACAATGGCTCGGCGCTGCTGGTAAACTCTGGATAACATGGTCAGTGTTGAATTCCACCTCGTGGGCACGTCGCACAACAGTCGGTGAGCGGGCAGTTGGAGGCGGCGCTGCGCTGCCCTGAGAGTGGCAGCATCTGTGCTGGACTTCCTGAAATGCGCACAGATGCGGCGCACCTTCGTGAGCAAATCTGACAGATTGGGGTATGTCTTGAGGAAACGCTGAACTATCAGATTTAACACATGGGCCAGGCATGGCACATGTGTCAGTCTGCCGAGTTGCAGAGCCGCCACCAGGTTACGGCCGTTGTCACACACAACCATGCCTGGCTTCAGGTTCAGCGGTGCCAGCCACAGATCAGTCTGCGCCGTGATGCCCTGTAATAGCTCTTGGGCGGTGTGCCTTTTATCGCCTAGGCTCAGCAGTTTGAGCACCGCCTGCTGTCGCTTAGCAACGGCACTGCTGCTGTGCCTAGAGCTACCGACTGATGG
The DNA here is from genome assembly GCF_040894005.1 of Engystomops pustulosus. Taxonomy (NCBI): domain Eukaryota; kingdom Metazoa; phylum Chordata; class Amphibia; order Anura; family Leptodactylidae; genus Engystomops; species Engystomops pustulosus. The sequence continues at coordinate 92,651,910 of NC_092414.1, read as the reverse complement.
CGCCGTGCCCACGGATGGTAGTTCGGAGGAGGAGGTGGAGGAGGGGTGGGAGGAGGAGGAGGCATAGTAGGCCTGAAACACCTGGACCGAGGTAGGCCCCGCAATCCTCGGCGTCGGCAGTATATGACCAGCCCCAGGGTCAGACTCGGTCCCAGCCTCCACCAAGTTAACCCAATGTGCCGTCAGCGATATATAGTGGCCCTGCCCGGCAGCACTCGTCCACGTGTCCGTGGTCAGGTGGACCTTGTCAGAAACGGCGTTGGTCAGGGCACGGGTGATGTTGTCTGACACGTGCTGGTGCAGGGCTGGGACGGCACATCGGGAAAAGTAGTGGCGGCTGGGGACCGAATACCGAGGGGCGGCCGCCGCCATGAGGTTGCGAAAGGCCTCGGTCTCTACTAGCCTATAGGGCAGCATCTCCAGGCTAATCAATCTGGAGATGTGCACATTAAGGGCTTGGGCGTGCGGGTGGGTTGCACTATATTTGCGTTTCCGCTCCAGCGTCTGGGGTATGGAGAGCTGAACGCTGGTGGATGCTGTGGAGGATCGTGGAGGCGACGATGGGGTTTTTGTGGCAGGGTCCTGGGCAGGGGGCTGACTATCAGCTGACACAGGGGAAGGAGCAGTGGTGTGCACGGCCGGAGGTGAACGGGCTTGTTGCCACTGAGTGGGGTGTTTAGCATTCATATGCCTGCGCATACTGGTGGTAGTTAAGCTAGTAGTGGTGGAACCCCTGCTGAGCCTGGTTTGGCAAATGTTGCACACCACAGTCCGTCGGTCATCCGGTGTTTCCTTAAAGAACCTCCAGACTTCTGAAGATCTAGCCCTCGCCGCAAGAGCCCTCGCCACGGGAGCTTCACTAGTTGACACATTTGGCGCTGATGCACCAGCTCTGGCCCTGCCTCTCCGTCTGGCCCCACCACTGCCTCTTCCAACCTGTTCTGGTCGAGGACTCTCCTCCGTCTCAGAAGCACTGTGTTCACCCGGCCTCTCAACCCAGCTTGGGTCTGTCACCTCATCATCCTCCGATCCCTCAGTCTGCTCCCCCCTCGGACTTCCTGCCCTGACAACAACTTCCCCACTGTCTGACAACCGTGTCTCCTCATCGTCGGACACCTCTTTACACACTTCCACTACGTCAAGAAGGTCATCATCACCCACAGACTGTGACTGGTGGAAAACCTGGGCATCGGAAAATTGCTCAGCAGCAACCGGACAAGTGGTTTGTGACTGTGGGAAGGGTCCAGAAAACAGTTCCTCAGAGTATGCCGGTTCAAATGCCAAATTTTCCTGGGAGGGGGCAGACTGGGGGGGAGGAGGCTGAGGTGCAGGAGCTGGAGGAGTGGCGATTTCGGTGACATGGGTGGACTGCGTGGAAGAGTGACTGGTGGACAAATTGCTCGAAGCATTGTCAGCAATCCACGACATCACCTGTTCGCACTGTTCTGGCCTCAACAGTGCTCTACCACGAGTCCCAGTAACTTCAGACATGAACCTAGGGAGTGTAGCTCTGCGGCGTTCCCCTGCTCCCTCATAAGCAGGTGGTGTCTCACCCCGGCCAGGACCACAGCCTCTGACCCCTGCAGTAGTTGGACGCCCACGTCCCCGCCCTCGTCCTCTACCCCTAGCCCTCGGGTTAAACATTTTTAAAATGAGAGTTATAGCTTTAATTTTTTTTTAACTTTTTTTTGTGTTTTTTTTTTTTTTTGTGTTTTTGAGTTTTTAAAACCAAACAATGCTATCCTATTGCTATGGCTATTTTCTAGCCAAGTATGAAAGCACACTACTATGCCAGATGAGATGACACCGAGTTATTAAACAAAATAAACGTAAAATAAAAAAGGACAAATGGCAGACTGTGCCTAATTGAAATCCAACCCCTACTAAATTTTCCCACTTCGGTCTTTGCAATGGATATGTGCGTCACTAAGCGCAAAACACAGCGGTCGCAAGTCTCACTACAAATTGCTCACAATTGGCTAGTAGATGCACTGCAGCAAGTACAGCCACCAGCAGATCAACCAGAAATCAAATATATAACGCTACTGTAGGCGTAAGCCGTTTGGATTCTCCTATGGCTATTTTCTAGCCAAGTATGAAAGCACACTACTATGCCAGATGAGATGACGCTGAGTTATTAAACAAAATAAACGTAAAATAAAAAAGGACAAATGGCAGACTGTGCCTAATTGAAATCCAACCCCTACAAAATTTTCCCACTTCGGTCTTTGCAATGGATATGTGCGTCACTAAGCGCAAAACACAGCGGTCGCAAGTCTCACTACAAATTGCTCACAATTGGCTAGTAGATGCACTGCAGCAAGTACAGCCACCAGCAGATCAACCAGAAATCAAATATATAACGCTACTGTAGGCGTAAGCCGTTTGGATTCTCCTATGGCTATTTTCTAGCCAAGTATGAAAGCACACTACTATGCCAGATGAGATGACGCTGAGTTATTAAACAAAATAAACGTAAAATAAAAAAGGACAAATGGCAGACTGTGCCTAATTGAAATCCAACTCCTACTAAATTTTCCCACTTCGGTCTTTGCAATGGATATGTGCGTCACTAAGCGCAAAACACAGCGGTCGCAAGTCTCACTACAAATTGCTGACAATTGGCTAGTAGATGCACTGCAGCAAGTACAGCCACCAGCAGATCAACCAGAAATCAAATATATAACGCTACTGTAGGCGTAAGCCGTTTGGATTCTCCTATGGCTATTTTCTAGCCAAGTATGAAAGCACACTACTATGCCAGATGAGATGACGCTGAGTTATTAAACAAAATAAACGTAAAATAAAAAAGGACAAATGGCAGACTGTGCCTAATTGAAATCCAACCCCTACTAAATTTTCCCACTTCGGTCTTTGCAATGGATATGTGCGTCACTAAGCGCAAAACACAGCGGTCGCAAGTCTCACTACAAATTGCTCACAATTGGCTAGTAGATGCACTGCAGCAAGTACAGCCACCAGCAGATCAACCAGAAATCAAATATATAACGCTACTGTAGGCGTAAGCCGTTTGGATTCTCCTATGGCTATTTTCTAGCCAAGTATGAAAGCACACTACTATGCCAGATGAGATGACACTGAGTTATTAAACAAAATAAACGTAAAATAAAAAAGGAAAAATGGCAGACTGTGCCTAATTGAAATCCAACCCCTACTAAATTTTCCCACTTTGGTGTTTGAGGTGGATATGTGTGCCACTAAGAGCTAAACACAACGGTAGCAAGTCCCCCTGCTAATTCCTCACAAAATGGTACTAGATGCAAATAAAAAAAAAAAAAAGTAGAACGTTATTGTAGCCCTAAGAAGGGCTGTTGGGTTCTTGGAGAATCACTCCTGCCTAACAGTAAGCTAATAGAACACCCTAACGCTTTCCCTGACCAGCAGCAGCTCTCTCCCTAGCGGCATCCAGACACAGAATGATCCGAGCAGCGCGGGCAGCGGCTAGTCTATCCCAGGGTCACCTGATCTGGCCAGCCAACCACTGCTATCGACGTGTAAGGGTACCACGTCATGCTGGGTGGAGTGCAGAGTCTCCTGGCTTGTGATTGGCTCTGTTTCTGGCCGCCAAAAAGCAAAACGGCGGGAGCTGCCATTTTCTCGAGCGGGCGAAGTATTCGTCCGAGCAACGAGCAGTTTCGAGTACGCTAATGCTCGAACGAGCATCAAGCTCGGACGAGCATGTTCGCTCATCTCTAGTTGAGACGCATCACGGTGCTGTAGTTTTAGCCTAGTTCTAGTTCTGTTCCCAATAGTACATTTCCACTTTTGTGCCTAATCAATACAATTGTTGTATACAAAAACAGTATTAGGTACTTGTATAGTGTCTATTTTATACATTTATAAGTGTTTTAATTGATTGTTCACTTACCTCCATCGCACGGTTCCGAGCCGCGCTCCCGATCATGTGACTTAGGAGGAGGAGTTTAGATCATGTGATTCGGAGGCGCCACCCGGACCGAGTGACGTCAGGTATAGAGGGAGTTCCCTCTCTTCCACCACTCAGCTGATTAATATAAAAGGCGGCTGGTTTGACATGTTAGATAGGTTATGATTAAGATGGTGTCCGTCGAAACGCGTTAACCCACTTGTTTCCCGTGTTGTGTGACGTTTTAATCAATAAAGAAGATATTTTTTGCATCGTACCCATGTGACGGTCTTCATGCTGTGCCGGTCTACTACGTCTTTTTTCTGCATGTGCTATACGGCTATAGATTAGTCTCTCCGTGCACCAGAAGATCACCACTGAAAGTGTACAGCCCTGATGATCCTAAGGTTGGGTGAGCCGGCCCTTTTTTTTCACTTTCTTCTACGCTGTAGTGAAGGTGTTATATGTTTGTGTGTAAAATAGAATAGAGTAACAGAAAATATGCTATAGCTACAATGGGTACGGAAAGTCTTCAGACCCCTTTAAATGTGTCACTCTTTGTTTCATTGCAGCCAATTGGTAAAATCACTAAAAGGTTCTTTTTTTGCTCATTAATGTACATTTTGAACCCCATCATGCCATCATGCCATGCTAATTTATTCAACAAGAAAAATTGAAATATCAGATGGTTATAAATATTCAGACCCTTTGCTGTGACACACACCTGTCTATATAAGACCTCATAGCTCACAGTGCATTTCAGATCGCATGAGAATCATGAGGTCTAAGGGACTGCCCATGGATCTAAGAGACAGAATTGTGGCAAGGCACAGATCTGGCCATGGGTACAAAATAATTCCTGTAGCACTGAAGGTTCCTAAGAACACAGTGGCCTCCATTCTCCTTTAATGGAAGATTTTTGGAACAACCGTCAGTCCAGCCAATCTAAGCAATCAGGGGAGAAAAGCCGTTGGGGTTTTATGGCAGAGTCTGCTGATGGAAGCCTCTCCTCAGTGAAAGACATGAGTGCAAAAAAACATGTGAAGGACTCTTGGACTATGAGAAATAAGATTGTCTTGCCTGAACTTTTTGGTGTTAATTCTAAACAGTATGTGTGAAATAAACCAGACCTGCCAAATACAATCCCAAAAGTGACACATTGGGGTGGCAGAATCATGCTATGGTGGTATTTTTAAATGGCTAAATACATATAATGATGTTATATCATATGATGTTTCAGTTTTTCTTGTTTAATAAATTAGAAAAAATATCTATGTTTCAGTTTTTTTCCTGTCAAGATGGGGAGCAGAGTGTACATTAAGAACTTTTTTGATCTTACCAATTGGCTGCAATGAAACAAAGAGCAAAAATTTAAGAAGGTCTGAATACTTTCCAAACCCACTGTATGTCTTCCTGGTGCATGTCAGTGCTTGATCTTGCAACACAATTTAAAAGTTAAAGGAGTATTCTCATCTGGGCATAAACATTTCTTCAATTGGATGTTATTAAAAAAATGTTCCTGTGTGAAGATAATTTCTCATAAATGTAGTCATGTTGTCCCATAAAAACAAGATAGCTTCCTCAGATACGGCCACCTAACACTCTGGCAGCAGTGGCCAGACATGCGCTATTGAGTGCCGCCTGACCACCTGGATTCAGCAATCATTACCACAGGACGGCTGTGGGACATACAGTAACTCCCGGACATTTAATTTTCAGAAACTTTTTGTTTCTTTGAGAAATCGCTCCAGCAGAGGTGGTCATAACCAAGGACACAGTCTTGTTTCTAAGGGACCATATCACTACATTTATGAGAAATTATCTTTATACAGGAACATTTTTTAAATAACATCTAATTGAAGAAATGTTTATATATAACGGATAAATGAAACTGAATGTGAATGCCCAGACGAGAATACCCCTTTGAAACCCTCGCTCAGTCCTAATCAGTCTGCACACCCCCAACTTTATGTTGCCTGAAATCAAACGCAGCTGCGCCAAAATCTGATCACGTGCAACACAATCCCCTGTTAAATATCTGTCACAGCCTTGCAAAACTTGAAAACGTTGGAAATTAAGACAGAAGTGCATCCGCAGACCCTTAGTAAATAAGCCCCAATGTGATGTGTTACAGACAGGATGTAAAGCATGGTATTAAACTACCATGTGGTCACAACTCATTAGAACAAAAAAAAAAACATTACAATACAGTATAATATCCAGCAATCCTCATCAGTACATAGTAGGAACACTTGTGTGGGTATTAACCCATAATAGGACAGACAGCACTCTACCTGCAGTGCATAGTAGCCCCAATAATAATTCCTTTATTTATATACACTCACCGGCCACTTTATTAGGTACACCTGTCCAACTGCTCGTTAACACTTAATTTCTAATCAGCCAATCACATGGTGGCAACTCAGTGCATTTAGGCATGTAGACATGGTCAAGACAATCTCCTGCACTTCAAACCGAGCATCAGTATGGGGAAGAAAGGTGATTTGAGTGCCTTTGAACGTGGCATGGTTGTTGGTGCCAGAAGGGCTGGTCTGAGTATTTCAGAAACTGCTGATCTACTGGGATTTTCACGCACAACCATCTCTAGGGTTTAAAGAGAATGGTCCGAAAAAGAAAAAACATACAGTGAGCGGCAGTTCTGTGGGCGGAAATGCCTTGTTGATGCCAGAGGTCAGAGGAGAATAGGCAGATTGGTTCGAGTTGATAGAAAGGCAACAGTGACTCAAATCGCCACCTGTTACAACCAAGGTAGGCAGAAGAGCATCTCTGAACACACAGTACGTCGAACTTTGAGGCAGATGGGCTACAGCAGCAGAAGATCACACCGTGTGCCACTCCTTTCAGCTAAGAACAGGAAACTGAGGCTACAATTTGCACAAGCTCATCGAAATTGGTCAGTAGAAGATTGGAAAAACGTTGCCTGGTCTGATGAGTCTCGATTTCTGCTGTGACATTCGGATGGTAGGGTCAGAATTTGGCATCAACAACATGAAAGCATGGATCCATCCTGCCTTGTATCAACGGTTCAGGCTGGTTGTGGTTTTGTCATGGTGTGGGGAATATTTTCTTGGCACTCTTTGGGCCCCTTGGTACCAATTGAGCATCGTTGCAATGCCACAGCCTACCTGAGTATTGTTGCTGACCATGTCCATCCCTTTATGACCACAATGTACCCAACATCTGATGGCTACTTTCAGCAGGATAATGCACCATGTCATAAAGCTGGAATCATCTCAGACTGGTTTCTTGAACATGACAATGAGTTCACTGTACTCAAATGGCCTCCACAGTCACCAGATCTCAATCCAATAGAGCATCTTTGGGATGTGGTGGAACGGGAGATTCACATCATGGATGTGCAGCCGACAAATCTGCGGCAACTGTGTGATGCCATCATGTCAATATGGACCAAAATCTCTGAGGAATGCTTCCAGCACCTTGTTGAATCTATGCCACGAAGAATTGAGGCAGTTCTGAAGGCAAAAGGGGGTCCAACCCGTTACTAGCATGGTGTACCTAATAAAGTGGCCGGTGAGTGTAGAACCAACAGATTCTGCAGAGCTTACCAGATCAGTCCCTGTCTCCAATGAGCTCACAATCTAATCAAGCTATCAGTATGTTTTTGTTTTTGCAAACACAGAGAGAACATACAAACTGTTTGCAGATGTTGACCTGGATAGGCCTTGAACCCAGGGCCCCAGCGCTGCAAGGCTGTAATGCTAACCACCGAGCCACTACTGCCAACAAGACATTATTTGAGTTATATGGTATGAACAGGGCTTTATGTGAGGCCAAAGAGATCCTTAGGTGTATAGTGCAAAGAGCACTTTACCTGAGACACAGGCGATCCTTCACAGTCATGTGCCTCCATCTCCTGACGTCTGACTGCGGCTCCTGCGCATAACAGAAGTTCCAATGGTGTTGGGCTACTGACAGTTTACGTTGGGCATATGTCTGCACACGCTCATAACAATCTATTAGTTCCCATGCGGCCATCTTAGAAGAGGGCAAAAAAATGGGAAAATGTAAATGAAAATGTATAATGAGCTGCATATGACCTACACAGCTAACACAGTATGGTCATTAAAGGGGTATTCTCATCTGGGTATTCACATTCAGTTTCATTAATCACCATATATAAATATTTCTTCAATTAGATGTTATTAAAAAGTTTTTACCCATGTGAAGATAATTTCTCATAAATGTAGTCATATGGTCCCTTAGAAAAGAGATAGCTTGCTTGGACACGGCCACCTCTGCTGGAGTGATTGCACAAAGATACAAAGGGTGTTTGTATATGAAATGTCCGGCAGTTACTACATGTCCCACATCCATCCTGTGGTAATGATCGCTGAATCCAGACAGGACTCGATAGCGCATGTCTGGTCACTGCTGCCAGAGTGTGAAATTATCTTCACACAGGAACATTTTTTTAATAACATTCAATTGAAGAAATGTTTACATATGGCAAATGAATTAAATTAAGTGTAAATGCCCGGATGGGAATTCCCCTTTAAGTCCCAAACCTAGTGGACAAGGGTTCAGCAAACTAATTACATAAATAGGGCTAGCTGCGGGATTACTAGCCCGTACCAAATATGGAAGGGAGTCCACAGTAATGTTTATTGTAAACAAGTTGTAAAAGAGTCAGCCTCTTTGTTAATGGGATGGGTATTAAAACCATGTGTCAAACAGGCTACCGGCATATCTGCAGATGGAACGGATGTCAGACCTCGCGTCACAATACCCACTTGGACTAGGATTTCAAATGGCTGCTAACAATACAAAATTAAACTGGCTATTGGGTCACTTAGCTCATTGTAGGAAGTAACACAAGCAATGTGTTTTGAAGTATTTGTTTCTTTATCTTGGTGCAATAGTGTGCCCCTATCCTGAGTAAGAGCTGTATCTTTATGTCCCTCCACTAGTGCACATGGGTAAACCCTATTCTTGAATGTATTTGATAGAAGTCTAAGACTGTTTTCAACCATGTCAGGGTCAATGACTGTTCCACTTACACGTAGGAACTGACTATAAGCGAGAGACCTAGTAATTTTTCAGGGATCACAGCTTTTGTAGAGCAGTAAACTGTTTATATCTGTTGTTTTTTCACATAGGTCAGTTGTTAATGTGCCATTCTCATCTTAAAACTTCACATCTAAAAATTTCAATTGTCTTCCAATTTGTTTGCCATCTGCTAATATGGCCGCCTAGGAACAAACAGATTGGGGCTTATTTACAAAGGGTCCCGTGGAGTGCACTTTCATCGACTTTTAGAAATTTGGGGGATTTGCGGCGCTCTGACAGCTATTTAGAATTGTGTTGCACGCAATTGTGTTGCACGCGATTAGAGTTTGCCGCAATTGCACCGACTTTCATGAGATGGGGGGTGGGCCGCCAGACAATCCGACGGATTCGGACTGAGCGCGGGATACATACACTTACATACACCGGAAACAAGAAGGTGAACTCCGGCGGACCTGAGCGGGGAAGCAACAGATGCAGGAAATCGGGAGCACAATCTTTGTGAATCATGGCAAAGTTCATTCTCATTGGACAACACACAGCGAGGATCACGCAGGACCAGGTAAGTAAATATGCCCCATTGTTTTGAGCAAGTGCAGACGCCAGAAGATGGTTACACATGACTATGCAGGATCTCAGGTAGAGCCCTTTGCATACTATACACTGAAGGATCTGTTTGAATTCTTATAGAGCCCTGTTCAAACCATGGACCTCAGATAGAGCCTTACTCCCACTATGCACTGTCGCGATCCAGTGGCGCGTTCTCAGTCGAGGATTCGGGTCTTCCGGCGATTCACTAAAGTCGTGCACCTGATGTCCACCAGGTGTCACTGCTGTGCTGAAGTCCAATGGAGTTCCCTATCCTATTCCTGGTGCAGGTAAGCACGTGTCAAGCGACACATTTTTAAAAAAAATAATTCCGCAGTGTTTCCGAATCCGCAGTGTTTCCGACGGCCACGCCCCCCAATTTCCATCACATGCATGCCGGCGCCGATGCGCCACAATCCAATTGCGTGCACCAATAACCCGGGGCCATTCAGTGAAAGACGCCGCAAATTGGAAATATTCGGGAAACCCGACAAAAAATATTGATTTGGGCCCTTAGTAAATGACCCCCTATCTGTCCTATTGGGGGTTAATGCCCACACACGTGTTCCTGCTATGTACTGATGAGAAATGCTGGATATTAGAGCTCTTTTACATTGGCTTTGTTTTTTCATATCCGTGTTTCAGTGATTTCCACAGATGCCTCACAAAGCCACTGATTTCTATGAGTGTTTTCACTGATCCGTTGTACATGGAAAAAATTATAAAACACGTCCTATTTTTTTTACGGTTGTGGTTCACGGAAGGCAATAGAAGTCTATGGGTCTGCAAACAATACTGATGTCACATGCTTTTTTTTCACTGATGAGGCTGAAAAATCAGGTGTGATATTTTCAAATTGTTGTTATTATTGAGAGTGCGGCCTATTTTTTGTCTTCTTTCACGATAGCACCCACCATTCCTATTCCTGTGATGTTTTTCCCCCAATTTTAGATAAAGAGATAGATACATAGATAGATAGGTATAAAATATTTTTGTTAACCCATTCTATTTTGTTATAGCTAAGGACAGAGACAATGGCGGGGCTTACAGCTAGTATGATAATTAAATTGAAACTGTTTCTAAGAATTTAACTGTACAAAGAACTTCAGCATTAGTTGGCGTACTGGGTTGAAGAAAATAAAAATAGTTTGCTTTATTCTCGGAATGCCACTCTGTTTCCTTCTTTTTAAATTGAAGTTCAATGCACTTAATCATCATAAAAAAATAATTAGGTTGATTTTCTTGAATTCTTTAGCACTTTGTTTTGCATACTAAACAATTTTGACTAGATTCAATAGATTTAACAGCTTTCACCCTGAGGCTACACCATTGCTATATTGCCTGTGAAAATACAAAGAACGCACTACCATCCTTAAAATTGCTAGTGCATGCCCTAACTGCTCATTATACCTTAATTGATAAACACTATGTTTAACTAATAAATGGTATGGACAATTTAATATGGGCGAGAAAGTCCCTTGAGTCAGTCTGTAAGTTGTCAAGCTCATCAAATTTCTACACTGTTTGATGTTTCACTATTTGGTATTTTTTTAAGCAAAAGTCAAGCAAGTATTAAAAGAGATATAAAAAGTTTGCTTATGGAAGCAAAATGTGCGAAAATTTGACCACAGCAAATGTAAGCAAATTCTATGGAAGTAGATAGTTTACACTTTTGCTATTCTACTTTGCAGAAGCCCAGCTGGTTCCAGCATAAAGTATCGTCAGATGATTAAGCAGAAGGATTCTCTCTTTAAAGAAGTAAGTACAAAATAAAAAATTACACTTCTAAAATCAATCGATACGTAAGAAACGGCCTTGTGCTCTTTATATGTGAGCTCATTTTAGCCAACTAATCAACTGTGATTGTGTCTGTGTGATTCTTTAAAAAGGTATCCAGCATGCACAGGAGTAGATCTTTTTTCAAAACTGTATTCTTTAAAAGTACATCTTGACAGTCATGTAGAAATAACAGCCAGTCTTAGCAAACAGGTATAACGACCTACGCGTTTCGGTTCACAGCTTGGTCATGGTTTGAGCGATCAGACCATGACTAAGCTGTGAAGCGAAATGCGTAGTAAGGGCCTGGATGTATAGGCTTAAAGGATAAGGCAGAGTCAAAGGTGGCTCCAAGGCAATGGATGAGGGATCTGAGAGAGTGTGGAGCCATGAATTGGGATGGTTAGGTCAGGTGGGAGGGATGTGTTATGTGGAAGAAAGAATATGAGTTCTCTTTTGTCCATGTTAAGTTTTAGAAAATGGGAAGAGATAAAGAAGGATAAGGCTGGCAGAAATTCTGGAATGCTGGCTAGAAGAGAGGAGATATCTGGACCAGAGATATAGATCTGTGTGTGGTCCGCATATCAATGGTATTGGAAACCATGGAACAAAGCCCTGAGGGATGCCAACATAGAGGGGGCAAGGTGAAGAGGTGGTTGAGAGTGATATTCACTGAATATCCGATTGGAAAGGTATGAGGAGATTCAGGAGAGGGCATGGTCTGTGATACCAAGAGAACAAAGCGTCTGCAGCAGGAGCGAATGGTTCACAGTGTCAAAAGCAGAGGACAGGAGGAGGAGAACAGAGTAGTGTTGTTTTGCCTTGGCTGACAGTAGGTCATCAGAAACTTTGTTCAGGGCAGTCTCAGTGGAGTGATTGGGTCGAAAACCAGATTGTACTTAGTCAAGAATAAAGTTGGATGAGCGGTAGGATATATTGTTCCAGGAGTTTTGAGACAAATGGAAGTAGGGAAAAAGGGCAATAGTTTAGCAGAGTGGATCGGTCCAGGGATGGCTTCTTCAGGATAGGTGTGACCGTTGCATGTTTAACAGTACCAGTGGATACTGAAAAGTTAAAGAGATGAGTTAGGGCTGGAATGCACGCAGTTGTGAGGTTGGGGATAAGATATGATGGGATTGGGTCAAGAGCACAGATGGTGAGATGTGAGCTTGACAGCAGATAGGAAACTTTCTCATCAGCAAGGGAAGAGAAGTTAGTTAACAGTGACTTAGATTGGATACTGTTGGTTAACAGGGACAGGGATTGGATATTGTGGGTGGGTTGCATGGGATAGAGGTTGAAAGTTCCTCTGATGTCGTCTATTTTGTTTTTGAAGTGTGCGGCAAATTCCTCAACTGAAAAATAGAGAGGGTAGGGTAATCTAGGTGATTATTTTTGAATCTCCACTATAAGTTGGGTGAGGCCAGACTGCCTGCTCCAGCCCATGTTGGTAACCTAAATTTTACTTTGAATGTTAAAACTACACTAAAGCTATCCAGTTTGTGGCTCCTGCCCATCTGACAGTAAACAGCTGAATATTGTATATTGATATTAATTATGCAACAATGGTGGTGGATAAAGGAAACAATTTCGTTGTGATTGACCATACTTGTAAAAGTGTTTGCTCCAGTTCTCTGTCTGACTTTGTACTCAAAAGAATTTGAACTGCTTGCACTTATATTCATAAAGTGTCTGCTCCAGATTTGTGTTGCAGCTGCATTGTATCCAACAAGACAAAAAATGACAGGTTAGTGCTTAGTGGGAAATTATGTGATAATTCTGTAGCATGAACAAAGTGCACCAAAAAAATAGCAATGCAGGGGGTGCAAAGCAATGCAGGGGGAGCCAGATTTATGATCTTTTTTGATAAATGTGGGCCAATGTCTATTAAAGGATTATGGTGGGGATGGTGAAGGTGGTGAAAGGGCTTCTTAGTGTCCTTATAGGGGTTTATGGGCGTGTATCAATTTCCACAAATTAAAAAAAAAAAACTGTAATGTAATGAGACATTAATGTATAGTGTATGTTGTATTTTACTGTTTCATGTTTTTTACATTCCTTCCATTACTTTTTTTTAAATAATTTTTTTTATTAGAACCAGGTGGTTGAACATTTGTGAGAATCAATGGAATTGTTTCTGTGTTTTATACACATCTTTTTATAATACACTTAAACAGCTACCTCAAGAGAAACAAAGTATGGGGAGATACAAGTATTGTATTGAGGAATACAAGGTTTTGAAGAATAATCTCATAATGGGTCTGTGCAGTGATTCATTTGGACTAGTTATTAATTCTTTAAGAAACAAGGGTAATTCTCGATAGCTCACCATCAAATATACTCAGTTAGCCTCAAAAAGCTATTGCCTGATTTCTTCACTCTTCTTTGTGTCTTCATCAGGCAAAAGAAACTTGGCCGCAGCGGTGAAGGGACATGGAGTATTCTGCAGTGTACTAAGAAGCTCATGGTGAAAGCTATAAATAAGAATGGGTGCCAGACATTAGGGGAGCCATGCCTACCACTGTTGAGCTGGTGGTTATAGTGGACTATGAGTAGAAAACACAGTAGTATGGATTGCCTTGTTCACAAGAAGAATTCATGTATGAATGGGGGCTTATAGGTAGAAACTGAAGAAATTAGACCCTATTCATATATTCACTCAATTTCCGATCAAGACAATTCCCAAAGACAAATGTACTATACTGTCCGATCTATACTCAGTGACTCTGTGCATTTGCATACTTCTCCATTGTCGCCTCTGTTATAATCGAGAATATAATTGAGAAGAAAGCAGATTACCTTGTGAACTGGATGCCTAGTCATTATGTTCGCTGCCAATACAGGCTGACAACGATCTGTGATTTTGAGACATTATTAAGCCCCATCCTCCTCCTTCATTGTTATAATAGTTCATTTACAGAGCAGTCTTTCAGTTCTGTCACCTTTTCCTTCACTCTCAGTGAAGTGTCTTTTTCCTTTGAGAAAGCAAATAGGGTGCTACTCCTAGAGAAATTGTTCAGCTATAGAGTTGTGATGAGAAGTTAGAGCAAGTGAAGTGAGAGCGTTACTGTGAGTTGTGTAGTTCTTCTGTTCGTGGTGACCATTCTATTAGTTGAGGCCACATGCACATTTGGTGCAATTTCATGTTATCATTTTCATTATTATCATCATTATTATCATTATCAAAAGTTATCATTTTCATATTTATCACATCTGCTTCTTCTGTCTTGACTGCTACATTCCAATATCACCCATAATAGAACGTGTAGGCAGGAAACATCCATTAGTTTCCAGATATCTGATGCTGGAAAACTTGTTGGATTCTCCAATATTTAGATGTGCACTCATTACATAGTACATTTCATTTGCAAATCCCCTGATGAATGACATCTTCCAATCATAAACAAACAACAGTGTAAATGACTCTCTAGTCATATGTGATATACATATGTTAAATATATCACTGTCTCTTTTGTCATATGGGTTATACATGTTATATATCACTGTTTCTCTAGTCATATGTGTTACCTGTGTTATACATATGTTATATATCACTGTTTCTCTAGTCATATATGTTACATGTGTTATACATATGTTATATATCACTGTCTCTCTAGTCATATGTGTTACATGTGTTATACATATGTTATATATCATTGTCTCTCTAGTCATATATGTTACATGTGTTATACATATGTTATATATCGTTGTCTCTCTAGTCATATATGTTACATGTGTTATACATATGTTATATATCGTTGTCTCTCTAGTCATATATGTTACATGTGTTATACATATGTTATATATCACTGTCCCTCTAGTCATATATGTTACATGTGTTATACATATGTTATATATCATTGTCTCTCTAGTCATATATGTTACATGTGTTATACATGTTATATATCACTGTCTCTCTAGTCATATTTGTTACATGTGTTATACATATGTTATATATCACTGTCCCTCTAGTCATATATGTTACATGTGTTATACATATGTTATATATCGTTGTCTCTCTAGTCATATATGTTACATGTGTTATACATATGTTATATATCGTTGTCTCTCTAGTCATATATGTTACATGTGTTATACATATGTTATATATCACTGTCCCTCTAGTCATATATGTTACATGTGTTATACATATGTTATATATCATTGTCTCTCTAGTCATATATGTTACATGTGTTATACATGTTATATATCACTGTCTCTCTAGTCATATTTGTTACATGTGTTATACATATGTTGTATATCGCTGTATCTCTAGTCATATGTGTTACATGTGTTATACATATGTTATATATCACTGTCTCTCTAGTCATATGTATTACATGTGTTAAACATATGTCATTTATCACTGTCTCTCTAGTTGTATGTGTTCCATGTGTTATACATATGTTATATATCACTGTCTCTCTAGTTGTATGTGTTACATGTGTTATACATATGTAATATATCACTGTCTCTCTTGTCATATGTATGACATGTGTTATACATGTTATATATCACTGCCTCTCTAGTCGTATGTGTTACATGTGTTATACATATGTTATATATCACTGCCTCTCTAGTCGTATGTGTTACATGCATTATACATATGTTATATATCACTGTCTCTCAAGTCGTATTTGTTACATGTGTTATACATAAGTTATATATCACTGTCTCTCAAGTCGTATTTGTTACATGTGTTATACATATGTTATATATCACTGTCTCTTTTGTCATATGTGTTACATGTGTTATACATACGTTATATATCACTGTCTCTCTAGTCGTTTGTGTTACATGTGTTATTCATATGTTATGTATCACTGTCTCTCTAGTCGTATTTGTTACATGTGTTATACATATGTTATGTATCACTGTCTCTCTAGTCGTATGTGTTACATGTATAATACATATGTTTAGGGCCGGAGCCAGAAGCAGGCATACCTGGGGAAGTGCTGGGGCCACATGCTTGGGGGGGCACATAAGGCTGTTCACAAGGAATCCATGGAAGTGACAGGGCAGTATCTAATGAATCCATAGTGGGTGAGGGGCTGTATATAAAATAACCATGAGGGGGGGGGGATATAAAATAATCACGATGGGGCTGTTTGGTATTATAAACTAGGGAACATGTGACTGTTTTCATTTCTGAATATTTAATGCTTTTAATTGTTGGAAAGTAAGGCTGTGCAGTTATGCTAGACAGTCTTATACTGCACCCATTTTTTTAATGTGTCTAATGATGGATGATAAAGTATTGTTAGTTTTTTTATATCCCAACCCTGACTTGTACTTTCCAACAAGTTCGTCCCTGATTTGTGTGGAGATTTCAGTGGTTTTCCTATTGTTGTTTGGTTAGTGCTGCCTCTTTCTTTAAGGTGTCGCAGCCTCTAGGACCTTTCAGAAAAGGTGTGTATATATTGTCAGACTATGTGAGACTTAGATGGCATGATTGTGGACTTCATTTCAATAGGAATGTGACTTCACATAATAATAGACTGCAACAGAACTTCACAGAAAAAGGGGAATATATATGCACCTGCCAATTTTCAGTTGTTTGTTTCCCTAAGAAAAATGTCATTTACAACGGAGTGGGAAGGGAAAGCTTTTTGGTCTGGGAAAGGCAAAATTCTCATTTCATAAGTAAAGTTGTGGGTCTAGCTCCCATTCTATCATTGTAACTGCCCGGATTCTGTCCGGCCTTGAATACAGATTGTCTTGTGACAACCCGAGGGCCAGCTCTCTCAGGGGACTCTTTTTATTAGACCTTAATTATCTTTGAACATCTGTTGCTACTGTCTGAGCCACCATAGCATGCTGTTTCTCTTGTTTACGAGCTTAGGAATGAGTGTTAAATGTTACCCTCAGAATCATCTCAAAATATTTACTTGCACCCTCAAAATATTGTTAGCTTACTCCACTACGGGATAAATGACAAAATTATCACTGGCCGGTATTGTTGGCCACAAATTTGAACACAAAGTGTATACTATCTTGAATTAGTGCTGGCATTGTGCTAAAAAAATCCATGATTTTCATTTGGTGTGTATGCTCCTGACTGTAGCCCTTCTGGTGATTGGTTTCTGACATTGCCCTTCTCATAATGGGTGGTGTAGGCAATGGGATCATAAAGGGCTTCCTATGACTAGAGTATAACCAGTTATCAGTTAAATTCACCTGGCTCCCCTCAAGATCCTTTAAATCTGGGACTGAATGGGCTAATTGGTTGTCTGGGGCACTTTCCCCTGTCTCACAAACTTTGACATCAATGCTACATTGGATGTGGCAATCCTCTTTTTTCCTGTCTTTTTTCTTCTTCTTGTATTTCTCCCCCTTTTTTCTCCCTTTCCTTTCTTCCTATATTTTTCTTTTCCTGAAGTTGGCTATGAATGTTGAGGACCTATGGCTTAATTCCTTGTATTTGAGTATTGTTTGTTTAGAATGATGTACGGAGCTAATGTTTTTGACTCTGCATATGCTTAAACTCCACCTGTGGTATTCTTCCAAATACATAGGGTCCAATATATTATTCCATGTACTCCAGGTTTTTGATACAAGGCATGATCTTTAAAAACAAATGTAACAAAGAAGTATCTCAACCAAGGTCATA
Organism: Engystomops pustulosus; assembly: GCF_040894005.1. Taxonomy (NCBI): domain Eukaryota; kingdom Metazoa; phylum Chordata; class Amphibia; order Anura; family Leptodactylidae; genus Engystomops; species Engystomops pustulosus. The sequence continues at coordinate 92,634,004 of NC_092414.1, read as the reverse complement.
TTAACATTTGATTAGTACATAATCTTTTCATATATTTTATAAAGAACTGAGAAAGATTTTTTTTAGAAAATCAATATAAATCATTTAATATGCATGTTTATATTACATTGTTTAACTCTCAAAATATTTTGTTGTTTTAAATAGAAATATCAATCACTGCTAGACAATCGGTATACTAATACAATGAGGTTCTGCATATGTGCAGTGCTAGATTTCATAGGATATTTTATCCTTCATCTTGAGTTCTTTATAACATTGATTGTCTTATATATATATATTATATTTATATATCTGTATATAGTCATTGTGCTTTTGCATAATGCCCCTCTTGATGTAACGGCAGTTCAAATACAAAATATGGACAGTAAAATTAAGCATGCTGGGGTACACAGGCAGACTACACAATCATGCACAAAATATAGGTCCAAAACAGTAACATCAACATGCGTATGTTTGTAATGTTTTCCCAGGAAGTCAGGATGTTGTCCTATAGTCTTTTATAGTAATATTTCTTGAAAAAAATTCTTCTGGTTTGAAAAAGAGCCAAGTGCAAAAATATATTAGGTCACACTGTGTCCCATTTTGCTGTTTTAATAAATTGTACAGCATGCATTATGGTCTCTTCCAAGAAATGTTTCTCAGTTTGCAATATTGGATCAATACTTGGAGTTTTTAAAGTTTATTGTTTTAATGTTTTCCTCAACCACTGAAAAAGTTCTTCCCTGTAGAGGAGTTGCCATCGTACATTCGCATCTACAGATTCCAGCGCTCGAGAAAGAGGTGCCACTGCAGATCCAACTTTGTGAAGTTGTATAAAACTCTTTAGCTGAAAAATAAATAATAAATAGGTAACTAAGTAAAAAAAAATCTTCAAAAACTGAGAAAATTATCACTACAGATTCATTTTGTAATGACAAACACTTACAAAACTGTATTTAGGATATGAGCAGTTTTCCAATAAATTTGCACTACCAGAAATACTATCTTAGCATATCTTAGCAATGCCAATTAAGCAACTAAAAGGAGTTAGCATTCACATTGTGCTAATCTACAGGAATGAAGAAGACACCAAACCTTTTTCCTTTTTATGTTTCTGTTTTGTTACTTTACACATTCCAAAAGCCTTTACTTTTTTATCCTTAAAATTACAAGAACTGTATCAATATTACAAATTATACTTCATAGTGGTACCATTTTATTTTCTGTAACTATTACAGTTTTCACTGTGCAGGCATTATAACCCCGTTATTCTTTGGGTTAGTTTTATGTTTTTTTGGTAATTTTTTAAACAAATGTAAAAACTTGGGTTGAAAAATATAACTAAATCATCAAGGAACTGTTTTATACTTTGGCATTTGGGGCCCATGAACTAGTAGCTAATTCAAGCCCCCTCTGATGTGTCATCTTGTCTGTGCTGGGAGCCTACAAAGCAAGTATACAGTAGGTCCTATTTTTAATGGACATTGGCAGGATGTGTGGAGCATATGACCTGTTATTTGTGGCCGGTTGTGGGCATGTAACATCAGATGCATTTTTTGTGAAACAATTTTTTGATGTTTGTCAGAAGTCTTTCTTACAGTCTGATGGTGGCAGATTATACCATGAAATGAATGGCTTAATGAAAAAGAATGTCCAAATGTAAACTTTTTGGCATTTTGACACCCATAAAACTTTGAAAAAATATTAAAGGGTTGTAAAGTTACCAAAATGGTATCAGTGAAAAGGTCATCCCGTCCTGCAAAAAAATTACACTTTGCCAAGCTCTGTATGAAAAAGTTGTCAGATGTCAGAACTAAAGGTGATATAACATCTGGGCCATATATTAAGATTAGAGATGAGCGAACACTAAAATGCTCGGGTACTCGTTATTCGAGACGAACTTTTCCCGATGCTCGAGTGCTCGTCTCGAATAACGAACCCCATTGAAGTCAATGGGAGACTCGAGCATTTTTCAAGGGGACCAAGGCTCTGCACAGGGAAGCTTGGCCAAACACCTGGGAACCTCAGAAAAGGATGGAAACACCACGGAAATGGACAGGAAACAGCAGGGGCAGCATGCATGGATGCCTCTGAGGCTGCCTAATCGCACCATTATGCCAAAATTATGGGCAACAGCATGGCCATGACAGAGTGACAGAATGAAGCTAGATAGCATCTAAAACATCCAATAATTGACCCTGACACTATAGGGGACGGCATGCAGAGGCAGCGGCAGCAGGCTAGAGAGTGTCATGGCGACATACCCTAAATGGACTCAGGCTTCAAACCAATGGGTGGCAGAGAGGAACCAAAGGAGGTGAGCAAGAAGCGCTCAAATAATATCGGTACATGATAAAAGTTTGCCAGTATATTTTGTGGATTACACAGCAGGGTGGCGACAAAGTTAACATGGAAGCCATGAAAACAACCCAAAATTCTGCCTGACACAGCTCGTTTGATAAGGGGACCATGTATGGAGGCAGTGAACTAGTAGTAGATTAAAGGTGCTGCAGTTAAAACTATGTTAGTTGGATCTTGGCATGGAGCTGGCGCTCCGCTGCCAGGCGAGCTTTCGCCAATCCAAGCCCCTGTCTATAGGCTACTCCCCAAACAGCACTTCTAAGAACCTTTTGTATAAGATCAAGTGTAGTAGCGTTCTTATAAGTTTAGGATATGGCGGGTGAGGGGAATGTAAACAGATGCGCAAGAAGCGCTGAAATAATATCCCTAAATGGTAAAAGTTTGCAAGTATATTTTGTGGATTACACAGCAGGGTGGCGACAAAGTTAACAACTTTGATGTGGAATGCCCTGTAATAGCTCTTGGGCGGTGTGCCTTTTATCGCCTAGGCTCAGCAGTTTCAGCACCGCCTGCTGTCGCTTAGAGACGGCACTGCTGCTGTGCCTAGAGCTACCGACTGATGGCGCCATGCCCACGGATGGTAATTCGGAGGAGGAGGAGGTGGAGGAGGGGTGGGAGGAGGTATAGTAGGCCTTTGAGACCTGGACCGAGGTAGGCCCCGCAATTCTCTGCGTCGGCAGTATATGACCAGCCCCAGGGTCAGACTCGGTCCCAGCCTGCACCAAGTTAAGTGTAGTAGCGTTCTTATAAGTTTGGGATATGGCGGGTGAGGGGAATGTAAACAGATGCGCAAGAAGCGCATGATGCGCATGGAGCTGGCGTTCCGCTGCCAGGCGAGCTTTCGCCAATCCAAGCCCCTGTCTCTAGGCTACTCCCCAAACAGCACTTCTAAGAACCTTTTGTATAAGATCAAGTGTAGTAGCGTTCTTATAAGTTTAGGATATGCCGGGTGAGGGGAATGTAAACAGATGCGCAAGAAGCGCTGAAATAATATCCCTAAATGGTAAAAGTTTGCCAGTATATTTTGTGGATAACACAGCAGGGTGGCGACAAAGTTAACAACTTTGATGTGGAATCCATGAAAACAACCCAAATTTCTGCCTGACACACCTCGTTTGATAAAGGGACGATGTATGGAGGCAGCTATATGGACAACTTTTGGAGGTAGCAATGGAGACAACGTGTGGAGGCTGCTATGGAGACAATTTAATTTGGATAGTGCCTGTATGTGGCAGTCCCAAACATTTTTCAAACCAGAGGAGCAGGTAGGTGGCCCTCCAGTAAAATGGGATAGATTGAGTGCCTGTATGTGGCAGTCCCAAAAATGTTTCAAACCAGAGGAGCAGGTAGGTGGCCCTCCAGTAAAATGGAATAGATTGAGTGCCTGTATGTGGCAGTCCCAAAAATTCTTCAAACCAGAGGAGCAGGTAGGTGGCCCTCCAGTAAAATGGAATAGATTGAGTGCCTGTATGTGGCAGTCCCAAAAATTGTTCAAACCAGAGGAGCAGGTAGGTGGCCCTGCAGTAAAATGGAATAGATTGAGTGCCTGTATGTGGCAGTCCCAAAAATTGTTCAAACCAGAGGAGCAGGTAGGTGGCCCTGCAGTAAAATGGAATAGATTGAGTGCCTGTATGTGGCAGTCCCAAAAATGTTTCAAACCAGAGGAGCAGGTAGGTGGCCCTCCAGTAAAATGGAATAGATTGAGTGCCTGTATGTGGCAGTCCCAAAAATTGTTCAAACCAGAGGAGCAGGTAGGTGGCCCTGCAGTAAAATGGAATAGATTGAGTGCCTGTATGTGGCAGTCCCAAAAATGTTTCAAACCAGAGGAGCAGGTAGGTGGCCCTCCAGTAAAATGGAATAGATTGAGTGCCTGTATGTGGCAGTCCCAAAAATTGTTCAAACCAGAGGAGCAGGTAGGTGGCCCTGCAGTAAAATGGAATAGATTGAGTGCCTGTATGTGGCAGTCCCAAAAATGTTTCAAACCAGAGGAGCAGGTAGGTGGCCCTCCAGTAAAATGGAATAGATTGAGTGCCTGTATGTGGCAGTCCCAAAAATTGTTCAAACCAGAGGAGCAGGTAGGTGGCCCTGCAGTAAAATGGAATAGATTGAGTGCCTGTATGTGGCAGTCCCAAAAATGTTTCAAACCAGAGGAGCAGGTAGGTGGCCCTCCAGTAAAATGGAATAGATTGAGTGCCTGTATGTGGCAGTCCCAAAAATTTTTTAAAACAGAGGACCGGGTAGGTGGCCCTCCAGAAAAATGGAATAGATTGAGTGCCTGTATGTGGCACTCACAAAAATTGTTTCAAACAGAGGACCGGGTAGGTGGCCCTCCAGAAAAATTAAATGCATGAAGTACTATAGCAAGAGCCAGTGGGCCCTGTCAAAAAATAGCCATTTTCCTCTGCTTTACTGTACAAAGAGGAGGAGAAGGAGGAAAATGAGGAGGAGGAGGAGAAGTGGATCAATTATTCAGGTTGAGCTTCCTTCACCTGGTGGAGATTGGAAATTCTGAGAAATCCAGCCTTTATTCATTTTAATAAGCGTCAGCCTGTCAGCGCTGTCAGTCGACAGGCGTGTACGCTTATCGGTGATGATGCCACCAGCTGCACTGAAAACCCGCTCGGACAAGACGCTAGCGGCAGGGCAGGCAAGAACCTCCAAGGCGTACAGCGCCAGTTCGTGCCACATGTCCAGCTTTGAAACCCAGTAGTTGTAGGGAGCTGTGTGATCATTTAGGACGATGGTATGGTCAGCTACGTACTCCCTCACCATCTTTCTGTAAAGATCAGCCCTACTCTGCCGAGACTGGGGACAGGTGACAGTGTCTTGCTGGGGTGACATAAAGCTGGCAAAAGCCTTGTAAAGCGTACCCTTGCCAGTGCTGGACAAGCTGCCTGCTCGCCTACTCTCCCTCGCTACTTGTCCCGCAGAACTACGCACTCTGCCGCTAGCGCTGTCAGAAGGGAAATACTGTTTCAGCTTGTGCACCAGGGCCTGCTGGTATTCATGCATTCTCACACTCCTTTCCTCTCCAGGGATGAGAGTGGGAAGATTTTGCTTGTACCGTGGGTCCAGGAGAGTGAACACCCAGTAATCGGTGCTGGAATAAATTCTTTGAACGCGAGGGTCACGGGATAGGCAGCCTAGCATGAAATCTGCCATATGCGCCAGAGTACCAACGCGTAAGAATTCACTCCCCTCACTGGCCTGACTGTCCATTTCCTCCTCCTCCAACTCCTCCAACTCCTCTTCTTCTGCCCATACACGCTGAACAGTGAAGGACTCAACAATGGTCCCCTCTTGTGTCTCGCCAACATTCTCCTCCTCTTCCTCCTCATCCTCCTCCACCTCCACCTCCTCCGATATGCGCTGAGAAACAGACCTCAGGGTGCTTTGGCTATCAACAAGGGAATATTCTTCCCCCGTCTCTTGTGACGAGCGCAAAGCTTCCGACTTCATGCTGACCAGAGAGTTTTTCAACAGGCCAAGCAGCGGGATGGTGAGGCTGATGATGGCGGCATCGCCACTGACCATCTGTGTTGACTCCTCAAAGTTACTCAGCACCTGACAGATATCAGACATCCACGTCCACTCCTCATTGTAGACTTGAGGAAGCTGACTGACCTGACTACCAGTTCTGGTGGAAGTTGACATCTGGCAGTCTACAATCGCTCTGCGCTGCTGGTAAACTCTGGATAACATGGTCAGTGTTGAATTCCACCTCGTGGGCACGTCGCACAACAGTCGGTGAGCGGGCAGTTGGAGGCGGCGCTGCACTGCCCTGAGAGTGGCAGCATCTGGGCTGGACTTCCTGAAATGCGCACAGATGCGGCGCACCTTCGTGAGCAAATCAGACAGATTGGGGTATGTCTTGAGGAAACGCTGCACTATCAGATTTAACACATGGGCCAGGCATGGCACATGTGTCAGTCTGCCGAGTTGCAGAGCCGCCACCAGGTTACGGCCGTTGTCACACACAACCATTCCCGGCTTGAGGTTCAGCGGTGCCAGCCACAGATCAGTCTGCGCCGTGATGCCCTGTAATAGCTCTTGGGCGGTGTGCCTTTTGTCGCCTAGGCTCAGCAGTTTGAGCACCGCCTGCTGTCGCTTAGCGACGGCACTGCTGCTGTGCCTAGAGCTACCGACTGATGGCGCCGTGCCCACGGATGGTAGTTCGGAGGAGGAGGTGGAGGAGGGGTGGGAGGAGGAGGAGGCATAGTAGGCCTGAAACACCTGGACCGAGGTAGGCCCCGCAATCCTCGGCGTCGGCAGTATATGAGCAGCCCCAGGGTCAGACTCGGTCCCAGCCTCCACCAAGTTAACCCAATGTGCCGTCAGCGATATATAGTGGCCCTGCCCGGCAGCACTCGTCCACGTGTCCGTGGTCAGGTGGACCTTGTCAGAAACGGCGTTGGTCAGGGCACGGATGATGTTGTCTGACACGTGCTGGTGCAGGGCTGGGACGGCACATCGGGAAAAGTAGTGGCGGCTGGGGACCGAATACCGAGGGGCGGCCGCCGCCATGAGGTTGCGAAAGGCCTCGGTCTCTACTAGCCTATAGGGCAGCATCTCCAGGCTAAGCAATCTGGAGATGTGCACATTAAGGGCTTGGGCGTGCGGGTGGGTTGCACTATATTTGCGTTTCCGCTCCAGCGTCTGGGGTATGGAGAGCTGAACGCTGGTGGATGCTGTGGAGGATCGTGGAGGCGACGATGGGGTTTTTGTGCCAGGGTCCTGGGCAGGGGGCTGACTAGCAGCTGACACAGGGGAAGGAGCAGTGGTGTGCACGGCCGGAGGTGAACGGGCTTGTTGCCACTGAGTGGGGTGCTTAGCATTCATATGCCTGCGCATACTGGTGGTAGTTAAGCTAGTAGTGGTGGAACCCCTGCTGAGCCTGGTTTGGCAAATGTTGCACACCACAGTCCGTCGGTCATCCGGTGTTTCCTTAAAGAACCTCCACACTTCTGAAGATCTAGCCCTCGCCGCAAGAGCCCTCACCACGGGAGCTTCACTAGTTGACAGTGGCGCTGATGCACCAGCTCTGGCCCTGCCTCTCCGTCTGGCCCCACCACTGCCTCTTCCAACCTGTTCAGGTCGAGGACTCTCCTCCGTCTCAGAAGCACTGTGTTCACCCGGCCTCTCAACCCAGCTTGGGTCTGTCACCTCATCATCCTCCGATCCCTCAGTCTGCTCCCCCCTCGGACTTCCTGCCCTGACAACAACTTCCCCACTGTCTGACAACCGTGTCTCCTCATCGTCGGACACCTCTTTACACACTTCCACTACGTCAAGAAGGTCATCATCACCCACAGACTGTGACTGGTGGAAAACCTGGGCATCGGAAAATTGCTCAGCAGCAACCGGACAAGTGGTTTGTGACTGTGGGAAGGGTCCAGAAAACAGTTCCTCAGAGTATGCCGGTTCAAATGCCAAATTTTCCTGGGAGGGGGCAGACTGGGGGGGAGGAGGCTGAGGTGCAGGAGCTGGAGGAGTGGGGATTTCGGTGACATGGGTGGACTGCGTGGAAGACTGACTGGTGGTGGACAAATTGCTCGAAGCATTGTCAGCAATCCACGACATCACCTGTTCGCACTGTTCTGGCCTCAACAGTGCTCTACCACGAGTCCCAGTAACTTCAGACATGAACCTAGGGAGTGTAGCTCTGCGGCGTTCCCCTGCTCCCTCATCAGCAGGTGGTGTCTCACCCCGCCCAGGACCACGGCCTCTGACCCCTGCAGTAGTTGGACGCCCACGTCCCCGCCCTCGTCCTCTACCCCTAGCCCTCGGGTTAAACATTTTTAAAATGAGAGTTATAACTTTTTTTTTTTTTTTACTTCTTTTTGTTTTTTTTTGTTTTTTTGTGTGTTTTTTTTTTTTTTTGTGTTTTTTGTTTTTTTTTGAGTTTTTAAAACCAAACAATCCTATCCTATTGCTATGGCTATTTTCTAGCCAAGTATCAAAGGAAGCACACTACTATGCCAGATGAGATGACACTGAGTTAGTGCCTAATAGAAATCCAACCCCTACTGAATTTTGCCACTTCGGCCTTTGCTATGGATATGTGCGCCACTAAGCGCAGAACACAGCGGTCGCAAGTCTCACTACAAATTGCTCAGAATTGGCAAGTACATGCACTGCAGAAACTACAGCCACCAGCAGATCAACCAGAAATCAAATATATAGAACGCTACTGTAGGCTTCAAGAAGCTGTTTGTATTCTCCTATGGCTATTTTCTAGCCAAGTATCAAAGGAAGCACACTACTATGCCAGATGAGATGACACTGAGTTATTGCCTAATAGAAATCCAACCCCTACTGAATTTTGCCACTTCGGCCTTTGCTATGGATATGTGCGCCACTAAGCGCAGAACACAGCGGTCGCAAGTCTCACTACAAATTGCTCAGAATTGGCAAGTACATGCACTGCAGAAACTACAGCCACCAGCAGATCAACCAGAAATCAAATATATAGAACGCTACTGTAGGCTTCAAGAAGCTGTTTGTATTCTCCTATGGCTATTTTCTAGCCAAGTATCAAAGGAAGCACACTACTATGCCAGATGAGATGACACTGAGTTATTGCCTAATAGAAATCCAACCCCTACTGAATTTTGCCACTTCGGCCTTTGCTATGGATATGTGCGCCACTAAGCGCAGAACACAGCGGTCGCAAGTCTCACTACAAATTGCTCAGAATTGGCAAGTACATGCACTGCAGAAACTACAGCCACCAGCAGATCAACCAGAAATCAAATATATAGAACGCTACTGTAGGCTTCAAGAAGCTGTTTGTATTCTCCTATGGCTATTTTCTAGCCAAGTATCAAAGGAAGCACACTACTATGCCAGATGAGATGACACTGAGTTATTGCCTAATAGAAATCCAACCCCTACTGAATTTTGCCACTTCGGCCTTTGCTATGGATATGTGCGCCACTAAGCGCAGAACACAGCGGTCGCAAGTCTCACTACAAATTGCTCAGAATTGGCAAGTACATGCACTGCAGAAACTACAGCCACCAGCAGATCAACCAGAAATCAAATATATAGAACGCTACTGTAGGCTTCAAGAAGCTGTTTGTATTCTCCTATGGCTATTTTCTAGCCAAGTATCAAAGGAAGCACACTACTATGCCAGATGAGATGACACTGAGTTATTGCCTAATAGAAATCCAACCCCTACTGAATTTTCCCACTTTGGCCTTTGCTATGGATATGTGCGCCACTAAGCGCAGAACACAGCGGTCGCAAGTCTCACTACAAATTGCTCAGAATTGGCAAGTACATACACTGCAGAAAATACAGCCACCAGCAGATCAACCAGAAATCAAATATATAGAACGCTACTGTAGGCTTCAAGAAGCTGTTTGTATTCTCCTATGGCTATTTTCTAGCCAAGTATCAAAGGAAGCACACTACTATGCCAGATGAGATGACACTGAGTTATTGCCTAATAGAAATCCAACCCCTACTGAATTTTGCCACTTCGGCCTTTGCTATGGATATGTGCGCCACTAAGCGCAGAACACAGCGGTCGCAAGTCTCACTACAAATTGCTCAGAATTGGCAAGTACATGCACTGCAGAAACTACAGCCACCAGCAGATCAACCAGAAATCAAATATATAGAACGCTACTGTAGGCTTCAAGAAGCTGTTTGTATTCTCCTATGGCTATTTTCTAGCCAAGTATCAAAGGAAGCACACTACTATGCCAGATGAGATGACACTGAGTTATTGCCTAATAGAAATCCAACCCCTACTGAATTTTCCCACTTCGGTCTTTGCTATGGATATGTGTGCCACTAAGAGCTAAACACAACGGTAGCAAGTCCCCCTGCTAATTCCTCACAAAATGGTAAAAGATGCAAATTAAAATAAAAAAAGTAGAACGTTATTGTAGCCCTAAGAAGGGCTGTTGGGTTCTTTGAGAATCACTCCTGCCTAACAGTAAGCTAATAGAACACCCTAACGCTTTCCCTGACCAGCAGCAGCTCTCTCCCTAGCGGCATCCAGAGACAGAATGATCCGAGCAGCGCGGCCAGCGGCTAGTCTATCCCAGGGTCACCTGATCTGGCCAGCCAACCACTGCTATCGACGTGTAAGGGTACCACGTCATGCTGGGTGGAGTGCAGAGTCTCCTGGCTTGTGATTGGCTCTGTTTCTGGCCGCCAAAAAGCAAAACGGCGGGAGCTGCCATTTTCTCGAGCGGGCGAAGTATTCGTCCGAGTAACGAGCAGTTTCGAGTACCCTAATGCTCGACCGAGCATCAAGCTCGGACGAGCATGTTCGCTCATCTCTAATTAAGATCTGTATTTACAAAAATATGACACATCTGTGTTTTTCCAATTCCATCACACTTCAATGTATTTCCAGATCCTCAGAACATGAAAATGAATTTTAATGGTGCCACCAGGAAGTAAAATTGTTCCGCAGACAACATTCTAATGTGGCTCTAAAAGCAGCAACATAAAAAAGTAATGATTTGCAGAACACAAAAACCCAGTCAAAATTTGTCCTATAGGGATTAATTTAACTTGTTGTGGTACTACAAGAAACAGAAGTGCCATATTTCCTTACAGATTGTAGCTGATTTTTGAGTAACATGTCCTCAAAGCTGAAAATTTAGATATATTTCGAGCTGTTTGTCAGCTTGACAGACAATATTTTAAAGTTAGGCATGTGGAATGGCATTTAATTAAAGTAAAAAATGTTTTGTGACCCCAGCAAAAGACAATGTAGGAAACTGTCTAATTTTTGCTGACATCAGGCTCGATATTAATAGTTATTCAAATTTTATGACACCTATTGAAAGAAGATAGATTGAATAAGCAGCGAGGAGGAACCGTTATAGCAAGATTTATTTATTGTACACTTTATTTTTCACTTTTTAATATTTTTCTGGATAATTGTTCCATAGAAAAAATGATACTGCATGAAGAGCCTTTGAAAATAGCCAAATTAACAGAACTCTTGTAGTCCACAATATAGTCACTGGGTGGCCACACAAAACCCTTGGATGGACACTAGTTTATAATAAAAAGCTGCATACATCTGGATCTGGAAATGTGTGTGGGAGGACCAAAATGTATGCTTTTTGTATATAAAGTTGATTTCATGGTTTCAGAAAATAAATGTGACAATAGAATAATAGTTGTTTTGAATGGAAATCCCTCCCTGTGAACAATAATATAAAAACACACCAACGTATAAGTTTACAACTAAACATGTTCTAACTGCCTATAAACTGAAGAAATATCTCGCAAAATAATTTAGAGCATGTGGCGATATTGGAAGAAATCAAACTTTCAGCTAATAGGTATTTCAGGGTCTCTATGATTTGCTTTCAGAGGATCATGAACATAAGGCAATGACACAATGGATGTAAATACAGTGCCTTTCAAAAATATTCGGCCCTCATGAACTTTTCTACCTTTTGCTACATTTCAGGCTTCAAACATAAAGATATAAAATCACAATTTTTGTTAAAGAACCAACACACAATTGTGAACTTGAACAATATTTATTGGATGTTTGAAACTTTTTTTAAAATGATAAACTTAAAAGTGGGGCGTGCAATATTATTTGGTCCGCTTAAAGGGATTTTCCTATGAACAAAAGGAAAATATATATAACTTGCTAATCAGTGGGTTTCACAGATTGCGAAAATGAGGGGTCGGTTAGAGCTCTCTATGGAGCTGTCGAAAATTGCTGCGGGCGATGCTTGGCGATCTCCGGCAGCTCCATAAAGGTTAATGTAGCAGAACAGTCATGTGCCACCGTCTGCTCCATTAGTCTTATGGAGCAAAAAATGAAAGACTACTGGGGTGGTTCCCAGAGCCCCTCTGTGCTGAAGATTCACAGGCTTTTAGACCAGTTTCACCCTGGTCCTGTGCTCCAACAGCACTTCAACCCTCCCTCTGCCTTATGTAATATCACTGCACCAGTTTCAGCAAACAGTGGGAGAGGGAAGCGCTCCTGGACAGTGTAACAGCCTATGAATGTAGTACGGAGAGGCTCTTTAATACTTTTTAAAAAAATTTTACTGTCTTAAAAGGGGCAACTTGTAGTAATATGTTTTCAGTCAGAATTGGCACAAAACTACTACATAGTGAGTAAATTTCCCATTGCTTTGTAACCTATCAAGTCTTATTTTCAAAGCATTTACTTATTTGTATGTTTCATATTTAACTAAAATGTTAAAGTTTGGCATACCTCATTCAATTCTTCTTCTGTATTAAGAAATTCTGTAACTCCACTGATAAGTTTTGAATTCATAAATAATGCTTCTCCATACCTAAACCAGAAGAAAAAAAAATCATAAAACATTAATAGTAGAACTGAATTATTCTTGTTACCAACACAGTGAAAAGCTGTACTGGTCAGTGTAAAATATGAAAATGTCACATCAACATTTCTTTTTACATGTTTTATACAGTATTTAATGTATAACACATTACAAGGGAAATAGACTTGAATGCATCTGTCTCCAGTTTTTATCATACAATGCTGCAAGCAGGGTTAGGTATTAGCCCAGGAGAGCTAGACAATCGGGTAATTATATTGTTGTGTATTATGCATGCAAAGACTATGCAAATTCATTTACATATTAGAAATGTGGCTAGACTTACAGGACTGATGTGTGAAACCTCATAGCTGAACAGATACCTCTAAAAGTGACTGTGTCAGGATTTTGTTTAAATGCTACATCAGTTATTAAGAAAGGGGGAAACTTTGAATCAGTATAGTGGATCTAACACACCACTGCATTAAAGTGCTCCTAGTCCACCTACAATCCTGGAATATAAGGCATTTTTCAGTACAAAACACAGAAAAGTATGCTTACACAGGTCATTTGATGTGTTTGATGTGTTTCTGAAGCTTTTTTAGTGGCTTCCTTCTATTGTTAAATAAAGATAATTATTGTTGCCTTCACTTATAAATACTGCTTTTTAATCTTCCCACATACTGTTATTTTATTTAAATTTTTTCATAGCTAAGTCATTTAATTGATTTATCAGATATCCAAGCAGTTTTCTCAACCTTTTTTAAAGATTAAAAAAGAGTTTGTATACACATGTGCAAACCAATACCTGACACCAAACCAAACCAATACCTGACAACTTTACATTGGTTTGAGAAATCTATACATTCCCAAAGCTGATGAAACAGAGTAAACATACACCATTTTAATGTGTTTGTGATTCATATGAAAATAGGATAATTCATAATGAAAATATGTTACCCAAAAGCACTGTAGGAATCACAAAGTATCACAATACATTGTCCATTGTGAGACTGCATCGGCAGTACAATGATCCTGACATCTGAATAAAATCCAGCAAATTGCCTCTTATACTTTCCTTCCTAGCTTATTTTAATCCCAAGACAAGGTCTATGGATAGAATAAATGAACTGCTTTACCTGGCATTAAGAATGTTCCATTTATCCCTGAAGAATTTCCAGGCCAGGTCTCTTCCATGTGGATTTCTTGCTACATGAATTATAACATCTATTGCATCTTGATCCAGTACTACTTCAGAATTCAGAGATAGGTTTAGTAACCTGCATAGAAAAGGTAGAAAATCGCTTTAAAAAAAATCCATTTTAAAGATGTGAAGAATAATAGGGATAAGAGGATGGTATTATTTTTGGGGTCCAGACAAATTCAGTTGGACCCAAAATTAGAAATCCTGCTCCAGTCTGGATCCGGTTAGTGGACCCGAGGTCCAAATGGTAACACCCACGATCACTGCTGCCACTGATCGAGAGTTTTACCTATTTAAATTCTTCTGGCAAAGCCGCCATTGACCTTTAAATAAATGTGGGGTATGTGACAGCTCTTACCAGATACAGGGCATGGGCACCACCATTTTTGTGAGGTTCGGTGCTCCCTGGGATGTCATAGGAGAACGCTGATAAACCCCAATATGACAGTTCACATGCACCATAGCTGGGAAGATCAGGCATGCACCCTACTTTTATTTGAATTCATTTAGTTAATAGCTAACACCCACGATCGGTGCCAGCACAGATTTTTGGTGTTATTAGTAGAGGTGTTGAGTCAGGCACAAACTGGCTAATTTGAGGTGCGAAGTTGCAAAGTTTGGTATGGATCTGAACTTGGATCTGTGGTTCAGACCCATTTAATACTAATCACAAGTGATATATTTTCACAAATATCTCAGTAATTGATTTGCAATTGTCAATAAGTTGTTAACCATAACAATTTTGGTTTCTACAAGATGTAAGTTTGCGTAAAAACAGTGCAACTGAATAGAGAAGTTGGATATGACTGTGCCATCAGTCTGTACTGCGTCTTTTTCAGGATGGGGATCAAAAGACTGTTTAGTTTTAAAGGAATAAATTATATTTTTTTATGTCAGAGAATGTAACCAGTTAACGAAAACATGACATCCTAAGCCTGTGATTACATGTTCAAAGTTTCTTCTGAGTTATAAAAGTACTAAATAAATATAAGAAAAGTAAAAAAGCTAATTTCTCATTATTATTTTAGTTAATGTTGGTTTAGTTAATTTTATGGTGGTGTTCATGATATTAATGCATAAAAATCACCTGTTCAGTAGGTTTCTATTATTACTGCAGGTAAGTGCTTCCAATAATATCTTTTTTTCGGAGACGGCTGTGGTAGAATGGAACTTCATCCAAATAAACTCCCACACATCTTCATCCATTAAAGACACTCCTGTGCAATAGACAATGTCCCGAACATTTGGTGGAATTCTAAAGAAATAAATTTAATATGAATCTAAGTTTTATACAGCGGTTATAGCACTCGTTTTACACACATTATGAAATAACACATTTTAGAATTGATGGGAACTTATCACGGGATGTGAGACGTCTAAATGCCCAGCTCGTAAATATTCACCTGGTGTTAAATGTGACAAACCTACCCACATCATAACAATTCAATGTTTAGTAAATGAATATGTACAGGACTCATTAAATCAATATATACAGGCTTGTGGCCGTACACACGTCCCTCATACAGTAGTGTGAATGTAGTGTTCTTGTTGTGTCACTGGTAGAAGACCAGAACATGCACTAAGACACACACCCATTGTAGGGACTTATATACAGCCCCTATATGACCCCATAGATGACTATGGTGAAATTGCTGCAGTACGGTGCCACATACACTATCTTTCCAGCCAAGCGGAGCAATTTCCTATGGAGTGGGGTGAACAGTGCTCACACTTCCTCCATTCCAGTAGGTCGCTACATTAAGCATACGTTAATGTGACTGAACCCTAACTGCGTGACTGGCCATTGTCTCACAGAACGTAGCCTTGCACATACTCATTCCTCCTATGCCTAGTAAGTTTGTTAGTCAATCAATCAAATATAAGCCTGTTTGAAGACTTGGTGGGTGCCGTTCTGCATAATTGTCTCTTGTTGGATTTACACATTTTATGAACACTAAAAATATTTGGACTGAACTTTTGTGAATGTACAAATTTTCCCCTAGTGAATAGAGAACCATCACAAAAACAAACCTTGTCTACTCCTCCCTCCATTTGAAGTATGTTTTTAAGAGTCACCTGCTTGTTATCTGATCAGGGTATACGAGGAGGAAAGTTATAGATTGGACCTAGGAGAGACTGTGGTTGTTAGGTATCTTTACTTTTCCAAGGTATTTGATACTGTTCTGCATTAAAGGTTGGTACATAAAATGAGACTGCTGGGACTAGAGAAAAAATTGTGTATTTGGAATAGCAATTAATGGCACATTCTCACAAGGATGAATAGCAGCCTCCTTCATTTTATTATTCTTAATAATGATATTATAGAGAGCTGGACTACATAGAGGTTTTACCATATTATTTGATAAAACTGTAACAGAAAACAACGGATATTGCAGGAAACTTTATTTTAGTGACCAGAGCCGGGCTGCTGCTAATAAGGTACAAAGTACAATCTGATGGTTTTCTTATATTCTTTGTACAGGTCATCATCATTAGATCATCACTTTCAGATCAGTGGATCACTTTTAGATCCCAGTAGCCCACCCATTAAAAGTACAGCAGCACTGTGTAAGACAAAGTAATTGTAATTTGCAATGCCTCAAATCACATGAATGGGACTGAACTGCAATTTTAGATATGATCACTACTCAATATATGAAACTGTGCCTGATTTTTGACCACCCCACCAACTAGCTGATATGTGGGAGTGCCTAAAATCTAAATATGGCATTGCTGGTAGATCATTAAATTAAAAGTTTTTAAAATCCCTTACTATATTATACTATACTGTAGACTTTTATCTGACTGTAGTATACTAAGAAAAACAGAAAGGTGAGCTTTATTACCTATATGTCCACTTTGTACATTTGTAGACAGGTATGGCAGATCTACCTTCATAAGAATTTTTCATGCATCAATATCTGAATAATTTGTATGCTTGCATTATTTTTAACAAATTATGTATGTGAAAAACTGGACTATAAAGGGTATGCATTTTTTTTACTGCAAATTCAAGCTATTCTCTCATCTCTACCCTGCGATCATCCACATTAATGATATGTCTTTATTAGGTATTAGCCTCACTACCAACTTGCTGGCATTTCATCTAAGTGCTGCAATTCAAGGCAATTATCTATATTTATTTTAAAATGTTTGTCGAGAGAATTATTTTGTGTAATTGCAGTAAAGAGAAGAGAATAATTTTGTGTATAACAACATGCAATCAGGCTATGGATTTCTACATAATAGGGCATAAAAAAAAATTCAAGTCAATTTAAAGAAGGAAACGGCACTGTAAAAACAAATTTATATAAAGGGGTTATCCATGTTCAAAAATCAGATAAGAACCATGCAATACAATCTGGCTCCTAATGTATTTACTTCCATACCAGTTAAGTCAAATGAGATAAACTCTTTCCCACTAGGCCAAGGTAAAAACTTAACCATTCACAGTTGAACCATAGAAACTGTTCCTTATGCCATACTTTTGATGAGTCGATGGTGAGGCTAGATCTTGGTAGAGTTGGACATTAATTTTATCATGACTGTATGATAAGCCTCCTCCAATACATGAGGTTGATCTTAAGGTTATGAGATTATGAAATGCCCTATAAAACACTAAGATCTAGCATCTTGCCACGGAAGATTTTTGATCGCCTTATACATAGGTAACTTTAACCAATAAATCACCATACTTTGTCCTTACTTTCATATCCCTCCCCACTCTGTGTTGAGTAGAAAAATGCAGTGGAAAAAAAAACCATCCTTATATATTGTTTTATATGTAGAAAGAAGTGATGAGTAGACTCATTCAGGGTCGGGTTCAGGGAGTTTGCCCGAACTTGGAACAAATGTTCTATTTACTCATCAATGCTTGTTACACATTTTATAGTCATGTATATATAATATAAATATCTATAAAAAAATATGATGTATGTTATAAGTCCATAAATAAAATTATCAAGCATGTACTTTATTACTCTATGCAACTTCACAAATATATGTTCATATTTTATCATTTTTGTCCCGTATAAACATGAATTACTATTGATGTTACATTTTATTGTTAAGCCATTAGAAGTAGAGACAAGCAGAAGATTTCAAACCCACCAGAAAGGTGTCACAGACAGAAGAAGTCAATCTTAATGGGCTATACTTGAAGGATCGGTAAGTAATTCCATCACAAGAGCAGTGTAGTATACCTCTTTACTGATGTGTTTAATGGACAGGAGCACTTTCAATTTCCAGAACAAAGGGTATTTTAGTGGAAGTATAACAGAGAAAGGAAAAGGGGGGATGGGTGGCACCACTTCGTATATTCGAATTATCAGTCTCTGGTGGTCAGACTTCTATAGGAAGGTGAAGAGGATAAGGTGTCCGGCAGGGTGGTGCTCTTATTCAAAGCAATATATTGGTTGTGATGTAGAGGGAACAGTAGAATGGCACTCACCCAAATCTTCTTTTTCAGTCCGGTTTATTTAGCAATACTCACACAAAATTAGACGTGTCAATACATGACGAAGGGAGGGATGAACACAGGGACTCACGATAAAACAAGGTACATGACAGCTGTTTTGCGCCGCAGCGCTTCGTCTGACTTGCCTGAAGTCTAAAGGGTATTTTAGTATTGCTTTATTTTTATGAATAAGGCTGGTGTCTATTGGATGGAAATGACAAACTTCACCTTTCCATAATGTTTTATTCTTATGATATCTATATTGTTTTAAGTAAAATGACAACAACCTTTATTCTGTTGGTCAGCATAACAGCAATTAACGCCTAAGGAAGTGGTCTTCATGCTTTCGTTACATTAATCTTTGTGGTGTATTTGAGGGCACTGTGGTATTCAGCTGTCACGCTGAAAGAACCTGTCCCCATCAAAGCAGCTCCTCAAACAGCTTTTACATTGCCAACGTCAAGCTGTTATTTCTGGAGTAACTTATACAATTTAAAGTCAATGGAATACAAGGCCCATAATATACAGTAAATATAAAAATAACCTTTACACAAAGCCTTGTGATGGCCAACTAATACCCTATCAATACACATTCAGGTGTATTTGCACTTTAGCAGTCTCAGAATAATAGCACCATACTATTTTTTAAACGAGAGCCAGAAATATAAGATGATTACTCAGAAAATGCTAATATTTAATTTGAGTTTAAAGAACATGCTGTTTAGTATATAGCTCTTTTCGCAGTTCTGTATTTTTCATAAACTAAAACTTTAGACATTTTAAACACAATACCAAACTTTTCTTGTCACTTATCAACCCACATATAAAGCATTTGAGAATCTGACATCTTAATTTCTTTGAATTTTCTTTATTTTAATGGGTGCTCCATCTACATTTCCAGTGGCAGCCCATCTGAACAGCTGTCTGACTAACCCTGCAGCAAGCCTGTCATCATTCACATCTTGCCCAACTCTTTTCATCGACCAGGTTTCTTAAACTTCTATACTGTAAGTCAGATGTGTTCAGGGAGCATTTGTTTTTGTGTTAGGCTGTGATACAATTCTGGATTTATTTTTAGTAACTTAATAAAACATAATATTCAACTATCATTTACTGGAATGTAAGTTAATATTATTGTTTCTGTTACTCTTGGGTTCACTAGAAATTAGTTTATTATTCAATACTCTATAATGGCATGATAATTATCTTAGCACCTTTATTTATGTTTTTACATTTCTTTTTTATGACTTTCATTTTCATAAGTTTGTGCCAAGAAAGCTTTTCCTATTGAGCAATGTTGCCACAAATCAGTGTCTTTGTAGAAACCCTCCTTTGTCATCAAGCAAAATGCTCATGAATAGTTGTGACTCAACCTGTTCAGGTTTGGGTGTGCTGAGTTTGGTAGAATCTAAAACAAAAGTTTGGTTCAGGTTCTTAAACACTAAAACACCCGGTGTTAGCCCTTTAAATGCCGCTGGCAAAGCCCCTAGCTGTATTTAAATGCCAATGGCATGGTCCAGTCAGGAGTGTCAGTGTTCACAGAGCAGCACTAATCCTAGAACTGGGAACAAGGTAAGTACATCTAGAAAACACATTTAAAACTACATCAGTAGTTGACCAGTTTTTTTCTGGATAATATAGTAACTAATAGGATTTAGTGGGGTAGTTTCCATTAAGCTTTACGCCTAATATGCAGTAAACATTTATAACATTTATGCTGCCACACAAGTTGTGGATTAACCCTTTCCGAGCCACATAAGTTTTAGTGTTTAGTAGAGATGAGCGAGCACTAAAATGCTCGGGTGCTCGTTACTCGAGCCGAACATTTCCCGTTTCACCGTTCTGCACGCGTGTCTCCGGAACAGATCGCAGATGTTCCCGAACATCTGCAATCTATTCTGCACTGTGTTCTTTCACTGTTTTCTTCAATTAAACAATTAAATTAAATGTTTTAATTGTATCTTTTTACTGTTCTTCACTTTTTTTTTTAATTAAATGCTCGTTATCGAGCAGGGCAAATACTCGTCCGAGCAACGAGCCGGTCCGAGTATGCTAATACTCGACCGAGCATCAAGCTCGGACGAGTATACTCGCTCATCACTAGTGTTTAGGTTTTTTTAGTTTTTTTTTTTAACGGAACCATTTAATCTCCTATGCTAAAAAGCTAGGGCACAATTCATCTATACAGTATTTGTTTTAATAGCTTTACAAAAATGTTGGGATCCCGACGATTAGCAAAACTGATCAATGTCCCTTCCCAATCAGAGCAGATGTGCCACCACTGTTTAGGTGCCATGTTCATCTGTTAAGTTAACTGCTACATCCATTTCTATCACCTATTACAGCAGTTAATGACAGGTGTCGGCAGTAAACAACTTCCCTGTATAGAAATAGTTTAGTCCATGAGCCCTCCTCATATACCCTTATATAGACTAACTAACTATGAAGGGAATAAAACCAATTTTCCTATATACCTTTGTATCAATTCCTCTTGCTTTTCTCTGCTTGCTGTCAGTCTATAGAAGGATTAATTGTTTCCTTCCTTTGTGTAGAAATCTGTCAATAGTCATGTGATGACATAGGTGAACGGCTGTGTAACCATAAACAGATCTTTTTCACCTGGAAGTAATAATGGAAGCTTTCTATAGAATGACAGCAAGCAGAAACTGTGAGGATTTGATACAAAAATATGATGGAAAATGGCATAACTTTTCATAAGACAAACAAAAACATTTATATGCTTAAATGAGACACTTTTAATCTAAAGATAATTTTAATGTGTAGGCTAGAATAAATTACCATAGAAAATTAAACTCCTACGCACATGAAGTTGTATACTGCCATTGAAGGTTGAATTATCATCAGCAAGATTATTTGTGAGATATATAGATATATTAGGGGGAATTAATTGTCTTTTGTGTCTATGTTTGGTGTTGTTTTGACGCAGTTGTGGTACAAATGCTGTTTTGCAACTTTCCATTGCGGCAAATGAACATGTACAGTGCAAAGTCACTTTAAAATGTGCCAAATTCATTATTTGCATAGACTAGTTTCCACAATACGGAACTAAATTCATGATTTGTTATTTGGGGAAAATGTTCATTTAGGCACGTTTTGTCGCAAAATGAATCCAGGCTTCCCCTGGAGTATGAATAGGACACTACCAAATTTATCAAGACCAATTTTTCCTTAGAGGGGACATGGGCATCATAAAATTAACATTTTGAAACAAAAAACAATATTATAAGATAAGCCAAACAAAATAAAAAAATACAACCACATACATAGACTCACATGGTGAATTCAGATAAAACAAAATGGAATTGAACATAGACAACCAAATCAATGGTTTTAATGATAAATCCCATTGTGTTTAACAATTCCATGATTTAGTTATAAAACATTCAACAGATAGCTCTGGGTGATTTATCATTGTTAAAGATATTACACTGGTCTTGAATGCCATCTTACATACTGTCAGACATTTTAAAGACTCAGCATTCATTTTACATAACTTTGTATAGTGAAAACTAAAGTTTGGGTGGTGTTTGTCCCTCAGCACACAAAGACTTAGTGCTCGCTAGAACCACCTAGAGGAAGGTATCCAGGTGAACATCTGGGCATTTTATGGAATAAAGACTCTATAATTTGAAAGTCACCTTACAATGATTAGGGGTTTGAGCCCCAGATAAAAATCTCTAAGAATTGGCATCCCTTGGGTGGCCATACTTTTATGGACATCTGACCATCGAGGTGACCTCCGCAAGAGTCCAGGTGGCCAGTGACCAGAACTGACAATGAGCGCTCGTCGGGGTAAGTCAAGTCTATTTTTGTCTACCTTGACTGTAGTTCTGTTTCACTGGCTGAAAGGGACTGGGTAAGGTCATCTCCTTGTGTGATAATATATACTTTGCCTTCAATGTCCATAAATAAGAGTATGTTCACTATGATTGTGGCAAAGGATCCCTTGTAAGGTGATTGACAGAGACTGGACGGTGTATATGTATGTTGTAGAAAAAGGTCTGCAGTGCCCTCTTGTGAATTGTTGATGTAGTTCAGAGAGTTTGTGATGGTGTTGAGATTTTTGTTCATGTAAGAGCTGATAGAATCTGGAAGTTTGCAGAGACAAATTCTGGACAAATTTAAGACCATTCCTTAGGGATTGGGATCGGCCCCGTGATGCGGTAGTGACAGTAGAGACTTAGGGACACTGACGGGAATTTTACAGTTGAGCGTTAACTACTTGATTTCTGAAACATTGTGTGAAGGTCTCTAATTTGTACTTACTGATAGGTAGCGGGTAGTCTGGAGCTGTATTTACGGACGATATCTATAGCCCTTGAACAAAATCAGGTATTCCACAGATTCCACAAAATGGGTAGTGAGCAAAGTAAGACTGTAGCTGGACACTGCAGACCTAAAAAGGCAACTGACATAGTGTCACACAGGAAAGGTAAAGAGTGGGTAAAAGGAAGTTATGAGCTATTGAAGTTTTTGGGTATGTTAGATGATACCCTGAGTGTGCAAAGGTAGGAGACAGCACTTGATGAAAATGGCGGCTGGCTCAAAGACAAAAAGTGGCACACCCAGGCAGAAGGTTGGCTTGATGTAAGTAGAGAGTTAATGACAAAGGGTTGGACAGAAGTAGATGGGGTTGAATACTGGAGACTTAGACCAGTGACTACGGACGGACCAGGACAGAGTGACAGGAATCCTAGAGAGTGCCCATTAAAGAAAGAGATGGGCAATAAGGGACATTTCAAAGTTTTTGATGTGGAAAGAATTTGAGGGAAAAGAAAGAAACATGGCGTCTTTTGGAATGCAGACCAGCACCCTCTTAGACTCCACCCTCGTATCTAGTGGTTAGAGAAGATGACACGCCCTACCATTTTTCAGTGGCGGCCATCTTAAGACAATATATTCCCTTCAAGTCCCTGAAAGTTAATTGCCTATGACTCTACTCTGTTGGCAGCCATAAAGGCTGGTTGTAGGATAGCAGCTGAGTCACCCTTGAGGCGTCCTGGTGGATGTTTCAGATAAAATACCAGCAGGTGAATATTTTCACCAATTTCAAACATTTTATTTTAAAACTTATTTGATCCTGACAATTGCAGAAAAATTACTAGAAAAAGTGTTGCAAGGTCTCTGGTACCTGCTTTCTGGAGTTGAAAGAGTTAATCAGGGTTGGATCTGTGGGCAGCTGTGCAGCTGGGCTCTGTCTTATCTGTGTCTGTGAGAAGTGGCCTTGAAGCACACAGAAAGCATCTGTGTTGAGTGGGGGCGACAGAGCTGACAGCCTTAAAGACTTAAAGGAATTTGCTTGTGATAAGAATACAAAAAGACAGTATGATGTGACGTCCTCCTGTGTACCCCACGAACAGACTAAGCAAGAACAAGCCCCCCAACTGTATAACAGAGCCTACGACTCTGCTAACACTGAGCTAGAGATGGTTGAGAGAATCCTATATGTCTAGATGAGATAAAGCGGAGACCGGTGTTAGCGGACTAGAGACCTCTCTGCCAGACTTGTGACAGAAAGCCAGGAAGAACAGAGACTAGTTTCACAGACCGCGCCAAAGTGAGACTGAGAGAAAGTTGGGGTCCGCTGACAGCCTGACCCAAGTGGGTGTTACAGGGAGGCGACATTACTAAAGTAACTGGCCACATTCTAATAGGGGGGTGGACGTCAGCACGCACAAGAACTGATGTAAGACTCCTCCCCTGCTAGCCCAATGATAATTTAAGCCAGGGGTCTCAAACTCGCGGCCCGCGGGCCAACTGCGGCCCGCGGGACAATATTTTGCGGCCCCCACCTGGTCGCGCTGCATGGAGAGGGCTCACGGGCTGAGCCCTCTCCATAGCCAGTAAGTCTTTGCTGCATATTGCAGCAAAGGCTTACCGGTAACACCCGCGATCGGGTGCTTTCACAGCGATGGCTGCCGACAAAGCTGCCGGCAGCCTCAAAAAGATAGCGGCGCATGGGCGCCGCCATCTTACCTGGGATCACCGCTCCCCGTGACGTCATCGGGGGGCGGAGATCCGTCTCCATGGTAGCCTCAGGTCTTCCGAAGACCCGAGGCTATTTCGTTTTAACCCCCTCATTACAATGTGCTGATAGCACATTGTAATGAATGAGGAGGAAAATCTCCATATACTGCCATACTGTAGTATGGCAGTATATGATAGGATCGATCAGACAACCTAGGGTTAAAGTACCCTAGGGAGTCTGAAAAATAGTATAAATAAAAATAAAAGTTTTAAAAAAAAAATAATAATAAAAAAACCTAAAATTTCAAATCACCCCCCTTTCCCTAGAACTGACATAAATATAAATAAACAGTAAAAATCATAAACATATCAGGTATCGACGCGTCCGAAAATGCCCGATCTATCAAAATATGATGACGGTTTTTCAGTGCGTTTAACCCCGTTACGGAAAATAGCGCCCAAATTCGAAAATGGCACTTTTTTGCCATTTTGAAAAATATAAAAAAATCTATAAAAAGTGATCAAAAGGTTGTACAGTCCTAAAAATGATATCATTGAACATATTATCAAATTTCGCAAAAAATGACAGCACCCACAGCTCCGTACACCAAAGTATGAAAAAGTTATTAGCGCCAGAATTTGGCAAAATAAAAAAATATATTTTTGTACAGTAGGTTTTAATTTTTGTAAATGTATGAAAACATTATAAAACCTATACAAATTTGGTATCCCCTTAATCGTACCGACCCAAAAAATAAAGTAGACATGTCATTTGGGGCGCTCAGTGAAAGACGTAATGTCCAAGCCCACAAGAAAATGGCGCAAATGCATTTTCATTGCATTTGGAATTTTTTTCCCGCTTCCGAGTACATGGCATGGAATATTTAATACCATCACTATGAAGTGCAATTTGTTAAGCAGAAAACAATCCATCACACAGCTCTTTACGTGTAAAAATAAAAAAGTTATAGTTTTTTGAAGGTGGGGAGTGAAAAATGGACATGAAAAAAACAGGAAAGGGCCCGTAACCGGTTAATCCCCTTCCCTCCGGTACTTGAAGAAGATGAAGTCGCCGCTCTGAACGCACTTGGTGCAGGTCAGAGCGGCGACTTCATCTTCTTCGATGGGAGGGACACGGGGAGGCAAGTACCGGGTGGGGGGGGGGGGGGGGAATGGAGTGTCCCTGACTGGGCTCAGTGCGGTAGGAGCTTGGGACCCCTCGGTACACAGGACGCGTTCATAGAGAAAACACGTCTCCCAGCTTGGGGCTTTCCTTGCACTGGGAGACGCCGTGACATTTGAATCTGAATAATGATATTTTGTAAGCGCATTTTGTGTGGAAAACTTGATGCGGCCCAGCCTTACCCAGAATCTACCTCCAACGGCCCCCAGGTAAATTGAGTTTGAGACCCCTGATTTAAGCCATTCCAGGTCAAGGAAAAGGCCCGGAAAGAACAGCCGGATACATGTAGGATGGTCTATGATCTACAAGCTGCCAATGAGTGTACTGAAGCCCAGTGGTCCCTAGCCCAAACTGTCAGCAGTCCCCGGGAGTGACATATTATTCACTGTTATTGATTTGGCAAATATTCTCCTCTCTGTGCCCCTACACAGGGGCGTAACTACAGCCGTAGCAGACGTAGCCCGGCAGGGTCATGGGCCCGTACTCGGCCGTATCCGGGCTCCGCTTTCCCCCTGGCTGTAGTTACGCCCCTGTAATGGGCAGCACAGCGGTACCGAGATGCAGGGCTGGATTTAGGGGCGGACACCATCCTTCTGCTCCTTGTAGTCTGCACGGAGGATCTTGATATCAGGAGGGAGAGAGGAAGGGGAGGAGACTGGCTGCAGCCAATCCCTGCTCGGGATGTCAGCAGCGCGGGAGACTGAACTTGAGGGAGAAGTCGGCACCTGAAGAAGAAGCAGCAGCCTCCTCCATAGCAGAACGGGAATCAGCCAGAGCTAAGTGCTCCCTCCCCCCAGTGTCTCCTCACACTCTGCCTTAACCCCTTAGTGTCCTGTGTGCAGGAGCAGCTATGAAGCTCCTAAGTGTCCCTTACAGACCCCTCTGCATCATCCCCTCATATCTTAATAGATGTGCTTCAGTCAGTAATAAATGTGCTTCAGTCAGTAATAAATGTGATGCAGTCAGTAATAAATATGGTGCAGTCAGTAATAAATGTGACGCAGTCAGTAATAAATGTGACGCAGTCAGTAATAAATGTGGAGCAGTCAGTAATAAATGTGGCGCAGTCGGTAATAAATGTGATACAGTCAGTAATAAATGTGACGCAGTCAGTAATAAATGTGACGCAGTCAGTAATAAATGTGGAGCAGTCAGTAATAAATGTGGCGCAGTCGGTAATAAATGTGATACAGTCAGTAATAAATGTGATGCAGTCAGTAATAAATGTGATGCAGTCAGTAATAAATGTGGTGCAGTCAGTAATAAATGTGGCGCAGTCAGTGATAAATGTGATGTAGTCAGTAATAAATGTGATGCAGTCAGTAATAAATGTGGTGCAGTCGGTAATGAATGTGGTGCAGTCAGTGATAAATGTGATGCAGTCAGTAATAAATGTGGTGCAGTCAGTGATAAATGTGATGCAGTCAGTAATAAATGTGGTGCAGTCAGTAATAAATGTGGTGCAGTCGGTAATAAATGTGGTGCAGTCAGTGATAAATGTGGTGCAGTCGGTAATAAATGTGACGCAGTCAGTAATAAATGTGGTGCAGTCGGTAATAAATGTGACGCAGTCAGTAATAAATGTGATGCAGTCAGTAATAAATATGGTGCAGTCGGTAATAAATGTGATGCAGTCAGTAATAAATGTGACGCAGTCAGTAATAAATGTGATGCAGTCAGTAATAAATGTGGTTCAGTCAGTAATAAATGTGATGCAGTCAGTAATAAATGTGGTGCAGTCAGTAATAAATGTGGAGCAGTCGGTAATAAATGTGGTGCAGTCAGTAATAAATGTGACGCAGTAAGTAATAAATGTGACGCAGTCAGTAATAAATGTGATGCAGTCAGTAATAAATGTGGTGCAGTCAGTAATAAATGTGATGCAGTCAGTAATAAATGTGATGCAGTCAGTAATAAATGTGGTGCAGTCGGTAATAAATGTGGTGCAGTCAGTGATAAATGTGGTGCAGTCAGTAATAAATGTGACGCAGTCAGTAATAAATGTGGTGCAGTCAGTGATAAATGTGATACAGTCAGTAATAAATGTGGTACAGTCAGTGATAAATGTGATGCAGTCAGTAATAAATGTGGAGCAGTCAGTAATAAATGTGACGCAGTCAGTAATAAATGTGACGCAGTCAGTAATAAATGTGACGCAGTCAGTAATAAATGTGATGCAGTCAGTGATAAATGTGATGCAGTCAGTGATAAATGTGGAGCAGTCGGTAATAAATGTGGTGCAGTCAGTAATAAATGTGGTGCAGTCAGTGATAAATGTGACCCAGTCAGTGATAAATGTGGTGCAGTCAGTAATAAATGTGGTGCAGTCAGTGATAAATGTGGTGCAGTCAGTAATAAATGTGGTGCAGTCAGTAATAAATGTGAAGCAGTCAGTAATAAATGTGGAGCAGTCAGTAATAAATGTGATACAGTCAGTAATAAATGTGGTGCAGTCAGTAATAAATGTGGTGCAGTCGGTAATAAATGTGATACAGTCAGTAATAAATGTGGTGCAGTCAGTAATAAATGTGGTGTAGTCAGTAATAAATGTGGTGCAGTCAGTAATAAATGTGGAGCAGTCAGTAATAAATGTGGAGCAGTCGGTAATAAATGTGGTGCAGTCGGTAGTAAATGTGACGCAGTCGGTAATAAATGTGGAGCAGTCAGTAATAAATGTGGAGCAGTCGGTAATAAATGTGGAGCAGTCGGTAATAAATGTGGAGCAGTCGGTAATAAATGTGGTGCAGTCAGTAGTAAATGTGACGCAGTCGGTAATAAATGTGGCGCAGTCAGTAATAAATGTGAAGCAGTCAGTAATAAATGTGGAGCAGTCAGTAATAAATGTGATACAGTCAGTAATAAATGTGGTGCAGTCAGTAATAAATGTGGTGCAGTCGGTAATAAATGTGATACAGTCAGTAATAAATGTGGTGCAGTCAGTAATAAATGTGGTGTAGTCAGTAATAAATGTGGTGCAGTCAGTAATAAATGTGGTGCAGTCAGTAATAAATGTGAAGCAGTCAGTAATAAATGTGGAGCAGTCAGTAATAAATGTGATACAGTCAGTAATAAATGTGGTGCAGTCAGTAATAAATGTGGTGCAGTCGGTAATAAATGTGATACAGTCAGTAATAAATGTGGTGCAGTCAGTAATAAATGTGGTGTAGTCAGTAATAAATGTGGTGCAGTCAGTAATAAATGTGGAGCAGTCAGTAATAAATGTGGAGCAGTCGGTAATAAATGTGGTGCAGTCGGTAGTAAATGTGACGCAGTCGGTAATAAATGTGGAGCAGTCAGTAATAAATGTGGAGCAGTCGGTAATAAATGTGGAGCAGTCGGTAATAAATGTGGAGCAGTCGGTAATAAATGTGGTGCAGTCAGTAGTAAATGTGACGCAGTCGGTAATAAATGTGGCGCAGTCGGTAATAAATGTGGCGCACGTTCAGACTAAGCAGTAACAGCCCCTTTAGGTGACATTATTCTGTCTGAGTTGTGTATTAGAATGTTCTGCAACAGCTTAAGTGTAAATAGGGAGTATCTGCAGCATCTGGCTCGTGTATCGGGGGTTCTGCGGCAGCTGGCTCATGTGTTGGGGGGTTCCGTCAGCAGTTGGCTCATGTATTGGGGGGTGTTCTGCGGTGGTTGCCACATGTATTGCAAGATTCTGCATGTATTGCAAGATTGGAAGGTTCTGCAGTGGTTGGCGCGTGTATTGGAAGGTTCTGCAGTGGTTGGCGCGTGTATTAGGGGGTTCTACAGCGCATGTCGCTTGTATTGAAAGGTTCTGCTGCTCCTGTTCCTGCTTCTTAGTAAAAGTTAAAGAGATTTAACTCTTCCCCTGCTTTCTTGCGGCTAATGGCTACTCAGACAAGCAGTGTAAGGGTTAAACCTCCTGACTAGTCTGCGATGAGGACTCGTGGCCCATACGCACGTTCAGACTAAGCAGTAACAGCCCCTTTAGGTGACATTATTCTGTCTGAGTTGTGTATTAGAATGTTCTGCAACAGCTTAAGTGTAAATAGGGAGTATCTGCAGCATCTGGCTCGTGTATCGGGGGTTCTGCGGCAGCTGGCTCATGTGTTGGGGGGTTCCGTCAGCAGTTGGCTCATGTATTGGGGGGTGTTCTGTGGTGATTGCAACATGTATTGCAAGATTCTGCAGTGGTTGGCGCGTGTATTGGAAGATTCTGCAGTGGTTGGCGCGTGTATTGGAAGATTCTGCAGTGGTTGGCGCGTGTATTGGAAGGTTCTGCAGTGGTTGGCGCGTGTATTGGAAGATTCTGCAGTGGTTGGCGCGTGTATTGGAAGGTTCTGCAGTGGTTGGCGCGTGTATTGGAAGGTTCTGCAGTGGTTGGCGCGTGTATTGGAAGGTTCTGCAGTGGTTGGCGCGTGTATTGGAAGGTTCTGCAGTGGTTGGCGCGTGTATTGGAAGGTTCTACAGCGCATGTCGCTTGTATTGAAAGGTTCTGCTGCTCCTGTTCCTGCTTCTTAGTAAAAGTTAAAGAGATTTAACTCTTCCCCTGCTTTCTTGCGGCTAATGGCTACTCAGACAAGCAGTGTAAGGGTTAAACCTCCTGACTAGTCTGCGATGAGGACTCGTGGCCCATACGCTGGTACTGAGCAGGAGCCGCCGTACTGATGGGCTCTCACCACTATTAAGGGGTTCCATTATCTTCTTCCATTATGGAGAATAACAGAGACCGGCAGTAAATAGAAGCCCCTCCCCCAGCGCCAGAACTGTTACCGTTACTTATAACAGAGAAACATGAGCAGCAATCGGCATTATTATTACAGCTATTAATACAGGAGACGGGATGTAAGGAAACCTTCCGGAGAGCTTAATCTACTGCCGGTGTCTGTTCCCCTCTATTATAGAAAAAGATAGTGGAAACCCCTATGTAACGCTGAGGACCTATGGTTGGAGGGGGCCCCAGCGAAAAATTTGCTATGGGGCCCACTCATTCCTAGTTACGCCACTGCCCCTACATGAAGATTGACAGTACCTATTTGCCATTACCAGTCCGGTATTCCAGTATACCTGGTGCAGATTCCCACAAGGGGGGTAAAACTCACCAAGCCAGTACTCCATACTACACGGCCCTACGGGGAGTAGACTGGCAGAGTAGCCCTTTACCGGATGTTTTCCTTTTCAGTATGCGGATGACCTACTGTTTTTGTTTGCCAGGATGCATTTATTGACCTTATGTGTTTTCTGTTCCAGAGGGGTTGCAGTTTCCAGAGACAAACTCCAGTATTGCCAGGAGAAGGTGGTCTTCCTAGGCCACTGCTTATCAGCCACAGGCAGATACCTGACAGAGGAAAGAAAGCTGGCAGTCCAGAATGTGCCCCTGTCCTGAGGCCCTAAGCCTCTTCACATGTTTCTAGGACTAGCCAGCTCCTGCAGGCCTGGGATAAGGTCTGCTGCCCCCAGTCTGATGCTGCCCCTTGATTACTGCATTGCCTCTTCCCTATTTGCCCTTAGTCATGAGGCAATTGATGCATTCTATAGCCTTAAGCTGGCAAATCCTGTCAGCCCCGACACTAGGCACATCCCACCGGATAAAAGTTTTGTTTTATTTTGCACGGAGTATCTAGGCCACAGGTGTATGTGGCCTCTCCAGCGGCCCACTATTAGGCCCGGCTAGACTCAGTCATGAGGGGAGCCCCTCATGTGTCAGTAGCTGCAGCCAGCAATCTGCTCAGCAAGGCCAGTGAGTTGATCCTAGACCCTAGATCACTCAGTTACTGTGCAAACCCCACATACCTTGCACAGTGTCCTCACCAAAGTACAGCCCAAGCATCTGAGCAAAGGTCAGACAGCTCAGACTCCATTGTGTACTCCTGATGCCCCAGGACACACTGATAAGGTGCACAGCTCTGAATCCTTCATTCTGTCGCCAGTCTTCCAGGATTCAGAGAGGGGGGGGGGGGGGAGAGAAGGGTGATTAACCCAGATGTTGAGTTTTTTTCTCATAGATGGCTCCAGGTCTGCAGGAGAAGACAGACGGTTCTACACTGGATATACAGTGGTCAGTGGCGCACATGTGGTAGTACAAGCAGAACCACTCCCTCCGCACAGGTCAGCGCAGGAGGTGAAGTGACGGCACTCAGGGAAGTGCTACAGCTGGTGGAAGGTAAAAGGGCAAACATCTATACTCAAGGTATAGTTCTGGGGTCTAAACACGACTATGAACCCATATGGAAGGCTAAAGATTTCCTCACCTCTGCAGGGACCCCCTTTAAGCATGGCACACTGGTTAAAGAGCTCATGGATGCTCTCTTACTTCCACAAGAGGTGGTGATAGTAAAAGTAAAAGCACACACAATTTGGTAACTCCACAAGCCAAGGGCAAGTATGTGGCCGATAAGGTGATGGCGAAGGCAGCTGCAGTCTCATCGGTGATTTCTGAGATAAAAGTTTGATCCACAGGTGTTCCAGTCCCTGGTGACCCGAGAGTCATCAGAAGTGAAGGAAGTGTGGAGGAAAGCTGGAGCCCAGATGCCGATGGGACCTGGATGCTGGGAGAGAGGGTGTGCCTGCCCAGAGCCCTGCACCCAACAGTAAGTCAAGTAGCCCACGGACACACACACATATCCAAAATGGCCGTGCTAGTGCTCATAAACCGCAAGTGGTTTGCCCCGGGCATTACTACCCCTGTCACTAGACTAGTGGAAGCCTGCATAGTCTGTGCCCGCCACAACCCGGGTAAGGTGGTAAAGACCCCACAGAAGGTGACACCCAAACTGCTGTATCCCTTCCAGAGACTGCAGACGGATTTTATCCAGCTACCAAAAGGTGGTACGTAGGAATACGTGCGTGTGTGCATTGATCTCTTTCCAGGGTGGCCAGAAGCTTTTCCCATGACCGAGGCTACTGCCAGAGCTGCAGCCAAGAAGTTGGTGAGTGACATTTTTCTGCAGGTTTGGACTTCCAGAAACCATAGAGTCCGGTCACAGAACCCACTTCACTGGACAGGTAAAGACTGAAACCTTGTCCCTCCTGGGTGTAGAGCAAGCCCTGCAAACCCCTTAACCTTCCAAAGTTAGTGGTGGGTTTGAGAGACTAAATGGCACTCTTAAGTTAGAGATCCAGGAGGCCTCAGGATGCATAACCTGAAGCCTGGAGACTACGTGGTGGTAAAGAGACACCAGAGAGAGAGCCTGTATCCTTGCTTCGACGGTCCTTTCCAAATCCTGCTGACCAGGGCCACGTCTGTTAAGCTAGAGGGAAAGATTTGTGAATTATATCGGAGATGCTTTCCAGAACCGCATGGCTTTGGACATGAATCTTGCTGAGAAGGGAGGAGTCTGTAAGATGGTGGGAGTGGCTTGTTGCATGTACATCCCAGATGACATCGCTCCCTATGGATGCATTACCCATGCACTTGAAGAGATTGAAGGACTGTCCAGGGAATTCGAGAGAAACTCTGGGGTGGAAACTTTGTCCTTCACTTTGTAGTTGGGGGATTGAAAGGGTTTCCTTTAAGTGGGGGTGATATTGGGGATTGTGATTTTGCTCTCGTCAATTATTGCGTGTTGTGTAGTCCCCCTCATCAAGTCCACCATGTCCCAGATGGCCGTCCAGGCGGTAAGAACCATGACAGGAGAAGTCCCGGTGTGGAGGATACCGTCTTGTTGAAGAACCAGCCTGTTAATAAACCCATAAACTATGGAAACACAATTATGTAATTTGAGTATGCAGGTCTGTAACCCCCGAGTGACTGGCCTCCAGGGGATCTGGTGAAGAGTTAACAAGTCCAGCAGGTAAGGTTTTAGCCTACTTATGGGTACCTGGAGTTTGAGGAGGTCACCCTGGACAAAGTTACAGGCCAGCAAAGCTCAAAAGGGGGGAAATGTTAAAGATATTAGACTGGTCTTGAATGCCATCTTACATACTGTCATACATTTTAAAGACTCAGCATTCATTTCACATAACTTTGTGTAGTGATAACTGAAATAGGGTGGGGTTCATCCCTGAGTATAGCACACAAAGTCTTAGTGCTCACGAGCACCACCTAGAGGAAGGTATCCAGTTGAACATCTGGCCATTTTGTTTATGTGAAGACAGCCAATGGTTCTACATTCCTTTGTGTGCTTACATCCAATAGTGTTGCATTTCCAGGGTCAAACCACCCAATAGTATTGCCTGCTTGTGTATTTGCACGCCCCTTTCAGAGTGCCAATGCCAAAGAGAATAAAGCAGTCTTGATCTAATCTTCAGAAAGGACAGTATGTCTCTCCTGGTTTACTCCATTCCAAGCTGGAATAAAGACTCTATAATTTGAAAGTCACCTTACAATGATTAGGGGTTTGAGCCCCAGATAAAAATCTCTAAGATCATCTGTTTTTCTGGGCTTTTTGGGCCACACGTATCACTCGTTTTTTCTGTTGTTTTTGCGCCTTTTCATTCAGGTGCACCGTTTTTGCACCATTTTTGCAACTAAACACCAAACTAGCCACGCAGCAAAAATAACCAGCTTTCCCTCATCTATCTTACCAATCCAGATGTTTTGCTGCGCCTAATGATATTCATCACTTGCAATGTTTTCATTTAGGGGCAAAAACGGGCGCAAAAACACTCCAGCCCGAAGGTGGCGTTAACTGAGAAGGAAGAACTGAGCCCCTTTGCAGAACAGCTCATTTCTAGCAGCAAAGCTCAGCCAGACACTGCAGACACTAGAACATATAATACAGACATGAGATACTCTGCAGACAGGAGCTGACGACTCTATTTACAGTTCATCACCGTCTATTTACAAAACATTCTGCAAACTCCTGAGCTCAAAGCAAGAGAGAAGAGAACTTTGCAGAAGTTTGCAGAATGTTGCAGATACTACATACAAGTGTCCCCCATGTAATTCTGCACAGTATCACCAGTGTGTCTGAGGCGGATACTGTGCAGAATTACAGGGGTTCAGCAGGAGACCAGCACTGGGGGATCCCCTGCTGAGAAGGGCACTGGGTGCAGGGTGTCACACACCTGTGTGCTGCTGTGAGTGTTATCTTCATTCTGGACTGTGGGAGAAGCAGAGAGGAGCTTGTAGCAGGATCACATGCAAGTGCCTGAATCTAACATTACGCCGAATCTGCGCCAAAATTGCGCCTAAACTGTGTTAAAGTAAAGTGATTAATAAGAGGCAGGAAAATTACCTTATCACAGTTGGTGATAATTCTGGCAAAACAGTGCACCAGAATTTAGGCGCAACTACTACACTTAGGCGCACAAAAGTGATAAATGTGGCCCTTTGTCGTAAAAAAGGCTGAATGTAGTCAGGCGTATTGAGGGTTTTTGAAACTTTTCACTACTAAAAAGTCTCACAGGACTATTTCCAACTCTTCATTAATCTAGCGTAACCATAGAACTAACTACTGCCAGTGCACAGGCGTGCAACACTGTGCAAACCCAAATTCAGACTTTTACAAATAGTCTCATAAAAAGTCTCATAGTCACTTCAGGCCTCTGTTAGTGTATGTTCCGGGACCTTATGAAAAAAATTAATCCCAGATAGAAAAAACGACTATAACAACATTTATAAAAGGGCTAAAGAAACTTTAATGAATCTGATGGGCAGCACAACTCCAAAAATAAACACACAAATGTCCCAAAGAGCCTGTTTAATGATAAATGGCTGCCTTTAAATGTAACATAAATGCATTTTACAGATAAGTTTTAGGAAAGGAATAATAGAAAGAAAAAGGTTTTTAGTGTATAGTGTAAGTGTATATCATAAGTAAGGCAAAAAAAATGTCTGTGATTTTAATAAAAAGTAAGTAGGATTA
Organism: Engystomops pustulosus; assembly: GCF_040894005.1. Lineage (NCBI taxonomy): Eukaryota > Metazoa > Chordata > Amphibia > Anura > Leptodactylidae > Engystomops > Engystomops pustulosus. The sequence goes on along the minus strand of NC_092414.1, from coordinate 92,598,771 downwards.
AGATTTTTCTTTTGTAACTAGGATTAGTAGAACTTCTAATCAATTGAAACATTTTTCTTTAATGGCATTTACTGAAGTGTGATCTAATTCTAAGTAATAGGATTGCAAATAAAGCATATTCAGTTTGAAGTCACATAAGAGAGATACCAAGAATTAGAATTGTGGAAGTTATGGAATCCAGCTGCTCACATCACCTGTTTTGTAGCTTTCTTTAATATATTAGTATTAGTAATATTAATTAATATGATTAATTACCGTATTAATTTATTAACGCTAGCAAGCTTTTCCGTTTTCCGTTTTCCTTTTGTTTAATATCTAGTTCAACAAAGTGTGGTCAGAAAAAATAGTGAACACAACTAACAATGTGCAGTAATACCTAGATCAAATGTTTGCATGTCATTTTCTGCATTTGAATGTAAATTTTTCGGTGATCTATATTATTCATTAAGTTCTGCAGTAAGTGTATCATGTGGATCAATTTTTCATTAACACATAGCCAAACAAGTAAGCAGCATCCACAATAAAGTGGTGTATGGAGTATGATAGTCCTATGAAGGGTTAATATGATGCCAAGGAGGGCAAGTATGAATGAATCCAAAGATTTTAAAATACTGACAAAGCCCCTCAACCTGCTTCTTGTTTTTGGTGACCTGCAACAACCCCTGAGCTAGAGATTTCAGTAAATCAATTAAGCAGCTTGCATGTTTCTCCATCAGTAGTAAAGTAAAGTAGTAAAGTACATTTGGCACATGAACAGCGGTTATCCTCCATTATCAATTCTACATTGGATATAATCAATCAAAGATAGCAGTCAAAGACTTAACACACCAACATTTTCAGGAAATCTTAATGGATGATATATGTGGCATCTGTAATGTCCAGGAGGGGAGCATAGTCCTCTGCAACCTGCACTGAGCCATCAATGTCAGATGGGAACTCCACCTCTAGTCAAATTCCTCTCACTGCCATATAATATACAATGGGAAACGCCAGACCCTTCCTCTCATTGCCATATGTGTTTCAGATTAATGAAATTTCAAATTCAATTCCAGATTGATTGGACTTCAAATTCAATTCCAGATTAATAGAATTTAAATGTTATTTTTAAATTCCAGATGAATAGAACTTTAAATTAAAAATGTTTTCAATTCTGCTTTCAAATAACTGCACTTGATTAACCAGAGCCGTTTTACCTCTGTGACATCATTTAAATTTTTTAAAATTATTTCTTTGTTTGTTTCTTTGTTATTATTTCAAGTACTTTCACTGGCCCAATATGGGCAGGGCAACTGCCCTGTTATCCCAACACATTTCAGCCCTCTATCCCTTAGAAGCCACATTTTACAGCCATTTTTGCATGTTAAAATCTGGGTCCCCATTGAATTCAATGGGGTTCATGTTTGGCCCAAAGTTTGGACTGAAGTCTGGGTCCTGAACCGTATTTCAATGTGAAATTTAAACAAACCGGTTGAACCCAAATTTTGACCAACCCAATCATCACTCAACACCAATAATCACTGTTCAAGTTGTGCCACATTTTTCATTACATATCTTATAATAATTTTAGAAATTATCTATAAACAGGCGGTCCCCTACTTAAAAACACCTGACTTACAGATGACTCTTACTTACAAACGGACTTCTGGATGTTGGTAATTTACTGTACTTTAGTCCCAGGCTACAATGATCAGCTGCAACAGTTATCAAAGGTGTCTCCAATTAAGCTTTATTGTTAATCCTGGCTCTTAATACAACCCAACATTTTTAAAATCAAATTGTCACAGAGACCAAAAAAAAATCGGCCTGGAATTACAATTATAAAATATACAGTTCGGACTTACATACAAATTCAACTTAAGAGCAAACCTACTGAACCTATCTTGCATGTAACCCAGGGGCTGCCTGTAGAATACATTTTAAAATCTTAATTTCACTATAAAGCAACTGCTATTATATATTGACTTCATGTTGAGTTATTTTCATGGTTGAAGGAATTCTACTGACTTAGGCTGCATTCACACACATGTATGGGGGACGTATATATGGCCGACGCATATACGGCCGACATACTTCCCCCATACACTTCTATGGGCTTACGGCCCTGTACGGGAGCGGTACGGTGCCGCACACGTGCGGCACCGTACCGCTCCATAGCCTGGGAAAAGATAGGACATGTCCTATCTTTTCTCGCATTATGGTGTCGCGGCCATATATCGCTATGGAGAGGGGCGGGGGTGAGCGGTGCTCACCTCCTCTCCCCGCGCTGCTGTGTGCCCGCCGTGCTACGGTGCGGCCAGCACACGGCAGTGTGCATCTAGCCTTACTCTTATGCATTTGCTTTGACTTATAAGCAGCAGTTAGCTAATAATTCATTGTTTTCTTACTGGTTATTTTAATTTTGTTTAATTTTATACCATACTTTATAATTGTTCTTCTATTGCTGCAACATAAATCTGTGTATACTGTTTATCATGCAAAGTTATGATGCAGTTATTCTCATACCCAACAACTGTATGAGGAAAGAGTTGCAAGGAGGCAAGAGAGAGAACAACAGAATGAACTAATAATGAGACAGGGATGTATCTCAGACTACACCAGGTACATTTGGTGAGTAAGCTAAACTATAGCCATGAAACAATATAACACATTTTATCAGTGCAGAAGCTTCCTTCCAAAATCGTAACATTTAAACATGTTAAATAATTCATTTAAATAGTGTAGAAATGTTTTCACATTTGTTTTTTAAGAGCAAAGTATCATACAATATATTGCATTCTAACACATGCAATACAATAAAGCAGAACTATTACAGGAAAAAAAGAAAATTAGACTGGGAATGAAACCATAAAATCCTTATAGTCTTTAAGAAGTTAAGATGAAATGGGTCAACAAATGGGACAATTTCAGAGAATACCTCATTGGATTCCAATTACATGGTTCAAGAGTTGTTCATAGCCTCTAGACTCAATGTCCTTCAGGGAAAGAGAAACAGTGTACTTCATTCTTCCCACTGCGCGATTTGTCATGAAAAAAATCACAGCTTTGATAAATAGCAATGATAGTGTTAAAAATGATTACCTTAAAAGGAAATCTCATCTAAAGATGTACATCTAAAGACGTACATCTCATCAGCTTTAATTTCATAAACAGCTCAAGTATTGTAGGGAGCTGCTCAAGTATTGGAATTGATGTAAAATTGATGTAGAAATGCATATAATGGGAATTAATTTTTTTACAGCTGTATCATCTTATTAGAGCCACGAGTTATTGAAGCCCACCATTTTTTGTGAAAATGAAGACACCATTAGTTGTCATTTTACGTATTTCAGGCTTTTCTGCCTAGTGTCGGGTACTGTCCTGAAGATAATTCTATTTTTTATGCAGTTCTGTGGCATAATTCTGGAAACATTTTTGAAGAATGTATCCATGGAAACCCCACACAAAGTTTACATATTTTGATTAATTTGCATATTTTAATTTCAGCACCTTACAATAAAATTATATAAATTTGTAAAATAGAAGATATTATTACTTATCTCCTGGGCAAATTTCATAAAATGTAATTGAATGCATATTATACCATTCTTTAATTAAGTGGAAAATTTTTATTCTACTTAGAACTACAACTTTTTAAAACAAAAAATTTAATCATTTTCTCGCTAGTTTAAGGCAGTGTTTAGTTCAAAAAATTATGAATAAGAGATAATTAATATGTACAATGATTTTAATTGAAAATTGTGCAATAAAAGTAAATGGGAAGTGCAATGTAAGCATTGAGGGAGAAAATGTTACAAGTTATTACTGAAGTTTCAAATTCTACATAAACTACAAATTGGAAGATTCATTATGTATTTTAGAAAACTTAACAAATGTGATTTAATTTGGGCATACTAGCCTTAAGCTTGGGGAACTGTAATGAATGTGTAATGAAGTGTTGTGCATATTATAAGTTATCTTGAGTGAAAAGTGGAGAGAGTGGCCTCACTCTCCAAATACTACCATTTGGATTGTTTTTAAATATAAAAAAACGCTCTTCAAACATACTTACAACTTCTTTGAATTAAAGAGTAAAAAATAAGAGGAATTAATCAAACTTTCATTTAAAGAGTATACACATATAAAATTAGATTAGGCTTGGTTAAAAGTTTATGCTTAGCACGTGAGCCCATATGAAAATATCCTTAGATTCAAGTTGATTCAAGTTAGGAGTCACATAAATATTAAATCTATTATAAAATGCACAGTTGCTATACTCTTTTGGTGTAATGTATATCTGAGGAAATTTACACTCTGATTTCACCATTTGCATTCACAGTCCAAGCATTTCTGGTAATAAACAAAACAGACACTGAAATTAGTGATTTAATGATTTAATGTAATTGCCAAAGCAGGGAAGAAGTGTGAGCCCCAAACTTTCAACAACTTTTGTCCCTACCTACTTGCCACCACCTCTTTCAATTTGACAATATTAATATATATATACTACAATTTGTGAGAGGGCTTGTTTCTACTAAGTCTATAGCATTCATACTCTCCAAGATGCATTATATTGCTACAGTAGAGCTGATAACATTGAGTCATAATATGATCCAAACTGCTGGTTAAAGATAATCACTGAGCAATGCATATACACTGGAGATCAAAGAGAACACTTTATGATCACTTCCATTTTTTCAGTAATAAGCTAATCTCAATGGATCAACATATCATGGATTGTTTTGTAAAGGGTACACCGTGCCAATAGGACAGTGCTGTATAAAATGACCAAAGTAGACCAGCATAAAACCTTAATTTTTCAAAATGTGATCATTATTGGAGAACAGCAATGATTGCAGCACAGAAAAAGAATATAATTTCTGAAAGTTACAACAGTCACTAATCAGTTGGAATAATACAGGCTTTTGCATTGAATGCAAATCCCTGGAGACAGGACATATTTTACCTCTCACACTGCTCTGGTGTGATTATGGTCCACTCTTCTCCCACAATGATTTTGCCATCTTCTGGCGTTAATAACTTTTTTATACTATGGTGTACAGAGCTGTGGGTGGTGTCATTTATTGTGAATTTTGATTATGTTTTCAATGCTTCTATTTTTAGGACTGTAAGACCTAATCTTTAATAATCTTTTTGATCACCTTTAATAGATGTTTTTAATAGCAAAAAAGCCCATTTTCGATTTTGGGCACTATTTTCCGTTACGGGGTTAAACGTAGTGATAAAGCATTATTATATTTTGATAGATCGGGTATTTTCGGACGAGGCAATACCTATTGTGTTTAATATTTTTACTGTTTATTTATATTTATTTCAGTTCTAGGGAAATGGGGGTGATTTGAATTTTAAAAATTTTTTATTATAATTTTTTTAAATTTTTTTTTAAATTTTTACTTTTACTATTTTTCAGAATCCCTAGGGTACTTAAACCCTAGGTCGTCTGATCGATCCTATCATATACTGCCATACTACAGTAAGGGTCTTCGAAAGATGGATTGCCACTCCCCGATGACGTCAACGGGAGCAACGATCCTTGCCCAAAGGTGCCGCCATCTTTTGGAAGGTAACGGCACCTTTGGGCACATCGGTAGGGGATTAAAGTCACTTGAAAACTGAGCAGGTGCCAAAATATAGGTTTTGGCAATTTTCATAAAAATTTATAAAATTGCAACCACAATTCTAAGCCCCATAACAACCTAGAGGATGCATACAAAGCCATGCCAACATAAAGCAGACTTTGGGGAAATGTTATTTGTTAAATTATTTGAGTACTATGTCTATCTACTTGAAAAGCAAAGAATTTAAAACTTTGAAAATCTTTCTAAATTTTTGAAAATGTAATTTTTTTTATAATTAAATGCAAAGTATATCATCCAATTATTTCTACTAATTTGAAGTACAATGTGTGATGAGAAAACAGTCTCAAAATTACCTTGATATGTTAAAGCATTTGAAGGTTATAATCACTTAAACAGGGCATACTTAAAGAACACCTGTCAGGTCTCTGTCACTATTTTTGTCACCACTACCTGTTGAAGAAGCTCACACGGATTCCATCCCAGCCTTTATCTAGTCATTTCATACATTATTCATTATAAAATCATATTTTCTTTATTATGTAAATGAGTCTGGTCACATGGTCAGAGGCAGTGATGTCACCCTTGTTACCCCCCCTCTCCTCCCCTGCTCATGTCTGTGTGTAATGTGTAGTAAAGCATTGCTAGTGCCTGTGCTTTATCTCATACATACTCTCGTTCCTAATGTGTGAGACACAGACATTAGCTACACATGTACCTAACATTTTCTGCTAAAACATGGCTGCCTGGAGCTGTTGCATCTCTCCTATACACACAGGCTGCAGGGGCCAATAGCACCAGGAAGCACATGGAAAAGCCATTACACCATTATACCTCACATCATTATACATACTGTCATTCAAGCACTGCAGGGGTGTGGCTCTGCCTCCCACTCATGAATAAGCTGGACAGCTTGAATATGATAATGACTCATTGGAAATCTCACAGATTATTTGCATACAGTTTTAGTACCTCATTGCTTAAGTTTACAGACATGTAGAGGGACAATGAAGGGATAGAGGTAATGCTTTCTAATGGCAGTTTATAAAAATATATTTAGTTTAGGGGGTTAATTTGCATGCAGGTTCTCTTTAAATAAATCGGGCTTAGTCCAGAAGTCCTAAAGTGGCTTTGCCCATGAGGGGTTAATTTAAAAATGTTGCATTCACAGTAAATGTAATTTGTTACTTCTAAATTTAGCTTACTTTCAATCTTTTCGTTTGTGGCCACTTACATGTGTTTATGTAAGTTGTAATTTCCAGGCTTTCTTCATATGTCGCCATCTCCCTAGGGTGTACCTATAGTGTTTAAAAATGCAGGGCCCTGCCTCAAATGCATATATCCAAAATCTACAGTAGCATCCACTACTGTACATAACCCCCCCTCACATTCCTTGTGTTCATGTGGATTTGCAAAAAAAAATTGCTATTACTGACTGGACAGTAAAAACTAAACATGTAACACAAGAACAATGACATGAACATGCATAAGGAACAAATGAGACCTAACAAAAGTTTCAATTATACCAAAAAAAGAACTAAAATAAATTTTCCCCTTTGTGGGAAACTTTGTGAGAAATCCATAAATAAAAACCTCAAAGTTACAACACATGGTAAAAAAATATATTCAAAAGCACATACTTACATAGATAGATAGATTAGTGGAAAATGCACAATTTTAAATCATGTTGATTATGGAAAAGTAAAGTTCTAATAAGCCTATAGATTTAGTGCAGTAAATTGATTAGGGAACATTGATTTGATTGCTTTGTGGTCACACAAGTAATTTGTCACTGGTAAAGGTCATAACACCTATTTTACACAATATGCCTCAGGGGTTATCTAATAAATTACACTGCATCTAAAATTCCCAAATGACCATGATAGATTACAGAAACACTTAATGCTGTACAAAACAGATAGTAGGGATTTTGAGTTAGAGTTTAAAGAAAAAAGTAAGTCTGATATACACTGTATATGTAATATAAACAATAAAAAAATAAAATAAAGTAACAAAGAGTAAATTCTAAACATAGAAAGATCTTACATGCACCTGATTCCTTTTAATGACATAATATTATAAAATTATAAAAATATTAAATATGTTACCCTACACCAAAAGGTTAACTATATTATAATAATTATTATAAACATTTAATTTCCATTTTAACTGTGGATGGGGCTTTTGCAAAGACAATCTGGGGTACGGTAAAGGAACTGGCAGTAATTCTTCATTCCATCCCAAATGCTTTATGCAATAGTAATATTTTCAAGTTAAAGTTATCAGTATCTCTCCAATCATTGTGTGTACCTCCACCCAAGAATTTACCCATATAACCTATGGATCATATATGTACCATCCAACTGTATAGGAATGACGGGAATGTAAAAAAAAAAAATATTTCAATTTTATACATCCTGCACAGCCACATTCACATCAGAGTGAATATACCACATTCACTATACACTAACATTAGTAACGTCCAATTACATATCATAGCCCATACATATCATAGAGAAGACAATACCGCTCTCTCACAGTAATAGCATTGCCGTGTGTAAGCGGCGATAAAGAAAGGGAAGAAAAAACAGCTGATAGAACTGCAGGTTTGCCTCTGCCTTGGAGCGAGAGCATTTTCCACTGCAGTGGAACGTGGTAAGCCGCGTACCCTGCACGAACACATCAACCACACTCTAGGAAAGCCTCAATGGTACAGTCCATGCTACCCCTGTATCCTTCATACTTGTCTAATAACCATATATTGGGAATGTATCAATATATAGTGGGAACTTATCAACATATATAATTCATATGTGTTTGTTTTAGATATTTAATTTACATGCGTATATTTCTTATTTCTCTCTGACAATTCCCACGTATCAATTCACTTGTATTGGTCACTAATTCAGAAACATATGACCTGTTTAAACATATTATCTGTTTGATCCAATATGAATATATTGTATGTATATATTATTTATATTTATCTGGCGACTCCCACATATTAATTTACTTTTATTGGCCACTAACTCAGAAACATATGATTTACCATTGCTTTTCAGTCAGCAATATTCCTCTTCCAACCAGATCATTATAAGGACAAAAACCAACTTAATACAAAAAGAAGTCATGTATACCACCCAACCAATGTCATATCTGGGGAATTCCACGTATGTGATATGTACACACCAAACTGACAAGTATTAGTTTCCTGCATGTATACAGCGTGTATAGACATGCATCATCATTAGAGTACAGTGATACACAATAAGTCATTGTCATTTTTACTGCAAATTTCCTATATATAGGTGTGTCTATATGTGTTTATATTTATTAGTTGTCTCTTCAACAATATTGTGTACTTATTTCAGTCCTAGCTTATTCACTACCACTACTAACCACTGTCTTATTCCCATTCATTTTTATAATTTTTTACTTTTTATCACTGATTTTGCCATTTCCTTATTATGTATTTGTAGAATATTTAAGAACCTGAAGAAGGGAGCGGTCCAGGTTGTTTATTATTATTCGATACTGTGTAAATAAAGGGAATTTGTTATCAAACATTGGTTGAGGCTGAAATGGATGTCGCAGTGCACTGAGGAAGCTCCACTTTTTTCCCTTTAATCCAATGCCACTAATTAAAGCACAAACATATCAAATTAAAAGCTTTGGTGGTTGACTGGACTAAGCATTGAAAGATAAAATTTAAGACATTTTTTTCCCTTTCATTATAAGTCAATGGGCAGGGGGATTTATTGTTATGTTGACTGGTGTCTTATTCTACTATCTGAGAATTTTTTTGTCTCAAAATTCTCAAATGAGACAAAAAAGTTCTGCCCCAGACTCACCACAGAGGGGATTACAAAAGTCATTGGCACTGATTATGATGGAAGTCTATAGCTGTTCATGTATGCACGCTAGAAATATACAGTATGAGCACTCAAAGCAAAAGAGATATCTAACAGTCATGATTGGTGTCTGATAAGAGCAGAAAGGAGGCTACACAGCAGTACACCCTGTATTTCCTAAATGTAAGAAGTAAGGGATTCCGGAAGGGAAAAAAAGTCATTAAAATAAGGAGAATTTGGGAATAACAAAACTGACTAAATAGAAGCACCGACAAATAATGCAGATTCTCTCTACTAAACCAGGTCTTAATAATAATACTAATAATTCCTTTATTTATATACAGGCAGTCCCCTACTTAAGAACACCCGACTTACAGACGACCCCTAGTTACAAGCGGACCTCTGGTAATTGGTGATTTACTGTACTTTAGCTGTAGGCTACAATAAACAGCTTTAACAGTTATTAGAGGTGTCTGTAATGAATATTTAGTGTTAATTCTGGTTCTTATGACAATCCAACATTTTTAAAATACAATTGTCACAGAGACCAAAAATAATTTGGCTGGCTTACAATTATAAAGTATATGGATCCAACTTACATACAAATTCAACTTAAGAACAAACCCACGGAACCTATCTTGTGCGTAAACCATGGACTGCCTGTAGCGACAACAGATTCTGCAGCGCTACACAGAGCTTGCCAAATTGGTCCCCGTCACCAATGGGGCTCACAATCTGATCAACCATCCAGCGCGTTTTGGAGGACCGGAGGACCCGGACCCGGAGAAAACCTACCCATACCTCTGCCCCCTGTAACCTCTATAAGATGAAGTTATGAAGTTTTATTCATAATCCTTGATCCCATTACAGCAAAAAAAAAAATTAAATCCACTTGTCACTGGGAAATTTTTTTTTTCTGGAGCTACAATTATAAAAATTATATAATATAGTTCTGACTTACAAGCAAATTCAACTTAAGTACAAACCCAAGGAACCTATCTTGTATGTAACCTGGGGACTGCCTGTACTTTAAGTATCATAGCATTCCATAAATTTAATATGTATATAATTTATATTTCTAAATGTATGTATATATATTAACTTTCAATCAGATATTGTGCATGTATGCTCATACCCCCTTTTGTCTTCCCCCTTCCTTCTTCCCCTTCCTTCTTAGATTAGGTTGGATAGACAGACCATTATTTTTAATATTTGAAGATTCCTTGATGACTGGTTTTGTTCCACAGGATTGGTGCATAGCAAATGTGATGCCAATATGAAAAAAGCGTCAAAAAGCAATCCTGGAAACTACTGACCTATAAGTCTAAATTCTGTTGTGAGAGGTTTGTTAGAGATGCTATCCTTCTATCTCATTGAACGTAACCTTATAACCCAGCATCAGCAAGGTTTTATGAGGGATCGGTCACACTAATCTAATTGGTTTCTACGAGGAAGTAAGTTCCAGACTGGATCTGGGGGAGACTGAGGATGTTGTATATCTGGACTTTTCCAAGGCATTTGATACAGTGCCACATAAAAGGTTGTTAATGACGTTGTAGTGAGTTTACACAGTCAAGTTTCAATATTTTCAGATGATACTTAGCTGTGTAAAGTAATTAATACTGAGGCTGATAGTTTAGCATGACAGAGGGATTTGTGGAAGCTGGTGGAATGGGTGGGGAAATGGTAGATGAGGTTTAATGTAGATAAATGTAAAGTTATGCACTTGGGCCATGGAATCAAAAAGTAAACTTATGTTTTAAACAGTCAATTACTTTGTAAAACAACAGCTAAAAAACATTTGGGGTATTAGTGGATAGGTATAGTGGACCCTCATTCTATATCACAGGGTCTGAGACATTTGCTAATTACGATTGATGTGTTTTTGCTGGGAGAGTTGTCCATCCATTAGTATTTAATTGTGTTTTTAATTACTGTAAGAGCAGTGAGATTATGGAAGTCTCTGTTGCAGAAGGTTGTTATGTCAGACTCTATGTACATGTTCAAGTGAGGCCCTAATGCCTTTCTGGAGATCTAAAATATCACAGGTTATGAGGAAAGAACATTTGTTCGATTCTTAGAGGTTGGACTTGATGGACTTGCATCTTTTTATATACTATGATACTATGAATTTGTATGTTGTTGCTTTTTTAAAAATTTAGGAGGATATTTATTTATGAAATTGAATTAAATAAATGCAAAATAAAATATTTACTGCATAAGAGTTAATACATTTTACACAACAGGTGAAATTCAAATAATCTAAAATAACTATTAAAAAAGTGTAACACTGTTTAATATCCTGCTCATGTTTGATATAAATATATATGCTTGTTATTTTTTTTAATGTATCCTGATAGCAGCCAGAGGTTTGTTTTTTGTGCAGAGCTAGAAATAATTTGTTAAAGCATATTACTATGTCTGAAGCCTCCCATTGGTAGCTTTCCTGAGGCTCTTTTTTATTTTTGTATTTAATATATGACAGTATGCAGTAAGCTACTATTCTTGTTTCAAAGAGCTAGGATTTTAGGTTATATGTATGTCTATTTAGCTGATTTAGAGATCAGTATTTGGAACAAAACACCTTGACATCTATAAAGAAAGACAATCAGAATAGACTGATATCTATTAAGATAGTAAATGAAATACAAGAAAATTGTGAATTTTAAAGATGTTTCTATGAACCTGGTGTGTATCTATTAAAAAATACAAATACAGCTTAGTGCACCATATAACATGCCATATATACTCAAATATAAGCCTACCCGAGTATAAGCAGAGATACCTAATTTTAACATAAAAACTGGGAAAACCTATTGACTCATGAGAAATGCATGCCCCCCAGTATATAACCAGGAGCCCCCAGTATATAGCCATCCCCTGCTGCCAAGTATATAGCCAGCACATGGCCCCTTGTATAAAGCCAGTAGCCCCCTGCCCTCAGTATATACCCAGTAGCCCTCTTGTAAATAACCAGCCCACTAGTATATAGCCATCAGCCCCCTCATATATAGCCAGCTCCCTAGTATATAGCCAACCGCCCCGTAGTTTATAGCCATCCGCCCCATTGTATATAGCCAGTGCCTGCCCCTTGTATACAGCCAGTCAGACCCTTGTATATAGCAAGCCAGTGGCACTAGTATATAGCCAGTGGCTGCCCACAGTATATAGCCAATGCCTTCCCCCCACATATACAGCCAGTGCCTGCCCAACCCCCCCCCCCCCCATAGAGTCAGCAAATTTTTTTCAAGGCGGCAGAAACTGGTGCTATCCCCAGACTGGGTAAACCCCTTTATGGAATCCTCTAATTTTTACCTAATTTCACTTCCATATGTCAAATTACACATAAAAATCCTACCCACTAGACTTATGAAAGTTGTCTTATAAAAGATGAACAGACAAGATTAACCAATAATAGGCAGGCTTCTGACAATACTATTTATTCTGACATTTTGTGAATATCATTGGTTGCCTGCTAACTTCCTGACAGTGGACGCCGAGGAGGTGTTAGACTGAGTTAACTGGTCGTTCCCCTTCTCGTCCCTACGTAAATTTAGCTTACCCCTGTAAAACATATTCTTTAACCTCTCTATCAAACCTCTGGTTTAGGCTGTCAGAACCAACTCTCAAATCAAGGGAGTTCAGATAAGCTTGGTCTCCCACAAAATCTTGCTGACTATATAATCCTAGTCAATACTCAGCCCATATCATCTCTGGATCACTCCTTTAAACAACTAGAAAACTATGGTAAAGTCGTGTACTCGAGGGTCAACAACTGGAAATCGCAAACACTTTCCAATGCAATTTCCCGGATCAACTCCAAATCCTACAGGATTGGTAACAGGAACACATATCCTATCTGGGAGTACAGCTCTCCCTTCCAACTGGCCAACCCCCCCTCCCTTCATTGGAAAAATCTCTCAACAGCTGACTGAATACTCTCAAACTATAACCTACGGGTTACAAGATGATGATCCACCTGAAATATCTTTACATTCTGAGAACTGTTTCCCACAAAATCTTGCTGACTATATAATCCTAGTCAATACTCAGCCCATATCATCTCTGGATCACTCCTTTTAACAACTTGAAAACTATGGTAAAGTCGTGTACTACAGGGTCAACAACTGGAAATCGCAAACACTTTCCAATGCAATTTCCCGGATCAACTCCAAATCCTACAGGATTGGTAACAGGAACACATATCCTATCTGGGAGTACAGCTCTCCCTTCCAACTGACCAATCCCCCCTCCCTTCTTTGGAAAAATCTCTCAACAGCTGACTGAATACAGGCAGTCCCCGGGTTACATACAAGATAGGGACTGTAGGTTTGTTCTTAAGTTGAATTTGTATGTAAGTCGAAACTGTATATTTTATCATTGTAGTTCCCGAAAAAAAAATTTTTTGCCCCAGTGACAATTGGAGTTTCAAATTTTTTTGCTTTAATAGGACCAAGAATTATCAATAAAGCTTCATTGCAGACCATTTTAAGCTGATTATTGCAGTCTGGGACTATTTTAAAGCATCCAGAGAGCTTCACCAGAGGTCACAGTGGGCAGAGGGGTCTGTCTGTAACTATGGGTTGTCTGTAAGTCGGGTGTCCTTAAGTAGGGGACCGCCTGTACTCTCAAACTATAACCTACGGGTTACAAGATGATGATTCACCTGAAATATCTTTACATTCTGAGAACTGTTTCCATTGCCAACCATATGTCCTTTTATCTTCAGCTCAGAAAACAACTTAGCAAGATAGCAGGCTAAGAAACCTAGAACATCTATGACAATACTCACAAGCAGAATGACAGGGGAACTGGGCCTTTCCTATTTGCAAGAATATCATATCACTATCATATCATTGATGAAATGACACATTGGTGGAGCTCAGCTAGATTAGAAGCTACCATTAATCTTTCCCTTTCACTTCGCACTTATTTGCTGTCTAGACTCTGGAGCACCCCTTCTCCGCCTTCCTACCTCCGCTCAGTCCCTAAGTCTAATGCTCTAATGCCAATATGCAACTGACCACACCCTTGAAAAGCTGGAGAGATCTTGATGTACCCATCTCTCCGGTAAATTGGGTGTGGGCCTTCACAGATATATACTCTCTATTTAGATGTACGAACCACCAGGAAACAGCTATTAAAACTGCATTTAGATGGTATTATAATCCTAAGCGTTTGCATCTGATCTTCCCTTCATCTTCCCCCGACTGTTGAAAGAGATGTGGCTGTAGGGGAACCTACATATTCTTTGGTCTTGCAATCAAATTACCCAACTATGGAACTCAATCAATCAGGTAATTTTCAAGCTTACCAATAAATCAGTCATACTTCACCCAAAACAAGCTCTCCTATTTGTGGGACTATGCACCTTTTAACCAGCCCACAGACTGGTAGTAGCAAACCTTCTTATGTCAACCAAACTTTACCCAGCATTGGAAGACTACCATTTGTCCGCCTCTAGTGGAAGTCTTTGAAGTAGGTAATTCTATGTAAGCCTTTGAAAAAAATTAATTTCACACTGCCACATCCTTCCAAAAAATTTTTTGCCTAAAGATTCAGTACTTTCGCCCTTAAAATGTTCTCAGACTAATATGTACAGATAATATGCCTAGAGCCTTATTCTTTTTTATATATCATTCCTTTTATCTTTTACTTGTTTCACTTTATAGCTGCTACTTATATACCAAACTTTGTCTACATCTGTGTGTGGTAAACAGATTTTGATACACAATAAGAAACTATACATTGTGGAGTGCCTGGTGGCATCTGAAGATGTTTTTGTTTGTTTGGTAGGTTACAATTTCTACATCCTCTTCTCCTGTGTTGTGTTAAGAATAGAAATTTCAATAAAATTCTTTGAATTAAAAAAAAAACTAAATGCATCACCATAATCCAACCTCAACAACTTTTTCATAGTTCAGCAATATTTTGGGGGATATTTTATATTTTTTAAAACTTTTTTTAAGTTAATTTTTTAACAATTATGTTCTAGTCTTATGTTTTTACATTACTGTGTAATATATCTGTTTAATGTAGATAATATAATATATTATATAATATATAGATATTTCAGTATACCATGAATATCCTGGTAATCAGGAAAACCCCCCTGAAATATCTGGCATGCAGGAGGGGCAGGGGGAACATTATATCCTGGCACACAATGCACCACCATATAAAAAATTACCCATGAGTCCTTTGTTGAGAATCCCCTTACTGTCAGTATTCATATTGCATAAAGGAAAAGATAGGGAAGGACACAACAAGAATAAACCCTTTAGATGGCAAGTAGCTACTGCAAGATGCTAGTGGTATTCATTTTAATAAGGTTTCATAACTGCAAAATAAAAACACAACTTATAAAGAGGTTAATTTTAAAGTACATATAAACTAACACATAATTCTATTATCATAAAAAGTACCAAGAGCAAAGTCATAGATCATAAAATACAGGACCATTGTTTACTTCTTGTCTTTAAAGCCTATAATAATAGTAACTTTCCATGTTTAATTGTATATTAGTTATTTACATTTTTTATTTTATTTCATGCCCATTACCAACATAATTACTTTAGTTGTGCAGGGAATGTTTTGCATTCTAGATTGTTTTGTACATGTTTGACACATACATTGTGAAATATATTATGAAAATCGTATTGACATAGGAAAATGCTCTATAATTATGTAACATCTACATAGAAAATATGACTCACAGGTCTATGATTTTATGATATGAACAGCCTGCTTTGCATTGATACATATGTGTCAGAATTTTTGGTACTGTACATATTTAAAACAAATATAATATATCGTCATTCTGAAATTGAGAGGTGAAACAGTGGTGAACCCTGAACTTACACACCCTATGTCCTTACCAAATTGTCAGCTCAAGTGCTAAATGGTTGACAGCAACTGGATGGTGGTCCTTATACAGGCAAGTGCAGAGAAACACAAAGTGACATAAAACCAAATGGCAATTGGGTACAAAATCAGCACACAAGAGAATGGTCAGAAAACAGGTAAAAGTCAGAATAACCAGAAATATTAAGCAGAGTAACAAAAGGAGGATGGTAAATTCAACTAAGCGAGAAGTAAGTATAAATGGAGTGCCTGCATGAGGCCTCTGCAGCTAATTGGTTTGGCCATCCGTCACTCCAATTGGAAACTGTGACACACCAACAGTTCAGAGTTGACCTGTAAATCACAGCCTCAAGCAGAACATTGCCCTGGTTGTGGTCACAAGCCCAGAAACTTTGCAGAGAGAATAATTTCTAAGAGTTCTGTCAACATGATCTTATGATGAACATTTTAAAGGCTTTCTTTAAAGTGTCTGTTCTATTAGAACTATAGCAAGAGTGTTTTCTTTAATAAATATAGCTATTTCTACACAGTTTCTTCCATTTTGCAGGGATGACAATTTTCTGACATACCCAAACTGTGTGGCTTACATCAGCTGTAACCATTTGGAAAAATAAAAGCTGTACAAATATTGATTAGAGTAAAATAAAATAAATGGCTTTGTACAATCAAAAGGGCAATACTGAATGCTCCATCTCACACATACTACTGTTTGTATTCCTCATTAAATCTGAAATCATGTTTAATATAATTTGCATTTAAGCCCATTACCGGTATCATTGTGCATGAAAAAAGTCAATACTTTATTGAATTCTAAAAGAAGGTGAATAATAACAGAATTCATGCAGTTTATATGTAGAAGCTCTCCCATATATTCGATAAACAAGAAGAATATGAATTTTCACAAATTGTTATGCATTGCAGAATGGAGAGTGGAAGACCAGACATGCAATACTATAGTGTCAGCCCAATAGGTGGCTGGCACAGGTGTTGTAAAAGACTTGCATATAATAACCAGTCATAGTACAGTCTTTTTATGTCCATTTTGGCTTAAGGAAATATACAGATCTGTAAATCATTCCAATATTCAATTTTCCAGTTTGATGCAATCAAAATCTCCTAACATTGTCTTCTTTTATAAAAAGCGTTGTTAAAATTCACCCTTTTTACATATATGTTTTTATACATATTTTACAAATAATTAGTAAAGTTGACAGATAGAGCTGAACATCTTTAATTGAGAGATATACTAGGGCAGATTTATCACTTGGTGGATATGTTACTTCAGTTGTTTTAGAATGTAGATATCATTGATTATATTTCTCACAAATTTTTCACTATTTTTAATACACCACATCTCTAAACAGCCATATATAAATGGCAAATGGAACAAAGATAAGAGCCAATGAAAGAAAAAGGTAATAGACAAACTTGTTATTTCTCTTGGGATTCTATATCATGTGCATTCCATGTCACCCTACCTACAGGATGGAAGAGTTTTCTGAAGTGTATAATTAACTATTTACCAAGGGCTAAAATGATAAGCCTGGGGTGTCTAGGGGATTATTTGGGTTAGTCATCCCAAACCCTATAAAAGTATTATATCTTTTTCTAAGTGCAAATACCTTCTCGTATACACAGTGGGGGGAATTCAACATTGTCTTTTTTGTGTATGTTTGGCATTGTTTCGGTGCAGTTGTGGTACAAATGCTGTTTTGCGGTAGATCTAGAGGGGTCCTCTATGTCTTCTGCCTCATACTTTCTATAAGTCCCCACCATGCTAAGACCAAAGTTTAGAGAGGGGTGGCCTTGGAAGAGGGTCTTTAATGATTTGATGGAGTTGAAGCTTTTCTCTATCTCTGGTGAATAAAGTACCTACTTTCTTTTTATATTGGTGTGCTGCCTATCTTTTTGGATTTTTGGTGAGCTACTGTACTGTTTTGGTAGCTGTTTGTGAATAAACTAGGTATGTGTACCATAAGCCTACAGAAGATATACAGGACCTTTGGAACTATGTTCATTTTGTAAAGGACCACTCCACCTAGCCAGGAAGGTTCTAACTTATGAATTACATCTAACTCTGCCTGAAGGGACTGCAGTAAGAGTAAAACATAATCGTTCACCATTATCCTAATTGGCTATCCTTAATTAACCTTATAATAAGAGACCTGACCTGTGATATTAGGATTAATCCTTATAGTCTCAGCAAAGGGCTCCATTATAAATTTAAATATTAATGGGGACAGGAAAGATAGAGGACTCTAGTCGAGAGGCAGCTTTCTAGGGCTATAATGGCTCGTAAAGCTAAATTTGCTTAACATGGAGAAGGCAAACCTCCAATATATCCTGTACAATGCTTTCTCCACATCTAAGGTGAGGATCAGAGAAGGCATTCAAGAGGTCTTCTTACTGATATAAGGGCCACTATTCTGCAAGTCTCATCCAAAGCCTGATGTCGTAAGATTTATTGGTGTCATAGTTAATCCTACTTGATCATTGCAGATCAAGGTTTGCAAAATATCCAGTAATATAAAGGCTATATCTTTCGCATAAAACTTTATATTGCAGTTTAAAAGCGAAATTTGTCTGTAGTTGGCATGATTGGATTAGGGCTTGCCAGACTTCGGAATTGTTATAAATGTCGACTGTGCCTTTACAGAAGGGTGATCTCGCTGGCGGCCGGTGCTTCATTAAAGACTCTTACTAGGAATGAGGACAGTATATGGCAGTGGTGGCGAACCTATGGCACTGGTGCCAGAGATGGCACCCGGAGCCCTTTCTGTGTGCACTCAGGCCATCACCCAAGCACACCAGACAGGACACAAAGAATCTTCCTGCAGTTCCAAGCAACTTACAAGATGCTGCCTATAATCATATATTTAAGTGATACTTACTTTGCTACTTGGGTATGTAGGAAGAGGGAGAATGAGTAGACAGGGACAAATTATCTTTGGAAGACCTTCTGCTGGCCCCACAACTCTGTGTAAGGAGGAGCACTGGAAAGAAGCTAAAATTATGCAAATTTTCCATCTTGTCCTCAGGAGGCCAATATGATCGAATGTTTTTGAAGAACAGGGAGCAATAAGTTACAGCTTTTTTGGTTGGCACATCGCAATAAATAAGGGGGTTTTGGTTTGCAGTTTGGGCACTCGGCCTCTAAAAGGTTCGCCATCACTGGTATATGGTGAAAGGACTGATAATATTTATTAGCTAGTCCATCTGCTGCTTTCTCAGGTCATACCCTTATCTTTTTGTTTAGACACCAAAAAGGTAATATATTGGGGTCATTTATTTTAGGATTTTCTTTTTTTTCCTCTTATATTTGCAACTTTTTGGCACATTTGAATAGTTGCTAAATTTACAACTCTTTCACTCCCCTAGAAAAGTAGCCACTCAATAATTTTTTAGTGTTGCACCTGATATATCTTTAAAATTCAGATGTTGAAGTATGAAAAAGTCTAAATTTTATGGAAAATCATGGTTAAAAAGTCACAAATAAACTCCAGTCCCAATCAGGCATAGGAAAAACTTTGGAAGGGGTTGCAGAAGAGTTTACAACTTTTGTTCGACTTTAAACAGTTGGAGAAACACAACAGACTCAGCTGTCTTATATATCAAACTAAAAGAGAAATCAAACAAGTCCAAAATCCAGAAAAAAAGACATGTACAAATGTCCTGACTAAAGCTAAATTACCCCCATTGGATCTGGGGGTGTTGTTATTTGCTGATTTTAGCTATTTTCTTGTAAAAAAAAATATATTAAAGATAATAGCTGCTTGACCTCCATCTTTCCTGACTGATGGAGGTCAAATGATGCAAATAGTCATCAGTGGATGTAATGATGATGCTTTCCATAGTGTTTTTATAGGTATTGCAGTCCTGTATGTGAGGTAAATTAGATAAAAAACTACTACAGAATTAGAAGGTAATATAAAAAATAAAAACTAATATAACTATATAAAACTATATATGTATGTGTGTAAAATATATCTCTTTTTCTAGTGACACCATCCCTTTATACCGTATATACTCGAGTATAAGCCGACCCGAGTATAAGCCGAGACCCCTAATTTTACCACCAAAAACTGGGAAAAACTACTGACTCGAGTATAAGCCGAGGGTGGGAAATGCATTGGTCAAACCCCCCCAGTAGTATACAGCCTTCCAGCCCCCAGTAGTATACAGCCTGCCAGCCCCCAGTAGTATACAGCCTGCCAGCCCCCAGTAGTATACAGCCTTCCAGCCCCCAGTAGTATACAGCCTTCCAGCCCCCAGTAGTATACAGCCTGCCAGCCCCCAGTAGTATACAGAATGCAAGCCCCCGGTAGTATACAGCCTGCCAGCCCCCAGAAGAATACAGCAGCCCCTAGTAGTATACAGCAGCCCCTCTGTAGTATACAGCAAGCCCCTAGTAGTATACAGCAGCCCCCATGTAGTATACAGCAAGCCCCTAGTAGTATACAGCAGCCCTATGTAGTATACAGCAAGCCCCTAGTAGTATACAGCAGCCCCTAGTAGCATACAGCAGCCCCCCTGTAGTATACAGCAGCCCCCCCTGTAGTATACAGCAGCCCCTAGTAGTATACAGCAGCCCCTAGAAGTATACAGCAGCCCCCATGTAGTATACAGCAGCCCCTATGTAGTATACAGCAGCCCCCATGTAGTATACAGCCTGCCCCTAGTAGTATACAGCCTGCCCCTAGTAGTATACAGCCTGCCCCCACGGCCCTTAAAAAAAGAAACTTAAATACTCACCCTTCCCTCGGCTTCCCGATGTCGGCGCGACTTACCGATGTCCCCGATATCAGCGCGTCCCGTCTTCTTTCTTCTCCGCAGCTCCTCTTCACTCTTCCCACGGCCATGTTTTCTTCTAGCAGGCGCATACTATGACGCGGCCGCTGCTGACGTCATAGTATGCGCGGCCATGAAGAAAACATGGCCGCGTCGATGATAGAAGAAAGAATAGAGAAGAGGAGCTGCGGAGAAGAAAGAAGACGGGACGCGCTGACATCAGGGACATCGGTAAGTCGCGCCGACATCGGGGAGCCGCGCTGACATCGGAGGGTGAGTATTTAATTTTATTTTTTTTAAGTGGGTAATTTTTTTGGGTAATAGACTCGTGTATAAGCCGAGGGGACGTTTTTCAGCACATTTTTTGTGCTGAAAAACTCGGCTTGTACACGAGTATATACGGTAATTAATGTTGTGGAAACATAAAAACTAGGGGATTTACAGGAATTTAACTAGGGTTTACTTTTGCTGACAATCACCATATTTAAGACACAGCAGGTCTAGTTGACTGTTCCCTAAACAGTTGGTATGATACCCACCATAAATGGTCTGAGAAGGGAAACTGGCGTACCAGCAACACATGCATAATCACTCATGGCTCTATTATGTGCATGGGTAATGAAGGTTATCGCATATAGTCCAATCTCATTGAGATCTGCTGCAGCACAAATTGATGAAAAAGGTAACAGCAGCTATAATATCAATGTTTAAGAATGCTTTAAAAATCTATTGGTTAATTTCTTACTCACCGATTTCTGTTACTGGAAATCCAGTCAGAGATCATTGTTGCAGCTTCCTGATGACACTGTTTGTTACCAAAACTGCAAGCCAACATTATAACTTCTCTTCGGAGCTCCCTAAAATATAGAAGGGATGCAAAGAGTGATTATGTAGATTCTGTAAACAGATATTAACTATTAACTATAGTAAGTAGTTTTGATAAATTGTTTTAGCAAAAGATAAACTTTATGTGATAAACTTTATATGGCTGAAGTTTCACTTCCTCACAGTTCCAACATTTTCAACATAATCCATTTTGATTACTTCTGTCATTGCTAAAAACATGTGGCTGTGTTTTTATTTTACATTCATGGCTCCTTTCTCAGTTAACGACTAGCATTGAGCAGCTCCAATATTCATTAATATATTTATCTCCTGATATTATTTTGCGTTTTATGAACCTTACAGGTATATTATTCAAATGACTGTTTATGGCTCGATAGGGTCATAATTCTCATTTTAATTACACACTTTTATTGTTTAAATGTGCTGTTTGCCAGACAACAGCTTTGAGAAAAAAAACATTAACAAGTTGTAAATATTCAGTGAAGAAATCCACACTTAAGCATTTCTGCTTTAATTTAGGATAAAATTAAAGTAACAATGTAACTAATTGATATGCTGTCAGCACAGTATCTTACCAGCAAACTGTGGATGTAGCAATCACTACTTAAATAAATTCTCACATTTTAAGGTGACAGATTTCACTTATACCAAAGACGTTTCCCTTGAAGGCATGTTTAGGACTTATGTCATTGTACAAATCTAGTATTAATTTAACAAGCAATAGGGGAGCAATCAGAAAACAAGCAAGATGTGCTAGTTCAATTTATTTTGGAGCAACACATTTGTAACTGAATTTTCACTACCAGCACAGAAAATCAAGCTTATAACAGAAGGACTGGAGAGCAGACAAAAACTTAGCACCGTAGAACAACCAACAGTATATATAATTTGTTAAACATTCAGATCAGTTGCTCCTCTCTCTTTGTAAAGCTAGTGTGGCTTTAGAAAGGTCCAAAGTTGGGTCATCTGTTGTAAAACCTCATACACCAGGAAAATAGGCAAAATGGGAACCTGTCAACCCCTAGCATAGAGCATAAGCATCCATATGATGAATCTATGTGGTACCAAATAACCAAGGTATAGGCTAGAATGAGAACTTATTTTTAAGGTCCTTAAATCAACATGGTATTGTAGCAAAGTAAGAGCTAACATGTGGCAACAAAAAAATTGCCACTTTTTCCACAGCCATGCAAGGAAAGTGTATTACTGCACTTAACTATTAGCCCCCCAAAGGAAGGGTATGAAATGTCCTTTCTAGAATTGACTCTTTTATCTGAAATATGTGAAAGAGTTACATATACAAAACATCTCCCAAAGGCCAGGTAAATATGACTCTTCTTATTTTCACATGAGAGGAGTCATGTTAAGTGGTTGCAGGGATAGTATCACTTAATAAGCCTATATCTTTGGTTCTATAGGACCTGGAAACCTGTCCTGGATTAGTTGAAGCTATATTAAAATAACAAATGTGTCTCAGTGGCAGAAGTGACCAGCAATAATGTTTTTTACTTCACCGAGTATATATATTTCTATATCAAAATATAGAAATAATTATCCCGTTAATTAATTAATGAACCCAGTAATGGAAAAAAATGGCTAAACATCTGCTGTCAACAATATAACCATTAAAAAAATTAATTAAAAGTGATGGGGCTCTGAAAGGAGTTAGAAAATCTTGCACTACAGGCTTTTAGTGTGGTTTTCAACTTTTGCACGTTTTCCTGCAGCATTTATGCGCTGTCTGTCCCTCACCAATAAACCCATAGTGCCTGGTACTGCCTGTAATGGCAGTTCTAATGGGTTTGTTTTAGTGTTGTTTATTACAGTATACAGTAATAGAAGAGAGAGCAAAGTAAAATAACCAGCATTTTTATCTTTTGTCTATTTTTATAAAATTATTTTGTCCTTAAATAAAAATATTTTTTAAAATGAATTGGAAAATGCTGATCCTGGTAAAATTGTAGTCGATAAAATGTATTCATGTTAGGACAATGTAGTTCCAATGCCCCACCAAATGTACTGACACACACAGGAACAATGGTCAGTTCATTCAACCAAAGACTACATATAAAAAATAAGTAAATCTAAAGCACCAGTGTATGAGAAAGCAATGTTCCGTGGATGTGCAAGCATTCTGGCGCCAAGCGATAAGCATAAGTTCAAATCTCAACATCACTTTGAGGTCGTAACTCAATAGATAAGCAGAACATTGTTTGCTTTAAAAATGTCATGCGGGAGAATATAAATCTCAAAGATGCTGGGCCTCAGAGAAATGAAATATCAAACAGAAAAGACAGGAGAAAAGGTGCATCATGCTGCTGCAGTCACACTGTGTAACACTAATGGAGCTTTCTTCTTTTGAAGCTGCATTGTATGGCTTAGCATAAAAGATAAACTCCCTTAGGATTCAGAAGAGTAACTACAGCAGAAAATGTGTAAGAAGAAGGAAAATACAGAAGGAGACAAATAACAAAATGCTGTGGACTAATCCTTGTCAAAATATTTTCTGAACTCATACATGTGAATGATTCAGAATCAGAGAAAGACTCCACTGCATTTACAACTTAACACAGAAAACAAAGTATCCAGTACCGTACACAACACATACATATTGCTTCTATTCTGATTCTGTGGAAAAAAAGAAATGTTGTCATACTCTGTCTGGTAAGACGTCTGGATTATTGATCCATTGTGCCCATTAACAGGCCATCCAAGTCGGAAGTACATTGTTGCCACTTGCTTCAGTACATACTCCTGAAAGAAACATACATATTTTTTTAGTTATTTAGAGCCTTTTTTCTTACTTTTCTATCTTGCGTTACAGAAATATAAAATTGCACATAATTGTAAAATTTTTTCTAAATTAATAAAAGCCAGTCAGCCAGTAGTTTTCAGTCATTGGTAATAGCGTTAAAAAACAACACAAGAATAGTCTTTACATATGTTTCTGCAGAGCTTCTGTACTGAAACATGATTTGGTTACGATCATGCTATATATATTTTAAGTCATATGTAGATCATTTAAAACATTTTACATTCTTCAGAAAAACAGTTGTTCGTGGTGCACAACTTGCCCCCTGAGGAGCTACTCGCTTTATACATAAGACCATCAATACATAATGGTTAACCTTTCTTTATACATAGGATCGAAAGGAAGATTAACCATTATGTATTGATGGTTTTATGTATAAATTAATTTTATGGGGGTTTGAATGTATATATAAAATAATGGTGGCTTGAAATAAATTTTTATGTAAAGTAGATTAGTAATACGTGTATAAGAAGGGACAGGTGTTTGAGACGCTAGCAACGCCCTCGAAGAAGCCTCGCTGGCGAAACCCTGGGTCGGGCGGACAAGAAAGCTAGCGTTTTGAATTGTGATATGCACATTTTTAACTGACTCTTGTCAGTATGATGTACTTGAATAAAATTTTACTTTGTTGGAACGTACCACACCATCTGCCTGCATATTTCTTACAGTTAAAGTTCTGTATAAAAGAAGTAAAGGAGGATAAAGAAAGTGCAATGGTGGCATACTTTCAGCAGGAGGAACTAAGGATTGGTGCCGTTCACTGTCTGTGGTTAACCCCTTAAGGACGCAGGGTATTTTCGCTAATTTCTCGCTCTCCATATTCAAAAATCCATAACTTTTTCATTTTTCCGTGTACAGACCTGTGTGAGGGCTTATTTTGTGCGTAACAAATTTTACTTTCCTATGATGTTATTTATTATTCCATGCCATGTAGTGGGAAGCCGCAAAAAAATTCCAGATGTGGAAAAATTGAAAAAAACTGCATGTGCGTCATGTTCTTGTGGGCTCAGTTTTTACGACTTTCACTCTGCGCTCCAAATAACACCTCTACTTTATTCTTTGGTCCGGTACGATCGCGGTGATACCAAATTTATACAGGTTTTATTGCATTTTAATACATTTTCAAAACTTAAACGAATGTGTACAAAAAAGAAAAAAAAAATTTTGCCATCTTCTGACGCGAATAACTTTTTCATACTTTGGCGCATGGAGCTGTGTGAGGTGTCATTTTTTGCGAAATGAGCCGACATTCTCATTGCTACCGTTTTGAGGACTGTGCGACATTTTGATCATTTTTTATTACATTTTTTATGTCATCCAAAAAGGTGTAAAAGTCGCGTTTTGGACATTTGGGCACCATTTGCCGTTCCGGAGGTCACTGCCGTCAATAACCGTTTTTATATTTTGATAGATCGGGCATTTTGGGACGCAGAGATACCTAATGTGTCTGTGATTTTTACTATTTATTATATTTTATATCAGTTCTAGGGAAAGGGGGGTGATTTGAACTTTTAATATTTTATTATTTTTTTTACATTTTTTAAACTTTTTTTTTCTTTTTTTTCCCACTATTTCTTAGACCCTCTAGGGTACATTAACCCTAGATGGTCTGATCGCTCCTGCCATATACTGCAATACTACTGTATCGCAGTATATGGCATTTCTGCTCACTATACATTACAATGAGCCACAGGCTCATTGTAATGGATATGCAGAAGCCATGTATCCTCGGGTCAAATGAAGACCCGAGGCTACCATGGCAACCGATGATTATATTTATTTGTTTTCACTGAAGATGTCACATCCTGCAGGGGGACATAAACCCACCTTGTATCATTGTTTGGAAAACTTGAAAATGGCTACATAGAGATAGCTGAAATGTTGTATCTTTTCCACTGGTGAAATAAACATCACTATTCAATTTGGAGTGCTGCTTCCCTGTTGTTTTGTTCCTGAATGAAAGGGTTTTTTTAGCCAGATTACTATTTTTATATATTTTTTATTTGTGTTGGTAATGGGATGAAATGAAAAAGAAAAGCTTACAGAGCATCTCCAATACCCCCCCCCCCATATCAAAAGCTTTTGGGATGTAGAACAACTTTGCCTATCCTCTTGATAACCTATATCCTCCTTTGTTGACCTTTCTTGGGACTCCATAAAGTTGTTTACCAATATGGTTTTACGGAGGGGAGGACCTATTGCTCCCTACTAACTCTGGATAGGCTCACATATAGGTGTAGCTTATAGGAGAGCTGACTGTATGCTGAGCTGTTGAAACTGTGCCACTCCTCTGCAGCACCTTACCTGACCTTTTTCTCTTTGGACACTAAACTGTTGACCCTTAATGTGCACACTGCACAGACTACATGTTATATAGCTTTCACTGTTGGGTTCCCCTACTTGTTAAATTCTCCATGCTCCTCTATGTGATGAAAGCTGTCAGACTAGTCACTTTGTACATCTTGTATGTACACCATGCAGTATTGAGAGGATTTACTTGTAGGAATCTTATGGGATTTAATGCACCATGAGAAATGTATGGCCTAAATATGACCCAGGGCTGAAAGCGATAGTCTCCGCCCATATTACTGCTGCTTAGAAAGATTTTTGACCAATAGCTTCAGAGCAAAAAATACCATAACTCTGAAAAAATGGTTAGAAACACAATATTGCCATGTTTAGTCTATTTTTAAAAAGGGAATAATGTATGACAATTTGGTAAAATTCAATATGACATCAGAATGATTCTTTAAATGTTCTGGAGAAATATTATCTTTTCTCAGCATCTTTATGTGTCTGCATTACATAAAAAGTTCTGTCTTTCTTTCTAACAAAATCCTTATTAACACCTTATTGAACAGTGAACATCACTTAGAATACATGGAGAGGGTTCATGAGCTGGTCCCTTTTCAAGCACAGTGGGTAAATACTGCTATATTGGGCTGAGGGATCCCATGGCTGTCATAGAACAATCTGATTTTAATCAGATCACACTGCTGTCCCTTTAAATAAAGATAAATAAACATAATCATAAAAATGTTAACATATAAATGTTAATGTATAACTATTACACAAAATGCCCCTTCTATTAAAATAAAAATCACGGGGTAAAAATAATGGGATATAAATAATATTATCCAATTCTGTTAACCCGTACTGTAAAAAAAAGTTCAGTTTCCAAGTACTTTGTATGGAGTGTTAAATGTTGCTACAGGGAAGTATAACTTGTTCTGCAGAAAATTAACAGTGACAGATCTCTGTAAATAAAAAAATTAAAATAAAATGTTTTTAAGAGGAGTGAAACAGAAAACAGAAATTCAAACATGGAAAATAGTTACGGCAGTAAGGGGTTACAATTATGAAAAAACATGCTTCAACATTACGAATACTGCTCAACACTACTGTTAATACTGTTAATTATGATATTTAATTTTTAAACTAAAATGGATTGAAGGTGTCCTAAAAGCAAAAAGAGATTCAACATTATAATCGTTGAATGGTATAAATATATGCCATGTCAAACTCTATAATTCAAGCAGTTTTTCTCCCTTTCTAAACAACAGATATGCCTTAAGGCAGGGGTCTCAAACTCAATTTACCTGGGGGCCGCTGGAGGTAGATTCTGGGTAAGGCTGGGCCGCATCAAGTTTTCCACACAAAATGCGCTTACAAAATATCATTATTCAGATTCAAATGTCACGGCGTCTCCCAGCGCAAGGAAAGCCCCGAGCTGGGAGACGTGTTTTCTCTATGAACGCGTCCTGTGCACCGAGGGGTCCCAAGCTCCTACCGCACTGAGCCCAGTCAGGGGCTCAGTGCGAAATTTGATAATATGTTCAATGATATCATTTTTAGGACTGTACGACCTTTTGATCACTTTTTATAGATTTTTTTATATTTTTCAAAATGGCAAAAAAGTGCCATTTTCGACTTTGGGCGCTACTTTCCGTAACGGGGTAAAACGCATTGTAAAAAACGTTATTATATTTTGATAGATCGGGCATTTTCGGACGCGTCGATACCTAATGTGTTTATGATTTTTACTGTTTATTTATATTTATGTCAGTTCTAGGGAAAGGGGGGTGATTTGAAATTTAATTTTTTTTTATTCTAATTTTTTTTTAAAAAACTTTTTTTTATTTTTATTTATACTATTTTTCAGACTCCCTAGGGTTCTTTAACCCTAGGTTGTCTGATCGATCCTACCATATACTGCCATACTACAGTATGGCAGTATAAGGGGATTTTCCTCCTCATTCATTACAATGTGCTATCAGCACATTGTAATGAAGGGGTTAAAACGAAATAGCCTCGGGTCTTCGGAAGACCCGAGGCTACCATGGAGACGGATCGCCGCCCCCCGATGACGTCACGGGGAGCGGCGATCCCAGGTAAGATGGCGGCGCCCATGCGCCGCTATCTGTTTGAGGCTGTCGGCAGCTTTGCCGGCAGCCCACGCTGTAAAAACACCCGCGATCGGTGCTAGCACCGATCGCGGGTGTTACCAGTAAGCCTTTGCTGCAATATGCAGCAAAGACTTACCGGCTATGGAGAGGGCTCAACCCGTGAGCCCTCTCCATGCAGCGCGACCCGACCGCCGCCGTGAATACACGGCGGGCGGTGCTTTTCCAGGTGGGGGCCGCAAAATGTTGTCCCGCGGGCCGCAGTTGGCCCGCGGGCCGCGAGTTTGAGACCCCTGCCTTAAGGTTTCTCATTTATGTTTCCCTAGCAGAGTTGCCACTGTTTTATTATATTTAACCCCTTAAGGACCAGGCCCGTTTTCATTTTTGCGTTTTTATTTTTCACTTCAAAAATCAATAACATTTTTATTTTTCCATGTAAAGAGCTGTGTGATGGCTTATTTTCTGCGTAACAAATAGCAATTCGTAGTGGTAGTATTCAATATTCCATGCCATATACTGGGAACCGGGAAAAAAATTCTAAATGCAGTGAAAATGATGAAAAAACACATTTGCGCCATTTCTTGTGGGCTCGGTTTTTACAGATTTCACTGTGCGCCCCAAATGACAGGTCTATTTCATTCATTGGGTCAGTACGGTCACGGGGATACCAAATTTGTATAGGTTTTAAAATGTTTTCATACATTTACAAAAATTAAAACCTCCTGTACAGAAAAAAAAATCTTTATTTTGCCATCTTCTTGCGCTAATAACTTTTTCATACTTTGGTATACGGAGCTGTGGGTGGTAACATTTTTTGTGACTTTTGATGACGTTTTCAATGCTTTTATTTTTAGGACTGTACGACCTTTTGATCACTTTTTATAGAATTTTTTCTATTTTTCAAAATGACAAAAAAGTGCCATTTGCGACTTCGGGCACTATTTTCCGTTACGAGGTTAAACGCAGTGAAAAACGGTTATTATATTTTGACAGATCCGGTGTTTTCGGACACGGTGATACCTAATGTGTGTATGATTTTTACTGTTTATTTATATTTATATCAGTTCTAGGGAAAGGGCGGTGATTTGAAGTTTTATGTTTTTTTAATATAATTTTTTTTTTTTTTTTTACTTTTTTTCATTTTTTTTTTTTACTATTTTTCAGACTCCCTAGGGTACTTTAACCCTAGGTTGTCTGATCGATCCTATCATATACTGCCATACTGCAGTATGGCAGTATATGGGGATTTTGCACACCATCTATTACAATGTGCAAATCGCACATTGTAATAGATAACCGAGATCATGATAGCCTCGGATCTTTGTGTGACCCGAGGCTGTCATGGCAACAGATCGACGCTCCCCTATGAAGTCACGGGGAGCGCCGATCGGAGCAAAGATGGCGGCGCCCACGTCGGTGGCGATCAAAGGGTTAAACCCCGTGATCGGTGCAAGCACCGATTGCGGGTGCTAGCGACGGGCATTTGCTTCATTATGAAGCAAATGCCCGGTGAGTATGAAGAGGGCTCAGCCCGTGAGCCCTTTTCATACTTCCCCATGCGCAGCAAGACGTAAGGTTACGTCTTATTGCTCTATGGGGTTAATATTAGTAAACCATCGTTGGATAAATTCTATCTCCCTTATTTATACTTTCCCCACAAAGTATCACTTTTGCTATATAACCTACATCACTTTAAAAAAGAACAAAAATGTAATTGTACAAGTCTTGGTAAACCAAGGTTTTAGGTTCATAGTAGAAAATAGTTTATCTTTTACACTGAATATACAGTAGTCCTCGGTTCGGTCCAGCAATTTATCAAGAGGATAAAGAGCTCGGCTTGCTGCATGCCAGGGAAGAAAATCCTTTTCTTCAGAAAGGTATCTTAAAATCTCTAGAGGGATATTTTGTGTCAGATATCCGGCCCTGAAAAATTAAAGAGAAAGATTTTAAATATGATATATTGTAAAGAGTGTTATAAGTTATTTTGTAATAAGTAAAATAGTATGTTATTGAGATACAAGCAACATTGGTGTAATTTAAAATCCTCTTCTAAAGCTCATATAGTCATCATCCAATATTAAATGTTATAGAGCCTTATACAGTCATCATTAAAACAAAGGGATGTGTGTCACTCAGTCCCCCCTGTCTTTCTTTCATGTTCACAGTCACCTATTCTTCCCATTGACACTTGTTCTCTTCACATTTTTACATTTACAATGACTGTTTGATCTACATAAAAAGAACATCAAATAAAATAGTGGAGGTGAATATATTAGTATAATGATGAGTTAGTTTTGTTTTTTTATAATGTTATTCTGTTACTCATATTTAAATATACAGGCGGTCCCCTACTTAAGAACACTCAACTTACATACGACCCCTAGTTACAAACGGACCACTGGATGTTGGTAATTTATTGTACTTTAGTCCTAGGCTACAATAAACAGCTGTAACAGTTATCACAGGTGTCTGTAATGAAGCTTTATTGTTAATATTGATTCTTGTGACAACCCAACATTTTTAAAATCCAATTGTCACAGAGACCAAAAAAGTTCTGACTGGGATTACAATGATAAAATATACAGTTCCGACTTACATACAAATTCAACTTAAGAACAAACCTACAGACCCTATCTTGTATGTAACCCGGGGACTGCCTATATATATATATATATATATATATATATATATACATTAGCGGACATATGTTCTATTGTGTGCATAGAGAATAAAGCCTAGTTTTAAAGAGGATCACTTTTATTTTTATTGTGAAAATGTATTCATGCACAGTTAGGCAATTTAAAAAGGACATATGTGTTTATTACAAATTAAACTTATGCATCAATAGCCTGTAAAAAAAATAATAAAAATTAGACAATAGACAATGTGCTGTTAAAAGATATACATGCATTCAGATTGTAGAACCTCACATATGGCTCTATACTTGATATCCGTAAGCCTAAAAGTTCATCTCAGGTGTATTGCTCACTTCACTCAAACTGACTTTTAGGTTTACTGATCCTAAGTATAGAGTCTTATGTGAGGCTCTATAATTTGGATACATGCATATCTTTTAAGAACACATTGTCTAGTTTTTTTATGTTTTTATAGGCTATTGATGTATATGTTTAATATGTAATAAAAACAGATGTCTATTTTGAATTGACTGACAGTGCCTGAAAACAGTTTCATAATTTTTGAAATTTTTGGACTGAGTGACACACGGTCATTTCAGAGCACATCTTTAGTGGGTTTAAAAATAAATCGTGGTGCCACTGTATTCTCTCCACTTTTATCCACTTTTAAGATCTATAAAATGCCAGAAGACATGAGTATAGTTACAAAAAAGTACTGTTTAATAACATCCATGGAATTTGTAATTGCCAACACAAATACTTCTATAAAATAAAATGTGTGTACCTAGCAAATTTACATAGTACCTGTGAAATATTGGTCATCAAGAGTAGAGTATTAATCCAGTGAATATATGACCAGTATATACTTATATTGTTGGTTGATGAGATAATAAAGGACTTTAAATGTGATAAAAGGAAATGCAGGTTAATATATTTCCTGCAAAATATTGTTTTTCTTTGATGTATTAAAAACAGAGTGAAAGAAGCTGTAGTGAAGGTTATCCTGTTACTAGTGTTTGTGTGGACAGGAAGAAACTCATATCAAGACTCCCTTATGAATGAAAAGAGAAACTAACTTTTTGTTCACCCATGAATTTGGCCCGCATTTATTAAAAACAGTGCAAACTGCACTAGGTGCAGTTTGCCTCTAATGGGTGCAATGTGTGACAGATTCATGAACTGTGGTGCATGTTCTTCATGAATCTGCTACCTCCTGCACTGCTCCGACAGAGTACACCAACTTGTTTTATTGGACCTCTAACATAGAATGTGCGACACAATTCTGTCGGACACTGCATGATAAATGTACAGTGCAGCCACAACATAAATGTGTCACAGACACTTTATAAATACATGTGTGAGCAGTTTGTACTGTTTGTACTTTGTGTAGAGCTTTGGAAACATTTTTATCTTTACTATGATTTATATAATATACAGTAACTGTCAAATAGGCCTGCAAATTAGTTTTTTGGAGAGTGCCATTCATGTCCTTTGGGTTCTTGGGTGGTTTTTAGTTTAACACATAACACTGGGTAGTAAAATAACAAAATTTGATTATTAATTGTAAAGTATTTATGTACTTAAATTCATAAAAAATTATCCAGACTTCAATCTATATCCCAGAATTTTTTTTTTTTATAATAATATCTTTGGATAACCAGTTTATTTTTACACATATATTAAAATAAATCTTAACATTTTGATTGCAGTTAGCCACTAGGAAATAAGTTTTCTGAATAAAGAGATTTCATGCTGCATTTGTTGAAAAAAATAATGCATTATACAATATACATTGATATTTTAAAGGTGCTGTAATGAATACATTTATTGAGCAGTTGAATTATTAGGAACCTACGTTCCTTCACACCAGTGATTCCTTGCTTCTCTAACTAGTTCCTTCACCTTATTGCTTCTACGTTTCCTTACTTTGGATCCTGGAAAATTCCAAGCCTTATAATGGGAGATTTTAACACTCCCAACACCGATTCTGCTTCTCAGCTTCTGTCAATAACTACCTCTTTAACTCCTTAATGATCAGGCCTTTTTTTGTTTTTGCATTTCCATTTTTCACTCCCCACCTTCAAAAATCTATAATATTTTTATTTTTCCATGCAGAGAGCTGTCTGAGGACTTGTTTGCTGTGAAAAAAATTTCAATTCATAGAGAAGGTTTTAAATATCCCATGCCAAAAAAATTACAAATGAAGTGAAATTTGTGCAAAACGCATTTGCGCCGCTTTCTTGTGGGCTTGGATTTTACGCCTTTCACTGTGCACCCCAAATTACATGTCTACTTTATTCTTCAGGTCAGTGTGATCATGGGGATACCAAATGTGTATAGGTTTTATAATGTTTTCATACATTTACAAAAATTAAAACCTCCTGCACAAAAAAAAATTGCCATCTTCTGGTGCTAATGACTTTTGCATACTTTGGTGTATGGAGCTGTGGATGGTGTAAATTTTTGCCACTTTTGATGCTTAAATTTTTAGGACTCTACGGCCTTTTGATCACTTTTAATTAAATTTTGTATATTTTTCAAAAGGGCAAAAAAGTGTGATTTTCAACTTTGGGTGCTATCTTTTATCACAGGGTTAAATGCTGTGAAAAACTGTCATTATATTTTGATATATCGGGCCTTTTGGCACATGGTGATACCTAACTTGTTTAGGATTTTTACTGTTCATTTATATCTATAAGACTTTTAGGGAAAGGGGGTTGATTTGAAATTTTTTTTTTTATATAATTTTTAAAAACTTTTTTATTTCTTTTGTTTCACCATTTTTAAGACCCCTAGGGTACTTTAACCCTAGGTTGTCTGATTGATCCTACCATATACTGCCATACTACAGTATGACAGTATATGTGAGAATTGCACATTGTAATGAATAGGTTAAAACCAGACAGCCTCGTGTCTTTGGAGGACTCGATGCTGTTATGGAAGCCAATCGCCACCCCTTGATGACCTATCGCAGATGTTACTGGTCATTGTTTGCTGCAATCACCCGCTGGTAAGAGGTTTAGACTCTCACAACTCTATTTGTCCTACTCAATATATCCTTGACTTTGCCCAACTCTTTCCTGTAACTAATTCACACGACCATATGCATTTTGCAGCCCCATTTTTGTGGCCAAATGCCACCGTAAACTGGTGGTATCCACAGAAAAATACTGTAGGGTGGCACCAACATGACCTGGTCTCCCATGAAAACCACTGCAAAAACGGCCATATATAGTAGGCAACACCATTTGTAGCCCTTTTTTTTTTGTATTCCTATAGAATTATTTACGTTGCGGTGTTATGGCCACTTAACGGTGGTGTGAGAAATACAGTGCTCAAATACAAATCTGGATTTCACACTAAATTCTTCACACTAAATTCTTATTATTATTTTAGAAGAAAAAAACTTGCTGTGGCTGTTTTTACCTCTAAAAAACGTATGTGCATGAGGCCTTATACTACTTTTTCTACTTTCAGACCATAACCATCACTCTGGTTATTGTCTTTCACAAAATTAGCTCACCAATCACACTTACTAAAATTCATGTGCAGTAATCTTCACCATCTCACACAAACATTGCATTCATCACTGTCCCAGAACTTCTCCTCTCCCATACTCTGTATATACTGTAAAGGTGGTTGGTAACTAGTTCACATTACAGCTTTATTTATTTATTAGTCCTGAGGGGCTGGAACATTGTACAAGCATTGTCACTTACCACGTCACCCCTTTCTCCTACTACATTGTAAGTCTCTTTTGAGCATCAGTCATCATTTGACCATGTTATTAACATGTGTCTTATTTTGTTTGTATATGTACTCCGTGATCTGTAAATCACAGCAGAATATGAAGTGCTTCAAAATTAAACATTTATTCTTATTATTCCCTGTATGAATGCTGGTCACAATGGCATAAACTGGAGGGAAGCCACTTCATAGACTCTGCTTTATATGCCTGGTTGTTCTCAAACTAACTTTTCTCAGGAAACATTCCAAAATTTCATAGTTACACAGTTATAATGAGGAGCCAATCTATATTTTATTCTCCCTTTGGATAGAAAACCATCAATCTGTTGATAATTTTTCCATTAACACATTGAGTGAAATGCTATGCCTTCATCTTTCTGGAAGAGAGGGAATGTACATAGCCCCATTTCTACCAGTTTTGGTGGATTTCCCCAATGAAGGGGGTGGGTGCAGGCATGAAAGTCCTCGTCTGCCCTATTTATTAGAGGCTCCACATGAAAACTAACAGAGACAAAAGCTCCCACAGTCTATGGATCTCATATCCACATATACTAAGAGCCACCAGCAGCATTTATTTCTACACCAAGTCTTACAGGTTCTCCAGTATGAAAAGTCACCTGCTGCAGCTTGTGTGCCAGCACAGGGCAGAATTCCACAAAAATGATTATCTACACTTGGGACTTCAACCTCTGTGGTGGTCTCTATATTGAATTTGCAAAAAAGTGGTGCTTATATTTAACACCTAAATGTGATGACCTAGTAAAGACTTATCTTTAAGATATAACTTTTATTTTTCTTCTCTTAACCGCTAGGCGCACCAGGACATTATAGTACATCCCGGTGGCTAGATGCTTAGCACACCAGGACACACTATAACGTCCTGCTTCTGGCACCTGCTCACGAACGGAGCGAGCACCAGAAGCAGCGGCTGTCAGCTGTCTTTCACAGCTGACACCGCGCTGTAACACCTGCGATCAGAGCTGACTCAAGCATGACCGCGGCATTTAAGTGTGTTTCCGCTATGGATCGGATCCCCGTTGCCGCTTACCAGGGGATCCAATACACTTCTGGGCAGCTCCGAGGACTGCCATGTGCCCCGGAGCTGCCCCGATGTCCGAGGCAGTCAGACCCCTTCCGGGTCTGACTGTAAACTGTCTGAGAATGCGCCTGCATGCTTAGACAGTTTACACTGCTCTGCATAAAAATATTGTAGAGCAGTGTATTGGACTTGAACCAGCGATCAGAGCATCGCTGGTTCAAGTTCAAGTAAGTATAAGTAAAACCATGCAAAAACACTTAACACTACACATAAGCCCCTAAAATGTCACTTTCCCATACAAACACTTAATAAGGTATAAAAAACACAAAGAAACCCGGCATATTTGCTATGCAGCATCCGTAACAATCTGTATAATAAAAAATAATCGTCACTGGACCCGCACGGTAAACGCCGGAGGAAAAAAACGCAAAAAAACGTTCTGAAAAAAGATAATTTTTCATTACTACCCTATAAAAAATGCTCCAAAAAGTGATTTAAAAAATGTTATGCACTCTAAAATAAGCCCACTAAAAAGAACAACTGTTCTCACAAAAAATAAGCCCCTAACCAAATTTGTCAGCCGAAAAATAAAAAAGTTATGCATATGAAAAGATGGTGATACTAAAATGAACAAGATTTTCTCCAAATTAGTTTTTATTCAGTACAATTGAATAAAATACACAAACCCCCAACATATTTGGTATCCCTGCATCCATAACAATCTGTCTAATAAAACAGAATCATTATTAGATCTGCAAAGTGAACCCCGTAAAAAAAAAAAAAAAAAGCTCCAAAAAAAGATAATTTTTAATTGATACCCTTTAAAAAATTCTCTAAAAAGTGATTTAAAAAATGTTATGCACTCTAAAATAAGACCACTAAAAAGAACAATCATTCTCGCAAAAAATAAGCCCTTAAACAGATTTGTGATGCTAAAATTAACAACATTTTTGCCAAATTACTTTTTATTCAGTAAAAATGGGAAAAAATAAAAAATCTATATAAATGAGGTCTTTTCATAATTGTGGCGACCCACAGAATAAAAATAATATAATATTTTTATGGTATGGTTAATGGCCAAAAAAAAACACATAAAAATTTTCCTAAAAATTGATGATTTTCATTTCATTTCATTTTCACCAACAAAGAGTTAATAAAATCTCACCAATTACCTATAGAAGCCCCAAAATTACTTACCAGAAAAGTGCATCTCATGTGGCAAAAGAAATAAGCCCCTATAGGTCCACAATAAAAAAAAAAAAAATTATAGCCTGTACAATGTGACATAGCAAGTCTGAACTGGATGGCGCCTCCTTCCCTTCTATGCCCGGCCGTGCGCCCATACAGCAGGTTACCACCACATATAGGGTATCGGTGTACTCGGGAGAAATTGGGTATCAAACTTTGTGGAGCCTTTTTTCATTTAATCCATTGTAAATCTTAAATTTTCCACCCAAAATGAGTGTATTGTGAAAAAATATTACAATTTGCAGACTGCACCTTCATTTTGTTTTAACCCCTATAAAACACCTAAAGGGTTAACAAACGTCTTAAAAGTGGTTTTTCATAGATTGAGCGGTGTAGTTTCCATGATGGGGTAATTTATGAGTCTCGCTATTATTTAGGTCTCTCAGTGTCAATTAGAAGTTGAGCAGGTCCATCTAAATACAGGTTTTGGTGATTTAAAAAAAAATCACTGAGCCTCATAACATTCTAGTAAAATATGTGGAATCTTAAAAAACCATCCAACATAAAGCAGACATTTGGGAAATGTAAGTTATGAATTTATTTGGGTGCTACGACTATCTGCATCAAAAGTAGAGAATTTAGAACGTTGAAAATAAAGAATTTTTCCAAATTTTTTCCAAATTTTGTTTTTTTTCATAACTAATCGCAAAAGAATTCATCCAAATTTTTAAACTAATTTGAACTACAACGTGTCACAAGAAAACTGTCTCAAAATACCCTGGATATCTCATAGTGTTCCAAAGCTATAACCACTTATAGTGACACAGGCCAGATTTGAAAAATGAGGCCGCGTCCTTAAGGCCAAAAGAGGCTGAGTCCTTAGGGGTTAAAACTATTCAGACACTCAAAATAATACGTTTAAATCACACCAAGTGACCTACTTGCACAGTAATCTTCATATAAAAATATATTGTTCATTATATTTTAATTATCAAATATCAGCTTGATAATACCATTTTGACAATATTTGTCACTATCTACTTTATATGCATAAGTTGTAAACCAATTTAGTTGAGCCAACAACCTTTTACACCAGTTTACTGGTGTAAGTTTTAGGATGACAATTAGGCTTATTTAACCACTTAGTCAGTTCTCTATCTAGCCTTGTTCTAGTTGTATGTATTGTCACCACTCATTTTCTTTAACTCTCACTTTCTTTTACTTCTGGTTAACAATAATACAGTTTATTACCACCGATATGTTGTTAGACAGCTGTTACATAAGTCCACCAGCTATAGATCTTAGATTTCTGAATAATACATGAAACTATAGTCACAAGAACTTTAAGCTGCTTGGAGATAAACAATGCATTTATCCCTGAATGTCTATCATTTTTTTTCTAAGCTTCTGAGACAACTTCTGTCTGGTTCATGTTGAGTGTGGTACACACCATGTCACCAAACAGTACAGTGAGTAGCTGTAGCCCTATATACAGGCCACTGACTGATAGCAAGCAGTGAACATTTTTTCGGGGGTTCCATCGTTTTCTGTCGAGGCCTGTATAATGAGTTTTATTTTTTTTATTCCGTTGAAGCATGGGTGCCTTTCATTTGTTCATTTTCATAGAAATGTAATTTATTTTTAATTCTGTCAGATTCAAGTTATTTCTGTGACCATTGTGGGTTTTTCTTTCATTAAACAAGGGCTACCAACAATTTTGTCCATGTTTGTATTACCTGACGGTAGGATATGACTGTTTCTGACCAGCTGTCGGCTTCAATGCTGTAATAGATTAATGTGGCGCACAGATATAACCTATTTGGCGCACGCCAATACTATATTATATTATAATTTTTGCCGCACAGTTATAATAAATGAGGTCTGGATTGTCATCACAATAGGGTCAGTAAGCCATATTTAATTCCCCTGATTGAATTTCACAGGATGTAGAACTCCTGTTTTTTATGTTTTGGAGTTAAAATGTAAATTTCATCTGAGCACATGACCTGCTTATAAATTTTACACGCTAAGAGGGATATAGCTAGTATCATAGTATCATGATTATGAGCAAAGATCTTTAAAATTACAGCAGAAATTAGCAAAGATCATAACTTCGAATTTAACAACTTAAATGCATTTAATGACTAGGATTTATTGATACAAAGTGAAACATAATTAATAGGCATATTTTCCTAAGATATTTTATTTTGCAACTCTTGAATATTTCATCATA
The DNA here is from genome assembly GCF_040894005.1 of Engystomops pustulosus. Taxonomy (NCBI): domain Eukaryota; kingdom Metazoa; phylum Chordata; class Amphibia; order Anura; family Leptodactylidae; genus Engystomops; species Engystomops pustulosus. Next base: position 92,558,791 of record NC_092414.1, on the reverse strand, counting down.
GGCTGACGAGATTCTAGCTAAATAATGGACAGCACAGTGTACTTTGCAAAAGATACTAAACAAGGCATTAAACCGGATACATAAAACAGGCCTTTAATTATGCAGTGTAATGTAGTCATCATTCATTGCACACAATGATACCTAGCAAAGAAAGAAATTGTACGAGAAAATAGTGGCATTGGATGGTTACATATCTTTCTTGCATGCCCACATGTTAACTCAATTATTAATGTGAGTGCACAGAAACAATATATTCTAGTAATATATTCCCAAAGATACTCCACAACTATAAAAGATGCAGCGCTCCTTATATATAAAAGAATGTTATAAATACATTCTCTTCTGAGGTTCTTTCTCTGCAAATACTTGACCTCTTACCATTCTATTTTCTAACCACATGAGCTACTAATGAGACAGACAGAGACAGAATTAAGCCTCGATATATTCTGCAGCATTTTGACCTTGCTTTGTTCTTTAAAACAAGCTGCTGAACTCAGGGATATAGCCTAGTGCATTCATTTTCCCTCTGGACAAAGTACCAAATGGTGATATAATTGCCAAGGGAAAATGATCACTGAGGTGTGAATTATCTCCACCATAAAAGCAGAAAATGTGTAACAGACCCAGTCATTTTATGACATGGTAGATGTATAAGCAAAGTGGCCACATGATAGCTAAGCATCAACCTGTGAAGTCAATACATAGTTCACAAAACAAGAAAACCAGTCCAAAATATTCTGGTCAATAGCCAAGAAAATCTTGATTTTTCTCTGCACAATGTGTATATTGTCTTAACTCAGAATAGAGGTTATAACTGAATTAGGCACCTGGACAAGGGTTATACACTTGAGTGGGTGAGTGGGTTACAGGATTAACACTTTCATCAGATCTAGATGCTCTCTAAAATCTACTGTCACACAGCTGCCATCTCTACTTCTCTTGATTTTATTATGTTTAGAATGTGTGTAATAAAAGTCTTAGTGTCGAATATATTGCAAAATAACATGACACATAGTCAGCACATAGGAGGATGAGGGCAGGATTAGGATTAAGATGATGTCTTCTTGAAATGAGTTTATCAGGCAAGTAATTGTGCTTGCATTTCAGTGTGTAAATGTGTGTGTCAGTGTGTAGATGTGTGAATTGCAGTGTGCCCTTGTTGTGATTGTAGATATGTGTGTATCACAATGTGCACATGTTGTGATTGCAGATATGTGTGTGTATCACAGTGTGCCCTTGTTGTGATTGCAGATATGTGTGTGTATCACAGTGTGTACATGTTGTGATTGCAGATATGTGTGTGTATCACAGTGTGCCCTTGTTGTGATTGTAGATATGTGTGTGTATCACAGTGTGCCCTTGTTGTGATTGCAGATATGTGTGTGTATCACAGTGTGCCCTTGTGATTGCAGATATGTGTGTGTATCACAGTGTGCCCTTGTTGTGATTGCAGATATGTGTGTGTATCACAGTGTGCCCTTGTTGTGATTGCAGATATGTGTGTGTATCACAGTGTGTACATTGCATTTCAGTGTGTAAATGTGTGTGTCAGTGTGTAGATGTGTGAATTGCAGTGTGCCCTTGTTGTGATTGTAGATATGTGTGTATCACAATGTGCACATGTTGTGATTGCAGATATGTGTGTGTATCACAGTGTGCCCTTGTTGTGATTGCAGATATGTGTGTGTATCACAGTGTGTACATGTTGTGATTGCAGATATGTGTGTGTATCACAGTGTGCCCTTGTTGTGATTGTAGATATGTGTGTGTATCACAGTGTGCCCTTGTTGTGATTGCAGATATGTGTGTGTATCACAGTGTGCCCTTGTGATTGCAGATATGTGTGTGTATCACAGTGTGCCCTTGTTGTGATTGCAGATATGTGTGTGTATCACAGTGTGCCCTTGTTGTGATTGCAGATATGTGTGTGTATCACAGTGTGCACATGTTGTGATTGCAGATATGTGTGTGTATCACAGTGTGCCCTTGTTGTGATTGCAGATATGTGTGTGTATCACAGTGTGCACATGTTGTGATTGCAGATATGTGTGTGTATCACAGTGTGCCCTTGTTGTGATTGCAGATATGTGTGTGTATCACAGTGTGCCCTTGTTGTGATTGCAGATATGTGTGTGTATCACAGTGTGCCCTTGTTGTGATTGCAGATATGTGTGTGTATCACAGTGTGCCCTTGTTGTGATTGCAGATATGTGTGTGTATCACAGTGTGCCGTTGTTGTGATAGATATTCTATCATTTCTTCAAGCATCTTTGTGTGACTATCCAATTGTTTTATTGTGGACCGCAGCCAAGGTTTTTGGTAGCATATTACAATATTATATTAAATTTTTGACAAATTGGAGTCTGTAAACTGTGTAGAGCAGTTTTAACCCTTAGGCGCACCAGGACGTTATAGTACGTCCCCGAGGCTACATACTGAGCGCACGGGGACGTTCTATAACGTCCTGCTTCTGGCACCGGCTCGCGAACGGAGCCGGCACCAGAAGCAGCGGCTGTCAGCTGTCTAGTACAGCTGACAGCCTGCGCTAACACCCGCGATCGGAGCCGGCTCCGATCGCGGGTGTTAACCCCTTACACGCCGCGGTCAAGCATGACCGCGGCGTGTAAGGGTGTCTGCGCCGTGAATCGGATCCCCCGTGCCGCTTACCGGGGGATCCGATCCACTTCTGGGCAGCTCCGAGGACTGGCATGTGCCTCGGAGCTGCCCGGTTGCCATGGCAGCCAGACCCCTTCCGGGTCTGACTGTAAACTGTCTGAGCATGCGCAAGCTTGCTCAGACAGTTTACACTGCTCTACAATAAAATAGTATTGTAGAGCAGTGTATTGAACTTAAACCAGTGATCAGAGCATCACTGGTTCAAGTTCAAGTATGTATAAGTAAAAAAAAGTAAAAAACACTAAAGTTATCACATTACAATAAATAAAAAATAAATACATTAAAATATAAGCCCCTAAAATGTCACTTTCCTATAAAAACACTTAATAAAGTATAAAAAACACAAAAACACAAAAAAACCCCGCATATTTGGTATTGCCGCGTCCGTAACAATCTGTATAATAAAACCGAATCGTTACTGGACCCACACGGTAAACGCCGTAGAAAAAAAAACGCAAAAACGTTCCGAAAAAAGATAATTTTTAATTAATACCCTATAAAAAATGCTCTAAAAAGTGATTTAAAAAATGTTATGCACTCCAAAATAAGCCCACTAAAAAGAACAACTCTTCTCGCAAAAAATAAGCCCCTAACTAGATTTGTCAGCCGAAAAATAAAAAAGTTATGCATATGAAAAGATGGTGATGCTAAAATGAACAAGATTTTCTCCAAATTGGTTTTTATTCAGTACAATTGAATAAAATACACAAAACCCCCACATGTTTGGTATCCCTGCGTCCGTAACAATCTGAATAATAAAACAGAATCGTTATTAGATTCGCAAAGTGAACCCCGTTAAAAAAACCCAAAAAAAAGCGAAAAAAAAAAAGACAATTTTCAATTAATACCCTATAAAAAATGCTCTAAAAATTAATTTAAAAAATGTTATGCAATCTAAAATAAGACCACTAAAAAGAACCATCCTTCTTGCAAAACAAAAAATAAGCCCTTAAACAGATTTGTGAGGCGAAAAATAAAAAAGTTATGCATATGAAAGTCGGTGATGCTAAAATTAACAACATTTTTGCCAAATTACTTTTTATTCAGTAAAAATGGGAAAAATAAAAAATCTATATAAATGAGGTCTTTTCGTAACCATGGCGACCCATAGAATAAAAATAATATACTATTTTTATGGTATGGTAAACGGCCAAAAAAAAAACAAACAAAAATCTTCCTAAAAAGTGATGATTTTCATTTCCTCCACCAACAAAGAGTTAATAAAATCTCACCAATTAGCCTATAGATTCCCCGAAATTACGTACCAGAAAAGTGCATCTCATGTGGCAAAAGAAATAAGCCCCTATAGGTCCACATTAAAAAAAGAAAAAAAATTATAGCCTGTACAATGTGACATGGCAATTCTGATCTGGATGGCGCCTCCTTCCCTCCTATGCCCAGGCGTGCGCCCATACAGCAGGTTACCACCACATATGGGGTATCCGTGTACTCGGGAGAGATTGGGTAACAAACTTTGTGGAGCCTTTTTTAATTTAATCCATTGTAAATGTTTAATTTTCCACCCAAAATGAGTGTATTGTGAAAAAATATTACAATTTGCAGACTGCACCTCCATTTTGTTTTAACCCCTATAAAACACCTAAAGGGTTAACAAACTTCTTAAAAGTGGTTTTTCATACATTGAGTGGTGTAGTTTCCACAATGGGGTAATTTATGAGTCTCTCTATTATTTAGGCCTCTCGGTGTCAATTAGAAGTTGAGCAGGTCCATCTAAATACAGGTTTTGGTGATTTTACAAAAAATGTGAAAAATGATACCTAAATTCTGAGCCTCATAACATTCTAGTAAAATATGTGGAATCTTAAAAAACCATGCCAACATAAAGCAGACATTTGGGAAATGTAAGTTATGAATTTATTTGGGTGCTATGACTATCTGCATCAAAAGTAGAGAATTTAGAATGTTGAAAATAAAGAATTTTTCCAAATTTTTGCCAAATTTTGGTTTTTTTCATAACTAAACGCAAAAGATTTCATCCAAATTTTTAAACTAATTTGAAGTACAATGTGTCACGAGAAAACAATCTCAAAATCCCCTGGATATCTCATAGCGTTCCAAAGCTATAACCACTTATAGTGACACAGGTCAGATTTGAAAAATGGGACCGCGTCCTTAAGGCCAAAAGAGGCTGCGTCCCCTAGGGGTTAAAGAAAGGAATTCTGCCCAGCACAGCTCACTCACTCCTCGTAGCAAACATAGAATGCAAGTCTGTTTTTGCCATTGACTATACATCGGGAAAGGAGACAGTCCAGACCACTTGTTAATACTAAGAGCATAGACAGCTCAAAAAACACTCAAGTAACACTTTTAGTAAACAAGAATAAAGAATTAAAGTTTTATTACTGTGCTGGGATTTATCATTTTACTTAGTCTAGAACAGTGGTGGCAAACCTATAGCACTGGTGCTAAAAGTGGCACTGCAGGCAGTTTCCCCAACAGTTTTTTCCAGTGAGAACTTATGGCATCTTTCTGCAGTCCAGGTAATGCCTCACTCTGCACTATTTTAAAGTGATCCATTCTGGGCTTCCTGGAACTGTAGAAGTGACAAGGTGCGGACACAGTCAGATTGGAGCCATTGGAGTTCTTGCTACAGACCCCACAGTTCTTCCAGGAGGGAAGCTACAGTGATAATATTTCCCTGAATTCTTTCAAGGGAATTGGTGTTTTCAGGATTACAAGGAGCAGGGAGCACTAAGTAAGCAATAATTTACTGCTGAAATTTTTGTCTTGGCATTTTGGAAAAGAATTAGGGTTTTGGGTTGCACTTTGAGCACTTAGTCTCTAAAAGTTTCCGCATGACTGGTCTAAAGTGTCCATGATACACAGATGTAATTGATATAATATGGAATTTCTTAACAAAATTTTATAGCATAGTGCCACATGACTAACACTCCTATGCTTCCTGCTGTATAAATTGAATCCACAGAATATCCATTGTTGTCAGACAGGAGGAGCAAGTGGGTGTTAAGTCTGACAACTATATGCCATGCCACTATCAGTTTTCAGGTGCACATCTGTCATGGGCGTTCCTGCGACCCTCCTCTCCAGTCGCTGTCACACATAAGTGCCTCCCTGTGCCCCTCAGCACATGCGCCAGCTTCCCGAGATTTAAAGGGCCAGTGCGCTGCTAATTGGCGCGGGCCACCTGGCAATGTAACAAACAGCCAGCCTTTTCCCTCATTCCCCACCAGATCTTTGTGCTTCCATGCCATTGAAAAAGCTGTGTTCCTTGCCCTGTGCATTTAGACTGATTCCCCATTGTGACCTTGATACCGTTCCTGACTTTGCTCCTGTGCTGCCTGTCCTGACCTTCTGCCTTGTCCCGACTCTGATCCCATGCTGCCTGTCCTGACCTCCTGCCTGTCCTCAACTCCATCTGTGCTTCAAGATTCTTTACCTCGCCTTGGCCACCACCGCAGAGACAGTCGTGCCTGTAGAGCGACATGGTGGTACCACACCACAACAAGTCCAAACCGCTTTGAGCCGGGCTCTGTTGAAAACCGGGTACCGGAGACTCCGCTCCCAGGTATCTACATATGTCATTTCAATGTCCGCGGTGGTTTAGTGGGTCAACTAGCCCTGAATTCTGACAACATCGAATGTAAAATGCACTAGACCTGCCAGTGACAGGTGTGTATTATGTTGTAGTAGAGTTGTTGACTTTGCCCCATTAATTTAGAGGAGAACAATAATAAAACCCTCATATTAGCATTTATCAGTATTTATTCACACTATTAAAAAGAGACAGAGCAGTATAAATCACTAATTCAATTTCATGACAAAAAAGGAGTAGATGATTCACAGAGATTAAGGCAATAATATTGAGGGCATTTACATATGAATAATCATGTCTCTGCTTTTCAGCCAAATGACAGCTGCAATCTGTCTAGCTTCTCTAGGTCATAGTTCTTCGACTTAGGGAATTTATTTAGTAAGGGGTACATAGCATGCCATAGTTTTATGGGATACTTGTTGGTTCATCCTAAAATCATATATTTCTATATTTCCTATCCTTTTTTTGCAGGTTTTCTCTTTTGCAAGTTATTTGCATGGGATGTTTTTTGTGGAATTATTTAATAATAAAATAGTTGTTGTGAACACAAGTGTCTACACTTAACTTATCTTCTAATTTGTTATAACCTCAACATAATATTAAAATATAAAAACGAAACCTTCACCTATCCCAAAACAAAATATTGGTTACACGGAAATAAGAATAAAGGTTAGAATATCAGTTTGTGTGCTCATGAAACCATGGTACTTTTATGTATCTCAACATGTCCAGTCAAGCGGACAGTTCAGAAAGTTCACCAACATAGGTCACACTGGCTTGCACAATTCAATAGCTGCAAAGAGTCAAAGTTGAAATTTTTATTTGGACATGTCCTTAATGGTACTGTATGAAGAATACAAATTGCTGCATGAGTGAAGCACTGCATATAATATTGCTGATCTACTCATTTCCATGCACATCCTCCAGGAGCAGATGCTGCAGCTTCCACTGGTTGTGAAAGTGCAGGCCATCCATGGACAAGTCACCATTCATTCAATAACTGGTCTTACTGATAATCTCTGAAGGAATTGTAATTTACTGTTGAAATCAGTTAATGGCATACCATTCATGTGCAGGTGACCTCTGTGGTCATTGATTGGTTGATCTGCTCACAGACATTCCCCCTCTCCACAGCAAATTTGCATGGGTTACAAGAGTAATTGCATGGGAACAGGTTATGTGCAGTGTGTTTTAGTTTGGCACTCCCTTTAATTACTGACTCTATGTTCTATGTTACACAGAAACTAGTGGTCTGACCACATACAGTTAGGCCCCTTCCACACTTGCGTTTTTCACGTGCGTTTTCTGCGTGTGCTTTTGACGCGCAGAACTTGCATTGCACTCTGACCCATTGTAACCAATGGGTCTTTTCAGACTTGCATTTTTTTTCACGCACACATGCACATTTTTTTAACGCGCATTTAAATCTCAGCATGCTGTACTTTTGCAAGTCACGCGCGTGAAAAACGCACCATACAAGTCTATGGAGATGCATCAAAAACGCATTGCACTCTGAGACACTTGCAAGTGCAATGCAAGTGCAATGCGTTTTTCATGCATCAATTGCCATAGAAAAGATAGAGCTCAGTCCTGAGTCCATTTCACTCGCATTTTCACGCTTTTTAAACTGAAATTGCATTGAAAACGCACGTGAAAAACTGAGACACTGAACAAACTCTGACTGAAAACTGATTGAACTCTGATGCAAAATGTGCATTTTTCACTGACCAAACACTGATCGCACCCTGATCAGACTCTGACGTGATCTGCAACGCAAGTGTGGAAGGGGTCTTAGAACATACATTTTTCTATTAAAAATGTGTTCATCTGAAGAAATACTGGAGTGTGTGGCGTTAAATATAGTATGGGAAGATATGTTCTTCACTGGTATTTCAACTCTATTTATATTTCCACTATTTTAGTTCTCAGATCAGATAAATAATGAATCAAATTAATTAATATTGAACCACCATGGCACTAATTCCTACTACTTTATGATGAAAATTTAGATTTTCATTCAAAATCAAAGTCATTTTTGACATGCCTGAGAAACATTGTGGGTTAATTATCTTAAGGCATTTGAGTCTGAGTAATGTTTGCTAATTTTTGCACAACTCCTTATAAACATTCTTATATTCAACTGTTTGGCCATAATGACCATGTCTGTAGGAAAAAAATGAGAAGCTTTCAAGCCAGAGACCACCATCCCAAATCTAAAACACGGAAGTGGCAGTATCATGTTGTGTGGTTTTGCAGCAGGAAGGACTAGTTCATTTCACAAAATAGATGGCATCATGAAGAAAGAACACTATTTGGCAATATTGATTCCCCACTGATGATCCCAGCAAACCTCACATGACAACACCCTGGACTAGGGTTGTGAACTGGAAGACTGCCCTCCAGTCCAAGAAACCCAGTGCATGTTACATTAAAGAAAGAACATTAGAAAACTATGTCTTGGTAAAGTATCATGTATATTTCAGTTAACTTTCTTGGCTGTGGAAACCACGAGAGATATACACTCCGTCCACTATCTTACCATACACTTTACCCCAGCTGGAAAGGTAGGTACGACCAAGGAGAGATATAGCAGGAGAGATATACACTCCGTCCACTATCTTACCATACACTTTACCCCAGCAGGAAAGGTAGGTACGACCAAGGAGTGATATAGCAGGAGAGATATACACTCCGTCCGCAATCTTACCATACGCTTTAGCACAGCATGCAAATTCAAAGGCAGATACGAGCAAGGTGGCCAACAAACGTGGCTCAGTTACACCAGTTCTGTCAGGAGGAATAGGCCTAAACTAAATTATTGTGAGACGCTTGTGGAAGGATAAAAAACATTTGACCCAAGTCCTACAGTTTAAGTGCAATGGTATTAACTACTAATGAAATCTATGTAAACTTTCAACTTTGCAGAAAGTAATAAAACTGCCTTAAAATATTCTAGCAGATGGAAAATAAAAATAATTCAGGTAATCCTAATTGGCCTAAAAAAAGAAAGGTTTTTTTTATTTCATATCATATACCGAGAAAAAATGGAAATGTGTCTTTTTATTTAGTGTATTTAAACTTCTGGTTTCAACTGCACTTACATTTATATCGCATTAGATTTGTTTTTTAAAATAATAATAAATATATTAATCTTTAAATTTTATTTTTAACCATGCATGATGAAGAAACCCAAGTAGTCTAAAAAGCCTGCATTTGTCATCATTAAGATTCTCACTTTTTATCTTTACTCCTAGTGTATTTATCTCAGAACGATATTGAGCTACTGGATGTTGTCCAGGTGCTTAAACTGGCTTATTTATTGCAATTGATTCTCCACATTCAGGTTCATTTTCATGCTGTATGTGTACAGTTGATGTTCTCTTTACGCCTGAACAGCCAATGACTTCCTAGCTTAGTGTATTTTGAATAAGAAAAAATTCACATGCCCAAAAGCAGTGTCCCTATTATCTGTTTTATACTAAAACAGTCATTCAAAGCTGTACGCAACTAACAGCTGGACATACACTGACATAGTGAATATGCCCTTTTGTATGCTTTACCCTGTAGAGATAATCACAATGAAATAAAATGCCACTGATTAATAAAGATACATTACTTTGAAAATATTTAATAAAGCTGGTTGCAGCTAGGAATACACAGAGGTGTTTGGGTACAAGGGTTCAGAGGAGCAAACTTCAGAGAGAGCTAGAATTGCATAGTCTCTTACATATAAAGAACTGCAGGGAACTGCACATAGCCATACTCTTTTCTAAACATTATACTTGTCTAATGACTTTATAAACTCCCTTGAAAAGACAAAAAAAAAAAATACAGAAAGACTCCACAGCCATTTGCAAGAAGCGTAATTACTATTCCTAAATGTCAGCAACACAAATAAAAATAATGAGTGCTTTATTGTCTGAGTTAAAGGATTATGTTTACCAGCACATTTATTTTATTAAGCATTAGAGTCCGAAAAGACAGTTTCAAAGGCAAAAATATACTTGTCATAGCAATTCAATATATTAAGGTGATCTGCTGACGCATGCATAATGTTGGAGCCATTGTATAATTGTATAATTGAAAACGCATTTGGGTATTTACGGAAATGTAAAAAACCTCCTGTACAATCTTGCCATCTTCTGGTGCTAAAAACTTTTTCATACTCTGTTGTTCGGAGCTGTGGGTGGTGTCATTTTTGTACCTTTTGATGATGTTTTCAATGCTACCATTTTTAGGACTGTACAACCTTTTGATCAATTTTTATTGATAAAGGGAATTAATTCTGGGTATCTAGAAATTATACGCAGTATCCGAGGAAGAATTGTAGTACAGTCGAATTGTATATTGATATTTATATATCATGTCGCTGCAAAGACACGTAAGATCCTAAAATTACATCTTTTTCTGGATTTAAGCGTTTTTTCTCTGTATTGCAAAAATGCTGCTAAAGGAACCAATGCTCCACAATTCAGTTAATACTGAGTATTAAAAGAGGATTCTGGACTGTTAATCTCTGCAGATTAAGCTATTTACCTCTGACAGGGTTACATTCCATGTCCAGTGACTCCCTTCCTAATCATGCTACTGCTTTGTTATCATTAGTGTCAGTAATCATTGACAATTCTGCCAACCAAGACTCCACTCCATAATCTAGCCAGTACCAAAGCAATTTCTTAAAAAAAGAGATGTATTAAGTAGTTGGATAATTGAGGAAAAAGTGTGATAACTTTGGGTAATTTACCTCTCCCCTGTCTCATAAAAAACATTATATATGTCTTGCTTTAAAAATCTAATCCTAGTATAATTATTAAGTTTTTATGGTTTTGCTTCTTTATAATGTGGATAACTTTCAAAAAATACTGAAAGGAAAAAAAATATCCGATTCTTACAGGCATTTTCTTTCCGTACCTATAACTGTCATCCATTCTGAATGTGATCCAGTAAAAATGCTGCTAATAACAAGTCATCTACCTCTTTACATTACCTCTTTACATGTCTTAATATCAAAGTCTTCAAAAGCTGTTCTAAATTTTTTTAGACTATACACACCTTTCCATAATATTTACTACAGTTATAGTCATCCAAAAAAAGGAAAAATATATTTGACATGAATTAAAAATTCCATGTTGATCACTCTCAAGCACAGCACACCCACGTCTGCTGCATCACTTTACTCATACACAGCTCTGTTACAATCATTCACTCACAAAATGCTCTGCTACAGCACTCAGCATTGCTACACCTATTCAGTCTCTCACACACATAGCACTTCTTCAACACAGTACCAACCACAACTTCTTCTCTGGCTTATATGGCCCCACCCCTGACAGTATAAAGGGTTTAAGTGCCTTGCAGTGATTCAGCAAGCATGTGAGCAGTCACATACTTCTGACATCATTCTAGGTACTATAGGTAATACTGTCGCGATGCGCAAGGGGTTGGAGAGAGCAGTGCAGAGGCTTTGCTCTCTCAGCACTTCACCCCATCTCCAGAACAGTGGTCAGAAGGGACTGGCAGTGCTGGATCCTCCTGACCTTCAGACTATAAGACTTAAGCATTTTTAGGAAGAATTTTTCTTGCTAAAAAGTGCATCTTATATTCCAATATATATATATATATATATATATATATATATATATATATATATATATATATATATATGCCTTCCTTTCATTTTATTCAATGTAATAAAAGTTGTTTATTTATGGTGGGTCCATAATGTATTTCAATTGTGTAGAAAAATGGAAAAAAATATAACTCTTTGCAAATTCTCTCTACCATTGTACCTTAAAGTTCAGTAAAACTGCAAGTTTGCCTGTTTTATTTTTTTTTTATTTCCTTATATTAAATATTTAGAAGCTTTCATTTTCTTATTCAATGTCCCTTTTATTTTATTTATTCACATGTGTTTTAGGAGTAATTTTTAATTATCTAAATTCCTTATGTATGCATCTCATACATCTTAATGATACTTATTGATGTCCACATAACAGCTAATCGAACAAGGATTTTCAATCTACTGTTATATAGGTCAGATGAGCGGAGACAATTAGGATTTGCTGCTAACTTGCACTGAGCTTTTTGCCTTTTTTATTGTGAAAGAATGTGCTGATCTTGAAAACTGGCAACATATTTCCATAAAATACTGTAGTTTGAAGAGATGAGTATTTCTATAAAATACTGTAGTTTGAAGAGATGAGTAAAAAAATATTTAAAATATATTAGAATTTTGGTTGCCCTTAAAGGATCTATAAACCAAATTAATTTTAACCTCCTAGACTTCCATGATGAATAGGTACGTCATGTAGCATTATAACTTAGAGCTCCATGATGTATCTACATGTCATGTGCTGATGCCGGTTCAGCTCATCACTCTATCAGTATTGCAACGTATTAGAAAGAACAAGCAAATAATTGCCTGTGTATGTCCCATAATAGGATTAGTAAAAAAGTTTTAAAAAGTTTTAAAAATGTTTTAAAATAAAGAATAAACATAAAGCAGCAAGTGGCAGTGTAAAATTTATCATAACACATTAATGAGTACATGCTCATGAAACACTCCTTTAAAATATGAATACTTTTAGCTTAATTTATAAATTTAATGACAACATTTTCAATTGTCTTACTATATAAATCCTAATTTCTTAACTAAGTTTCAAACATAAGAGATTATTTTTTTCTGATCTTTAGTAGCACCATTCATTGTGAAAACAAAACAGAGGAATTGAAGCATGAAGGTGTTTCCTTTGAAAAATGTAATATGGCATCCTGGTCATTTTTAAATCAGTTCATTAGCTAAAGAAAAAAAGTGCTGGATCATTAATCTTCAGCATAAACCTGCTAAGAAATTGATCAAGCCTACGGAAATGTCCTGAAGCGGCTATTGATCAGTAATGGAGTGAGTGCTTCAGACTGTGGAAGGATAGCATAGAAGAGAAACAAAAGAAGTGTTATGCATGGAAAGCCAGGAGAAAAATCTTGCCTCTTCAAGTGTGAAACCCATCCACATAAATTGAAAGGAAAAGTGGTGCATTCTCCACTGAAGCTTTCAAACAATAGTTGACAAGATTGCTCATTAAGCTGGACATCTGCAAGAAAACATACCTTGCCAGATTGAAAGCATCATCGATCAGTCCTGCACGATTACTGACAGAAATGACCTATGAGAAAAATGGAACCATTTAGGATTATAATTCCAGTAGGGAGCCTTAGATCAAAACAAAAACCCTGTAAAAGAAACTTAACAAGAACTTACAGTACCTCACAGTTCCTCATTAGCTGCTCAATCAACAATCTCCAGTTCTTGACATCATAGTTAACTCTGAAATAACCAATCTGATCAATGTTCCCAATGACCCAGTTGCTTTCATCCAATGTAGGAATACGGTGGTATTCTAACAATGTGAAAAAAAAGGAAATTACTTGATATAGTTTAAACTGTGCTATTTTCTAAACAATTAGTGGAAACATGTAACAATAGAAACAAAAATGGATGATAAACAGTACTTTATGCTCATTAAGCTTACTAATTTCTGAGGCAATTACTTTGTCATTAAGAATGAAAATTTCTCAGTCTAAATAACAGTGTATTCCAATTATTTATACAGCAGATGTTCTTGCAATCGTGAAAGAAAAGCATTTATAATCTAAAATACTGAACAGGAACAAACTTTCTTCTAAGTACATCCATGTTGTAAAGTTTACTGCCACTACATCAGGTAGGTGCTACTTACTTATTATCAGTGTTAGAAATACTAAGCAGAAAATTCTTACATTTTTGACAGAAAATAAACACAAATTATTTATACTGGGTATTAATAGATATTGTATTTACCATGTTTGTATAAAAGTTTAGAAGTTTATTGGGTAAAGTTTAATGAAGGCATTTACAAAACAAATATTTAAACTTTTTGTGAAATGAAAAATAATGCATGTATGACAGTACATGTAAGAAATAATAGTTACTGTAGATTTGTGATGTCTCCTGTCTGGAAACAGTGAGGATTAGAGTTCTCTAATTCGTGTCAGACCCCAGTAAATGATTAGAATTTTCAGAAAATTTTTGCTTTTTTAGCTTCAAAAGGGCCTCGAGTTGAATTGGGAAAAATTTGCTTTTCCCTAATCAGTAAATCTCTTTAATTGCTGCCAGGGCAGTTGTACCATTAGTATGTAAGTAAAAGAAGCTGTAAAAAAACAGCGTTTCAACCTGAGACAGCAAAGTCTGGGCTGTTATACTCTGAATGTGAGGAACTCTGTGATGCAGTATGCTCAGATCATGGTATGAAGACTTCTGGCATTAATAGGATCATCTTTAGCTTGTGAGTCCCTTAAATTTGACATACTGTACTGAGCCCATTGAGCGGTTGAAACAGGGTCTGTTCAACAGAACTGCTGGATAGTAAATGTGGTCCAGACATCAAAAAGAAAACTGTGGGTTAAATGATTGGTGGTTTTCTAAAAGGTGACATCCTAATGACTCTAAATGACCAGATCTAACAAACATATTTGTTCAACTTTAGTAATTTCTTTTTACAAATGATGGGTTGGACCACATATTGAGTTAAAGGGGTTATGCCACGAAACAATTGACTGCAAAAAGCTGTCAAAGAGGTTAAAATATTTCAAAAATCTATTTGTAATGGTTACCTGGAATTAAAGATACCTTTCTATTTGTTATTATGATGCTTGTTCAGCCTCTATTCTGCTCCACACAGAAGCAGATGTGGGAGGGGCCTAGCCGGGCACATGCACAGCACTGCCAGAGGCAACTCACTGGCCTCACCTCAGCGCTACAGAGCGCTCAACCTTCAGAGTCTCCTTCCACCTGCTGTGCTCAAATAGTCCCTGCATTTACTGATCCAATAGAAGTCCAATAGAAATGTGTCACACGCCCCATGTTAAAAGTGCACCAAAAAAAGTTGGTGCAGTCTGTCAAAGCAGTGCAGGGGGCACCAGATTCATGAAGAACGTGCGCTAGAAATCCTGAATCTGGCGCCCCCTGCACACTACACAGGACACTGCACATAGTACACATGTACTATGTATTCTCACAGCATCATGGTCGGTCAGGCTGACATGCATGGATGCATAGATAAATAGGTGACAGCTTCTCACATGTTGCTGATCTTTAGCTACTTCCCTGCTAGTCAGGGAAAGGGGCCCCTTTGCAGGAGAGCAGTGTAGCATGGAGGGACAGTGAATGGTGGAGAGTACAGGTGGAGGACTGCATCAGGAGAGCAGGGTAGCATGGAGGGACAGTGAATGGTGGAGAGTACAGGAGGAGGACTGCATCAGGAAAGGTCAGAGCTCAGCCTGTTACTTGTGTTATCTCTGCAGCCTCCTTTGTGACCTGACTAATGGTGGAGGGAGGAGAGGGGCTGCTACATTGCTATGATCCATGTTAGGGGAGGACTTATCTGTGCAGCAGATAGCCATGTCTGGCTGCATTTACCTTGTATCTGCTGCTGTAGGCTCCTGTGTGACCTGACTAATGGTGGAGGAGAGGGCTGCTGCATTGCTATGATCCATGTTATGGGGGACTCCTCTGTGCAGCAGACAGCCATGTCTGTATGCATTTACCTTGTATCTACTGCTGGAAGCAACTGTGGAGCAGTGGAAATCACCTCATTCACTGGTGTAGACGGCTGATCTCTCTGCCCCCTGTCTCACTTCCTATTGGCTGCAGTGTGTCAGGTGATCTCTCAGTGTGGAGAGGAGCTGTGAGCCCGTAGAGTGATCTGTAGTGCAGAGCAGCTGCTGACTCCCTGTGCGCAGACTCGACCAGATCAGCTGTAGCTCAGGACGGGACTCAGCTACCACTAGAGGGCGCCAGCAACCAGGACAAAAGGAGTTATCTCAGTAAGGCTGCAGATTTTGTAATAAGTGTAAATGGTGAAAGTACTTGTCACAATGCATTGGACCCAGTTACAGCCATTTGCTATGGTGACACAACCCCTTTAAGTGTAGAGTTTTGAATCAAATGAAATTTTTAGGCAAACTCAATATGATGGTGCAGTGGTAGTAAATCACTTGTGAGTTATATCCTATGTGCACCTAACATTGTACAGTTGTGCACCAGAATAAGACACAAACAGTGTAGAGTTTTGGACTGCTATATAAAGTTTAACATAGAGAAAGTAAATATAACAATCATTAATATCATGTCAATAACTCTACATATTATGATTTATGAGAAAATGTCAGATGTCCTATTGAACATTTAAAAATTTAAAGAAATTATTTTGTAAAGATTTCACACACCTAAAAATGGTGTCAATATTGCCTTACATTAAGGTTTAAACAATTATTGTATTAAAACTCACTGCAAAGAATTTCTTATGAATAGGATTTTAACCGGTTAAGGACCGGGCCCTTTCCTGTTTTTTCATGTCCATTTTTCACTCCCCACCTTCAAAAATCTATAACTTTTTTATTTTTACACGTAAAGAGCTGTGTGACGGCTTGTTTTCTGCGTAACAAATTGCACTTCATAGTGATGGTATTAAATATTCCATGCCATGTACTTGGAAGCGGGAAAAAAATTCCAAATGCAATGAAAATGGTGAAAAAACGCATTTGCGCCATTTTCTTGTGGGCTTGGATATTACGTCTTTCACTGAGCGCCCCAAATGACATGTCTACTTTATTCTTTGGGTCGGTACGATTAAGGGAATACCAAATTTGTATAGGTTTTATAATGGTTTCATACATTTACAAAAATTAAAACCTCCTGTACAAAAATAATTTTTTTGATTTTGCCAACTTCTGGCGCTAATAACTTTTTTATACTTTGGTGTACGGAGCTGTGGGTGGTGTCATAATATTTTCAATTATATCATTTTTAGGATTGTACGACCTTTTGATCACTTTTTATAGATTTTTTTAGATTTTTCAAAATGGCAAAAAAAGTGCCATTTCCGACTTTGGGCGCTAATTTCCGTTACGGGGTTAAACGCATTGAAAAACCGTTATCATATTTTGATAGATCGGGCATTTTCGGACGCGTCGATATCTGATGTGTTTATGATTTTTACTGTTTATTTATATTTATGTCAGTTCTAGGGAAAGGGGGGTGATTTGAAATTTTAGGTTTTTTTATTATAATTTTTTTTTTTAAACTTTTTTTTATTTTTATTTATACTATTTTTCAGACTCTCTAGGGTACTTTAACCCTAGGTTGTCTGATCGATCCTATCATATACTGCCATACTACAGTATGGCAGTATATGGGGATTTTCTTCCTCATTCATTACAATGTGCTATCAGCACATTGTAATGAAGGGGTTAAAACGAAATAGCCTCGGGTCTTCGGAAGACCCGAGGCTACCATGGAGATGGATTGCCGCCCCCCGATGACGTCACGGGGAGCGGCGATCCAAGGTAAGATGGCGGCGCCCATGCGCCGCTATCTGTTTGAGGCTGCCGGCAGCTTTGCCGGCAGCCCACGCTGTGAAAACACCCGCGATCGGTGCTAGCACCGATCACGGATGTTACCGGTAAGCCTTTGCTGCAATATGCAGCAAAGACTTACCGGCTATGGAGAGGGCTCAGGCCATGAGCCCTCTCCATGCAGCGCGACGCGACCGCCGCCGTGAATACACGGCGGGCGGTCGCGAACCGGTTAAATGGCAGTCTGCACATATCTACTTTGAGGCTTCAGCCTCTTAGGTGATTTGGGTGTAATCTTCGCCAAGTCAAACCTAAGACCTTTTCCTATAGACAGACATTTTTCCTATAGTTTTTCACGCCTCTGCCCGAAGACCACCCACCCTGATCCCCACCTTGACAAACCCAAAGTGGCGTGCATGGCAGAAAACACCTAAACTGGCAGTTAAAGGGAGATTTGTGTGCCTTCTTCAGCACAAAACTGTTGGAGAAAGCATATTAAATTTCCCACTATATCTTACACATAAAACAGACACTTCTATTGCAGGAACAAACAGTAATGAACAGATTTAAGAAGTTTGTGTTTTGTAACTATGAGGAATCTGGACTTCCTTTACTAAATTGCCTTTCATCTTTTCATATAAAAGATTTTCTTGTGAAGTATTGATATGTTTTATTTATGACTGGTAAACTAGTTTTGCTGGGACTGTACATCAAATAGCAACCCCAAGCATGTCTTAATTTAAACCTATAGATGAACAGAGGAATAATGTTTTCAGCCTCTGAAGTCAGTGTTAACCCATTAAACTTTTAGTTGGTATAAACAGGTCAAGTGCAAAGAAGTAAAAGGACAAATGTGCCATACAAAAATGATGGACTTGTTATAGTTTGCTATTGTTATAGTTTACTATTCTGTGTCATCCATAGGCTACATATGTCCAGGCCTAAACGAGAAAGGTTGTATCAGTATGTCATGCATATATGGAGAGTATAGACTTCATCTCCTCTAAAAGTACTATAAAAGGAGGGAGAACAGTGGGGCACATTTACTAAGGGTCTGAACACCGCACTTTCGTCTGGTTTGCGATTGTTTCCATTTTGTGCCGAATTGCCCCAGGTTTTTGGCGCACGCGATATGAATGTGGCTCATCGGCGCCAGCTTGCATGCAACAGAAATCGGGGGCGTGGCCGTCGGACAACCCGATGGATTCGGACAAACTGCGGAATTTAAAAATGAAATTGTGCCGCAAGATCAAGCACTTACCAGGAAGAAGAAGGTGAACTCTGGTGGACCTCGGCG
This sequence comes from Engystomops pustulosus, assembly GCF_040894005.1. NCBI lineage: Eukaryota > Metazoa > Chordata > Amphibia > Anura > Leptodactylidae > Engystomops > Engystomops pustulosus. Next base: position 92,539,853 of record NC_092414.1, on the reverse strand, counting down.
CAGAAGCGACAGATGCAGGAACTCGGGCGCACGATCTTAGTTAATCACGGCAGACCTGAATCCTCGCCAGACAGCGCACCTCGTCGGACAACGCACCTCCTACTCTGTCCTCATTGGGGGACATGTATCATAGTTTTGTCTCTCTGTGGTGAATTTTTGAGACATTTGGCAGCTTTTTTGCGCCTTATGTATGATCATGTCTTTTTACTTGTGATAGATGTTCAGCTTTTCCTATCCTGGCAGGTGCAAATTTTGGCTTCTTTTTTAGACTTTTTGTTGCAAATGTCTCAAATTCACATGGACACAGGCCACGTAAGGGGCTTATATACAGGAGTGGAGACTACTGTTAATTTGGGATTTGAGGCTGTGTCCTGCATTTTTAAGCACTGTAGTCACACCTCAGGGATATGATGACATGTTTTATAAACGCAAATGTTAACAGTAATGTAATAAAGCAAATCACCTCTCCTCAGCTGTTGTAATTGGTTTCAAAATGCAATTAAAGTGCAATTAAAATGCTATGTTTGACCTCACCCTTAAAAGTAACCAATAAATTAAAAAAAAATGTAAATGCAAAAATTTCTGACTTTTAACCCCTTAATGACCGCCATATCGGCTTTTTACAGCGGTCATTAAGGGTACTTCTTCTGACGCGTACGCCTTTCTACGGCGGCGCGTCAGAAGAAGATTTCGGGACATCGGGTCCTGCAAGTGCCGGTGTCTGGCTGTGATATCACAGCACAGACCCGGCACTAACACCTGGGATCGGAAAAACTCAGATCCCGGGTGTTTAACCCCTTACACGCATGACCGCGGCGTGCAAGTGTGTCCCCCGTGGATCGGATCCCCCCGGTTTGCTTACCGGGGGATCCGATCCCTCCTGCCTCAGCCCTGGGTTCCGACGAGTGACCCGAGGCTGATGGCTCCTCTCTGTGCCGGGTTCCTCCTCCTGGCAGGACCCGGCTGTTTGAGCTCAGCATGCTCAGTTACTAACACTATACAAGTGTATTGCAGTGTAAGGGCTTGAACAAGCGATCGGATGATCGCTTGATCAAGGCAAGAAGTAGAAAATGTAAAAGAGTTAAAAAAAAAGATTTAGTCATTTTAGAATATAATTAAATAAATAAATAAAAAAAGAGTCCCACAATCTCCCCAGTTACACATAAAATGCAAATAAAGTATATAAAACACAAAAACACGTACATATTTGGTATCACCACGTCCGTATTAATCTGTACAATAAATCTTAAACAATATTGAACCCGCTCGGTGAACGACGTAAAAAAAAACTCGAAAAACTTCCCGTAATATACAATTTTTCATCAAACACTAAACACTAAAAATGTTCTAAAAAGTGATCAAAAAAAGTTTTGTTCCCTAACATGATGCGACTGAAAAGAACAACTCTTTCCACAAAAAATAAGCCCTCAACCAGATCTGACAACAGAAAAATACAGAAGTTATGGCCCTAAAAAGTTGTCAATAGTAAAAACAATGCGATTTTCTCCAATATTGGTTTTGTTCAGGAAAATTGAGCAAAGATGAGAAAAACAATATAAATGAGGTATCACCGTAATCGTAGTGAAGCAGAGAATAAAAATAAAATATTATTTTTACATTACGGTGAGAGGGGGAAAAAAAAGCTAAAAATCCCAAATAAAAATTGATGATTTTGTTTGTGTCCCCCTTGAAATAGTTAATAAAATCTCATGAATAAGCTTTAGACTCCCAAAATGAATTATATATACATTGTATATCATCCTGTAAATAATAAGCCCTCATATATTCGCATTACCAAAAAAATGCAAATTTATACGTTGTAAAATGTGACAATACAAATCTGCTGTGAAGGGCGCCTCCATTCATTCTATGCCCGGCCGTGCACCCATACAGCAGTTTACCACCACATATGGGGTATCGCTACACTCGGGAGGAATTGGGCATCAAATGTTGCAGTGCGTTTCATCATTTAATTTATTCTGAAACTGTCAGTTTTGGCCTAAATGAATGTATTTTCCAAAAAAATTCGAAAGTTTCTAAATCGCAGGTCCATATTAATTGTTTTAACCCATGTGAAATAATTGAAGGAAGCCTAAAATCAACATTTCCTTGTGGCAGGGACAAATTTGAAAAGATCTGTATAGATGTGATGGGCCAAAATCTTGGTCTAAAAATACAGGAACTGTCGACCTCTATAATTACAAAAAAAGGTTTCTGTTACAAATATTAAGTTCTGTCTTTCAATTGGATCAAACACTTATTTCATGTAATAAAATGCAAATTAATTATTTAAAAATCATAAATTGTGACTTTCTGGATTTTTTTTAGATTCTGTCTCTCATAGTTGAAGTGTACCTTTAATAAAAATTTAGAGACCTCCGCATTATTTCTAGGTGGGAAAACTTGAAGAATTGGCAGTGTATCAAATTTTGTCCACTACTCTCTTTCTATGAGCTTTCCTTAAAATATGATTATGTATAGTAACTGATCATTATGTATAAAGCAGGAATGATATGTTATGATTCTAACAAGAAGCAGCTCTATAACAAAGTACCAATAAGGCATGCACATTTTTATTTCAAAGTCTATTTGATAGAAACTAATGTATGTATGTCATTTGCATTGTCATCAATCCATCAAAAGTTCTAAAGTGCAAGTAATATAACAGTTTTCCGCAGAATTAAAAACATTGGTTTTCTACTGCTGTAACTTATTACTTTTCTAATATATAGTTGCAGCCTTTTGTCAGCCTATGTGTTTCTGAGCATGACATAAACAGCCTCCCACATAATCTTGCTATGGAAACTATTTTCCCTGTAAAGTAGCTGTCAATGACAGAGAGAAACTCATCTAAAAATAAAAAATCAAGGTGAGCTACAGTAAAAAAAACTTTAAACAATTTCATAGGATATTTAAGGACTTATATAGTAATTAGGACTGGAAGTTTAGAAATATGGTATATTTGCAAAATACATAAATCTTTCTTGTTGTGGAGCAGAACTGAGCAAGGTGTCACCAAAATGTACTAATTGTGCTGATCAACTGAAGGGTCTGGAAACTTATATGTTACAAATAAGGTAGAAGCAGGCAGCTAGGTGACCTCTTGCTCCAGGCTACGCTCTTGTAACTGATGTTTAAATTATTAGCAGACCTATGAATCAGCATTCACAGAAACTCATAATATTTCCTATCCGTTGGATTAGAAATAAATTGTAGACTTTTGGGGCAATCACCCCTTATGTGTTCGAGTCTACTAATTCTACTCCTACTTGTCTTCTTCTTCTCCTTCTGCTTTAATGGAGATGAAGTTCGAGCGTGATTGCAACAGTTAAATTCTATACCAGAGTGCCAAGCTTATCAACCTTGCTACTTCACTGTACATATCCCACACTGATATTAAGGATTCAAGATAGGGATATGTCATCAACAGTTATAACCTAAAAAAAAGCTTTAAATTACCACAAAGGATTTAAATTTTTTCAAGAATTCACTTCAATAACATCTTTAACTAGCAACTTCAAGAAAAACCAATAGCCATACATTACTTTTTAATAGAATATGGGAGAATCATGTTTTAAAAAGCTACTTATCTCAGGACACACATTTGTGGACATAGACAGCCAAGAATACAGACATGGAAAATACATCTGTACATTATAATGCATGTACACTCACCGGCCACTTTATTAGGTACACCTGTCCAACTGCTCGTTAACACTTAATTTCTAATCAGCCAATCACATGGCGGCAACTCAGTGCATTTAGGCATGTAGACATGGTCAAGACAATCTCCTGCAGTTCAAACCGAGCATCAGTATGGGGAATAAAGGTGATTTGAGTGCCTTTGAACGTGGCATGGTTGTTGGTGCCAGAAAGGCTGGTCTGAGTATTTCAGAAACTGCTGATCTACTGGGATGTTCACGCACAACCATCTCTAGGGTTTACAGAGAATGGTCCGAAAAAGAAAAAACATCCAGTGAGCGGCAGTTCTGTGGGCGGAAATGCCTTGTTGATGCCAGAGGTCAAGGAGAATGGGCAGACTGGTTCGAGCTGATAGAAAGGCAACAGTGACTCAAATCGTCACCCGTTACAACCAAGGTAGGCAGAAGAGCATCTCTGAACGCACAGTACGTCAAACTTTGAGGCAGATGGGCTACAGCAGCAGAAGACCACACCGGGTGCCACTCCTTTCAGCTAAGAACAGGAAACTGAGGCTACAATTTGCACAGGCTCATCGAAATTGGACAGTAGAAGATTGTAAAAATGTTGCCTGGTCTGATGAGTCTCGATTTCTGCTGCAACATTCGGATGGTAGGGTCAGAATTTGGCGTCAACAACATGAAAGCATGGATCCATCCTGCCTTGTATCAACGGTTCAGGCTGGTGGTGGTGGTGTCATGGTGTGGGGAATATTTTCTTGGCACTCTTTGGGCCCCTTGGTACCAATTGAGCATCGTTGCAATGCCACAGCCTACCTGAGTATTGTTGCTGACCATGTCCATCCCTTTATGACCACAATGTACCCAACATCTGATGGCTACTTTCAGCAGGATAATGCGCCATGTCATAAAGCTGGAATCATCTCAGACTGGTTTCTTGAACATGACAATGAGTTCACTGTACTCAAATGGCCTCCACAGTCACCAGATCTCAATCCAATAGAGCATCTTTGGGATGTGGTGGAACGGGAGATTTGCATCATGGATGTGCAGCCGACAAATCTGCGGCAACTGTGTGATGCCATCATGTCAATATGGACCAAAATCTCTGAGGAATGCTTCCAGCACCTTGTTGAACCTATGCCACGAAGAATTGAGGCAGTTCAAAAGGGGGTCCAACCCATTACTAGCATGGTGTACCTAATAAAGTGGCCGGTGAGTGTATGAATTTAACAGTTTATCAGTTCCGTCATATAATTCCCCTTTCAGTCTTTATTATTTGTTTCACTACAGAGCTGCTAGATAAGATATCTATAGAAATGGTAATGGACTATATAGCTTTGACCTGTGACCATTTCTATAACTCACTTTCCCTAATGTCATCATGGTTTTCCCTATACATGAATACCCCTCATATGGTAGTTGATAAAACAGAGAACATCAGATTTAACTATAAAAAATATTTAGGCAATCTTAGATTTAATGCACATAAGAACATGTTTTACCCTAAGCTAAAATATTATAAAACAGTAGAAGTTCCCACAGAGTTTGTAGGAAAAATTGAATATGAAATTTGATATCTGTCTGAAAAAACACATTGCTATACTTTTTGATGTTCCTGACATGAGAATGTTAGCACTGACATAGAGATTTATGACAGACACTTCAATAGCAACCTCAATATTTTAATGCCAAAAAAGACAAAATCCCTTGTATAACCTTCGATAATAAAAATAAGTATAACGTTCTGTCATGCAGTAATAAAAAAGGTAGCAATGGGAATATATTAGGGAAATGGTTTATTATTCATGTACAGTCTGTTTCTGCACTTTTCCATGGCTTTTAAAAGGAACATAGTGGGGGTCATTTATCTTATCTTTGTTTGTTTTGGATTGTTTTTGCACCTTTTTCCCGTCCGCTTCTTTGGTAATCTATCGATCTCACTTTTTCCTTGTGTTAAAGGGCTTTTTTCCAGATCTCCTTTTATGACATTTAATACAAATGTCTCAAAAATGTGGCACAAATGTCTCAAGTCACTTCTTTACATTTTCTAAGTTTTCCTTAAGTATTGCTTCATCTGGAGTTTTTGCACCAAAATGTCACAAATTTTAGGCAATTTGAAAAGATAAATGTCATTTGCGACATTTAGCACATCAGGATTAGAAGATAAATGTGTCTTACTGACAATAAACAAAAGTCCGGATGCACATTTCAAAAAGTCCCCAAAATGACTCAAAAAGTGAAATGCGCAGAAAAAAAGGAAGAAAAAATAAAGATAAATGACCCCCATTATGTGCCTCTAGGCCCTTTGAGTAAGAACCTTTTATTACTGTATATGTCATGGCAAAAGGAAGCTACAGAATTTGTCCACTTTACTCTAGGGATAATCTGTTGTATTTTGTATTGATCAAATCTTCACTATTCCCTTCCTTGCCAAGTATTTTATGTGATAACCAACTTCAACAAAATGATTGCTAGGATCAAAAGGTCAAAGGATAATCCCGTCATCAAAATAATGAAAAATGGTATGTTTCTCTCATCAAAATAATGAAAAATGGTATGTTTCTTTCTAGAGATTAAATTTTGTAGAACATTTTATATATTTGTCAAGACGTATATGATATTGTGTAGAACATTTAACAGGTGTAGTCAAATAACCACTAACATTTTAGCCCACACCATAATTAAATACAATTCAAATTAAAACAATTATATTTTTACAGATCTACCTATTATTGTAAATATGTCCTTTGCAATTGCTTATTGAGTTTTATATCCAACCGATGCACACCATAAGCTCTGAAACATTTTCTGCTAGCACTCCTTTAAGGATAAGTAACATGTTACTTATCTGTCGCATGCTACTGAAATAGATTTTTGAGTCAGTAAGCAGCTCGCTTGTACATAAAAACATGCAGATTTTAAGTTGAAATTATTCATATTCTGTAAATCATAACATATGACCATCTCCAGTTATAAGCTGTCAAAATAAAGATCAGTACTGCAACAATACTGACTATACAGATAGAAGAGAATGTAACAAAGAAAGGATATGTGGCCTAAGCTATTTTAAATTATTGGGGTAATTTTTGCATGTTGTTTTGTTGGCTGGAGACCACGACATATTCATGCTTGATATTAACATAGTACACAGAAAATATAGAAATGTTAGTAATATTGGTTTTGGTCATGTTCTAACTGTTGTTTCAACGAGCTAATACAAATGGCCGTGGTTTACACAGACACGTTTATGAGCAATCTGCTCATGCTGCAAATAATGAAACAAGTCCTATTCATGCCCATGTGTGGCCACGGCAGTCTTTTTTTTAATTGCAGCAAACACTTACTGGTAACACCAGGTGCTAGCAATGATCAAAATGGTGGCATTAAAATCATCACCAAAAGTCTGAAAAAATTACAACACAAACAGCTCCGTAAAACGAAGTATGAAAAAGTAATTAGCCCCAGAAGATGACAAAATGAAGATTTTTTTTTATATATATATATATATACAGGAGATTTGAATTTTTGTAAATGTATGAGAACATTATGAAACCTATATACATTTGGTATCCCTAGATCATACTGACCCAAAGAATAAAGTAGACATGTCATTTGGATGTGCTCAGTGAAAACCGTAAAATCCAAGCCCACAAGAAAACTACGCAAATGCATTTTTTTCACCAATTTCACTACATTTGAAATTTTTTTCCCGCTTCCCAGTATAAGGCATGGAATATTAAATACTGTCACTATGAAGTGCAATATGTTACACAGTAAACAAGCCTTTATAAAGCTCCTTACATGGAATAATAAAGATGTTGTGGATTTTGAAGGTGAGGAGTGAAGAATGAAAATGCCAAAAACCAAAAATGGCCTAGTTGTTAAGGGGTTAAGAAAATGTCTCTTAAAACTTCTAAGTGACGAGAAATACTGGGTAGATAAGATACATCGGGCGCATTAACTTACCCACTCCCAGCACAATTCCCGATCCGGACTGTCCGACGAGTACAGCTTGCTACGTGTTTGCATTTTGTGTTTTACACAGTAATCTGTGACTGTAGCCTTTATTAAGTACCAGTGGTTAGGTAAGGATGAAGGTAAGTTATTGTTCTTGATTATTTGTATACCTCCTGTGACCGGTATTTAAAAAAAATGGTGATGGAGGATTACTACTTTAAAGGGGTATTCCCATCTGGGCATTTACATTTAATTAAATTCATTTGCCTTATGTAAACATTTCTTCAATTGGATGTTATTAAAAAAAATGTTCCTGTGTGAAGATAATTTTTCATAAATGTAGTTATTCTGTCCCTAAGAAACGAGATAGCTTCCTCGGATACGACCACGTCATACTCTGGCAGCGTTGGCCAGACTTGCGCTATAAGGTCCTGCCAAACCACCAGGATTCAGCGATCATTACCACAGGGCGGCTGTAGGACATGCAGTAACTCCCGGACATTTTATATACAATAACCTTTTGTTTCTTTGTGCACTCAATCTATCAGACGTGGCCGTATCCGAGGAAGCTATCTCGTTTCTAAGGGACAACATGGTTATATTTATGAGAAATTATCTTCACACAGGAACATTTTTTTTAATAACATCCAATTGAAGAAATGTTTATATATGGCAGATTAATGAAACTGAATGTAAGTGCCCAGATGAGAATACCCCTTTAATGCTGCTTGCCTGCATTCCTCCCACTAGTTGGGAGGACAGAGGAGAAGCCTCCTGACTGCAATTGTGGGAGACATTTGGGGACATGTATCATTATTTCTGATAGTCAAATTGCGACTTTTGTATGCGACTTTTGTACGCCTTGGTCTGCACCTTGTGCAGTGTGTCTTATGTATCTTAGTTTCACAGATGTTCCATGTGACTTTTCACTTATGTATCACTTTTCAGGCAGGTGCAAAGGAAGTTTTTTTTTCATGGACCTGATTTTAACATATAAATTGGAATTATTTCTCATGCTTTAAATGTTTAACATTTTGCACATTAACCTCTTTTGTCAAAATTCTTTAAGTTTTGCATTTTTTAAAAAAATTTTTAATTGGTTACTTCTAAGGGTGAGGTCACCCGTAGAGGTTTAATTGCGTTTTTAATGCATTTTGAAACTAAACAGCTGAGGAGAGGTGATTTGCCTTATTTCATTACTGTTAACATTTGTGTTAACAAAACGCAATATAAACGCCACGTTAACGCATGTCTTAACATTGGATTTACTATGCGTTTTGTAAATTCAAATGTTAAAAGTAATGAATTAAGGCAAATCACTGCTTCTCATCTTTTGTAATTAGTTTCAAAATGCATTAAAAATGAAACATGTTAAATCCCAAATTAACAGTAGTCTCCACTCCTGTATATAACCCCCTCATGTGGCTTATGTCCATGTGTATTTGAGACATTTGCAACAAAAAGTCTCAAAAAGAAGCCAAAATTTGCGCCTCAAGGATAGGAAAAACTGAACTTGCATCACAAGTAAAAAGACAGGATCATACAAAAACTAGCCGCCAAAAGTCTCTAAAATTCACCTCAGAGAGACCAAACTATGATACATGTGGCCCATTATCTCCTAAATTTCACATGATAATTACTGGGACCATTCAACATTAGACCGTAGTGGAGACTTTTTAAAGAGGTGGAAAGCAGAAGTAGCGGGAAGCAACAGTGGGTACTAAGGCATAACCTTACCTGATTTGTTAGACACCCATAAAATTGTTTGAGGGGAGATGTGGCTGCTATTTCCTATTGCAATGGTTAATGGAATTTGCCAAAGGTAACTATAAAACAAAGAAACAAATGTAAATATTCAGCAGCTTATTCATGCTAAGTATTTCATGCTACCAACTGTAACTTATGTTCTACAGATTTTTACTCTATTATTCACAAATATGATTATTGGCAGGAAGAGGTTTTTATTTACTAGTACAGTGGTGGCGAGCCTATGGCAGAGGTGCCAGAGGTGGCATTCAGAGCCATTTCTGTGGGCACTCGGGTCATCACCCCAGGACAGAGTTCACCAGACAGGAACAAATCCACCAAATCTTCCTGCAGTCCCAGGAAACTTAAGAGATGCTGCTCTCAGCGCTATTTTAAAGCGACACTTCATTGGCTGTTTAAAACTGTGGCAAAAAAGAGAAGGTGTGGACAGACCTGCATTATCTTTGATGCTCATCCTGCTGGACCCACTATTCTTTCTCTACAGAGACCCTGGAGAGAAGCTACAATGAGAGTCTGAATTTGCCCTCCTTCCTTTAACTGTATTGGTGGCCTCAGGCCAATACGATTGATAGATGTTGAAGACCAGGTAGCAGTAAGTTACAGGTTAAAATGCCATGTTGGCACTTCACGGTAAATAAGTGGATTTTGGTTTTAGCTTGGGCACTCGGTCTCTAAAAGGTTCGTCATCACTGTACTAGTATATAATATTTTAATGTGTCATTGAATTATTACAATATACATGGCATTAAGTAACTTAAATAGAGACAGATGACATGGCTTCCTCTCCATAAAATATAATTAATAATAGTTAATATATACTCCCTACTTAGTGTCTGATTTGCAAAGTTTACAAATAAATAAAAGTTAATTATTAGTACAATCTTCTGTATCAATTCATTACACTTATGTTGTTTTTAAGTTACAATATTATGCCTTAGATTCTTTGTAAAAAAGAGTAGTATTGCTGAAGTATTCAACATTTGAATGACATGCCAGTATTTTAATAAATGCATCACACTGACAGTGATTCCAGTCATTTAGACCTTTATCAATTAACATAAATTGTATTAGACTTGCTAAAAAGGTGAGTAATAGCAACTTTTGCTTGAAGTTCTTGACCTTTAAGCTGATCTAAAACTATTGCCTCTTGGGGTTATTACTAAGAAATTAAAGTTTTCCAGGTGATGTAATTTGTCACCTTTCATAAGTAGCAGAAGTGTCAATTAATGATGGCTATGATAAATATGCAACAATTCAGGGAATCATAACTCATTGGCAAAGTATGTGACATAATGTTCTTCTTTACCTCCTGCACTTGTTATACAAATTGTGTAGATCATGCATTTCAAATGAATAAAAATAAAGCTTTAGATACAATAAAGTTTATATTATCTGTTAAATAAAGAATTATTATTACTATTTAGACATAGGTTCTACTGCTCGTCATAGGTCTGGAAACATATATTTACATTAAAAAGTAAATGAAAATACACAATAAAACATGGATTACAGTTAATTTCCAGAAAGTAGCTACTTATATGTTTTGAATGCCTAGCACATGTTTAAAGTGCATTTAGATCTATCACTTGCCATCAGTTATATTTAAGGAGCTTGTGCAGCCATTATTACTTCTTTGATGGTGTTTGTGATGAAATAATGTCTGCATGCCCTACATGCCAACCATCTGCTGGAAGGCTGCAATACATGGGACGTCACTCACAGAAAGTCCTAAGTCCTGCTGCTGCAGGTCACATGGCCTTCCAGTCCCAGAGGTTTTACACAAACTTTACCAAGATAAATACAATATAGGTGACCCTATTATGGTCTTGTACTTATCCTGGTAAAGATCCAATTAGTGGCCTAGCAAAAAACTATGGTGTGTTATTCTCCTTGTCCTAAGATCTTTTTTTTTTATCAAGCTTCAACAAGTTTATTTTACACAGGGTGTTAACACCTTCCTCTGAGTAAAGTAAAGAATATTATGTAATATGTTATTATCTTACTGTTAAAATTCTAATAAACTGTCTTAACTAACAATATCCTGTGAAATGTGACTAATGACTCAAGACATGACAAGTCACCATGTGTCTGGAACATATACATTTCTTGTTATTAAAATAATTAGGTTACCTGCAACTCTCTGTCATCTCTTTGCCTTAAATCACTATAATGATTGTCATGATCTATCACGTCTAGTTTCTTGTGTCTGCAAATGAATTTCAATCATTTCCTTATGAATTCTCTAACTTCTGATGCTTTTAAGTTCCTGATGAAAGCATAGGATGACCTGTTCTGACTTTCAATATCTTAAAGCAAGAGGAAGTGAAAATATATAAAAATGTTTCAAATAAAAAGAAACAAAAATATAGTTTTTTTTAAAATTATGGTTATTTAAAAAAAAGGGACCTGTTCAACTATAAAGCAAATGTTACTCAATACTTACACAGTTTATAGTGTGAAATTGTATTTGACCTCTGGCTATAGAATCTGTAAAAACTTGGTATGATTTTAAATATTGTTTTTATTGTGACAAGGTTGTTATTGGATAGGAGAGGAAATGCAACATTCTTCCTATTACAATCACAAGCATGTGCATTTGATCACACTAAAAGCTGTTTTCCAAATGTTTGTCTCTTGGAAAACCTGGCACAGGATTCTAGTTGCTGGAATGGAGACAGAAATGTGATCACCACTCCAGGCCACATTCAGATGGGTCTAATGATGCACCAGATGTGTGATCCCTTAAAGAATGGTAAAGAGCAATCAGGACGCTTCTCTCTACCTGGACTCAAAGAAGCTGGATCCCAATGGATTGTGAGGGTCGCCAGATGTGTTAGTTAGTGCTGGAAAGGCAAAGATTTATTTGTGGCTTTATGATCTTTTTGATGCTGATTTTCTTTGTCATTGAAGCTTTGTCATTGCTGGCCCCACGGTTTGAGCTGAACCTTAACCGGTTAAACTTTATAGAGTTCAGTTTTCCACTAAACAGTATCAATATTTTCCCTAAGGTTTTATATGATAATGAATCTCAACTTCATTCACATCAATTGAGCTGAAGTGCAATACTAGTCACATCCAGAGTAAAAGTATGGGGATATTTTTTGTAATATATACCGTATGTATATATAAATATATAATTTTTTTTTGCAATGATCACATTTAGAGATGAGCGAGTATACTCGTCCGAGTATACTGCTCGGTCGAGTATTAGCATACTCGGACCGGCTCGTTACTCGGACGAGTATCTCGCCGGCTCGAGATCGAGCAGTAAATTAATAAAATAAATTGAATAAAAGTATTTTTATTGTAAAAAAAAAATATTACACATGTTTGCAGATGTTTTACTTGTAAGAACACATTGAAATAACACTATTCTTCACTTTCCAGGTGTTCGCGCGTGTCTCCCGCTAATTTAGGAGATGTTCGGAACATCTGGAATGTGAAGAATATTGTTCTTTCAATGTTTTCTGCACTTAAATGGCCCTGTATTCACTGTTTTTAATGTTTTAATTCTATTCTTCACTTTGCAGCTGTGCGCGCGTATCTCCGAACCTATCGGGAGACACGCGCGCACACCTGCAATGTGAAGAATAGAATTAAAACATTAAAAACAGTGAACACAGGAGCATTTAAGTGCAGAACATATTGAAAGAACACTATTCTTCACATTCCAGATGTTCGTGCACATCTCCTAACTTAGCGGGAGACACGCGCGAACACCCGCAAAGTGAAGAATAGTGTTATTTCAATGTGTTCTTACAAGTAAAACATCTGCAAACATCTGGAATTTTTTTTTTGCACTGTTCTTTTACTGTTCAGTTTTATTAAAAAAATGCTCGGGTCTCCCATTGACTTCAATGGGGCTCGTTATTCGAGACGAGCACTCGAGCATCTGGAAAAGTTCGTCTCGAATAACGAGCACCCGAGCATTTTAGTGCTCGCTCATCTCTAATCACTTTCCTAAAAAGTTTGAAAAGAGTGGAAAAGTTCCTATGGTGCCAGGGTCACTTCACATAATTAAGAATGCAATAGATGTAGTCAAGATGTAATGGCCATTTCATCAGTCCAGATTCTGCCTCTCTATGCATAAGAAAAGAAAGCTTTGAGAATTATTTAGGTGTGGCATTTTTTTAGATATAGTGCTTTAACTGAAAAAAGGAAGGAAATAAAACATGAAACATCACTATACATGCAATTGGAACCAATTATATTTTACAAAATACCATCTGTGATGCACATATTTTATAAACAATCAATATTGAACATTTCCAAGAAAATAACAGTGCCCGTACCTATTATTCCTTTGCTCGAGGTCTCGGATATTTGCATCTATATTATATAAGAAGTGTTCCTGAGTAACTGTTATGCCATCATCCACAGTCTCATTTCTTATGATAGTTATAACTGGATATCCCATTTGTAGTGTCCACTGATCCATCACTTCTTGAATGTTGACATATTTGCCTTCATTTTTCAATACCTTAAAGATGAGTTAAATTAGTTGTTTTTATGAGCAAAAACCAATGTCTGCCTGCATTTACAGTCTATAATTGTTTTATGTATTGGGGGCAATTAAATGTGGCTTACCAACCCAATTCTGACTTTCACATTGACAATCCGGAACTTCCACCAGATTTATTATTCCTGTGCGCCAAAAATAATCAATTTAACTTTTTGAGGCATATATAGTACTCGTGGACAAAAATATACTATGCCTTTGCAACAAATTAGTCTATTACAGAGTAGATGGCGAGAGCTATTTGGAAACACCCCAGTTGTATCTTATAACACAGGTAATAAATTGTATCAGATGTCATTTTCAGATTTGCAGTGGATTTGCAGTGGAAATTGTGGCATACATGGTTAACAGAGTGCTTATTCTTCTTTATGCAGCATACCATACAGCTTGTGTATGAATGCTTCTGTGTATGTCTGTAACTCACCTTTGAGAGTGTGTTCCAAAGATCTTTCCTTGCAGCATTGCCATATTTGTGGGTTATTAAATAATCCTATAAATAGAGAACTCTGTTGAGTAACATGTTGAGAAAACATACTGCAATGTATACAACAGTCAACATAATTAATAATTAATTTATGGATGACATTTATCTGACTTGCCATCAGTTTATTAAAAAAGTGTGTATATCTATCTATCTATCTATCTATCTATCTATCTATCTATCTATCTATCTATACAGGCGGTCCCCTACTTAAGGACACCCGACTTACAGACAACCCATAGTTACAGACGGACCCCTCTGCCCACTGTGACCTCTGGTGAAGCTCTCTGGATGCTTTACTATAGTCCCAGGCTGCAATGATCAGCTGTAAGATGCCTGTAATGAAGCTTTATTGATAATTCTTGGTCCAATTACACCAAAAATTTTGAAACTCCAAATGTCACTGGGGCAAAAGAAAAAAAATTGTCTAGAACTTCCATTATAAAATATACAGTTTCGACTTACATACAAATTCAACTTAAGAACAAACCTCCAGACCCTATCTTGTATGTAACCCGGGGACTGCCTGTATATTATTAATTATGGCAAACTATGAGTTCAATGCTGGAGGTTATACACAATACCAATAGTTGCAGTTCCAATCTGTCAGTTTATATAAGGTGGTTTATCTATTTTTATATTCTCTCCTCGGAGCATAATAAGCCAATATAGATGACGTTCTAACTCCCTTAACCTCAAGTCAGGAGCTAAATCAGGCACACATTTTGACCTCTATTTACTAAATATTTGACCCTTGTTCACTATACTCTAAGAATGATTTCAATTCCATTATGCAAAGACTAACAGCAAATCATACAGCCTTACTCTATACATCAGTACAAGCGTTTGATAATACTAATAATAATACTTATTGATTTGCACATTTAACTATTTTTCCTACTTTCGTAATAATAAATATCCACATGAAATATAGAGCATTTTTGCCTAGTAAAATTAAGTGGTGGAAAGTTTTACATAATATACCAATCCTTGCCAGCAAAAGAAATATCCTTAATGGAAATGACATGTATCCAGAATCTGGGCAAACATTTAGGGTTCTGTGGCAACTTTTTACTATTTTGCACAAGTTAAAGGACACCTGTCATCAGGTCTGTGTCACTTGTCCTGTCACTACTACCTGTTGGAGCAGCTCACAAGGATCCCATCCCAGCCTTTATCTAGTTATTTCATACATTATTCATTGTAAAATCATCTATTTTTTATCATGTAAATGAGGCTGGTCACATGGTCAGAGGCAGTGATGTCACCCCTGTTACCCCTCCCCTCTCAACCCCCTGCTCATGTCTGTGTGTAATGTATTGTAAAGCATTGCTAGTGTGTGTGCTGCATCTGCTGACATGCTGCATCCTCCTAATATACAGGTGAGAGACACAGACATCAGCTACACATGAATCTGACATGTTCTGCTGTAACATGGCTGCCTGGAGCTGCTGTATCTCTCCTAAACTCACACACATGCACACACAGGCTGCTGGGAGTGTGGCCGCCAGCACCAGGAAGCACATCATTATACAGCCTCACATCATTATACAGGCTGTCAGTCATGCACTGGGGGTGTGGCTGTGCCTCCCACTCATGAATAAGGTGGACAGCTTGAATATGCTAATGCTTCATTGGACATTTCACAGGTTATTTGCATACAGCTTTAGGACCTCATTGCTTAGGTTTACAGGCATGTAGAGGGACAATGAAGGGATAGAGGCAATGCTCTCTAATGGCAGTTTATGAAAATCTATTTAGTTTAGGAGGTTATTTTGCATGACGGGTTCTCTTTAAAGTTTCAATAATCAAATCAATAGCTATTTGAATGAAGAACAACTTTGCCTTTTAGCTTTGTTACCTATTTCCAGCAGTTTCTTTGCTATACCCCTCAGATTATCTCAGTCCTGAAGAAGCTTCCTCACCTGTCAAGCTCTGGAGACCGTCCTATTAACAAATCTACAACAACTCTACAGACTCATAGGTGGGGAGTCATGTCTCCACCCACTTTACCTCTTGTGAGAAAGATTTTTATGAAACACTTGCAGTACAGAGAATTCCATAATTTTGGAAAGAAAAGGGTGAGCAGCACAATATAGGATTTGTTATCTAAGTTATTAATTGGGGAATGACATTTGAGAAATTGGTAAAATAATTATATTTTTACAGTTACGCTTTAAGGGAAAACATCCTTACGAAAAAGATTTATGTTTTCAACAAGCTTAATGTTCAATATATTTCTTAAAAAAAAACACTTTAGATTTTTTACATTTTTTCAGTTACTGCAGGGGTTTATCACCCCATTATTTGGTTTCTTGCACTACTTCTTGAGATTTTTTTTTTCTCAGTTGAAACTGAGTCTCAAAAAGTCTCATAAAGTAGTAAAAGAAACCAGAAACCAGATAATTTGGCGATAAATCCTGTCCACTATCTGTAATCTTTTATAAATAGTACTATAACATGCAATTTTTACTTTGGTCACTTGGGTTAAGACTGACTTTTGCAAATTGTGTATTATGTTTCTGTGCAGCAGTCACATCATTTACATCACAGACAAGAGTTCTAAAGAAGATAATACTTTAGGATTGATATAGAGCCTCTATATAGAACATCATAATGTCCTCCACTACTGACAACAGCTGATGCCAAATCTTATTGATATATCCTATTTCCACAAAGCATAGATAACTCGCCATAGAGCTCAATTAGTCAGCCAGTATTGTGTCCTATGTTTTTGAGAGCTGTAAAGTATAAAACTAAAATCTGTTGCTAGATGGCAACCCTCAAAATCAAGGACAGAAAATAGAACAAAAAAATATACAATCTGAAAATAAAAACTAATCTGAAAATAAAAACTAATTAGAAAAAAGTGATAAATGTTGTCATCTGGTTTTAATGAGTCAAAACAAAACTTGTTATAGCATTCCATTGGTATGCATTGATATATATTTTGAATGTCTCCTTTTCCTACTCTTATATGATGGCTGACTTGACTATATGAACGTTTAATGTGAAGGGATTTAATATCCCTAAGAAACAAGACCAGATACTACATTTCCTGCATAAGAAACCCCACTTTAAAGATTGCTATTATTCGACTTGGCATCACTCGCCTGGGTCTGATGATCACTCCAAAGGGTTCTTTGGTTTTTATTATTCCTTTTCTCAAGAGGTGTTGGAATTGCAAGTTGACCCTAGGGGGAGGTATCTATTTGTTAAAATCTCATGTTCTTTTTCAATGTTTTTCTATCCAAATTTGCAGACTTACCTGAGAGGGATAGGTTGCCTAAGATGAAAGCATATATTGCTACTCGCAGATCTCTAATAGGCTATGACATTAAGCAACAGGAAGCAGATTTCCCCCCATAGGACAGTGATGGCTAACCTATGGCACTGGTGCCGGAGGTGGCACTCAGAGCCCTTTCTGTGGGCACTCAGGCCATCACCAGAGAGGACTCCAGGTATCTTCCTGCAGTCCCAAACATCCTAGGACTTGCTGTGCACAGAGCTATTTTAAAGTGACAGGACTACCTGGGACTATTTTCTGCTTTATTGGTGTCCTCAGGCGCTGGTATCAATGAAAACTGTGACAGAGAAGGGAGTATAAATCACAAATTAAATTTCTGTGCTGGCACTTTGCGATAAATAAGCGGGTCTTTGTTGTAGTTTGGGCACTCGGTCTCTAAAAGGTTTGCCATCACTGCCATAGGAGTTGGCAATTGCCATCAAAGGACTCAAGAAAGGCAAAGGCATAGGTCCTGATGGGCACACTTCCAGGTTCTTAAAGCTGTTCTCCAAGGTATTATCATCATCAATGCTCCTAGTGTTCAATGACATCTCTAGCATAGAGGCTTTCCCACCACAAGCTGTACAGACCCACATCACTGCCATCCCCAAACCAGTGAAGGATCCCTCAGTTTGTGGTAGTTATAGATGGATCTTACTGATCAATATTAATCTGAAGCTTCACCGGAAGATTATAGATACCAGGCTAAAATTCCTTCTTCCTAAAGTAATCTGAACCAAGTTTATTTTGTGGCAGGTAGAGAGGCCAGGGACAATACCCTTAATACAATCTTGTTGGCCACATATGCCAAATTTAGGGGTCCCACTGTGCCTTTTGTCGATGGATGCTAAAAAGCATTTGACAGGGTCAGTTGGTACTTTCTTCCACTTTCAAAGTTGGGCCCTGTTATGCTCAGACGAATTATGGCTCTTTACAGCTGCCCTTCTGCTCAGGTAACGTTCAGTGATGTATTGACGGATCCGTTTCCCACGCTTTTGGGGGCATTTCTTTAGAGTCTCACCATTGAAATTTGTCTCTTTATGCAGATGACTTGCTATTGTATTTCACTGCCCCCTCCTCTTAACTATTTCAAACTTGATTTTAGAATTTGAAGCCTTTGGGTCCCTGAATAACTTTAAGGTTAACATGAATAAAACCGAAATCACAAATATCTCCATGACCTTGAGTGTGTGGACTCCGGTACAAGACAACTTCACTTCTAGGGATAGTGTAGATCTGTTTAATATTTAGGGATTAAGATGATGCAGGCAACCTATATTCTTCCAATTATGACAAACTAATGATGACCTTGATAGGGAAGAAATGTATTGAACCCTTTATTTTTGTCTTGGTTTCGGTGCATGTAGCCATCAAAATGCATAGACTCCCCAAAATTATCTATGCATTAAAAGCCTTACCAATTCCCCTTCCAAGGTTATTTTTTAACAAGCTCATGGTCTAAGGTTATAAAATGTTTTTGGAGGGCACAACACCCTTGCATTAGTTACTCTCTATTAACCCATTACAAAATTGGGTTCACTGGTTTCTGAGTTATATCATAAAGAAGTGGTCAGCACATGTGTGTTGGATCTTCATCATAATTCTACTTCAAAATTATACATCCAATGGGTTTTAACAATATCTACAACCCTGATATATATATATATATATATATATATATATATATATATATATATATATATACATATATATGAATAACATAATATATATATACATATATATGAATAACACAAGCAGTTTTGAGCAGACACAAACTGCGGCACAAGTCACTGCCGTTTTGGGAAGCATTGTTATTGATGACGTTATAGGAAGTTGCAACCCTCCACAAAATATTATTGCTGTCATGTGCGGCAACCATCCGAAGATGTTAACGGGAGCTACCACCGTCCCCAAAATGTTACTGTTGGTGTGTGCGGCCACAGTGATTTAAATGTCACTGGATACTTGCAGGCAGTATTTACACACAGCATGGGGGGGGGTGTAAACTTTTTTTTTGGCACATTAAATATTTACCATACAGATTTATACATAAATTTGCGAATTTTCCACTGGGCTTGCAAAGGTAGCCACACAATAATTTTTCAGTGTTGCATCTGATATATCTTTAAAATCCAGATGTGGATGCATGAAAAAGTCACAATTTGGGCATAAATCATGGTTTAAAAGTTGCAAATAAATGCCAGTTCCACCAAGGCGTAGGTTGCAGAAGAGGTTTCAAACTTTTGTGCGATATTTTAATATTTTAATTTTAAGTCGTTAAGTCCAAAACCCAGACAAACCAAGAAAAGACATGCAAAAATTTCCTGAGTAAAAATAACTGATCCACTTAAAAGAGGTTTGCCAAGGAAAGAAAGTTCTCAAATTTTAGAGCCCATGAAAAAACCTCTAGTGAAGTTCACACAATAAACATCCTTTAACCCCCCTGCTTTACAATTGTACTCCATTTTATTGCTTTTTTAGCACCTATAACTCAGTGATGCTCAGTGTAAGATTGCCAATCTTGTTACATTATCAATGTCCAGGTTTATTTACACTTTTATTTAGTTACTGAACTTTCACTAGTATCTGACACATAAAAAAGTGAGATGAGACAGTTCAGAGATGATAGATGACGAGATCCATGAGATGGATATAGCACACCATGGCACTCTCCAGCACTGCAATTTCAGCTATATCACACACACAGCTCTGCTGTACCTCCTTCCCCTCTTGTCTGTAGTTTGTAGATTTAGCCTCCCCACACTGATGTTTGCTGAGTCTGTGTGTATGTAAGCTCATTTTGGAAAAATCTGTCCAACCCTAAAGTGAGAAGATTAACGGTCGGATAGAGGCCGGTTGGAATTATATCTGTGAAATGCTGTATTTTTGTTAATAACAGTAAATTAGAGAATTTGTTATTTTGCTATCCTGAGTATATTTAACAATCATGTTTTAATAAAAAATGTAGAAAAGCACATATATAGTGTAGTAGCTTAAGATATTTTCTTCACTAAATAATGCGTATGTGCTCACTTATTTAGTTGTGTTATAGTCACAACCAACTTTCCTTGCTTGATCTTTTCATCCACTTATGTGGTAGCCCAAAATTCAGAGGGTCTAATCAAATATCTAATGCAAGTTTGAGTGTATAGCCCATTTGGCGCCCGACCGCGGGTTTATCCGTTGATTTATATAAAACTTCTTCTTACCAAATTACATATGATAAAATATCTCTTTAATAAAATCACATTAGTTAGTTATATTCAATGCAGAGACACATTTCGAACCCGAACCGGGTTCGTCCTCAGTCTAGGTTGGACTGAAATAAACAGTTAAACCCTTGGTCGGGCGGCAAAAGTTTTTTTCTTGGGCTATACACTCAAACTTGCATTGGACCTTTAAGTTACTAAGAATGTAATTCCCAAAGAAAATCAGGCACCAACAAATGTAGTCAGAGGGAGTAGCTCTATTTGCAGCTTGTGTCTAGCATCCATAAAGTTTCACAGACTTTCACAGACAGACTCTTCTGCACTTCTGTGTTCCCTGCTTGTGTATTGTATATAGTCTCCAGATTGTCACCTTATTGTTCTCTGCTCTCTTTCCACTTCTCTGTCTTTGATCATGTTCAGCTGCATCATCACATGTATTTGGTGCTCATAGTGTCCTTGATTTCCTACAGTAAACATAATTTTCTTAGCTATAATTTGTATGCTAGTTAATTAGCTTGCCTAAAATGGCTCAAAAACACATTGGGGAAGATTTTTTTTTTATTTCTAGTTCTCCTATCAGTATTGGTTTTTTTGGCTTGTTTCTTATTCTACTTTTTATAGGATATTTTTTTCTTGTGTTAAATTGGACCATGGCTTGTTATTTTAACAAGTTTACGTATTGTAGAGGTTGCAAACTCACACATTTTTTGTGCAAAAAAGGTGTAAAGTTTGTTGTTCTGTTTCTTTCAGACAAGTTCACCAGCTGAGACAAGGCATGCTTTTGCACATTTTTTGCAAGCCAACTCAACTAACATACACTAAAACATCTGAATAACAAAAGTCCTTCACTAGTTGAAGTTGCAAAAAGTAAGCAAATTTCTCAAAAATAAGCAACTTACGAGGCAAACATAACATACATCTAAAACACTGCACCATGATTTCTCAGTAAACTACAATTAAACTTTTGCTTATGGTAGAATTACAGGAAATTAATTTCTTTATTTAGAAGAAGTTCCAAAGCCTCATGAGAAGAATATAACATAGGCTGTTAGCTGCAGAGACTTAATGAAGACTCAAATAGGAATGGGACAGACTGCCCAGTAAAAACTCTAAGAACTTTAAAGTAAAACTTATTTGTTCAAATTCGTTAATTCAGTAGTTATACTAAAATAATAAAGTGGAGAATGACCAAAACACCGGTATATGGTACTGTATGTATGCCAGTAGAGCAATTTTTGCCTGACGTATTTTACCAATTAAGGACAGGTGAAATAACACAGAGCATTGATTTGTCCTCCAGCAATTGTAATAACATTGACACTATTAGTTATCAACCTGAGGCTGATTTACAAGAGCTTGTGCCTCTAGAGACTAAAAAACAATTCAGTCTCCACAGCGATGATTTTGTTCCTCAGCAAAAGGCATGCTACCTCTGTCAAAGAAAGCTATAGGTTGTAGGGAACATAGAGGTGTCGTATGTGGACTACCAAAGTACTAAATAAAATCCAATTCTATTATCACACAATTCCCAAAGCCAATTTAGGTCTCCTTGGCACAGGGAACAGGGATTACTTTTAATTAGGTTGACACAGTGGGCAATAACCTTATCTTATAGCTATTGTAATACACAGTACATTCCCAATATACACTGATTGTTACAGTATTTTTCTTTCATATCATCTATCTATCCATGCTGTATGCCTGTCTTTTATACTCAATGGTTATTTTAAAAGAGAAAAATACCAGATATGTTCTTCCTTACTTCCTCTTGACTGGAAATGACTGAGATATGCATATTATAAAATGAGCAGCTTTTCCTAGAGGTTGTATAATATTGAGGTACATTTTCCAAAAGTAATATAGTAACTACACGATTAAACAAGTTTACCTTAACAGCCTATAAATTACATTAAATAGTTGCAGTCAACAAGGGCGTAACTATAGGGTTATCAGCCATAAAAGCTGATTAATTAGGTATGCAGTGACATACTTATTGCCTATGATAAACTTAGCACTATTTCACTAAGTGAGGCTAATAATACACATTCAGGATTCTAATAAGTTTTGTGCAAATATCACTAAGCCTTGAATCAAATAAACTGGAGAGTAAATACACAATAATAAAATCAAGCAGGGTAAACATAACTAATTCCTCTTGTCTTATTTAGCTTGACTCAGGTCCCAAATTATTGGAAAATACATCCCTAATTAGTTCACTGTAAGGAATCTCATGCTTCTGTCTTCAATAAAATAGTTTTCTTCCAAGTTGCTAAAATTAATAAACAATTTTAATATTTACACGCACACATTGGATTGCTTTATTCTGCTACAGTATCTGGATTTTCACAAAAAAATGTAATCATAATATGATGCCACAGTACAATTAAGGAGAAAAAATGATTACACAAACCACACACAGTAACTTTTAGATGTATTTATACATTTTAACTGATACTTCTATCCATGGGATAAGACCCTTCATTCTTCTCAAAAGACTTTTATTGACTTTTATTGAAGACCCTGTTCCAGTCATGGAGGCTGCAGTATACAAGGCAGCTACTCTGCCCCCTCACGGATGCTGACACTGTCAGTTCAAAGAAAATTCCTGGGGACGGGGTGAGGAGGAAGTTATAATGAGACAGTTAATTTGTTTGACTCAGATCTGCCATATCATTTACCATTACCTTAGGAAGCGATTGAAAGTGATGCTGGCTGTATGAAGAGAAATCAACATTCTTCCTCACCTCTCCCACAGGAATTCTCTTCCACCCGGTTAGCAGTAACAGCCCCAATGAGGAGGAAAGGGTAGCTTGACTGTATGCTGCATTTTGCTGCCTCCATGACTGGAGGAGTCTTATTTAGAAGAATGGTGGCTCTAATCCCATGGATAGAGTTATAGTTTAAGTTGGGGAAAGGAAGTAGCACCCACAGCCCCTGTAATTTGCAGTTACTATTGACTTCAGCATTTAAAGAGAATTTATCACCAGTGAACCCCCCACAAATCACACACAGTACCTATTATATGTCTTTTTACATGTTTCACCAATGCCTCTATCCATGGGATTAGAGCCAGCATTCTTCTTAAAAAGATTGTTTTTTGATGTTCTCTTTTCTGGTCATGGAGGCAGAAAAGCTACAGCATACAGTCAAGGTAGCCACCTCACTGACTAAAAGGTACATGTAGAAAGTATAGTGTATGGTTTGTGGAGGAAGGGTGACTGGTGACAGGTTAAGCTACTATACGTAAAAAGAAAAGGTTTCAAGCTGATCATATGAATCACAGAAGACTAATTTGTTGTTTAAAGATTATTTTCAGCACACAAAACAATAGTAACTTCTCACAGCAATTCTAAGCTACCTTCTGAATATCTGCTTTTCTGAGCATAGCATCACAACTCAAGTCAAGTCATGTGATTGGAGCCAAACCGCCATTCGTACTACAGTCACTGGTTTAAACTACTGCAGGAAAAAGCATTGTAGCCCCTTTAGTCTCATAGTTAGAGGGACCCATATAAATCACAAAGTAATTGCATGTTTAAGCTACATATTTGTATTTTGTGTTATAAGAGTAATCATTTTGTAAAAATTATATCAGAATCCCTTTCTCTTATAGTAAAGAAGAGAGTCAAATTTATCAAATTATCTGTCCCCGCATATCAAGTTGTATCTTTGAATACTATCTGTGCTGGCAAAATATGGTTCGCGGTGAATTGGTAGAGACATTATTCTAATAAGCTCTCTATTTGGATGACTAGGGATTAACCCTAGTGTCAGACTGAGTGTCAGTCTACCTCCTCTTTCATAAAATTATGCAGTGATTAGGCCCATATGAAGTCCAGAAGTTGGGTTACTATGTCATATGCAATATTAAATATTTGCAATATCTTTCCCCTCTGAAGTATCTGTAAATTTGCACCTGCTTTAAAACTATGCATTTCAAATCTAAATATTCTAACTCACGGCTCATTTCTCCTGCACAAAACTTCTAGGTAACCTTACACCTCCATTTGCTTTTAGAAACAAGGAACACAGTGGAGTTTTCAAATGGAAAATCCGATTAGGGGCCAGATGGAAAATCATAAATAGGGAGTCAATGGGAGTCATTGTGACTCATTTGGGCACATTATATATATGTGTGCCTAAATGTGTGACTTTTCCACTCACTTAGCAAAATTAGCTGTGCAAGAATTTTTTAGTGTTGCACATGATATACCCTTAAAATCCAGATATAAAAAGTCACAATTTTTGTGCAAAGCCAGGTTAAAAAAGTAGCAAATAAACTCCAGTCCTAAGGTAGGAAAAACTTTAGAAAAGGTTTCAGAAGAGTTTGAAACTTTTGTGCATTGCAAAAACCACATAAACTCAGCTGCCTGATATATCAACCTCTAAGATAAATCAAACAAGCCCTAAACCTGGAAAAAACAAGAAAAGACGACACGGTACAGTGAGCATACGTTGTGCACACGTACCAAGAACGGACGCCATAGACAACTATGGGGGACATATATGCAGCTATACATTTTTGGGTGTATAGACGTCCCCCATACGTTCATGTGCATGGACCCTAATACTTCATGTATAACCTCACACAAGCTTTCTTAGTTACCAATCAAAGGTCAGTGCACATATTAATGACTTATGGTAAAATAGAAACTGAACTGTGATTGGTTGCTAGAAGCTGAGCTGTGATTTGTTGCTAACTGCCACAGCAGCCAGCAGACACTGGGGCACATTTAATAAGGGTCCACGGACCGCGATTCTGTCGGGTCTCCCGAATATTTTTTCTTTTTTGCACCGAATTGCCCCGGGATTTTGGCGCACGTGATCGTGTTGTGGAGCATCGCTTGCGTGTGACAGAAATAGGGGGGCGTGCCGTTGGACAACCCTACTGATTTGGGCAAACCGTGGAATTTTAAAACGAAGTTGTGCCACAAGATCAAGCACTTACATGCACCAGGAAGAAGAAGGTGAACTCCGGTGGACCTCAGCGGGGAAGCAACACATGAAGGAAATTGGACGCACAATCTTAGTGAATCGCGGCAGACCGGAATCATCGTCAGACAACGCACAGCGGGGATCGTGACAGGACCGGATAAGTAAATATGCCCCACTGACTCCTGTAGATGGTAGTTAATAAGTGTATTTTGGAAAGTGCAAGGTTAAAATTTAAAACCTAGTCTATGGCGTTCCCAGACAGTACCAGGCAGTGGCAAAATTTGGTGATTGTAAATGTGACAGCGCAGACTTGTTTAGCAGACACACACACAAAAACTTTCAGCTTTATGTATTAGATCATAGAAGAACATGGCAAAAAATACCTGTCCCATGTTTACTATGCAAAAGACTTCATTTCTAGTATCCAGTGTTTCTGCTAATGCCTACCTGATTAATTAGAACACTTCTTCATGGGATATATAAGATTATTTTGGTATCCAGACAGACTATAAATAAGACATGCTATAAAGAATGGCTTGCAATGCCCCTGGAAGAAGCTGTCATGCTGAAACACATGTTGGGTACAATAGTTGGTCTGTACTGTGGAGAATCAATCAAACTACCCAGTGCACAGCAGTATTCATCATGCTGACTGATATCATCTGAACTTAGACAAAAACCTGGAACAGTTCCTACTGTTAAATACGAAGAATAAATTTGTGAAAACTCTGTTTTGGAGTTCCACGAAAGACACTGCCATTAATAAAAATAACCCACTGTTCTTACAGAATACAGACGCTGTTGTTCCAGGTGCAAAGCCTTAACTCATATATAATTAATTCCCACTACTCTAGTGGTGTATTACATTTTAGCCAAACACATCCTTCTTGCCATTAAAAATGTGAAGGTTATCTTCAAGATGACCTACCTGCTGTGAAGAGAATATCATGTATGTGATAGATATAAAGTCTATCTATCTTTATATATATATATATCTTTACACGTACTTTGATTCTATAACTTTTTTTTTTACAATCCTATATTGTTTCAAATTCACTAGAACATACTGTACTACATTGGTTTACATAAAACATATAGTCTAACATCATCTTTATTAGTTCTTCTTCCAATACATCCATATCCTAATACAAATATCAGCTCTGTACCATAGTCTTAGTCCCTTAAGATGAATGAATAAATATAAAGTTGGATTCTACATAGCACCATCTGGGTCAAACTTGTCTCAGTTTGTGCTCTTGTACCATCAGTGAACAGGATCATTATGTGGTGAACTGCATTAATTTATATGCTCTGATACTTAACCTTGTTGTGAAAAACTACTGAAGGTTAAAGCAAAAGTATGGTAAAAGTATGAAATATGGCCATGATTTAATGAGTGAAGGCTCCTTCAGTGTTTTAATTACATTCACATTTGGTCATAAACAGCCATAAATGCACACTTTTTATAGTGCAAATGTTAATTACACTTTAAAGACCAGATAGGATCTCCCAGGAAGGAATAGAAGGCTGCCTAAATGAACGCTTAACGCTTAACTTAAACTTAATAAGTCTCTGCCGATAGTTTTAGAGAAGCTAAGTTTCTGAAGAGATAATACTACCAGGAATCCTTTTTCTAATTGTATGGAGAATTGTGTAATTTTTTTAATCTGTAATTTGGGTTTCTAAATTGTTGATGGACTTGGGTAGACAGGCACCTATTTACCTTATTAATATTAATTATTAATTTAAAAGTAGGTAGTGGCAGTGAGGATTGGGTTAACCATAGCACAGCGGAGAGAGAAGGAGGGGGAGAGCGCTGCTCACCCCCGACCCCTCTCCATAGGGATATATGGTGCACGGCGCCGTATGCCGTGGAAAAATAGGACATGTCCTATTTTTTCACGGGGTATGGAGCTGTATGGTGCACCATACCGCTCCCGTAGGGTGCCGTCCGCCCATTGCCGTCAATGGGGGACGTATATCGGCCGTACATACATCGGCCGTATATACGTCCCCCATGCGGCAGTGTGAATGAGGCCTATGGTAAAGGTGCCATCTTGTGTAGGAGGCTCTCTGGCGTAGGTGCACCCATTGACGTCACTCGAGTGTAGGAGGTTTGTCACAATAAGGCATAACTACATCTACTACTCAACCTTTCCATTGGAATTCAACAAACATGTAAGATATAATATAATTATTAAACAAAGTTACTAAGGTAAAGTCTGTTTAAAGAAAAAAATAAAGTTTGTAGTTTATTAATAAAAATAAAGCATTTCACAGATATGATTCCAACTTTTTTTTCCAACACAATTTTGGTGGCCCCTAGATCCGATCCTGGATCTTTTGAGTTTACGGTGTGTAAACATTTTGTTCTGTCTGACACTGAGCTGAGCTGCTCTCTACCTCTAGCCCCCACCCTTGTGTTCCAAGACAAGCTCACACAGAGACACACACACTGACTTCCTCCAGGAAAACAGCAGCAGCATCAAGAGGAGAATAAAGCCACAAGTTGCAGGCATATATGATCTTTATCCGGGGGGGGGGGGGGTGATGGGGAGGGGGTATATAGCAGAGCTGTGTATGTTATGGCTGTGATAGTAGAGCTGAGATTGTCACATGTAATATGCATCTCATGGATCTCATCATCTCTCATCTCTGATCTGTCTCATCTTTCTTTCTATGTAAAAGTGTAAAGTAAGGGTTTAAAAATGATCTTTATTGTGTAAAAATCACTAGGGGATTAAAAATCTGAGAAATGTATTTCATGGGCAAACCCCTTTAATGACCACCGTAAAAAACTGAAATGGTGGTTATTAAAGGGGTTAAAAAGTATATATACTAAAATGGCATGAGACAATAAATTGTTATAATCCAGCCATGCATGCTATCTATATTTACATATGTTAAAGAATTCACATTTGTGATAATGCCAGCTGGATTCCAGCAAGACACTGTAATAAGATGCCACCATTGTAAAATTTCTACGCTCCTATTTATTTCACGATAAACTGTGAGCCAGATTATTAAAATGCAGATGTGTTTATGTGCTACAAAAACTCAAGCACAAAGTGTCAGACCATGTAAATTTACATCGTGGGTCTGCTGAGCTTTGGAGCTCAAAGTGCCTAGAGCCCGAAGTGTGGGCTGGAGCCCGCAGCCAGATCTTGTTGCAGTGAGCTCAGCAGATTTCTGTGGCACATAACCTTTTAAAAAGCATCAGAAAAGCGAGTGTGGGAGCTTGGTGGCGAGTGTGCATTGATCCGAAGTGTGTGCACTGTCCTAAGTGGGACTTATGTTTAAGGGAAGGAGTACTTTTTGGATCCAGCAACAAATAGATAAGTGCATCTACATTTTTATTTCCTGAATTTCATTGTGTGAGTTTTATTGCAACCAAGTAGATCTGAAGGTATTTTACTTGCATAATCTGTACATTGTGTTGGGGGTATAGGTAGGCATTCACCTTGCTTATCTAGACAGTATAGTCACAGGTGCTGCCTAATTAATAGTGGGGTGTGGCTATCTAATTAGCAGCCTTTATATACTTCTGTGGTCAGTTTGTTTGGTGGTTTGCAGCCAGATCTTGTTGCAGTGAGCTCAGCAGATTTCTGTGGCATATAACCTTTTAAAAAGCATCAGAAAAGTGAGTGTGGGAGCTTGGTGGCGAGTGTGCATTGATCCGAAGTGTGTGCAGTGTCCTAAGTGGGACTTACGTTTAAGGGACTTACGTTTGAGGGACTTTAGCAGGTAACTGCTGTATTTTGTGTTACTTTGACTGTAAATTCTTCTTTTTGTGCATATTTCTATTGTAATCCCCATTAGAACAATGGACTCCATAAGTGGCATTGCTACACAGAGTACATCCTGTGACATGTATGCTTTCCTTGAACAGTCGTTCGAGGGGGAATACTGCTGTGTGGGATGGGTGAAAATTGGAAGCCCAGATTCTGGATCTAAATGAGCAAGTTTCAAGGCTGCGGGCAATTGACAATATGGAGCGAAGTTTGCTGCTCCTGGAGCACAAACTCTCTGGGGAAGATGGGTGTGGGGAGGGAAGTATGGAGGTGCAGAGTGAGGGGGCAGCTAGTTGGGTAACATGTAGAAGGCGGGGTAGAGGGAAGAGTTGTAGGGAGTCTAGTCCTGATCTGGTGCACCCCAATAAGTTTGCCAGGCTGGCGGATGAGGGGGAAATCAGCTCTGGGATAGCAATGCTGCACAAGACATGGCCTCTAGCAACCAGGGGACTGTCTGCTCCAGTAAGAAGGGTAATGGGAGCACAGGCACGGTCAGACAGGTGCTGGTAGTGGGAGATTCAATTATTAGGGGAACACACAGGGCAATCTGTCACAAAGACCGTGCATACCGAACAGTGTGTTGTTTGCCGGGTGCTCGGGTTCGGCATGTTGCGGATCGCGTTGACAGATTACTGGGAGGGGCTGGTGAGGAACCAGCGGTCATGGTCCACATTGGCACTAATGACAAAGTAACAGGTAGGTGGAAGGTCCTTAAAAATGATTTCAGGGATTTAGGCCATAAGCTTAGGGCAAGGACCTCAAAGGTAGTTTTCTCCTAAATACTACCTGTACCACGTCCCACACCAGAAAGGCAGCAGGAGATCAGGGAGGTAAATAAGTGGCTCAAAAGTTGGTGTAGGAAGGAGGGTTTTGGGTTCATGGAGAACTGGGCTGACTTTTCTGTCGGCTACAGGCTCTACAGTAGGGATGGGCTGCACCTCAATGGGGAGGGTGCAGCTGTTTTGGGGGAAAAAATGGCTAGAATGTTGGAGGAGTGTTTAAACTAGAGACCTGGGGGGAGGGCAACTACACTTGTGCAGGGCAAATAGACAGTGTAGATAGAGAGCTGGGAAGAGTCATAGTCCATGGGGGAGGAAGGGGGGCTGGAATAAGATTGGGGAATAAGAACAAAATGAATAGGGATAAGGAAAACCATATAAAGTGTATGTACACAAATGCCAGAAGCCTCACAAACAAGATGGAGGAACTGGAACTCTTGATGTTGGAGCGGAAATATGATATAGTGGGTATCAGCAAGACATGGCTGGACAGTAGCTGTGACTGGGCTGTTACTATAGATGGTTATAGTCTTTTTAAAAAGGATTGTATAAATAAAAAAGTGGGAGGGGTTTGTTTATATGTGAATTCTTGCCTCAAGCCTGTCTTGCAAGATGAAATCAGTAACGCAAATGCAAATGTGGAGTCCCTATGGGTGGAGATAAGAGGAGGGAAAAAGAATAATAAAATATTACTAGGGGTTTGTTATAAGGCTCCCATTAGCAGAGGAAATACTGATAAGTGAAATGGATGCGACTTCAAAGCATGGTGAAGTACTTATGATGGGGGACCGCAAATACCCAGATATTGACTGGATATTGACTGGATATTGATTATAAGGCCACAAAAATAGAGACTGAGAGAAATATTGCTAGGGAGAGCAAAAATAACCCCAAATTATTTTTCAAGTATATAAATGATAAGAAACTAAAAACAAAGAGTGTGGGTCCCCTTAGAAATAACACGAGGGTCATGGTGTAAGGAGATGAGGAAAGGGCCAATCTCAAGAATGTCGCCTTCTCAACTGTCTTTACCCAGAAAAATCCCCTGGTGGAAGACACAATGAGGAATAATGTAAATTCTTTTTGGAATGACAACAGTTTAACCCAGGAAGAGGTACGGCACTGCCTCGCAACCACTAAAATAGATAAATCACCGGGGCCAGATGGCATACACCCCCGGGTTCTGCATGAACTATGTACCGTGATAGACAGACCGTTATTTTTAATATTTGAAGATTCCCTGAGGACTGATTATGTGCCACAGGACTGGCGCATAGCAAATGTGGTACCAATATACAAAAAAGGATCAAAAAGCGATCCTGGAAACTACAGACCCGTGAGTCTAACTTCTTTGGTGGGAAAAATATTTGAGGGGTTTGTGAGAGATACTACCCTGGAGTATCTCACTGTGCACAACCTTATAACCCAGCGTCAGCATGGGTTTATGAGAGATCGGCCCTTTCAGACTAATCTGATTGGTTTCTACAAGGAGGTAAGTTCAAGACTGGATCTGGGGGACGCTGTGGATGTTGTAGATCTGGACTTTTCAAAGGCATTTGACACCGTGCCACATAAAAGGTTGGTATATAAAATGGGGAAAGGGAAAATCTGTGTATTTGGGTAAATAATTGGCTTAGTGATAGAAAACAGAGGGTCGTCATAAATGGCACATTCTCAGATTGGGTTGACGTTACCAGTGGAGTGCCACAGGGGTCAGTATTGGGGCCATTTCTTTTTAATATTTTTATTAATGACCTTGTAGTGGGTTTACACAGTCAAGTTTCAATATTTGCAGATGATACTAAGCTGTGTAAAGTAATAAATACTGAGGTAGATAGTTTAGCATTACAGAGGGATTTGTGGAAGCTTGAGGAGTGGACAGAGAAATGGTTGATGAGGTTTAATGTAGATAAATGTAAAGTTATGCACTTGGGCCAGGGAAACAAAAAGTATAATTATGTTCTAAACAGTCAATTACTTGGTAAAACTGAAGCTGAAAAGGACTTGGGGGTATTGGTGGATGGTAAACTTAATTTTTGTGACCAGAGCCAGGCGGCTACTGCTAAAGCATATAAAATTATTGGATGTATCAAGAGAGGAATAGATTTTCATGATTAAGACATAGTTTTGCCCTTATACAAATCCCTGGTCAGACCACAAATGGAATACTGTGTACAGTTTTGGGCACCAGTGTATAAAAAGGATATAGTAGAGCTGGAACGGGTGCAGAGGAGAGCAACCAGGATTATTAGGGGAATGGGGGGATTAGAATACACTGACAGATTACAAAATTTGGGATTATTCAGTTTAGAAAAAAGACGACTGAGGGGAGACCTCATTACAATGTACAAATACCTGAACGGACAGTGCAAGGATCTCTCGAAAGATCTTTTTATACCTAGGCCTGTGACCAAGACAAGGGGGCATCCTCTGCGCCTGGAGGAGAGGCGATTTTTGATCAACATAGACAAAGGTTCTTTACTGTAAGAGCAGTGAGACTATGGAACTCTCTGCCGCAGGAGGTTGTTATGGCGGACTCTATGTACATGTTCAAGAGAGGCCTGGATGCCTTTCTGGAAAGAAAAAATATCACGGGTTATGGGGATAAAACATTTATTTAATTCTTAAAGGTTGGACTTGATGGACTCGTGTCTTTTTCCAGCCTTATATACTATGATACTATGAATAACTATAGAATTATTCCATTCAGCAGAAAAACTGCTGGAAGGTGACAGTTTCTCTTTATGGAATAATCAGATTAAGATATAGATACATTTAATATAATTTATAAATACAGTTTGATGACCTGTATCTCTAAAAACATGATTGTACTATTAACCCAGGATTTTATTTATTGCAGCAATAATAAATAATTTATAAATAAGGATGGACGGTATACAATTTAAATTTTTACCCTTGCATCAACATGAATGTCACAGTATTGCGGGTAATCATGAACCCATAACTTTGACAGATCATCACAGCTATCATATACAGCTTTATGACCCAACTGCACTGCAATGAGAAAGGGCTGATTGATCTCATGGGAATGTTAATCGTTCCCTAATTTTATTTTGCACGCTCAGCTAATAGTTCATGTGATTTTCATCTGCTAAATTTTCTGCATGTTTATTAATCAAAACATTTATGTTTACACAATATTTATGGAGGTCAGTAATTTCTATTCTGTTTTTTGAACCAATACCATGTGAACATTGCCAAATGTTAGTAATATTTCAGAATTGTAACAGTACAACAAACATTGTGATTACTATTTAGTGATGGATTTAGTGAGTTGTAGTAATTATTACCATGATTCCCTAAAATAAAGACAATGGCTGACATTTATCAAAAACAGTGCAAACTGCACTAGGTGAACAAAAATTCACATTTAATGTTGAACAAAAAATACATTTAACAATATACTGTCATATACTGTCTAAGGCTACATTCACACTGACGTATGGAGGACGTATATACGGCCGATATACGGCCTCCATAGACGTCAATGGGCGCCCGGCGCCCTACGGGAGCGGTACAGTGCAGCACACGTGCAGCACTGTACCGCTCCGTACCCAGAAAAAGATAGGACCTGTCCTATCTTTCTCCGTAGTACGGCGCCGAGCGCCAATAATTCCTATGGAGAGGGGCGGGGGTGAGCTGCGCTCACCTCCTCCTCCTCTCCCTGTACACTGCCGTTGCCCGCTACGGTACGGTACGGGCGGGCAACGGCAGTGTGAATATAGCCTAATATATAGTCATGCCATCACAAACATCAGCATAACCCTCTTAATTCCATAAAGAATTTCTTGTGACTATTTGCATGCACAACAATCTATGGCACATTTTCCCAATCCTGGAAGTCATATCATCATCTTGTGGAATGTATGACTTAGACTTTGGGGGAGCTGTAGCAATGACTGCCAATAGGTCTTATTTTGAGGGAAACAAGGTATGTGGACATTTTGTCAAATATGAAAATAGTAGCTACAGTAACTAAAGTTTCTTCCTAGATAATCTTCAGAGCAAAGCTCTAAACCTCCCCAAATATACACATTTGAATGATTCCAATATTTCACTTTAATTCATTTACACAATTTATTTAGTCTCAATATGATTTAAACATTATGGGCCCTGGTCCACAGTATAATTCTTTATTTTATTATAACTGATGCAGTATACTATTCAGACTAATGCTGGCAGCTCATTCAGACCTATGGCAAAGTCTTATTGCGCAAATTCAGATAGTGACATGAGGGTCTACAATAGGTCTATCACCACCATGACAATGCATCAGCAACATGCAATATCACTGCAGTGTTGTTGTTCTGGCAAGGGGGACTAGTACCACCAATGCCCCTTAAATTTTGCAGTCACTATTTACTTCAGCATTTAAAGAGAAGCTGTCACTAGTTGGAGCCCCCTTCCCCCAACCCCACACAAGCCACAACAGTACCTTTCAGTCTTTATAAATGTTCTACTGATTCTAACAAAGACTTTTATTAATGTTTGATTAACCCCTTGGGGCCTCTTTTGGCCTTAAGGACGAGCTCCCATTTTTCAAATCTGGCCTGTGTCACTATAAGTGGTTATAGCTTTGGAACGCCATGAGATATCCAGGGGATTTTGAGATTGTTTTCTCGTGACACATTCTACTTCAAATTAGTTTAAAAATTTGGATGAAATCTTTTGCGTTTAGTTATGAAAAAAAAAAATTGGCAAAAATTTGGAAAAATTCTTATTTTCAACGTTCTAAATTCTCTACTTTTGATGCAGATAGTAATAGCACCCAAATAAATTCATAACTTACATTTCCCAAATGTCTGCTTTATGTTGGCATGGTTTTTAAGATTCCACATATTTTACTAGAATGTTATGAGGCTCAGAATTTAGGTATCATTTTTCACATTTTTTGTAAAATCACCAAAACCTGTATTTAGATGGACCTGCTCATCTTCTAATTGACTGTGAGAGGCCTAAATAATAGCGAGACCCCATTACGGAAACTACACCCCTCAACGTATGAAAAAACACTTTTAAGAAGTTTGTTAACCCTTTAGGTGTTTTATAGGGGTTAAAACAAAATGGAGGTGCAGTCTGCAAATTGTAATGTTTTTTCACAATACACTCATTTTGGGTGGAAAATTAAACATTTACAATGGATTAAATGAAAAAAGGCTCCACAAAGTTTGATACCCAATTTCTCCCGAGTACACCGATACCCTATATGGTGGTGACCTGCTGTATGGGCACACGGACGGGCATAGAAGGGAAGGAGGCGCCATCCAGATCAGATTTGCTATGTCATATTGTACAGGCTATAATTTTTTTCTATTTTTAATGTGGACCTATAGGGGCTTATTTCTTTTGCCACATGAGATGCACTTTTATGGTACGTAATTGGCTAATTGGTGGGATTTTAGTAACTCTTTGTTGGTGGAGGAAATGAAAATCATCAATTTTTGGGAAATTTTTATGTGTTTTTTTTTTTGGACGTTAACCATACCATAAAAATAGTATATTATTTTTATTTTGTCACCACGATTACGAAAAGACCTCATTTATATAGATTTTTTATTTTTTCCTAATTGTACTGAATAAAAAGTAATTTGGCAAAAATGTCTTTCATATGCATAACTTTTTTATTTTTTGCCTCATAAATCCGGTTAAGGGCTTATTTTTTGCGAGAAGGATTGTTCTTTTTAGTGGTCTTAGAGTGCATAACATTTTTTAAATTACTTTTTATAGCATTTTTTATAGGGTATTAATTGAAAATTATCTTTTTTTTAATCTTTTTTTTTATCTTTTTTTTTTTACGGGGTTCACTTTGCAGATCTAATAATGATATAATGATTCTATTTTATTATGCATATTGTTACGGACGCAGGGATACCAAATATGTGGGGGTTTTGTGTATTTTATTCAATTGTACTGAATAAAAACTAATTTGGAGAAAAGCTTGTTCATTTTGGCATCACCATCTTTTCATATGCATAACTTTTTTATTTATCAGCTGACAAATCTGGTTAGGGGCTTATTTTTTGCGAGAAGAGTTTTTCTTTTTAGTGGGCTTATTTTAGAGTGCATAACATTTTTTAAATCACTTTTTAGAGCATTTTTTATAGGGTATTAATTAAAAATGATCTTTTTTCGGAAAGTTTTTGCGTTTTTTTTTTTTCTCCGGCGTTTACCGTGCAGGTTCAGTAATGATTCTGTTTTATTATACAGATTGTTACGGACGCAGCAATACCAAATATGCAGGGTTTTTTTTGCGTTTTTGTGTTTTTTATACTTTATTAAGTGTTTTTATGGGAAAGTGCCATTTTAGGGGCTTATATTTTAATGTATTTATTTTTTTATTTATTATAATGTGTAGTGTTTAGTGTTTTTAAATTTTTTTTTACTTATACATACTTGAACTTAAACCAGTGATGCTCTGATCACTGGTTCAAGTCCAATACACTGCTCTACAATACTATTTTATCGTAGAGCAGTGTAAACTGTCTGGGCATGCAGGCTCATGCTCAGACACTTTACAGTCAGACCCGGAAGGGGTCTGACTGGCAGGGACATCGGGCAGCTCCGGGGCACATGCCAGTCCTCGGAGCTGCCCAGAAGAGGATCAGATCCCCCGGTAAGCGCAAACACCCTTACAAGCATGACTGCGGCGTGTAAGGGGTTAACACCCGCGATCGGAGTTGGCTCCGATAGCGGGTGTTAGCACAGGCTGTCAGCTGTGATAGACAGCTGACAGCCGCTGCTTCTGGTGCCGGCTCCGTTTGTGAGCCGGTGCCAGAAGCAGGACGGTATAGCACGTCCCTGTGCGCTTAACATGTAGCCCCAGGGACGTACTATAACGTCCAGGTGCGCCTAGAGGTTAAAGACTTTTATTAATGTTCTCTATTCCAGTTATGAAGGTGGGGAGTGGCAGCATACAGTCAAGCTACGCCGCTCAAGATGGTGATGCCCTATGGAAGGTAAACTGGTTAACTGCCGCAATCAGTGCCAACCCTGACCTTGATAGTAACAGGCTGGTGTAGCTGTATTATACAGCTGACACCCGCCGTGTATGGAGAGAGCTCAGCCCGTGAGCTCTCTCCATACAACCCCAGGATCACCAGGACGTAATACATCCTGGTGTGCGTAAGGGTTAAACATCCATTGTAGCACGCTGTGAGTTGTATGTTACAGCTAACACTAATTTCTGATCCCTCATGTAACATTATATATTATGTACAAAGTAACAGATTTTCTCTTTTGTACAAAGGATCATCCAACTTTGTAAAGTGTGCCATTAAACTTATTTTAAACATAAATATTTTATACTTATTATAAACATAAATGACTGAGGAATCCCAATGAGACCACAATCTCTGCACATTTCTATTTAGAAATGAATTACAGTCATGATACAGTCTTCTACTGTCAAAACTAAGTAAATAATAATATACTGTATATGCAATTGAAGGATATCAAAACATACTGCATTGTCAAATATGATTGCATCAGCTTTCTTGAGAAAGGACATTTGAAACGTGTAGCAAAGCTGCTTTAGTTTTTTAACTGTCTAATAAGCGCCTTAAGATGAAGTACTGTGACTGGTTGTTTTTTGTGAAATTGTTAAACATAGGACGCTGGCTTCCTATCTTCTGATTTTTGGGCATCATCTCGTGTAGTTTATTATGCATGTCCATCTCTTCTCATTGTATAATTCCTCCTAATTGTTTTTGCCCTGCTTGTCTGGCCAGGTAATAACATACAGAAATCTATCAAAATATTTTGTTATTTGGAAAATGTCCATATAAAGCATGTCTGCTGTTTGATATTCTGGAAGAACTCATTGATATTTGGCACCTAGGGTCCCACATTTATTAAAACCCTGCACCAGTTTTTTTGTCTGATTTTGCACATTCTTTTCATTGCAAACTGCTTGCACATGTTTTTATAAACCCCCTGTGACATTTTGGGGTGCACTATACCTGACGCAACACAAAATATTGTACTGAAAGGGGCGTTCTGTGGCACAGTCAGACCGTGCAAAACACATTTATCATGCAGTGTCCAACAGAATTGTGTTGCACTCTCTATTTTTAAGGTGCACCAAAAGAAGTCTGTAGACTTTGTCAGAGCAGTGCAAGGGGTGCGAAATTCATGAAGAGCATGTGCCACAATTTATGAATCTGGCACAACCAGCACACTCCACAGGCTACCGCACCTAGTGCAGCTTACACTTTTTGATGAACGTGGGCCAATATACTCAATACACAAAAATAGTAAAACCTTTATCTGTTTAATATTTTTCACATTATATCCACTACATTGGTTGCTTTTATGATTCACAAAATTTTATGAGCTTTCTAAAGAAGGCGGCGTTATTCCCAAGATGGCTGGCACAGGAAACTACAAGTCCCATGATCCTGCAGTTCTCAGTAACAGCTTCTCCCTTTCATTCTCTGATGCCAATGATGATCTAACAGACTGACCTGCTCTGTTACCCTAGTAATGATGTGTATGTAACTGCCATCACTGTACATTGTCCCACTGAAATGACGTCTCACCACAACACTGGTCATACTGGATATACTGGAATCACCGGTCGAGCAGGACACGCCCCCTCTGATGCCAGGTAATATAAGATAAATGGTGATTTATGTGGATGTAAGTAAAACTATTTTTAGCTAAAAGGGTGTCAGGTATTTAATACGGCTGTATAGGAACCTGTCACTGGCTGTACACGTGCAAATGCGGTGACAGGTTCCCTTTAAATATACATTTGTTGTTATTATATATTTAGTGGCGTGTCAAGCCACTTGAAGATGCTAACACCCACAGTAACAGTGATTTTTATAGTGGTGCTGCTCAAAATTTTGGTTTACTATTTACATATTCATTTATTCATATAGGTTAGGATGTTGCATAATATGACCACTATAAAGTATTAATATGAAATTGCTGTCACCTTTTATCATTTAATGTCTCCTGTTATGACTGACGGATTGTTCATTCAGGATATACACAGCTTATATATCAGAACAACTGGCTTCCACAGACTGATCCAATTTTTATGCCTGAGTTGTACGTTTGCCAGATGTCTTAAATGAGTACTGTCAATTGTTTGGAGCAGACAGTATCTTTATGCTTTCTCCTACTGAATAAAGCACATGCTAATAGAACATACAAGTTTCTGACAGAGAATGTTACACCTCTGGGAGATATGTAATTGACATGCATCAATGAAAATGTCTGATCGCACATTCCCTTCAGCTGTATATATTTGCAATCTTAGCCAACTAATTACAAATAATAAAATGCTCTGGATCTTATTGTGCACTGGGGATTTTGAGTCGTGTCACTTGATGACAACTGATTTATTGGAAATTCAGAGAGTTTCTCTCATCAATTTGCTGGTCTCAAAGAAGCATTTCTGGTCTTATGTATTTAAATCAATAACATATGTCAATTCCAAATGAGAGAACAGAAGGAGAGATCAGGTACAGAGCAATTCATTAAATATGATCTGTCCATGGTAAATGTCATCAAGACGTAGACCTCTTTAGCTTAAATTAGCTTTTCATTTCCATGCTAAAGACTCACTGCTTAAGATTAACACTTTAAAGCCAAAGCTCATTTTCACCTTGAGTACCAAACTCAATTTTTAACCCCTTTACGCAAAAAGACTTTCCTGACCGCCCAGAATGGACGGGGGGAGGGAGGGGGGTATAAAGAGGGATCATGGGCTGAGCCCTCTTCATACTCACCGGGTGTTTGCTGCACAATGGAGCAAACGTGTAGGTGTTAACCCTTTGATTGCCGCTGGTAAAGCTGTTTTAGGCTATTACAATGTGTGATTTGTACATTGTAATAGATGATGTGTAAAATCCCCATGTACTTCCATACAGTAGTATGGCAGTATATGATAGGATCAATCAGACAACCTAGGGTTAAATTATCCTAAAGGGTCTGAAATACAGTAAAAAAAATGTAAAAAAGTTTTTAAAAAATTAAATTAAAAAACCTAAAAATTCAAATCACCAACAATAATAAAAATCATAGACATGTTATATATAGTCGCGTCACAAAATGTCCAATTTATCAAAATAGAATAACGTTTTTTCCCGTAAAAAAATCACTTTTTTGCCATCTTGCAAAATCTAAGAAATTAAATAAAAAGTGCTAAAAAGGTTGTACAGTCCTCAAAATGGTAGAATTGAAAATGTCATCAAAAGTCGCAAAAAATGACACCGCAGACCTCCGTGGTTAAAAAGTTATTAGTGCCAGAAGACAGCAAAATGAAGATTTTTGCTTTTCGTACAGGAGGTTTTTCTAGCCTACTAGAAAATGGAAAAAAAGAGTTTTTTTCATCATTTTTACAGCATTCACAATTTTTTTCCCGCTTCCCTGTACACGGCATGGAATATTAAATACCATCACTATGAAGTGCAATTTGTTATGCAGAAAACAAGCTGTCACACAGCTCGTTACAAGCAAAAATAAAAAAGTTATAGATTTTTTTAAGTTTGGGAGTGAAAAATAGTAATGTAAAAATGAAAAAAGGGCCTGGTCCTTAAAATTTCCAAGTTTCACTAAATGCAATAATAACTCTAGAACGTTTCACCTTGGCAAAGAGATTTTAGGATTGTCAGATTTTCCGACATATGGTTCTTCACATTAGTGGGGTTGATACATTTTGTATTTATTTATGAAAAAAATGAAAATGGAAGGAGTGCCATTACGCTTTTGGATGGCAGATTTGGATGGAATAGTTTTTATTAGACACATTTAAAAAGCTTCTAAGATACCTTGAACAAAAATCCCCAACAAATGACCCCATTGTGGAAACTACATTCCTCAAAGGAATCTATCAAGGGACACAGTGAGCATTTTAACCCTACAGTTGTTTCATGGTTATTTACTTGTATAACTTTGACTCAAATAATATAAAATTTCAAACACCATTAAAGGAAATCTAAAAAACATACCTTGAGAATGCTGTAGCTACACTGATGCAGAAAAATATCTTGTTTTTATCTCTGAACTGAGTGTTTTTCTCAAAAATAAATAAACGCATTACTTCCAGATATACAGGAGCTGCCTGAACTTTCCAGACAGGACTAACCAACCTGAGCTGGATGACTCATACACAGCAGCTGGGGGATGGTGCAGAGATTGATGACTTCTGACTGCCAGGAACAACACAGTGATGACATATTCTCGGCTTATGCTGGGCAGGACAAGGCAGGAGAAGTGCATAATTTGGGTGAGGAGAAATGCCTCTGACCAGCCAGAGAAGCACCAGAGCCTCATTTTCATAATTTTAACTTTTTCTTTTCGCAAAACCACTAAGTTCAGAGATTAAACTAGATGTGTTTCTGAATCAGTGTAGCTACAGCATTCTCAAGGTATTCAGCATTCTCAAGGTATTCACAATGAATAAAAGCAAATGGTAAGTTTCCTTTAAAGAAGGGTTAAAGAAGAAAAGGCATTCATTGTTTATTAAACAAGCTGTTCTGGTTAAAGAAATACCCCACTTGTGGTCAAAAACTCCTACTGGGGGCCCACAATAGGGAAGGTTTACCAGTTGGCTTATGGGGTTTACTCGAACAGTTTTTAGGTATTTTGTCACATTTGCAGAGATTCAGGATCAAGAAAAACACACTGAGGGACCCTATCTCAGAGATTTAATCTCTTAAGGATTTTATCAAGGAACACAGTAAGCATTTTAGTCAGCAAATTTTGCATTAAGTATATTGGGTGCCCCAAATAATGGACTACTCATATTCTCTGATAAAATGTCATAAGAGCCCTAAAGGTTGAAAAAATGATTTTTTGGAACTTTGTAGAGATACTTTTTTGCAGTTTACTGTGTAGCATGGAAAACATTTTACTTTTATTCTATGGATCATTATGGTGATATCAGATTTAAATACAATTTTTATGTTTTTAAGTCGTTTGCAGAAAAAAAATTACTTTAAAATTATTTTCACCTCTTCTAAGAGGTGTAAATTTTTTGTTGTTGCTGTTTTAGTGCTTATTTTTTGTAGGACGAGTTGTACTTTTTTACTTTTTTTATTGGTATCATATCTGGGCATATGTGACTTTTTGATCACTTTTAATCCTTTGATCACTGTTTTTTCCTCCCCTCATTTCAAAAGAGATAACTTTATTACTTTTTTGTTAAAAGAGATGCATATGAGTTTGTTATTTGCAAGACAAACTGTATAATTTATATGCCTGTTTGATAATTTTTTATTCAAATTTTCATGAATGGGAAAAGTAGCAATTCTAACATTTGGGAGTTATTTTCCATTACAGTGTTCACAGCTGGGGATAATCCTTTTTTAAATTGTAATAGAACTGGCAGTTTGGGATGTAGAGATACCTAGCATGTTCATGACTTTCACTGAAAGTTATTTTTATATGTGTTCCCATGTGTTTTTATAGTTTCTAAGAGACTGTAGACTGCCCTGGCAACTCCATGATGTAATCATCACGGAGATGGTGGTGCCCACTAGGTAGCAATTGATACAGCTGACACCTACTGATTATGGAAAGAGCTCCGCCCATGAGCTGTCTATATACCCCCCCCTTCCAACACACACACACACACAGTACCAGGATGTAATAGTACATCCATGTGCATCTGGGTGAGCAAAAGGGTTAATCCTGTTTTTTGTGAATTAGTTGGGCAAATTTTTTAATGTTATGTTTTTTACGACGTTCACTGTGCTGACTGATAAATTATTTTATTGAAATTTTTTAATGGAGAATTTAGGAGATGTTTATTATGTTTGAATGATTTATATTTCATTATAAACTTTTTTTTACATTTTTTCACAATTGCCAACCTACCACACAAACAGCAAGGCAGAGGGAGATTGTGAGGATATTTATGGG
Source organism: Engystomops pustulosus (assembly GCF_040894005.1). Classification (NCBI taxonomy): domain Eukaryota; kingdom Metazoa; phylum Chordata; class Amphibia; order Anura; family Leptodactylidae; genus Engystomops; species Engystomops pustulosus. The sequence goes on along the minus strand of NC_092414.1, from coordinate 92,496,573 downwards.
GTCTGCTTCTGAGCCATTGAGATCTAAAGTCTATACACGTATGTCAGGATGTGGCATCATATACATGTACAACCAAATGCGGGAAGGGGTTAAATACACATAGGCAATTTACAATTTACTGTAATCTGGCAGTAAATATATCTGTTAAATAAGGAAAATAGTTTTAAAAAGTCCCTAAATAAATATGAAAGAGAAAATGGTTAAAAAATTATATTTCAAAAACTGTGTACATACTGGGGGACCATATATAATTTGGGTTAACAATTGGTATAGTTATAACAAAACTGAGGATTCTCATTAATTAAACAAAAAGTAAAATTATGCTTTTAATATTGAATTACTTGGTATAATTGCAGCAGAAAAAGACTTGGGTATATTTGTGGACAGTAAACATAGTTTTAGAGACAAGTGCCTGGTGGCTGCTGCCAAAGAAAATAAAATAATGGGATGTATTAACAGAGGTGGCCAGGTGATGATCTAATTAAAATGTGCAAATATTTGAAAGGAACGTACAGGGATCTTTCTCACGAATTTTTTTATACTGGTCTGAGGCCAAGGCAAGGAGACTAATACTAATAAAAGAAAGACAGTTGTTCTATTGTAATAGACAGGGATTCTTTACTGAAACAGGATTGAGGCTTCAGAACTTAGAACGTTGTGATGACTGACACCTTGTACATGTTCAAGAGGGGCATAAACTTGAGAGGAAAAATATCATGTTATGCAAAACACATACCGTATTTTTTGGAATATAAGGCGCACCCTCAATAAATGCCTGATAAAATGTCTTTGTTCATATATAAGGCGCACCGGATTATAAGGTGCTCCTGGTCATAAGAATGAATGACCAGCAGGTGGCAGACCTGTGCACACTTCAAGGCAGCTGTTGTCTAGAAGTACGGTTTATTAATAAGGCGCACTGGACTATAAGGCACACCTTTGATTTCTAAAAAATCTAAGGATTTGTGTGCGCCCTATAGTCTGAAAAATACGGTATATGGGAAAATGAGGCATTGATCCAGTGATTTATTTTAACTTGATTTGTGAAGGATTTTTTCCCTATGACCAATTGACATCAACATTATAGGGATTTTATGAATGAAAAGTGATGTCCATCGGCAGCAGGCGAAAAAAGTCAGTGGCTGGTAAAAAAAGGCTTTATTGAAAAAACAATGGTTAAAACAAGGATACCATGGTAGCAGGTTACGCGTTTCAGACCCTAGAGAGCGGGTCCTGAGTCAGAGCGTAACCTGCTACCATGGTATCCTTGTTTTAACCATTGTTTTTTCAATAAAGCCTTTTTTTACCAGCCACTGACTTTTTTCGCCTGCTGCCGATGGAATCACTTTTTCATTCATTCTCATCTCATGTGCTTGGAACCGGAGCAGCAACGTAACCATCTGTGCACGGCATACACGAGCTTACTACAAACTCAGGGGTGAACATATACCACTGCATTTTTTTTGTAAGACTATTTAAAGGGAACCTGTCACCAGATTTTCACTAATAGGCTTAATAAAAAGTTTGCATAGTACTATACTAACATGTGCCCAAATTATCCCCAGAACATGAAGTTTGTAAGCTAACCTGGCGTGAGTTCTATTCGTGCAAGGTAGTGTGTCTCACCTTATGTAGCACAGTATGAGTCATCAGTCCAAGGGAGGGGAGAAGGGACTAACCAAGTGGATTTTTTATCTTGCAACACTAAGCAGCATACCAGATAGATACATACAACATGCCAAAAACTTCAGATGCAGCCAGAGATTCACGGACCATGAAAAAATTAAGAAGGCAGCACAGTTCTGACAAGCACTGAGGTAATTAATCCTCTTGTTGTGGATACAAGACTCTTGCGGTTAGCCATTGTAAATGAACCAAGAACAGGTACACATTGTAATTATCAGGTTGTAATAAATCTATTTAGTCTTGCGTACACAATTTTTATACCCCTAGCCAGTGCAAGTGTGATTGTCTGTTTAATATAATTACCTTGTTTTTACAAAAAGTTCATTGGGCACCTTTTAAGGTTTGCAGAGAGCAGACTTTATTAAAGGTGACCCTGTCTGTGAAACACTTTAGTCTGTCATCAAAAACCATGACCAAGAGATCCAATGATGTCCATGTTTTAATACAGTGTCTCAAGTTAGTTTTTTGGTGCATTTTGATAAGCATTAGATACTTATCCTCAAAGGCCCAACCCAATCTTGGCACTTTTGAGCACATTTAGTAGGGGCTGTGCGCCAGTGTTCTGGTGGACTTTGCATGTTCTTTTAGGTACTAGCACAGGTATTGAAGTGTCTGCACCACAATTGTGTCACACACAACCCCTTTGTGGTGCAGCTGCACTAGACAGAATCGGTGCACCAAAAAAAAATGGTGTACTCTGTCAGGGCAGTGCAGTGAGCACCAGATTCATGAAGAACATGTTCCCGAAATCCTGAATATGGCAGATGCTGCACTATACACAGGGAAACTGCATTAAGTACAGTTTGCCCTGTTCTTAGTAAAGGTGCAGTATTGTGACATATTTTAGTTCCAACTACTAAACCATGCCCCTTTGCCATCAAATCACGCCCACTTATTGAGTAAAACATAACTAAGTGTTCCACGTGCTGTATAAAACAACTGAAACAGAAGTGGTCAAATAGAATCAATGACCCGTGATCACTTATCCTTATAGCAAAAATACATACAAAGAAGTGATCTAAAACATAACTTTTACTGAAGTCTCAAGATGCATATAAAATACAATACAAAAAATGCTGCTTCCAAGCAGAATCCTTTGTGCATGAACCCCATCTAGGAAAGAAATAGACATTTGCAGAACATGAGCTGGGTGGCCTTGATGTTCACAATATACAGATAATGAAACTGAGGAACTAGTACGTGGCTCACCTTGTAGGCTCAGCAGCATATGTCACCAAACACACTATCCATATTCATCGAACGTGATGCGTGTCTATTAGTGTTCTCTCAGGCAAGATACGTCAAAGTGCTTGTCCAGAAAAAAGGACACACCGTATCCATGTAGAGTGAAAAGGAAGATGACAATATCTTGGTGCTTTTTGCTTCACCTTCATTTTTGACCCCTTGATACTTGTCGGTATATGCAACTCACCAATTGCAAACTCCCTTTTATAATAGGGACCATCCCCACTGTGTCTCCCACCTAAAGTATGGTAGGACTGCTTAATATTGACACTGGAAACCTATTATACCACCTATTTGGCTTTGGGTGTCTTGGTCTATTGATTGAATCAATGTTTTATGATTGTTCTCAATAGGGACTCTTTTCGTGCACCGCATTTCCCCTGATGAGCCCAGGAAGGGTGAAACAGGTCCTGTCAGGATTTGGTTGCCTTGACCCCTATGATGTGTATTAGTGTCTTTAGGATGACCTTTGTCCATAACTTGCTACTAGACACCTATTTTCTTTCCTACTGGGACCACTCTGGTTGTGTAGGCTTTTTGATAGGGCTATCCAGCCAGGGATAACTTCCTGTTGGGGTTGTGGCCAACTAGGACCACAACTCTGAGGTTAGGTTTTCAGGGTATCAGAAAAGTTGGACTTAGGGTGTATCAGGGAGTATGACATTATCATCTTGACCCCATTCTTGACATCCACAAGTCCCATCTTACCCTGTTTACATTCACCTATCCTATTCACCTATTTCTTTCCTAGGTGGGGTTCATGCACAAAGGATTCTGCTTGGAAGCAGCATTTTTGTATTGTATTTTATATGCATCTTGAGACTTCAGTAAAAGTTACGTTTTAGATCACTTCTTTGTATGTATTTTAACTGAAACATTTAGAAGAGTACTTTTCTACATATGTCTTCTGCAATTGACAAACTCTAAACTTTGGTCAATCCTAAACATCATAAATGATCCTACAAATATAAGAAAATACATAAATCCTCTGGTCACTTTCACTGATTGTATTTACAATGCTAAAATGATTTCTACAGTGTACAGTGTTTATTCAAAGAGAACAACCAATATTTTTGTTAGCTGTGTACTGAAATTTTTATCATCTCCCATGGAGCCAAAATTGACAGACCAAAGAAGTCCTTGAAAAAAGTCCTTGACTTGAAAATAAAGCCCTTGATGGACCAAAAAGAGTCTCTTCAAAGAAAGGCGTTTTTCAAATCTTCAATAGTTCCATTTAAAAAAACATTATTTTAGTATTTTTCATTCTTGTGTCACCTGGACATTTTTGTAATTAAAAATGAAAAAAAAAAATTGATGGCGAGGGGAGATACATGGACAAAAAATAATAATTATTAAAATACTTTAATTTGAAACGGCTATTCAATTATAGAAGAAAGCAGGTAAAGGGTATAAATTAAGTCTAATTTAGACAGTAAGATATCTAAAATTTAGTCTGCCTGCTACTAAGGTCTAAAAGCAACAACATATCTTTATTTGGTACTCATAAAAGCATTGCTAAAATTAAATGATACAACCTTACATTATTAATTGTTTGCATTGCATTTAATCATCATGTTTCAAGAATTGTTATTGTCTTCTCAAGGGTGTAGAGTCAAAAGAAGGCAATTATACAAAGTGAACCAATACAGATGGAAAACAATACACATTGCATTGTAGTGCTTTCACCTTGTTATTTACATCAGTCAGCACCTGTACAGAATTAGAAATGCTTAGCCTTGATTGCAACAAAACAGAATAAACTAATTGATGGTATTGTAATTCATTTACATGTTTTACAAATATAGTTGTGGCTCATTGAGCAAATGCTGACTTCAAACTGACTTTAGGTTGTATAATGATTTCCCTGCAATAATATTTTATGTAAGTCATGTTTACAATTCCTATGGTGTTCACAACATCCTTAAATCTGTATCGTATTGTTTTCTATGGATAACAATGGGGTACATGTATCATAAGTACAGGCAGTTCCCTACTTAAGGACACCCGACTTACAGATGACCCCTAGTTAAAGACGGACCCCTCTGCTCACTGTGACCTCTGATGAAACTCTCTGAATGCTTTACTTTAGTTTCAGGCTGCAATGGTCAGCTGTAAAGTATCTGTAATGAAGCTTTATTGATAATGCCTGGTCCTATGACTTTCAAAAAAAGTTTGAAACTCCAATTGTCACTGGGGCAAAAATAATTTTTGCCTGGATCTACAATTATAAAATATACAGTTTTGACTTGCATACAAATTCAACTTAAGAACAAACCTATGGAACCTATCTTGTACGTAACCCGGGGACTGCCTCTAATTTATATGCCTGGTCAGGGTCAGCCGTAGGTTTGCAACAAAAGGTACGACTTTTAGCAACTTATTTAAAAAGTTGCAACTTTTACATCTGGATTCAGGTGATAACTCAGGGAACACTGCAGAAAACTAGACAATGGAGAACTTTGAAAGAACACTATGTTAGACACAAAAAGTTGCAAATAAGCACATGTCCCATGAAAAGTCACAAAAAAATAAAGAAAGAGGCAAGCAAAAAGTTTGATAAATATGCCCCAATGAGAATAACTTCTTTTTCAGCTTGTTGAAAAGGGAGCATTCCTCCCTACTAAGAAATGCCAGGTTTCTGGTATCTGTTTCTTCTGCAAAAATACATGTTCAATGTTCAGATTTTATACTTTTAAAACAAACCAGAAAATTCACTGAAAGAATACCATATACTGTAAATAATTTAGAATAAGCCAATTCGAATATAAGCCTAGACACCTGATTTTACCTATCCTATTGAGTATAAGCATAGTCTTGGAAGAACATTGGTCATAGCCTCCCCTCACTAATGAAATGCACAACAGCCTCCCCTCACTAATAAAATGTCCATAAGCTTCACCTTATTAATTAAATGTCCAGAAGCGTCCCCCCAGTAATAATATGCCCAGCTGCAGTACCTTGTTATATAAAAAAAAATAAACCCAGTATTTACCTCTGATGCACCTAGAAGCTCCCCCCCCCCCTCCCTCCTGGGAGCATTTGAGATGTGATGGCTCCTAACTCGTGGCCCTCACCTTTGAGGAACATCTATGGAATGGCTCATAGGCATTCTCAGTGTGGAGTGGGGGTTTTGTTTGACATGATGTGTACATCAGCTGTTGATTATTTCAATTAATAGCTGTTCTCTTGGACTGTAAACTTAACCCTTCAAGGAGCTGGGCACATCAGACTTTCAGCGGTCTCCAGGAGATGTACCTCTGTGTTTTATTACAAGTTCCAGTGGCACAACAAGCATCTTTGCTTTATCTTCCTGTATTTGGATTAGATCTGGTTTTACGTAACTACTGGCCACAAAGCAGGGACAGCAGCAGGACCTGTTATCAGATATAAGCTATTTTCAAGAGTTTTGACAGTTCGCACAACCTAGCCAGTTGATCATGCTTTGTGATGATGGATCTATACTCCCTATAAAGACTGCACTAGGAACTTTTTTTGTTTCTTATAGTACCCACTATGAAAATATGGCATGAACAAAGCTCATAAGACAGTATAAAAAACTGGTGCAAGAAGCTTGCTTAAAGGAGGGAACCTGTCAGGAACATCTAGCCACCCAAACCGAAGGTTCTACCTCATTTACTGCAGTGAGATCCTCTGCATAATGATATTAAAATAAGTCACTGGCTACTGTGAATTTTACAATTAACCCCCGACTCTGCATATTAATACCGTGAGTCAGCTGGGTGTTCTTGAACTGACCTGAATCAGGCTGCAACATCCTCCTCCTCTGTCCTGTTGTAAACACATCCCTTGAACATCTACTGAACATAGCAATCAATTATAGAATTATACTACACATCATTTTCAACTAATGATGCTACTTTTACTTTACTGTAGGATGTATTTATGTGTTCAAAGTAAAGGTCAATTTTATTCTTTTGCATCTTGTTTTTAGCAGGCGCAGAAACTGTTATACTATAGCTAATCAATGTCCACACGCTACTTTTATATTACATTTAAAAATGCAGGCAGCATATTATGTATCAGGCGTAGCCAATTATATCGATATGGGAACCTTCTCCATGGGAGAGTACATACAGTAATAGCGGGATGAACCACCCACATGAGTATTAAATTCAGAAAAGGAGGAAATTCAATGAAAAAAAAAAGTTATACAAATATGTTTTTCACATATATATTGTATCTGCTCAGCTCCTTCTGCTCTATACAAATAAGTTTGAATTTTTATGGGGACAGGTTCCATTTGATTCCCAAGGTGAGCAAAGGTTGGGCAAAGAATAAAATACCTTTTTATATGACACTAATTATTAACCTGATAAGTTATGCATATTTCCAGCACTCTTGCTTCAGTATTCCCAGCCGGGCTGTGCAGTGGTGATATCCTTGACTACTTTAGTCAATTATATGCCTCCACGGTACAGTTTTATGTCCCCTGTAGATGAATATGCTTGGTCTGTGGAAACCGACCCATAATGCCAAAATCCGAGCATGTTTGTATGCAGGGAGCTTAAAGGTGAGTGATTGGCTGCGGCTATCACATGATTTGTCAGAGATATCATTGCTTTAGCAAAGATTAATAAAGCAAAATGATAATATTGTGTCATTATAGTCATTATTGTTGCTTTATTATATGTAAATGTAAACTGCAATGCAAACTGTTATCAGTTTTACCAAGCCAAAATGTATAAAGATTTTTGTAGCTTTAACGATTATATAGTTTATGTGACAGTGCTTAAAATACTGCATTTTAATTTTTATATTACGCACTTGTATTTCTAATCCGCTTACAAGAAATGGCTTGGCAAACAATAGACCTTCTCTCTTGTTATTTTCCTTATTGAAATAAGCTTGTGCATAAAATTGGATTTCCATATTGCTTAAAATTGGCTTTATGATCAAGCAAGAAACAAACAACTGCAGTCAGCACTTAGATGTGGTACTTCAACCAAAGACGGAGATACAAATAAACTGACTCCTGTCTATAAATAGTAAGGAGAGCTGAACCACGTCATATAATTTAGATCTTAAAATAAAAAAACAGCTAAATTCATGCTCAGTTGCCAACTAGGTAAATAGGCTCACCACGTGGTTTGAAATAATCCTAAATCCAGGTAATGAATGTTATGGCTATGGCAAATATTTCCATTACAGCCATTGCTCTTAGGAATGGAAAGGCATTTGCATTGCATTCTAGATGGCAATGGAGGTGCCAATAAACCACTCCCATGGTAATTTGTTACATAGACATAGCAGAGAATGGAAGCTTTGCCCTGAGTAAAGGAAAACTGTGAATTAATTCAATATGGATTTATACTAGACCAGTAGCTGAACACTGTAAAGTATCCTAATAGGAGACAATTCATATAAAATAAAGAAAAACTCTAAAGCCTCATGCACAGGACAGCATTAGGGTTGTTACAACCTTAAAATTGTGCAGTGCTATAAAAGTGCAACATCTCTGTCAGTGTTATCCTCCATCTGTGTACAGCTGAGGCGATGCTGACTTTGTCTCTGTATTTTATTGCAGTTGTTTATATGAACATGGACTTAGCTTGCAGACATTTTAGAAGTTGATTGCACTACACCATTATTCTCCTGCAGTCTGCTCTGGTCCAGCAACGGTTAATCATTGTGACTGACAGAGCTCTGCTACAATCAGTCTGGAGCAGGGGGTCTGGTTTCAAATAAGTGTTTTGCTAACATTTAGTTCACTGCCGGTTATAGTTTATTTTGACCTATACCTTGTGAGAGAGACTCTGTTTGCTGTATTTCTGGTGTTTAAATCTTGGCTCATGTTTAGACGCGTCTTCTGATTTTGTGATTTGGTACTTGGTGGCAATCTGTGGTGACCCTACTGGTTGACTATTATTGGTTGCTTGTGATGTTTGACCTGTTAGGTGTTTGCACTTTGAAGTAGAGAGGGACTGACACCCAGTTACTGGCCACCATTTAGGATGGATCAAGCAAGCAGGTAGGGCTTGTTTTGGTATTTCAGTATAAGGGCTCACTGTCTGCGTCTCTTCCTTTACAATTTGAGCTCACCACAACTGTTAAGTTGCACAGTGCCAAAATATAATACACATGAAGTAAACTGTATTATTAAACATAACTATGTCCCTTGGGCCCACCACATCCATCACCTTCTAGAAATCAGACTCTAGTATCCTCCAAATTGGGTTATCTTCAACTGTACCTCTGGGGTCCAGTACTGGGTTAGAGCCTGGGTCCACCTGAGGATCCTCTGATACTCTGGTGGTCAAGTCAAAAACTGTATACTATAGTTAGGAAATATTAAATTAAAATACAATTAGCTCCTCCAATGCTTTTAGCACAATTTATGATGGGATGGTGTAATATAGCTTGATAACCCCTGACCTCAAGCCTGTCTCTGCAAACTTCAAAGAGACACATGGACATCTCCCCCACCTTCTATGAAAGAACTTGGTGACAATAAAACTGTGTAAATATTTCTGGACTCTTCCCATAATTAACACTTTGTCCAATCATGAAGAATACATTTGACTAATTTATTAATTAATTAGTGGTTCTAAAACCACTGAATTGAGAAAGTGATACACAGGTAGAAAAAGTCCACATGGTGGAGACCAAAAGTGTTATTTTTTTACCTTTTTTATTTTGTAACTGTTTGGCTGTGTTGAGTGTCATTTTATTTTGCATTCTCTTTAGCCTTTGTAAGCACTGACGCCCCTTTTGTATTAAAGCTGTGTGACTGCTCAAAAGCTGAGACTACATGTCTAGTGGAATAACAATGTGATTGCTTGATAGGCAAGAATAAATGTAGATTACAATGAATGCAATAGGTGGTGGCAGTATTTATAAAGACTGCCTCTAGGTGGGATTTATGCTCAATTAGTGACCTGAGTGAAATGTGAGCTAAATAAATTAACCCCTTAGGCCCCTTTCACACTTGCGTTTTTCACGCGCGTTTTCTGCGCGTGCTTTTGACGCGCAGAACTTGCATTGCACTCTGACCCATTGTAACCAATGGGTCTTTTCAGACTTGCATTTTTTTTCACGCACACACGCGCGTTTTTTTTAACGCGCGTTTAAATCTCGACATGCTCTACTTTTGCAAGTCACGTGCGTGAAAAACGCACCATACAAGTCTATGGAGATGCATCAAAAACGCATTGCACTCTGAGACACTTGCAAGTGCAATGCAAGTGCAATGCGTTTTTCACGCATCAATTGCCATAGAAAAGATAGAGCTCAGTCCTGAGTCCATTTCACGCGCGTTTTCTGCGCGTGAAAAACGCATTGAAATTGCATTGAAATTGCATCAAAAACGTGCGTGAAAAACTGAGACACTGAACAAACTCTGACTGAAAGCTGATTGCACTCTGATGCAAAATGCGCGTTTTTCACTGACCAAAAACTGATCGCACCCTGATCAAACTCTGACGTGATCTGCAACGCAAGTGTGGAAGGGGCCTTAGAGTAGCATCAAAGTCACATGATGAGGGTACTTGTTTGTCATAATAAATAATGCAGTATGCTGATTTTGGGTTAACATTTTAAGTGGATACGAGTTTTAAATACTTGCTAAAACTCTCCAATAATCTGAAACATCTGATCAGGTCTCATAAATGTCAACTAAATTAATTTTCTATAGCTAAATAAGAGAAAATTAGTCTTTTTAAAAGGTTGAAATGTTTTAGTGCCTAAAGAGCGATGATTTTAAGTCAATGCCATCTATTTCCCGAGAACAAAGATAATGATTCAGTGGTGACATTCTTCTAAGATTAGTTTAGTGTATAAGACATATACCATTGTATGACAAACACAAAAGCTTTGACATAGAAAGCTCATTAATGTACATTTAGCAAAAGGTTTGTATAATATGTTTATTCTTATGCATTTTTCTACCTCACTGATGCATTGCTGTAGAACTGTACTTTTCAAACCCATAGGTAATGATCATAATGTTATATGGAACAATTATAGTAAAAGATAATGAAAATGTAAATGGGGAGATGCAACAGCTGTAAAATGCAGGAATAGTGTGAGATTACAAAGCTATTTCAATGCAATTATAGATGTATATTATAAATTGTAAAAATGGCAAATGCTCATAAAGGTCTTTTTGGATTATGTTACATACTGAAGGTCACACAACATTACAATTGCTACAACTTTTGTAACCCACTAATCTTTAGAGAAAAAGACCTGTGTTGTGTTTTATTTGTAATAAAAACAAAAAAACAAAACCAGTCATATTTCTTTAACCCCTTAACGCCGAAGCCACTTTTCACCTTCCTTACACGGCCCTTTTTGTCAAATCTGACATGTGTTACTATAAGTGGTTTTAACTTTGGACATTTCCAACTTTAACATATGCAATGTTACTTCACGTTAGTTGAAAAATTTTGGTGGTGTGTTTTGCGTTTATTTATGAAAAAACAGATATGTGGTAAAAATTTGGAAAAATTCTTGATTTTTGAAATTCAAAATGCTCTACTTTTTCCATACATAGTCATAACAGCAAAAACACGTAATAAATAACATTCACCGAATGTCTACTTTATCTGGATATGATTTTTTATACATACTCTCATTTTTGTATGATGTTATGTGTGATTTTTCAGATTTTCATATAAAACGCATAAGAAATCATAAAAAATCCTGCTATTTAGAGTCCTGCTCAGGTTTCAAGTCACTTTCAAAGGCCTAAATAATAGTAAAATCTCATAAACTACCCCATTGTAGAAACTACACTGCTCAATGTACGTAAAACAACTTTTATTTTGTTGTTTGTTGTTACTTTTAATTTTTAACCCTTTAATTGTTTTACAGGAGTTAGAACAAAATCGGATGCAATTTTGAAATAAAATGTTTTGCGCTAAATGAATTTGTTTTTCATAAAATGTACAAATTTCAGTAGATAAAATGCCAAAACAGTCCACAAAATTTAATACCCAATCTCTCCCAAGTATAACAATACCTCATATGTAGTGGTGATCTGCTGTATGGGCACACACCAGGACATTGAAGGGAAGCTGCACAATTCAGAGCAGATTTACATTTTCACTTTTTATTGGCTATACAATCTTTATTTATTTGGCAATTTGGACATATATAAGGGCTTCTTTTTTGCAATATGAGATGCACTTCACAAATACTTCATTTTATTGAGACATTAGCTTATTGATGAGATTTTATTAACTCTTGAAAGTATAGAAGAAAAAAATGGTCAATTTTGGTTTCCTTTCGTTTTGCTCTTTTTGGGGGTCGTACACTGTACAGTAAAAATACTATATTATCTTTATACTATAGATCACTCCGATTATGTAGTTTTTAATATATTTTTACAATTTTACTGGATAATAGCTAATATAAAGACAATCTCATTTGTTTTTGTATTGCCATCTTTTCTGAGATATAACTTTCATCATTTTGGTTTACAGAGCTGGTTTAGGACTTGTTTTTTACGTGTTTAGTTGTTCTTTTACTTGGTACCATTTTGGCGCACATAATTTTTTTAAATCACTTTTAGAAAAAAATTTTTTAAAGGATGTTATGAAAAATTTACATTTTTGGCAAGTATTCCGGGTTTCGTTTTCTGGCATTCACCAAGCAGGTCCAATAATGTTTCTGAGTTATTGTGCAGATTGGTATGGATGTGGTGATACCAAATATGTGGGGATTTTTGGTGATTGAGTGTTTTTTTTACTTTATTAGATGTGTATTATGGGAATTTAACCTTATTTAATTCATTATTTTTATTAAAAAGTGTTATTATTATGTGTATTTAACTTTATTTCTATACTTTTACAGGTTGGCTTGACCAAGCGATCCTCTGATCAAGCTGTTCTTCACCTAACACAGTGTAATACAGATGTATTACACTGTGTTCTGTAACACACTGAGCATGCTGCAGAAGAGGATCAGACCCCAGGGCTGCGATCGGAGCAGCGGAAACCTCCAGGGGAGCTCCGATTCACAAGAAAAACCCGTACACGCCACTGTCAAGCGAGACCGTGGCGTGTAAAGGGTTAAACACCCCCGATCCGGGGTAACTCCGATTGCGGGTGTTAGAGGCGTGTGTCGGCTATAGTATAGGAGCCGTTCAGGATCCGGCGCAAGAAGCTTGACTTAATAGTACTCCAAAATGCAGGAACGCACCTGGCCCCATGCAGTTCTTTACCGGCAGCTCTTAGCGGGATTTTAAATGTGATGGAGTCACTCACAGACCCTAAATGCTAACCCAGGAGAACAGATTTTTATTTTGTTGGTGACTGTGATAAATGATAAATAGAAGATTATGCTACTGGTAAACGTAACTTAGAAGGGCATGTATTGAGGTAGACTGGTAGTCATGTGTGCGAAAGCATCCATCTCTATCTGTACTAGTAGGTTTAGGAGATGTTGGGCTTTACTCCTATTGTCTCATCTGACTCTAGTGGCTGACTGACCAGATATCTGCCCCACCCTTCAGTCTGCACTCTGCCTTTGTATTGCAATAGTTCACTCTGTGTGCCTGTGGTCTCTTGATCTTCCCACATGTGGCAGGGCCTAGCCTCCTTATGTTTAGCAAAGGCTAAACTCTTTGCTCTGTACATATATTGCTAACCTTCTGGTTGCCATGACAACCCAACATTTTTCTGGACTTACTTTTACAAAATATACCTGTTTTGACTTGCACCAAATAAAAAAATAAATAAATAAAAAAAAAAATAAAAAAAATAAAAAAAATTATATATATATATATATATATATATATATATATATATATATATATTGAACCTATTTTGTTCGTAACCTGGGGACTGCATTCACAAATTAAGATGCTAATGCCCTTGGTGTATTGATGAGTAGCAGGAATGACCACCATAATAATAATTTTTGGCAGTTTGCTCACCTCAGAAGAGTGAAAACCATAATTTTACTTTAAAAAATATTATTCCTAGTTACACCACATTCAAGCCAGTTGACAAGGATTGATTGATGGAATACTTTGTACAGAAATTAATCCTTTTGGTTAATACACTATTGCCCAGTGAAGGAAAGAATTGCAGATTATGGCTAATCCATAAATAGATGTTACCAGTCTTTAGGCACAGGAAAAATAATCAATTATTATTGAGTTATGCTAATGTATTAACACTATCATATTATCTGCAGTGGTGAAGCCTCCATGGGTCACTGACTGACAATTACAGAACAGTTAAATGTTTATAATTAGAGATGAGCGAGCACTAAAATGCTCGGGTGCTCGTTATTCGAGACGAACTTTTCCAGATGCTCGAGTGCTCGTCTCGAATAACGAGCCCCATTGAAGTCAATGGGAGACTCGAGCATTTTTCAAAGGGACCATGGTTCGGGAATAAAATGTGTTATTTAATTGAAAAAGAATGTCTTCTGATAAGTTATCAGATGTATGCAAACATCTGCAATCTATTCTTCACTGTTCCGCGCGTATATTATCTCCCGACAAGTTATCAGATGTGAAGAACAGTGAAGAATAGAATAAAAACAGTGAACACAGGATCATTTAAGTGAAAAACACAGTGAAGAATAGATTACAGATGTTCGGCACATCTGCTTACTTGTCGGGAGAGGAGATATGCTGTCCCGGGATCCGCTCCTCTTCTTCCACTGAAGTCTCCCCGATGTCTGCCTGCTGCCCGATGTCTGCCTGCTGCCCGATGTCTGCCTGCTGCCCGATGTCTCCCTGGTGCCCGCGATGTCTCCCTGGTGCCCGCGATGTCTCCCTGCTGCGCGCGATGTCTCCCTGCTGCGCGCGATGTCTCCCTGCTGCGCGCGATGTGTCTCTGCTGCGCCAGATGTGTCTCTGCTGCGCCAGATGTGTCTCTGCTGCGCCAGATGTCTCCCTGCTGTGCGATGTCTCCCTGCTGCCGTTCCGCGTGTATCTTCCGACAAGTAAGCAGATGTGCCGAACATCTGTAATCTATTCTTCACTGTGTTCTTCACTTAAATGATCCTGTGTTCACTGTGTTCACTGTTTTTATTCTATTCTTCATTGTTCTTCACTGTGTTTGTTTAATTAAATGCTCGATCTCGAGCAGGGGAAATACTCGAGCAACGAGCCGTTTCGAGTACCTTAATACTCGAACGAGCATCAAGCTCGGACGAGTATACTCGCTCATCTCTATTTATAATGAATGCAAAAGTAATGCTTCTAGACACAGTTTTAAAGCAAATATTATCAAGCTTTGTTTAACTTAGGCATTACAATAAACATTTTGATAAGATGTTACAATTGGCTCATTTCCCCTAAGCTTAAAGGAAATCTACCATTTGCTTTTATGCTTTATGAACCAAACATACCTTGAGAATGCTGTAGCTACACTGATGCATAAACATATCTTATTTGATTCCTAAATCTAGTGGTTTTGCTGTAAAAACAATTATACAATTATGCTAATGAGGCTATGGCGCTCCTGTGGCTGCATCGGCGCTCTCCTAACCCAGCATAAGCTGAGAATATGTCATCACTGTGTTGTCCTTGACAAGTAGAAGTAATCAATCCAACTCAGGTTGATTATTCCTGCCTGGACAGTTGCTCTGTTTAATGTGTTTATGTATGCAGCCTGCATGCAACCCAGCTTTCCCAAGGTCCTGAATTTTATAAAAAAATTTTTTTTAACAAAACCACTCAGATCAGGGATTAAACAAGATATTTTTCTGCATCATTGTAGCTACAGCATTCTCAAGGTATGATTGGTTTACAATGCATAAAAACAAATGGTAGATTTCCTTTAATTTTTCAGATCAGTCATCTATGCCAATATATGTAGTGATGCTTTATTTCTATAAAATAAAAGTCCTCATTATTAGAAAGCTTAAGTTAAAAAAGAACCCCTGAAAGTATTCAAATCACCATTTAGTGATAGTGATAGCTAAATGAACGTATTAATGACAAACTTTCAAATTTCAAATAGAACCTCCACACTTTTTAAAGTTTTTTTTTAAATATATAAATTTTCATAGCAACTAAAGTACCATAACAGCAGTAACAACCACAAATGACCCAATTTTGGTAACCACTTCCATCAAAGAATTTTTCAACAATTACAGTTGTAGTACCCAAAGTTATGGACATTTGGCTGTAAATATGAAGAAAATGAAATTTAAAGCATAACTGTAACGTTAGCTAAAAAAAAATTGTTTTAGCACAGCAGGAGACAACCTTTGATAACAATTTCAACAATACCTATATCATGCTTTTGGCTTCTTCCTTTCCTGAGATATGGGGCTAATAGAGGTAATAGATATATAAGGCTATCTGTAAAATCCCCTCAGCTTCTCATACAGTGGGTGGGACTTCCTGGCTATGACATCAGCTAAGGGTAGTGAGGCCAGACCACTGAGTGCATTCATGTGAACATGCACAAACAGTGCAGAGCAAGACATAGAGCTAATAGCACAGGGCACTGGATCTCTGCATGATAGTAAGAAATGATCGTAGAGTATTCTACTACAAAACAAAAAAATATGATAAAACAAGTCTAAATACAGTATTAGATGCCTACATATGAATTAAACACATATGATGTGATATGATATGATATGACATATGATGAACAAATTAAGAGATGGGTGAATCGATTCTAACAATTATAATTTTGTTTAGAATTTCAGGAAAAATTTGATTTGTCACAAATCCTAAGTGCACAGTGATTCGTGGGATCAAATATTTATTTTTTTCCCCTTTATTAGCAAAATGGTTTCAAGCACAACATGGGGAAGAATAAAGGAACATGGCAGTAGTTTCCTCACTGTATGGAGGTAGTGTTCCTAACTGTATGGGGTAGTGTCCCTTAATGGATGGCAGTAGTGTCCCTCACTGTATGGGGTAGTGTCCCTTACTGGATGGCAGTAGTGTTTATCACTGTGTGGCAGTATTCTTCACTGTATAGAGGTAGTGTCCCTCCCTGTATGGCGGTAGTGTCCTTCACTGTATGGGGGTATTGTCCTCAATATATGGCGGTAGTGTTCCTGACTGTATGGGGGTAGTGTTCCTGACTGTATGGGGGTAGTGTTCCTGACTGTATGGGGGTAGTGTTCCTGACTGTATGGGGGTAGTGTCCATCAATGTATGGAGGTAGTGTTCCTCACTGTATGGCGGAAGTGTTCCTCACAGTATGGGGGAAGTGTTCCTCACTGTATGGCAATAGTGTTCCTCACTGTATGGCAGTAGTGTTCCTCCCTGTATGGCTGTATTCCTCACTGTATGGCGGTAGTGTTCCTCACAATATAGCGGTAGTGTTCCTCACTGTATGGCGGTAGTGTTCCTCACTGTATGGCTGTATTCTTCACTATATGTCGGTAGTGTTCCTCACTATATGGAGGTAGTATTCATCAGTGTATGGGGGTAGTGTCCCTCACTGTATAGGGGTAGTGTCCCTCATTCTATGGAGGTAGTGTTCCTTACTGTATGAGGATAGTGTTCCTCACTGTATGGCGGTAGTGTTTCTCAGTGTATGGCTGTATTCTTCACTGTATAGAGGTGATGTTCCTCACTGTATGGTGGTAGTATACCTCAGTGTATGGCGGTAGTGTCCCTCACTGTATGGCGGTAGTGTTCTCCACTGTATGCCGGTAGTGTTCCTCACTGTATGGGGATAGTGTCCCTCACTGTATGGCTGTAGTGTCCTTCACTGTATGGGGGTAGTGTCCTTACTGTATGGAGTTAGTGTCCCTCACTGTGTGGCGGTAGTGTTCCTCACTGTGTGGCGGTAGTGTTCCTCACCGTATGGCGGTAGTGTTCCTCACTGTTTGGCTGTATTCTTTACTGAATGGAGGTAGTGTATCTTAATTTATGGGGTTAGTATTCCTCACTGTATGGTGGTAGTGTTTCTCATTGTATGGCAGTAGTGTTCCTCACTGTATGGCTATAGTGTCCCTCACTGTATGGCGGTAGTGTCCTTCACTGTATGGGGGTAGTGTCCTCAATGTATGGCGGTAGTGTTCCTCACTGTATGGCGGTAGTGTTCCTGACTGTATGGGGGTAGTGTTCTTCACTGTATGGGGGTAGTGTCCCTCACTGTATGGGGGTAGTGTCCCTCAATGTATGGCGGAAGTGTTCCTCCCTGTATGGCAGTAGTGTTCCTCCCTGTATGGCAGTAGTGTTCCTCCCTGTATGGCAGTAGTGTTCCTTCATGTATGGCAGTAGTGTTACTCACTGTATGGGGGAGTGTTACTCACTGTATGGGGGAAGTGTATCTCCCTGTATGGCAGTAGTGTTCCTCACTGTATGGAGGTAGTATTCCTAAGTGTATGGGGGTAGTGTCCCTCACTGTATGGGGGTAGTGTCCCTCACTGTATGGGGGTAGTGTCCCTCACTGTATGGGGGTAGTGTCCCTCACTGTATGGAGGTAGTGTTCCTTACTGTATGGGGGTAGTGTTCCTCACTGTATTGCTGTATTCTTCGCTGCATGGAGGTGGTGTTCCTCACTGGTGGTAGTATACCTCACTGTTTTGAGGTAGTATACCTCACTGTATGGCGGTAGTGTTCTTCACTGTATGTCGGTAATGTTCCTCACTATATGGTGGTAGTGTTCCTCACTGTGTGGCGGTAGTGTCCCTCACTTTGTGGCGGTAATGTCCTTCACTTTGTGGCGGTAGTGTTCCTCAATGTATGGCGGTAGTGTTCCTCAATGTATGGCGGTAGTGTTCCTCAATGTATGGCGGTAGTGTTCATAACTGTATGTCGGTAGTGTTCCTCACTATATGGTGGTAGTGTTCCTCACTGTATGGCAGTATGGATAGGTTCTATAATGTTTTCATACATTTACAAAATTAAAACCTCCTGTACAAAAAAAAAATATTTTGCTGCTAATCATTTTAAACACAGTACACCTTTTTGATCACTTTTTATAGAATTTTTAATATTTTTCAAAATTGCAAAAAAGTGCCATTTTCAACTTCGGGTGCTATTTTACATTACGGGGTTAAAAGCCGTGAAAAACTATTATTATATCTTTCATAGATCTTTCATTTTCGAATGTGGTGATAGCTAATGTGTTTATGATTTTTACTGTTTATTTATTTTTATATCAGTTCTAGGGAAAGGGAGTGATTTTTAGTTTTTAGGTTCTTTATTATAATTTTTGTAAATTTTTTATTTTGACTATTTTTCAGACTCCCTAGGGTACTTTAACTCTAGGTTGTCTGATGGATCCTATCATATACTGCCACACTACACTATGGGGATTTCCCTCATTCATTACAATCTGCTGATCGCACATTATAATGAAAGGGCTAAACTGAGGCAGCATCAGTTCTTAGGAAGAGCCGAGGCTGTCATGGCAACGGATCGCCATTCCTTGATGACGCAATACACGGTTTAACACCCACGGGTGTTACTGGTAAGCCTCTGCTGCAATATGCAGCAAAGATTTACCGGCTATGGGGCTCAGCTCGTGAGCCCTCTGCATGCACCCGCACTCGGTATGTGATGTACTGTTACATCAAATGACATGATTCGATTTGGTTTTTCCCTGTCTGGAGAAATCAAGATTTAATCACCAGCGACGACAGGGCTTTTTTTTACAATGAGAACTGTGAATCTGTGGAATAGCCTGCATCAGGCGCTGGTCACAGCAGGGACAGCAGAGAGCTTCAAGAAGGGTCTAGATGCCTTTTTACACCTAAATAACATTGATGGTTATGTTATATAGAATTATTTCCGCGAAATCCCTTTCTCATGCAATCCCTTCCCTTCCTTGAACTTGATGGACAAGGGTCTTTTTTCAACCGTATAAAATATGATACTATGAATTTTATCTGAAAATTCGGTGTACTGGGTCAATTCGAATTTTCATAAATTCGTCCATCTCTAAACACATTGCAACATCACAGTATGTGTACATATATATACAGTGAATCCTCTCCAGAAGACCACCTCTCTAAGAGGACAACTTCCTAAAAGACTGCTTTATGTTCAATCACTGATTTTCTTTCCATTATACTCTATGGAAGCTACCCCCATCTACAAACCACCCCTTTCTTGTGCAAAGAGATTTCACTGTATATATTGTTATGTGTGTGCAGGATCTGATGCCAGTCATTAGAACTAATGGGAAGCCTGGCCTCTGTCTTTATTTATGCATTTAAACTTCTACACATTCATAATGGTACTACATTCAAACTTTCAAACACACCCAGTTTTGCTATATACTAATCATATGGGCAATGTACAAAGACTTCCTCCTTGTAATTGGATGACCTGAAGCATGTGATCAGTCACAAGTTTCTGACATCACTCAAGGCCCTGGAATATTTTTTCATGTTGCCAGCAATTATTAGGACTGATAAGCTCAGGAGCCTTCACCTCTGCTAGTGCCCTTCCCAACAAGATCCACCCACCCTCTACTTCTCTCCAGCTACACATAAGGATTTCCATGGAAACAAAGATAAACAAAGGTAGGAAGAGCAGCCATGGGGACAATGTAAAACCCCTGCTAGCAGGCAAACAGCTGCAGATAAGTATA
The DNA here is from genome assembly GCF_040894005.1 of Engystomops pustulosus. Lineage (NCBI taxonomy): Eukaryota > Metazoa > Chordata > Amphibia > Anura > Leptodactylidae > Engystomops > Engystomops pustulosus. Next base: position 92,476,147 of record NC_092414.1, on the reverse strand, counting down.
AATCAGAGAATTGCTTATATTAGCTTAGTGCAGAGTTAGGTCAAAGTTTTTATACCTTACAGTTTGTTCTTCAAGGCAAGAAATGTCGCTTTGGACAATCTGTATTTTTATGAGAGCGTCCCGCTATTTGACATGTGGTATGCACATTTTTAATTGACTCTTGTGAGTATGATGAACTTAAATACATTTTAACTTTGTTGGAATGTACCACACTATCTGCCTGCATATTTTCTTCCAGCTACAATATAATTAAAGGAGGATAATGAAAGTGCGATGGTGCTAGTCTGAATGGTGACATACTTTTAGCAGGAGAAACCGAGGATTAGTGCTGTTCATCGGTGGTTAAAGATGGAATAACGAGGGAGAAGAATAATATTGGGAGCTCCGGTCATAGTGAAATATTTTTCTCTATTTCTGTGGACTTTTTCAAAGACTGTGTGGACCGGTCTTATACCGTCCACAAACTGTGCACCACGAACAACTGTGTTTCTTTGCTAAATATAGAAATACTCCAAATGTGGTTGGAAATTGTTGAGGGGATAAACAATGAGGATTCTAAAGAAAGGAGGGCCATCGGGCTTTTGGATGCAGGATTTTCTGGTATAGATTTCACATTTATGTCTCATTTGTAATCCCCCTTTAGATACCAATACAGTAAAATCAATTAAACACTTTTGGAAACTATAACATTCATGGAATTTGGAATGGGTAAAGGTTGCATTTAATCTCACAAGATTTTCAAAGAGTAGTTTATAATAGCCCAATAAAATGAAAAACAAAATTAAGATTTAGCCCCAAATCTTTTATTATACCATGGGGTTAAAGAAAAAAAATTACCTCATAATGTTTACACAATTGCTTCAGAATATGGAAATATGCAATATCTGGTTGGAAACTGCTGTATGGACAAATGGTAGGGCTTAGAAAGGAAAGAGCTCTACTTGGGTTTTGTAGGGAAGATTTTACTGCAATAGATTTTGAGTTCTAAGAAGCATTTGCAGACCCTCACAAAGAGTGATAGGTAGTAAAAAAGTAATGCCCAATAGGTGGCTTTTAAGGGAAAATCAACCAATTAATGCCATATATGTTATACTCAATTTGAGAGTCTATGAAAGGTTAAAATCTTATTTATTGTATTAGTGTTTGGTGAGCATTTACCACCACATGTGCTTTAAAAAGTTTAATGTGAAAAGGCTGCTGCAAAGTGAAAATTGCTGTTTTTCAACAAATATACCATTTCAGTACCCAATAGGTAGTTACCAGGCCATTTCAGAAATTACATCCTAAATATATTTTTTCGAGGGCTATATTGACCTTTTTAACTTCAGTGTTGTTTCCAAAAGGTAAGACACAGCAGAAGCAAACGTGAAAATTATTATTTAATTGCTAAAATTCATTATAACACATTAACCCAGTTGAGGTTTGTATATTATAAGCATCCTATGGCATGACCAATGTTTAAATGCAGAGATCATCAGCATCAGACACTTTGATAAATAAAGTGTAGATTGCATAACCAGATTTGTCTTTATTAGAGATGAGCGAACATACTCATCCGAGCTTGCTGCTCGTTTGAGCATTAGCGTACTCGCAACTGCTCGGTGCTCGGACGCATATTTCGCCCGCTCGAGAAAATGTCATCTCGCTGCATTTAGATTTTTGGCGGCCAGAAACAGAGCCAATCACAAGCCAGGAGACTCTGCACTACACCCAGCATCATGTGGTACACTTACATGTCGATAGCAGTGGTTGGCTGGCCTGATCAGGTGACCCTGGAATATACAAGCCCCTGCCCGCGCTGCTCGGATCATTCTCTGTCTGGATGCTGTTAGGGAGAGAGCTGCTGCTGGTCAGGGATAGTGTTAGGGTGTTCTATTAGAATATTGTTAGGCAGGAGTGATTCTACAAGAACCCAACAGCTCTTCTTAGGGCTACAATAGCGTTATATATTTTTTTTTTATTCTTCTTAGTAGTGCAGCTAGTCCCATATTGTGACGAATTTGCAGGGAGACTTGCGAACGTTCTATTTAGCTCTTATTGACACACATATCCATCTCAAACACCTAAGTGGGACAATTTATTAGGGGTTTGATTGAATTAGGCACAGTCTGCCGATTTTTTTTTTTTTTTTTTTCTTTCCAAAACTGAAAGTCACAGGCACAGCACAAAATCCTGCTGTGTGATGTCAGTGTAGGTTAGAAACTAGCCATAGCAATCATCATCTTCTGTGGTTGCTGTGTGATTTCTTCTGTACGTTTTGTTCAATAAAAAAAAAAAAAAAAAAAACACAAAAAAAATTTATATGAAAGTTTATATTTCTGTTTTGTCTATACAATAGACTTTAATTTTGAAAATGTTTAACCCGAGGGCTAGGGGTAGAGGACGAGAGCGTGGGCGTCCAACTACTGCAGGGAGCTGAGGCCGTGGTCCTGGGCGGGGAGAGACACCACCTGCTGATGAGGGAGCAGGGGAAAGCAGCAGAGCTTCACTCCCTAGCTTCATGTCTCAAGTTACTGGGAATCGTGGTTTAGCACTATTGAGGCCAGAACAGTGCGAACAGGTGATGTAGTGGATTGCGGACAATGCTTCTAGCCATTTGTCCACCAGTCAGTCTTCCACGCAGTCCACCCAGGTTACCCAAGTGAGCACTCCTCCAGCTCCTCCACCTCAACCTCCTTCCCCCCAGTCTGCCCCCTCTCAGGAAAATTTGGCATTTGAACCAGCATACTCTGAGGAACTGTTTTCTGGACCCTTCCCAGAGACACAAACCACTTGTCCGCTTGCTGCTGAGCTCTTTCCCGATGCCCAGGTTTTCCTGTGGGTCATAAAGTAGAGGAAGAAGTGTGTAAAGAGGTGTCGGATGATGAGGAGACACAGTTGTCAGCCAGTGGTGAAGTTGTTGTCAGGGCAGGAAGTCCGAGGGGGGAGCAGACTGAGGGATCGGAGGTTGATGAGGTGACAGACCCAAGCTGGGTTGATAGGCCGGGTGAACACAGTGCTTGTGAGATGGAGGCAAGTCCTATACCAGAACAGGTTGGAAGAGGCAGTGTTGGGGCCAGACGGAAGGGGAGGGCCAGAGCTGGTGCATCAGCGCCAAATGTTTCACGTAGTGAAGCTTCCGTGGCAAGGGCTAGATTTTCTAAAGTCTGGAGGTTCTTTAAAGAAACACCGGATCGCTGACGGACTGTGGTATGCAACCTTTTCCACACCAGGAACAGCAGGGGTTCCACCACTACTAGCTTAACCACCACCAGTATGCGCAGGCATATGAATGCAAAACACCCCACTCAATGGAACCAAGGCCGTTCACCTCCGGCCGGGTCCACCACTGCTCTTCCCCTGTGTCATCTGCTGCCTCTGCTAGTCAGCCCCCTGCCCAGGACCCCAGCACAAACACCTCCTGGGCTAAAACCACACCTTCGCCTCCACGATCCTCCACAGCGTCCACCAATGTCTCCATGCGCAGCGTCCAGCTCTCTATACCCCAGAGGCTGGAGCACAAGAAGAAATACAGTGCAACCCACCCACACGCCCAAGCCCTCAACGTCCACATCTCCAAATTACTCAGCCTGGAGATGCTGCCCTATAGGCTGGTAGAGACCGAGGCCTTTCGTAACCCCATGGCGGCGGCTGCCCCTCGGTATTCGGTCCCCAGCCGCCACTACTTTTCCCGATGTGCCGTTCCAGCCCTGCACCAGCATGTATCAGACAACATCACCCGTGCCCTGACCAACGCCGCTTCTGACAAGATCCGCCTGACCACAGACACGTGGACGAGTGCTGCCGGGCATTGGGTTAACTTGGTGGAGACTGACCCTGGGGCTGCTCATATACTGCCGACGCTGAGGATTGCGGGGCCTACCTCGGTCCAGGTCTCTCAGGCCTACTATGCCTCCTTCTCCTCCCACCCCTCCTTCACCTCCTCCTCCGAATTACCATTCGTGGGCATGGCGCCATCAGTCGGTAGCTCTAGGTACAGCAGCAGTGCCGTCGCTAAGCGACAGCAGGCGGTGCTCAAACTGCTGAGCCTAGGCGATAAAAGGCACACCGCCAAAGAGCTATTACAGGGCATCACGGCGCAGACTGATCTGTGGCTGGCACCGCTGAACCTGAAGCCAGGCATGGTTGTGTGTGACAACGGACGTAACCTGGTGGCGGCTCCGCATCTCGGCAGACTGACACATGTGCCATTCCTGGCCCATGTGTTAAATCACATAGTTCAGCGGTTCCTCAAGACATACCCCAATCTGTCTGATTTGCTCACGAAGGTGCGCCACATCTGTGCGCATTTCAGGAAGTCCAGCACAGATGTTGCCACTCTCAGGGCAGCGCAGCAGCGCCTCCAACTGCCCGCTCACCGACTGTTGTGCAACGTGCCCACGAGGTGGAATTCAACATTAACCATGTTATCCAGAATTTACCAGCAGCACAGAGCGATTGTAGACTGCCAGATGTCAACTTCCACTAGAACTGGTAGTCAGGTCGGTCAGCTTCCTCAAGTCTACAATGAGGAGTGGACGTGGATGTCTGATATCTGTCATGTGCTAAGTAACTTTGAGGAGTCAACACAGATGGTCAGTGGCGATGCCGCCATCTTCAGCCTCACCATCCAGCTGCTTGGCCTGTTCAAAAACTCTCAGCATGAAGTCAGAAGCTTTGCGCTCGTCACAAGAGACGGGGGAAGAAGATTCCCTTGTTGATAGCCAAAGCACCCTCAGATCTGTTTCTCAGTGCCTATCGGAGGAGGTGGAGGAGGATGAGGAGGAAGAGGAGGAGAATGTTGGCGAGACAGAAGAGGAGACCATTGCTCAGTTCTTCACTGTTCAGCATGTATGGGAAGAAGAAGAAAAGGAGTTGGAGGAGGAGAAGGAGGAAATGGAGAGTCAGCCCAGTAAGGGGAGTGAATTTTTGCACGTTGGGACTCTGGCACATATGGCAGATTTCATGCTAGGCTGCCTATCCCGTGACCCTCGCGTTCAAAGAATTTATTCCAGCACCGATTACTGGGTATTCACTCTCCTGGACCCACGGTACTAGCAAAATTTTTCCACTCTCATCCCTGTAGAGGAAAGGAGTGTGAGAATGCATGAATAACAGCAGGCCCTGGTGCACAAGCTGAAACAGTATTTCCCTTCTGAAAGCGCTAGCAGCAGAGGGCATACTTCTGCGGGACAAGTAGCGAGGGAGAGTAGGTGAGCAGGTAGCTTGTCCAGCACTGGCAGGGGTACGCTTTACAAGGCCTTTGCCAGTTTTATCTCACCCCCAGCAAGACACTGTCACCTGTCCCCAGTCTCGGCAGAGTAGGGCTGATCTTTACAGAAAGATGGAGAGAGAGTACGTAGCTGACCATACCATCAAACTAAATGATCACACAGCTCCCTACAACTATTGGGTTTCATAGCTGGACATGTGGCCCGAACTGGCGCTGTATGCCTGGGAGGTTCTTGCCTGCCCTGCCGCTAGCGTGTTGTCAGAACGGGTTTTCAGTGCAGCTGGTGGCATCATCACCAATAAGCGTACACGCCTGTCGATAAAGCGCATATAGCGAAACACGTGTCGGGGCCAACTCTCGTGTGTGATCTCCATTTGGTATGGTATTTGCTTTCAAATTCACCTTTGTCATTTCATCCTACAGGATCAGTCTATGTATTTACTCATATTTGACTGTTTTTTGCATGTATACTTTGGGCTTTGCCATACAACTATTTGCCTATTTATAATACTATTTATTGTATCACACATGGCTTTTAATCCATTGTAGTTCATCTATTGTGTATTTTGATTATTTGTATACTACTTATAAAGACAGTAATTTTTTACATTTATTTTTCTTGAGTGTTACATCACTTGCTGATCCAAGTATTGGTTAATGCTTATCAAGATGAACAAAGCCTGGATTTCTCAGGATTTCCATTCTCCACCAGGTAAAAGCAGCTCAACCTGAATAATGTATGCACTCCTCCTCCGCATTCTCCTCCTTCTCCTCCTCTTTGTACACTAAAGCAGAGGAAAGTGGCTATTTTTTGCCAGGGCCAACTGGCTCTAGCTATAGTACTCTATGTATTTAATTTTTCTGGAGGTCCACCTACCCGGTCCTCTGGTTTGAAAAGTTTTTGGACTGCCACATACAGGCACTATCCAAATTTAATTGTCTCCATAGCAGCCACCACACGTCGTCTTTATAGCTGCCTCCACACGTTGTCTCCATAGCTGCCTCCAAAAGTCGTTCACATAGCTGCCTCCATACATCGTCCCCTAGGCAAACGAGCTGTGTCAGGCAGAATTTTGGGTTGTTTTCACGGCTTCCACATCAAACTTGTTAACTTTGTCACCACCCTGCTGTGTTATCCACAAAATATACCGCCAATCTTTTATCATTCACCGATATTATTTCAGCGCTACTTGCATATCTGTTTACGTTCCCCTCCCCCGCCATAACAAGGCTAATTACTTATAAGAATAGTACTACACTTGATCTTATACAAAAGGTTCTTAGAAGTGCTGTTTGTAGCCCCCACCTGCATTGAAAATTATAATTATTTCAAAGTAAACGCTTCTGGCCCGCAGGCCCATTTTTGGGTGGGGAGGAGCCGAGAGACAGGGGCTTGCACAGGTGAAAACTCGCCTGGCAGCGGACCGCCAGCTCCATCCCAAGATCCAACTAACATAGTTTTAACTGCAGCACCTTTAATCTACTACTAACTTACTGCCTCCATACATCCTCCCCTTATCAAACGAGCTGTGTCAGGCAGAATATTCGGGTGTTTCACTAGATACATAATGGAACTCGGCCCATCTGTCTCTGCCATGCTGGAGACCTGAAATTTCAATCATAGCAGCGCAATATGGATGCCACATATGCCCCATTAAAATTTTTTCAAAGTAAACGCTTCTGGCCCCCAGGCCCATTTTGGGTGGGGAGGAGCCGAGAGACAGGGGCTTGGACAGGCGAAAGACTGGCAGCGGACCGCCAGCTCCCTCCCAAGATTAGGCAGCCTCAGAGGCATCCATGCATGCTGCCCCTGCTGTTTCCTGTCCATTTCGCCTCCACGATTCTCCACAGCGTCTACCAATGTCTCCATGCTCAACTTTCAACTGTCTATACCCCAGACGCTGGAGCACGAGAGGAAATACAGCACATCGTCCCCTTATCAAACAAGCTGTGTCAGGCAGAATTTTCGGGTGTTTCACCAGATACATAATGGAACTCGGCCTGTCTGTCGCCGCCATGCTGGAGACCTGAAGTTTCAATCATAGCAGCGCAATATAGATGCCCCATACTGTCGCTCTTAATCATGGAAGTCGTCTCCATTGCTGCCTCCACATGTCGTCCACTTAGCAAACGAGCTGTGTCAGGCTCATTTTTCGGGTGTTTCACCAGATACGTTATGGGACATGGTCACTATGTCGCCACTATGCTGTGTTATCGACTAAATATACCGTCAACCTTTTGTTCACATAGGAAATAATTTCAGCGCTTCTTGCTCACCTCCTTTGGTTCCTCTCTGCTGCCTTAACCAGGCAAAATACTGATACATACAGTGCTACACGTTATCCTCGCCAAAAGTCCATTTGTGGTATGTCGCTGCTGCCGCTGCCTCTACATGCCGTCCCCTATAGTGTCAGTGTCAATTATTGGATGTTTTAGATGCTATCTAGCCTCATTCGGTCACTCTGTCATCGCCATGCTGTTGCCCATAATTTTGGCGTAATAGTGCGATTAAGCAGCCTCAGAGGCATCCATGCATGCTGCCCCTGCTGTTTCATGTCCAATTCTGTGGTGTTTCCCTCATTTTCTGAGGTTTCCAGGTGTTTGGCCAAGCTTCCCTGTGCAGAGCCTTGGTCCCCATGAAAAATGCTCGAGTTTCCCATTGACGTCAATGGGGTTTGGTATTCGAAACGAGCACTCGAGCATTTGTTTCTTGAGTTACTTGAGTTTGACTCAACTGGTGGGGGAAAAAAACTGTACAATGTGTAGTAATTTCCAGATGAAACACTTACTGTCTATAGGAAAATAAGGGAATAATTAAATGTTTCATAATTAACATTATTATTTTTCAATATTTAAATGAAGTATACACTAACCATTATTTTATAAAATTATGAATTTCATTATTGTAGCAAATTCAAAAAAAGTTTTTCAGAACTTTATGCATTACTTAATAATTTTTATTACTTTGCTTATAAAAAAAATACATAAAAGGTACCAGAGTATGAGTCATTGACACTGTGATTGTTGTGTGAATTATTTGAGCCAGGGATAAAGCAGGACTGCTTAAGGCAAAGTGCTTATGATTGCTATAATGAACACCAGCTATCCCCATTGCGACCATATATTTGCTAGCTATATTTCAAGAACATAAAGGGTAGTGAACAAAGTCCAAGTAAGTGACTGATGGCTACAATGACTGAAACATTTTAGCCTCCTCTGCAATCAGAGGTGATAATATTTATTACAGGTTCTTCTTGTGACACTAAAGAATGTTTAAGTGCTTAAGAACAGCAAATCTTTACCAATCTGCTCTATACAGTAACTATGTTGCCCTTGTCCAAATATATTCATATTCTAGGGTTAAAAATATTACAAGAAGTGCAAGGAGGCGTTATCATGCATCTCTACTCTTTCAGCTCTCTGTGATGCTGGGTATGATATTTTATTTTGCTGGAATCTGAATAGTTCACAGATGGACCCTGTGGAGCTTTCTAAATTCTATAATGATTATGCCTTTTTACATTTGTGTAACAATGAATATAGTTGTGGTCAAGCTCCCACTTTTCTAAGGTTCAGTGATTTTAAATCTCATGATGGAATATCTGGGTCAACATTATACTGAGAAGATACTAAATGTATCTCTTGTATGACTTGTGTGAACACTGGTTTAGCTGTTTTGCTGACTGAACTGATTAACACAACAGCTGTCTCTTTCCTGCAGCATATCTTTGGTCCGGCATAAGTTAACCCTTGGTGATTGAAATCCATGGGCCTTTGAGATCACATATTTATGGCTGGTTAAAGAAGTTTAGTCATTGGCTTCCTTACTGCTTTGATATTTGTATCTTTGATTTCTGGTATATTGAATTTTAATGGCCTTTCTTCTGTCTGGTGTTTTAGTGCGCTGGCCCATCTGTTGTGACCAAGCTCTGTCAACTCCACTTATTTCATTTGTATTGTTTCATCCTTGTGTCTGTATTTTGCACTGTGTAGTAGAGAGGGACTGCCTTTTAGTTGTCCCGTACCACCTAGGGTACGTTAGTCATGCAAGTATGGGGTTTCAGTGGCCAGACTCACTATCTTCTGTGTTTCTGTATCTTCTCAATGCATTACACATTATTTAAATGTTTTCTCATTTATTATTTGTATGTACAAATATACATACAGGACTTTTTATTCATTTTTTATTCAGATTAATAAAAACTTAAATATATCCATTCCCTGCAATAGTCTTTGACAATCAGTGAGCTGCACTGCCTACAATAACCATACTGAGAATTGCGGCAACAATAACTGTCATTTAGACTGTTTGCAGCACAGTTAGAGAATAGAAAGATTGTTGGGTCTTTAGCATGCTGAATCTTGTGGTGCTCTTGACAATAATGTATTATATAAATTAAATTATAACTATGTTTCTATTGATACATATACAGTTCACGTAGGCAGATAAAGACATAAGCCATCAAGCTTAACCAACATTACCACTGTATTGGCTCAAATGTAGGAAAAAAGTTATGCCTATTGTTTCATATAATGATAACAAGTTTTTCCTCAACTAATGAGAAATCCCTAGTTCAAATACTTACATTATAAATTTACTATAAAAGAGAATGAGTTTCAGTAGCAGGAAATTTTTCCAGGATTTGAAATCTGCATCAAATGTTAGGGGGTATTGGTGGTCCTAGAACTGGTCCTGACTTCAAGTCTTCCATTTCAAAAACCACTCTAGTTCAGCTATTCTTATATATAAGCAGAAGACCAAAGTTTTACCAAATATTACATGAGTGTTCTGACTGGCCAGTTGTGTGCAGTTTAACTTGTTCACGACCGCCTGCCGTATATTAACGGCGGTGGTCGGGTCCCATTGCATGGAGAGTGCTCACGGGCTGAGCCCTCTCCATAGCCGGTAAGTCTCAAAAGGGCAGCCTCAAAAAGATGGCGGCGCCCATACCTAGGATCGTCACTCCCTGTGACGTCATCGGGGAGCGGCAAACCGTCTCCATGGTAGTCTTGGGTCTTCCGAAGACCCGAGGATATTCAGTTTTAACCCCTTCATTACAATGTCCTGATAGCACATTGTAATGAATGAGATGGAAAATCCTCATATACTGCCATACTGCAGTATGGCAGTATATGATAGGATCGATAAGACAACCTAGGGTTAAAGTACCCTAGGGAGTCTGAAAAATAGTAAAAGGAAAAATAAAAAAAAGTTAAAAAAATAATAATAAAAAAACCTAAAAATTCAAATCACCCACCTTTCCTTAGAACTGACATAAATATAAATAAACAGTAAAAATCATAAACACATTAGGTATCGACGCGTCTGAAAATGCCAGATTTATCAAAATATATTAACAGTTTTTCAATGCGTTTAACCCCGTAACGGAAAATAGCGCCCAAATTCAGAAATGGCACCTTTTTGCCATTTTGAAAAATATAAAAAAAATCTATAAAAAATGATCAAAAGGTTGTACAGTCCTAAAAATGATATCATTGACAATATTATCAAATGTCGCAAATAATGACACCACCCACAGCTCCGTACAACAAAGTATAAAAATGTTATTAGCGCCAGAAGATGGCAAAATAAAAAAAATTTTGTACAAGAGGTTTTAATTTTTGTAAATGTATGAAAACATTATAAAACCTATAAAAATTTGGTATCTCCGTAATCATACCAACCCAAAGAATAAAGTAGACATGTCATTTGGGGCGCTCAGTGAAAGCGTAATATCCAGGCCCTCAAGAAAATGGGGAGTGAAAAATGGAAATGAAAAAAACAGGAAAGGGCTCGGTCCTTAACCGGTTAATGTCTACCAAAAGTCTTTAGCAATTGTCCTGAGAACCGTAGCTTAACATTGGCAAGACATATTTCTGTCCCTCTATGTCTGTTTAGATAATACAAGAATTTGTGATTGTTATGTGTTTCTCTGATGTGGTGGAAGTGATTTTTTTAAAAAAAGGAACTGTTGTTCTTTTACTTCCAGCCAATTTAAAGACTAAGCAAGTTTTGTGCACGTTTTTTGTGACTTTTTAAAAAGTTGCAGTCTTTAAATCTAACATGTACTAAAACATCAAAAAATAAAGATAGATAAAGCAAATCCTGCTTGGACTTGTACATGAGTTGAAGTGCAAATACAGAAAAGTCCCCAACTGTTAAAAAATGTCTCTTTTTCTAAAATAAAATGCAAAAAAGAAATCTTCCCCCGTATCTTTTGGAAGGGGTTCTCTGTATGAATACATTTTCCCTGAATCATAAATTTCATAAATATGTTTATGGGTAAAGTATTTATAGTATTGAGCAGAAGCACCTTTTGGGCTAGTACAACCATGGGTCTTCTGGGGAATTATGCAACAATTTTGTCACACTTGGATTTGGGGATCATGTAACATTGTTCCTTGCAGATCCTCTCAAATTCCCTTAGGTTACATTCTGAATGTTGGTGGACAGCCAATTTTCCAGAGATGCTGAGTTGGGTTTAGGTCAGGCTGTAGCTTGTCCAGTCAAGAAGGGTTGAAGAGTTGTTCTAAAGCCACTGCTTTGTTATTTTAGCTGTATGATCCTTCAATTACAATCAGTAATGCTGTCCCTGCAGCTGAAAATCATTTGACCAGATCTGGGCCTTTCCACAAATCTGTCTCTGAGCTCATGGGGTAGTTCCTTAAACCTCTTGATTCTCATGTGCTCTGACATGCACTGTAAGCTGTGAGGTGCTACATAGAAAAGTGTATGCCTTTCCTAATCAAGTCCAATCTGTTTAATTTAACACAGATGTACTTTAATGAAGGAGTAGAACCATCTCAAGAAGGATCAGAAGAAAATGGGCAGCATGTGAGTTTTTCTTGTTTGATAAAATAGCAAAAATATCTACATTTCAGTTTTTTATGAAGAAGAGGTGCAGAGTGTACATTAATGAGCAAAAGAATGAACTTTTTTGAACTTAACAATTGGCTGCAATTAAACAAAGAGTGAAAAACTTAAGGAGTCCAAATACTTTCTGCACCACTGTGTGTATGTATATATATATATATATATATATATAAATTTTTTTTCTGCACTCTATATTAACATTCAAGTATATATACATGGTTACATGGTTTAATATAGTACAACCCACTTAATTAAATAGCTGTGAAAGAAGGTCAGGTTTTCTCTTTTCTCCATTGCTTTAGACTTGCAGCTACAATACGAACTGTGTACTAGAACAGAATTTAAGTTTTTTTAAAAAGCAGAAAGCTAACACAGTTTTTCAATTGTAGTTTTAACCTTTTTTGGCATGGGAGACAAGTATACTCTATGGGATTTAGTGTAACATTACAATAGAATTTAGTTCTCATGCAATGTGTCTATAAAAGCTTTAATTAGGCTTAGCTTATCAGAGATTCTTATTGCTACTGCCCCCTTTGGGAAACATCTAATAAGCAGATTTATATAGCAATCTCTGAAATGCGTTCCTGGAGATTACGAGGAGCAGTTCAAAAACAGCCGTGGCAAATCATATTAAAATGATATTTCTAGACCAGACATCTTTTATATTAAACATGGCATTTTGTTCTGCCATTCTTTTCCTTTGTTAATATGTGTGTTTTCTTTTAGTTTTAAGGGTTAAGACAAAGGTTCTAAATGTGACCTGATCCCAAATGTAGTTTATTTAAAATTCCAAATGAAAAGCTTACCAAGAACAGATAAGATTGATTGCTCTCTCTATCTTAGCATAATTGTATTTCAGGTGAACATCAATTTACTTTAAGGGACATTTCTAAGTAGCATACCACATTATAAATAATTCATCAACCACAGCAGCCCGTAAAATGATTTCCCTAAAACAGATTTTGCCAGAATAAATGACTTTCATTGTTTTTGTTTATTTTTAATGTTCTTTCTGTTTGCTTTCAATTGTTTAATGTAGAATTGGTTGTTACAGAATCTGTTACATAGCAATCAAAAAACAAATTTTCAGCTTGTTGTTAGAGTGATCTTTGAAAATTAGAGACATTCACCAGCTTACATTTAAGAAAATGATAAATGTTGAACTTTATTAATGAAAAGCTAGAAAACTTTAAGCGACTAGTCTATTTTACACAGCAGAGGTTCCTGTTTCAATGGCTAATCCAAATAAAGATTAAGAATAGAGGTTAGAAAATACAGGATATTTTATTTAAAAAAGAAGGGATTCTTAAATTTTTTTCATTGTTTTCTAATAAAATCAAAAAAATAATAACAACTATGCATAAGGATAAGAGGTTCTGTTCATGTTCTTAAAAAAGGGTACAATTTAATAAGCTGAAAATCCCAAACTAACTTTCATTTTTGATTGACATGTTCAATTAAGAGTGACCTCTTCTTTGATTAAAATAAAAAAACAAATGTTTTATTCCAAATCCATTACAAATAGCAGGGGTAAATCAGGCAGAGGGGCTAAGTAAAGAAGTAGTGTCTACTGCAATACGATTGAAACGCAAATTGTGAGTTGTCAAGCCTTGACAAAGAACTATTGTTTGAAACATGTTGCAGAAGGCGATACTTCTTTTTTTAGTCTTCCGATCTAATGTACCTCTGCTATTTATAATGGTTTTTGAATAAAAAGTATTTTCATCAAAAAAGAGAACATTGAAATTTCTTTTAATTTTACTGACCGGTGAGCAACTGGTCTCTCTGTGAGGCTCACTATAGCTGTTAATAAACAAGGGAATCCAAGGTAAGAGATCAACATTTTTTAACTTATATGCTCCAGATTTGGATGACACAAAGTTTATTTGTGACATTGGTAGTTGTCTCATGTCATTCAATGTGCTAGTTTGTAACAATATTGTATTAAAGTTGGGTGTCACTAAAAATCTGAGACCATAACCACATCTTAAGTCTTAAGTAAGGGTGAGCACATTCTTAGGACACACCAGAATTCTGGCTCAGAAAACACCACGCTCCATCTAGTCTTTCAACTGATTTACACGTTTTATACAATTTCTGTGGGAAAAACTTAATGAGTTACTGAAAAGGAGTGCTGTTTAAATATTTCAACTTGCATAAAAGTAAACCAAACTAGTTGCAAAGAAAAATATCTAATAAGCCAAACAAGCACTACATTTGTTTTACAGTCTAAACCATTGGTATAACTTCTAAGATTCCAGCCTAAGTCTACACTGTTTAATCTTTAGACAGATTCAGTAAATCTACCCTGCTCAGTCTTCACAATGTCTGTGATGAATACGTAATTTGTCCTTAAAGGGGTTATCAAATAAATATTATTGTATTTATCATGAAAATGTATACAATTTTCCAATATACTCTGTGATAATAATGAGCCATGCACTCGTTTGAAATCAAATGACCATGGACAGATTTCTATACTTTGAAAGTAATAATAATAATAATAATCTTTATTTATATAGCACCATCAAATACTGTAGCGCTTCACAAATCATAAAGTAAAGAATGAATTCTTTTTTTAGAATGACAGCAGGCAAAGATCTAGAAAACTGGGGGGAACTGATGCAGAAAGTATATGGGAAAATTCTATAACTTTTCATTATACAAACAATAACATGTAATATGTAAGTGGGAACACCCCTTTAAGATAATCCTGTCAAATCACATAATACTGTTTTTACTACTTATAAGGCTGCATTCACACAAATGTGTGATTTCTCCAGTCCTCTATCGTGCCGTATTGAGACCATACATACGTATCCATACAGTCCTCTATCCGTATGCAGCACGTATTTAACCCATATTTATCCCTATTATTCCCCATGCTCATAAGGGCATATGGAACTGAAATACGGGAGAAAATAAGGCATGCTCTATATTTTTGTACGGCCAGTATACAGTATGGTATGGTACAGTGTAAACAATGGCAATGGAGATTGCTGGACGTGTTGTCCATTGAAATGAATGTGACCGTTTGTTACCAACAAAAAAAGATGGTACGGCACGGATAGCATACTGCTATTTTCATAAGTTCGTGTGAATGCAGCCTAATAAATATGCCTTCATTTTTTGCTTATGTTAGTAAAGACAACAGTAATTTTATAGCTTTTTACCTTATAAAACATCTCAAAAGTGCAAGCTACAATAGATTATGTTTTATATAGCATCAAAATGATAAAATCTAAACACATGCAATGACATAAATTATCTTTATTTGTATGAAATATTTTACTTACTTGCAGTCCTCTCTGAAATACTTTGTGGCCCATAAAATTTGCCAACATTCGAATTAATGCTGCTCCCTGTGAATAAAATAGATCACTTAGTGTTTAGATCTAGTAACAGTAATTCTGTCATTGTTTTAAAAAAATCCAAAAAAAATGGATGAACATTACATTCAATAGATTAACTTGAGTGTTGGTTTTCATTATTTAACTACAAACCTCTAGAAGCTTATTCAATATTAAAATAAAGTTTAGGTATCTAAAACATGGTAGACATCAGTAGCTTCTGTTGGTCAATGCCCATATTTTAACTGTAGAGAGCCGTTTATGCAACTTGTTTCTTGTGAAGATTCTTGTCCTGGCTCCTCAAGGCATCATATCGAGGTGATAAGTACAACTGTGCAAACTGAACATGAGAAGAAAGTAAAAGACTGACCAGCTAAGCCCTGTTTAGCAACTTTATAAGCGTCGGCTGTATGTGCTTGGAGAGGGCTCATGGACTGAGCCTTCACCATAGCCGGTAAGTGTTTGCTGCATATTACATCAAACACTTAGGCCCATTCCACACTTGCGAGTGTGATGCGATGAACTCGCATCACACTTGCAACGCATGCTGCCGGGAATGCACGGCCCGAACGCTGCACCGCAAGAGTGAACTCAGCATGTCAGTTCACTCCCGCGATCAGGAGACGAGTAAAAGGAGGACCTTCCCATAAGGGTTCACAATCTATATGAGAGTGAAGATGGAGACACAATGTGAGGGAGCAGAGCAGTGCAGTAATTATAGGCATTATAGGCGATACTGAAGAGGTGAGTTTTCACATTATGTTTGAAGGTTTGGAAAGAGGGGGAAAGTAAATATGGTAATAGAGTGAAGCTGAAGGTCCTGAGAGAAACAAAGATTACGTGAGAGATGGTATTGGGTGGGAGAAAAATGAGGGGAACAGGTTGTGGACGGCTTTGTATGTCATGGTTAGTATTGAATTGAATTTACTATGCAATGGGTAACCAGTGGAGAGACTGACAGAGAGAGAAGGCAGAGGAGAAATGAAGAGACTGATGGATTAGCTCAGCAGCAGAGTTAAGGATCGATTGGAGGAGAGTTAGAGTTAGCTGGAAGACCACAGAGAAGAATGTTGCAGTAGTCCAAGTGGGATATTAATGGCCTGTGGCAGAATAGCAACCAATCACGGCTGAGCTTCTAATTGCCACAGCAGCAGCAGACAATGGCTCCTGCATATGTTGGTTAATAAGTGTATTTTGGAAAACAAGGGGTGAACATTTAAGCTCAAAACCTTGTCTATGATGTTCCCTCAGTCACATGGAGCGACTGTGCAAAATTTGGTAAGTGTAAATGCAACGGTGCAGATTCCTTTAACGGACATATTCACCCATACACACACATACACATATTCAGCTTTATATGTTAGATATTCAAAATATACATAGTTATGTACAGCTGTCTGTCCCTGGATAGTTTTTCTGCTTTCCCTCTAGAGCAAGAATAAGCTCTGCTACTACCAAAATAGCAAAAACACACATTGGAATTGATCAGACACCAACACTCCATTGGTTCTGTGGATTTTCGCAGGGGATTGTCTGCAATGTAAATGAGCAGTCATTAAAAGTGATAGACTGTCCACATCATCATTATGTCGGTTGACTAGTTTAACTATTTCTGTTACCTTTTTATATTTGCTGGGGTCATGCATCATGCATCATGCATTATGTTTATGATACAATAATGTTTATTGTTGACAAATATCCACATGGCTTCTGTACTTTATTATTAATTGAAGCAAATGTGAAGTGTATTGTTAAGTATATATACCTTATTGCATTATATAATAATTATTTTGACAATAATTACAGCAGCAATACATGTTTTTTTGTATAGCACTGTACATGCTCTATCAGTTTCTATCATTTAATGAGTTTTCATTTTGTCAAATTACAGTGCGCGGTAGACAGTGTTCATATTCTCATTTTTCTCAATTGACTGCAAAGTCGCTGCAGCGCAGCCTCTTTAACTAGTATTAATCCCTACAGAGAAATCTGTGTGCTATAGCTAACTTTAGTGTTACCATGATTCTCCAAATCCAAGCACATTTGCAGACTGAGCTCTGAACCACACTTAATCATAGCAAGTAATCAAGCCACAACTATAGTTCCCTAGTTGTGTATTATATAGCACAATCCTGTTTATTTCTAGTGTGCTGCTCAAAAAGAACATTGTTTCAGGCAAGGAATAATTTTTACCATTTTTATAGCCTATTTTTCATATATTGCTGCCTGAGCTTCATTGTATTTGTCATTTCATGTCCAAATGTAAGTTTTGTATAAACTTATAAAAATCCATATTAAATCTGGAATTTATTTATTATCAAATCTCATTTCATCATATAGCAAATATTAATTCTAATGATGCAAATAAGCGATAACATGTCTTTGAAGACTTACAGGGGCAGTCAAAATATTGTTAGCACTTTAAATGCATTAAAGGCAGCAATTATATGCCAAATGAATCAATTATTCTAAGGATCAATATCACTTTCTAGAGAATGCATGCTTAAGCGTCTGTCTAAGCAATTAGAGCTTTGCCAAGATTGTCTTCTTTGCCTGCAAGGGTGCCCACAGAACAAAAAGTATGCCAATATATTATCACATTAACTCCAACATTTCTTTCATGCTAGTAAAACTACAGTACATTTTAAGATTAGTTTATTTTCTGGTACATATTTATCACAGAACCGAAAGATATGTTTCTCTACCTATTTTTGTAATTTTCTGTGATAGTCACAACAATTTGGATGATTATTGTGATTAATGGTATAATCAGTTTGACAGAAAACAATAACGCATCATGAAGGAGTTGTGTGAACAAAGCTTGAACGAATGTATAGTATACTGTTACATACCTTCAGCACAAAAACTATTTAAAGGGCTATTCTCATCTGGACATCTAAATTTAATTTAATTAATCTGCTATATATAAACATTTTGTCAAGAGCATATTATTTAAAAAATGTATTTGTGTGAAGATCATTTTCCATAAATGTCCATATTGTCTTGTAGCGGGGACCATGCATGCTCTATATGAGTCCTGCCTGACCACCTGGATTCAGCATTTATTACCACAGGACATCTATGGGACATGCAGTAACTGCCGGACATCCTTTATAGGAATTATATTCATGCAGTTACATTTATATTAAATAATATCCAATTGAAGAAATGTATGTATATGCCAAATGGATTCAATTAACCCCTTAACGCTGAAGCCACTTTTCACCTTCCTGACACGGCCCATTTTTTCAAATCTGCCCTGTGTCACTATAAGTGGTTATAACTTCGGAACGCTTTAACATATCCAAGTGATTTTAAAATTGTTTTCTCGTGACACATCGTACTTCAGGTTATTTGAAAAATTTTGGTGGTATGTTTTGCATTTATTTATGAGAAAAACCAGATATTTGGTGAAAATTTGGAAAAATGTTTGATTTTTGAACTTCAAAATGTTCTACTTTTTCCATACATAGTCATAACCGCAAAAAAACGTAATAACTAACATTCACTAAATGTCTAATTTATGTGGACATTGTTTTTTATGCATACTCTCATTTTTGTAAGATGGTTTGGGCCTTTGAACGTTAGGTGCGATTTTTCACATTTTCATAAAAAACGCAAAATCCTGCTATTGTGGGACCTGCTCAGGTTTCAAATCACTTTGAGAGACCTAAATAAAAGTAAACCCCATAAATTACCCCATTATAGAAACTAAGCCCCTCAACGTACGTGAAACAACTTTTATGAAGTTTGTTAACCCTTTAATTGTTTTACAGGGGTTAAAACAAAATCGGATGCAATTTTGAAAGTAAAATTTTTTTGGCTAAATTAATATGTTTTTCAAAAAATGTACAAATTCTCAGTGGATAAAATACCAAAACGCTCCACAAAATTTGATACCCAATCTCTCCCGTGTATAACAATACCCCATATGTGGTGGTAACCTGCTGTATGGGCACACGCCAGGGCATCGAAGGGAGCTGCGCCATTCAGAGCAGATTATGCATTGTCAATTTTTATTGGCTATACAATCTTTATTTTTTTGGCAATTTGGACATATAAGGGCTTATTTTCTGCGACATGAGATGCACTTTACAAATACTTCATTTTAGTGGGTCATTAGCTTATTAATGAGATTTTATTAACTCTTGAATGTATGGGTGAAAAGAAAATTGTCAATTTTGGTTTACTTTCTTTTTGTATTTTTTGGGGGTCGTACACCGTACACTAAAAACATTATATTATCTTCATTCTCTAGGTCACTATGATTACGGTGATACCTCATTTATATAGTTTTTCATTTATTTTTACAATTTTACTGGATAAAAACTAATATAGAGGAAATCTCATTTGTTTTTGCATCGCCATCTTTTCGGAGACGTAACTTTAATATTTTTTGGTTGACAGAGCTAGTTTAGGGCTTATTTTTTACGTGTTGAGTTGTTCTTTTTAGTGGTACCATTTTTGCGCACATAACTTTTTTTGATCACTTTTTAGAACATTTTTGTGTAGAGATTTTATGAAAAATGTACATTTTTGGCGTGTTTTTCGGGTTTTGTTTTTACGGCGTTCACCGAGCGGGTCCAATAATGTTTCTGAGTTATTGAACGGATTGTTACGGACGCGGCGATACCAAATATGTGGGGTTTTTTGGCGATTTTGTGTTTTTTTCACTTTATTGCATGTGTATAGGGAATATTTGTGTTTAGGGGACTCTAACTTTATTTAATTAATTATTTTTATTAAAAAATTATTTTATGTAATGTTTTTAACATTTTTATTAACTTTTACAGGTTAGCTTGAACAAGTGATCCACTGATCACTTGTTCAAGCTCTTCTTCACATTACACAGTGTAATACAGATGTATTACACTGTGTAATGTAACACACTGAGCATGCTGCGCATGCTCAGTGTGTTACAGCCGGGTCCTGCCAGAAGGCACGGACCCGGCTCACAGAAGAGGATCGCGCAGCCCCGGGCACCGGCAGTCCCGGGGCTGCGATCGGAGCAGCGGGACCCCCCCGGTAAGCGCCGCGGGGGGGTCCGATTCTTCTGAAATGCCCCTTGCATGCCGCGGTCAGCGCGACCGCGGCGTGTCAGGGGTTAACACCCGCGATCGGAGAAATCTCCGATCGCGGGTGTTAGAGGCAGGTGTCGGCTATAATATATAGCTGACACCTGCAGCTTCTGGCGCCGGCTGTTCAGGAGCCGGTGCCAGAAGCATGACGTAATAATACTGCATTTTGCGGGAACGCACCTCCCGCGATGCAGTACTATTACGTCAAATGTCGGGAAGGGGTTAAATGATTATGCCCAGATGAGAATAATCACTGTAAAGGTTTTCTTTTTCAGTAATACTGAGCGAGGTTGCTAGTGGAGAGCAAGGCAAAATATAATTCTCTATCTCTAAACTATTTCACAGAAACTTTGTTAAAGGGAACCTACCACCACGATTCTACCTATAAAGGTAGATCGGGCGGTAGCTGGATAAATGGGACGTGAGGATAGCCCTTTTTTGGGCTAATTCTCACGTCCCGGCTATCTTTTGGAAAACTTTAATACGCCGATATGTACCTTTTTTTAAGTGGCTACTGAGGCGTGGAGTAGCCGGACATGAGGCTACACATCGCGGCTACTCCACGCCCCAGTAGCCTCTTTTCTCCACCTACCACTGCATCTTCGGTGCGCAACTCCTCGTAGCTGCGTGCCCTCGTCCGAATACCCAGCATCTGCGCATGCGCAGTAGCTCTGGCCACAGAGCTGTGGCCGCGCACCCGCAGGCCTGCGTTCAGCGCATGCGCAGAACGCTGGGTATTCGGATGAGGGAGCGCAGCTACAAGGTAGGCGGAGAAAAGAGGCTACTGGGGCGTGGAGTAGCCGCAACGTGTAGCCTCATGCCTGGATACTCCACGCCCCAGTAGCCACTTTAAAAATTTACATATCGGCGTATTAAAGTTTTCCAAAAGATAGCCGGGACGTGAGGATTAGCCCAAAAATGGCTATCCTCACGTCCCATTCATCCACCTACCACCTGATCTACCTTTATAGGTAGAATCGTGGTGGTAGGTTCCCTTTAAAGTCTGCATTACGGAGGGGTTCTGTTAATCCCCCAACCAAAACCTTTCAGCTAATTAGCATAATTGTAAAAGTTGATTTTAGAAGGAAGAATGCCATGGATAGCAAGTATGAGAAAATGAGTCAGTGCCTGGATCTGTGAGTAAGTGTCTCAGGTTTATCCATGCTTGATTTTGATTTCCTTTAAATATCATGGAAAAATGATAAGTTGGTCTGTTACAAGAGAGTTGAAAAACAATATAATGGCAATGGTAGTTCTGTCATATGATAGACACCATTAGTGTCCAACAGAACAAAATGACTCATTTTCCACTATTGATCTAGGATTTTCTTTCACAAAGTTAGTGACACAAATGTGACAGATTTCTATCTTAGCAGGGAGGAAATAAATGTCTCTAGTAGTTGAAACTTCTTACAACTAAAACCTACAGTGAAATAACTATTATGTTCAGCAAGGGAACTGTGCTAACAAACTCCATAGTGCTTTATGTTCCAGAAGGTTTGTACACTGATCACCTATTCTTGAAGAAAAAAAATATAACTTTTGCTTTTGTTACAGCAGTGATTGATAAACATGGGGAGAGAAAAGGGTTAAGGCAAGTGTTGACTTTCTCCTTATCACTGCTTGCCAAAATCCACTTCTCCTAACCACTTGCTGTGCTACCGCTCATACTCTGTAGACATTTCATAATATATTGCAGAAGCATTCGAAAAGATGGATTTAATGAGCTGAACTCTGAGCAGGTTTGTCACTGCCATGTACCGCTGTTACTGACCATTTTAATCTGTACAGAGGGATACTGCAAGCTGTTTTTAGACAGCAACAGAAGGAGATATTTAAAATTAATGATGATGCAGAGTGAGGCTGATGTGGTTTCTGGCCAGTTGGCGAGAACACCAACCTCACTGTAACAGTCACCTTGACACCTCTTGAACCTAATCTATTTGTTATGTTGTGTATGAAAGGGTTGGGGACTCATTTGTATAAACGCCAGTTGTAATAAAACTACTTGTCACAAATTGTGTTATAAATATTATCTCTTTCAAAGCTCTGACGTGTACTACAAGAAAAGCACTTAACCCACATTACTCTAATTCTTTCATCGACTGTGCTGTGATAAGACATTTCAGCAGCTTTGTATGTTACCACTGCAAGTAAGTGATGGCCTCTAAAGACATCTTTGACTCACCTGTACTTGATGTATATTTTATATTCATTTTTTTCTCTCCTTTGCATAGTTATAAATTCTTTGTTCAGCTACCTATCTTTTGATCCTGCTTATTTTGCCTCATGCATACTAAGGTCCTTCTGATAAATGTGTACATCAGTCCCAAATCAATCCATCTGTTATATCTCTCCCTTATTCATTATGCTATATTATACGCAAATAGCCTGACCATCTGCAAGATGTAGGTCACCATGATAATTTGCAGAGCTCTGCTGACTAGCTTTATAAGGCATTTTGCAATTTATTAGACTTATTTGCATGGTCTTTAATTTATGTATGACCTTCTTATAATTCTCTCTCCAGCAGTATTGTAGGTAAAAGCCTTGATATCCATGTTATGTTCATTTCCCAACCTATTTACTCCATTGTATATTAAATAAATGAATGTCTTATATTTGCAGACCAAAGGATGTAACAGTTTTAATTTTCTTTTACAGATACCTACAACATATCAGGAAACTTTCTCTCATGTCTGCATCAACACAAGCACTTCCATCAAAATCAAGCATAAAAACCAGGACATTACTCTTAGATCCAGGGACTGTGACTTCTTATATTTGTTATCCATGGCCTCCTTCCTTCTAAGATCAACTTTTAAAATTATTCTCAGATGGGTTGTTAGCAGAGCCCCTCATTACTGTAGCTTTACAGGCTGTGTAATGAGCAGAGCAGGTCTTCCCTCCTCCTGCACTTGATAACACAGGAAGAAGGAAGAGGGTAAGAACAGGGGTTTGGGGGAGACATGGTCTACTAACAGCCCATGTATCTGCAGCACTGAGGGGCTTTAAAAACACCCCCAGAACCCTCCAGGCTCATTACCATAATGAGGACATGGCTAACAAATATAGGAAGATTACCACTGTCACAGTGACTGGATCTTTGAGTTAATGTCCCTGGGTTATCTTGCCTTATTTTGATTTTAGATTTTCTTTAAGCTCAACCAAACATGCATGTTGTTTAAATAGGGTAACATTAGTTGTACACTGCCAGACTCCTCTTCATTTGTCTTATCTCCATTGAGAACAACAAAGTTGTTTTATTCTATGGAATTCTTTAAAATGTTTACTGACTGGTTCTTGCCCTAGAAGACATAGTCAGGGTTTTATGTCTTTTCCTGATTTTGCTTGAATCGTTTTTGCAAGTTTTTATGCAACATTTGAGTGAAATGCACTGAAACTCATTTGGAGTAACTTGAAATGTAACGGAAATTTCTGCGGTTTTCTCCTCAATGGTTGTAATAAAATCATAACTGCTCATTGGATGGTGCTTTAGCTCCAGAATTAGTAGATTTGGTGGCTGAATCTGCAGACTTTCCTGCAACTTTTTGTGGAAAAAGATGCAATTAGCACCTATGTTATGTGACTTGTTAGATGCAAAAAAGTTACAAATTTCACTCCAAAATTGATATAAGATAAATTGGATGCAAAAAGGACAACAGCGCAAGAAAGCCCTCAGCAAGCTGAAAATAGTTATAATGTTAGGATCAGTGGATCCTCTGGACCACCGCGGGAGATGGAACTAGCCAACATCCGGAACCGGAGCCTAGCGGCACCTGGTATTCCTTGCTGCGGCAGGATACCACTAGGTCGTTCCCAGGTGTGACTAGCCCACGGTGGCAGCCGAGGTCGAGGTACCTTAGCGGATGACAATCTCGTAGACAGGTCCAGACATAGGGTCAGGGCAGGCGGCAGAGATGCAACGTCAGGTCCAAGTCCGGAGTCAGCAACAGGAGGTCCAGGCAGGTGGGAACGGGAACACAGGCACACGGAACACAGCAACACGGAGGAACTCAGGTAACATGGCAACACAGGACTCAGGAGTGGGAACACACAGGAATACACAGGAACGCAGGAATACGCAGGAATACAGGAATACACAGGAACGCAGGAATACTCGCTTGGAAGCTTTCTCTAAGGCTATGAGGCACAAAGATCCGGCAGGGGACACAGGAAGAGGCAGGATTCTTAAAGGTGAGGTGTTCAGCCAGTGCACCAATTAGCGGTGCGCTGGCCCTTTAAATTCTCGGCAGGAGCCGCGCGTGCCCTAGGATGCGGGGACGCGCACGCACGGCAGTCCGGGGAAGAGCAGGAGCCGGGAGAGGTGAGTGAGGAGACCGGGCTGCAGCGGGGGCACACGGGGGAGCACAGATGCGCCTGCGATCCGAGACAGGGATCGCGGGAGCACCCGTGACATATAAATTTACCCAATTGAATTTTCCATGAGAAGTAGTTATCTACATGGGACAACCCTGTAAAGAGTTTCAGTTGTTCAGAAGTGTGTAATATCAAAAAACCTTTAAACAGATTGGAATCTTTGTTCATGGCTTACCAATCTTTTCTCCAATAAATGGAAGTGAAGGAACGTGTCTGCAAGCAGGACAAATTGTGTTAATGAGACATTTCCTTGTGCCTGGCTGTCTTTTTTACATTCATTACATTTCCAATATCATTTTACTTTGTCAGTGTAGACACTTATATGACGTAAAGAAAGTTTGCTTTATGTATGAATTTGTAATATCTACCATACGTATAATCATAATGGTCAATTCTTTTAAAATAATAAACCCTACACCAAAATATAACTAAAAGAAGCAAGAATTTGTGTGTATAATTTCGGTGATTGATAATCAGCAGTTCATCCATCCTGAAAATCAAAAATATATACAAAGTTGAAAAACAATGGTATTTTTAATATGCTGTCCATAGTTTTGGTTATTTTAAGTGTTCAGAAACAACAACTTTGTAATACTGCACAAAATGATAATCCAATATTCAAAAGTATGTGTCTCTCTAGCTGTTTTTATTAAGAAATTGGCTGTTAAATTGGCTTCACCAACTAAAAGCTTAGGTTATTAATATTTATGATTGGAACTGTTGCTGTTCCTATGTTATTGATTGAAAGTAACTTTTCCAATAAAGACAGCAGATTTGAGAAGAATTTGTGCAACTGTAGAATAGTAACTGATTATCTGTTAGACTTTCAATATCATGGTAATATTTATAAAGGTTATAGGGCTCATTTATCAAAACTGGCTGGGACTGAAACAGTTAAAGTTGCTCATTGCAACCAATCACATTCACATACACAGCAACCAATGGCTGGTCTGCTGCCTCTATGCATCCTGACAATTAAGTGATACCAACGTGAGGAGGCTGCTGCTTGGTATATCTAGACAAAACACATCACAGAAAGTGACAGATTTGAAAGTCAACTCTTCACCTGTCACTGGGGCTGGAGCACAAAATGCCAACCATTGCCAAGCCAGTCTTACGGTAACACAAAAAAACTAAAATGTAAAAAAATGTATACTCAGACCAAAAATAATTTTAAAAAAATTGCTAGCCAGAAAATGAAAAGGTTACAAAAAAAGCATTAAAAAACAAGTGTAAAATGTGCACAATTGTGTATAATTGTGTATAATTGTCAAATTACAAATTATAAATTGAACTGGTTAAATAAAAACAACTACCATAGCACAATATATGTACTATCAAAACTACAAGTGGGCGAAATTCAGAGCATAAACAATCAAATTAATAGACAAACATAGGGACGGTCCTCAAGTTTCTTGAAATGCTATCTGTAATGACACGTGATGAATCCCCACTCTCAGGTCACATCACTGGGAGCACTTATGCTAAAGTGGAAGTATACAGTAGGATAAATCAGACAACCTAGGGTTAAAATGCCATAGGGGGCCTGAAAAATAGTAAGTCATTTTAAAAGTTTTAAAAAATACTTAAACATATTAGGTATTGCCTAAATCCAAAATGTCCAATCTATCAAAATATAATAAAGGTTATTTCTGGCATTTAACCCCGTAACAGAAAATAGCATCCAAAGTCGGAAATGCCACTTTTTTGCCATTTTGCAAAAATACAAAAAATTCAATAAGAAGTTGTCAATCAGAAAGCCACAAAGTCCTCAAAATTCTAGCATTGAAAACATCATCAAAAGTTGCAAAAAATTACACCACATACAGCTCTGTATGAAAAAGTTATTAGTGCCAGAAGAAGTAAAATGAAGAATTTTTATTGTACAGGAGGTTTTAATTTTTGTAAATGTATGAAACCATTATAAAACCTATATAAATCTCATATCCCTATGATCATGCCAAACAAAAGAATAAAACAGACATGTAATTTGGAATGCACAGTATAAGCCATAAAATCTAAGCCCTCAAGAAAATGGTGCAAATGCATTTTTTTCACCAATTTCACTGCATCTGGAATTTTTTCCCGCTACTAATTATGGTCTGTGTCCATGTAGTTTTGGTGGATAGGATTTACCTATATTTGAGTGTTTATTTCTTTGTCCTAGGTTTAGAGAGAAACCTATGGGACAGGCTCCCACATATACTGGTTTGCATATCCCATTCATCCCTTTCATCCTAGTGTGTAAAATGAACATATAATCTTTGGGACATTTGAACTTATCTGATTTTCTTGCCACACAACTCTTTTGATGTAGTGTTTGGCTAGGACCCCCTAATGTGCAGGCCTTTCTGTCAAGGGGGTTTTGGCTGGCATCTGTCCATATTCTGATTCTAAATGTAATTGTGAGAGGAAGGAGAACTTCAAACAAAAAAAAAAGATCACAATAGCCACCACACCCATACAGTATCTTAACACGCCTTGATTACGAAAAGGAAATATAATTAGAATACTGTAATGTCTCGTATTTTTTGTTCCCATCTGTTTCTTGATGTGAGCAAAATCATTATTCAATTCTGTAAAGTGCAGGATATTCTGATTTGAAATTTTCAATGTATTAGTAGTGTTTTCTTTATTGGAATTTATGTAGTTTTGTAACCTCTGTATCGGGGTCATTCTCTCTTGGTGGCGTGCAGCTGAGGATGCACTGATTGTGTCATTATGCTTCACTCTGATATTTCTGGTGTGAACACTGGTTTATGCTTGCTATGCCTTGATTGTTTCCCTGTACTGGTGTCATCCTCTCTCTTTGAAATGTGGCTAAAGATTCACTGATGTGTCATTGGAGAAGATTTATCAGAAGTCTGAGAGCAGACCAGTTCTAGTTTCCCATGACAACCAATCAGAGCTCTGCCTTCCTTTTCTCACAGCTGGTTATAAAATTAAAACTTAACTCTCATTGGTTTCTATGGTTAACTAGAACAGTTTTATCTCAGACAGTTCGGATAAATCCCCCCCCCAATTATGTTTCACCCTGACATTGCTGGTGTGATTACTGGTATATGCTTAACTGTTTTACCAGAACCCTTGGGCAGTCTCCTGCAGCTATGATCTGATTTTTCAATAGTTAACCCACAGTGGTCAACAGTTTTGCTACAGAAATACCTCTCCAGACTGGGACCATTATTCTGTTATAAGTTCATCCTTGTCATTACTCTATGCTTGCTATATTCTCAGCTCCTGGTATCTTCATATTGTGTTTTTTATGGTTTTTAGTATCCTAACCTTCTGCCTGAAACTGCCAGATCAATCCTTCTTTTGGGGGTTTTGTATTGTTGCCCTTTTTGTTGTGACTCAGCTCTAGAGACTATTCTGAAGAATTCTGTGTTTGTATTTTCTTGTCTTTGTCTCCATGTTTTGCTCTTTGTTGTAGAGAGGGACTGTATTCTAGTTGTCTACTCAATACCTAGGGTGGGCCAGGTGGTAGGAAAGGACAGCTGGGAAGTGGGTTTAGCATTTGGTTCCACTGTCTCCTGTCCATTCCCATAACCCATTTATCTATATGGGTTTTTAAAAAATAGTTATGGGTGCAGCACAAATAATGTATAAAATGTAAGTATGTATTAAAGGAAAGACATTGACATGAGCTCAGTTTGTGAAAAAAACATCCCCTTTGAAGAACTGAACATTTAGTTTATTTTTAAACCATGTTTCCACGTGAGCTGTAGGTATAAATAGAAAAATATGAAAGAGAATGATAATGAGATTTAGTGAATTGCAATTTTTCCACATGAATTGTTAAGAATAATGTAGATGTACCAAATGCTGCTTGTTACATAAACAATGAAAAAGTCTTTTTGCTCCATGTTTGATTAAGGAAAATATGTTTAATGCATTTCTGGTTTATTTTGTGAGAGTGACGGGTGAGAATGAGTAAAATGTAAAAAAAGATGGAGATAAAAATATTATTGTCCATAAATAAAACAGATTTAAGACAAAACTGAAATATATAGTCTATAAAAACTGCTTAAACCTCCGTAACTTTGCCCTGTTTTTTTTTGCAACAGCATAAAAAGTGAGGCCCAAGCACTCCTTAGATGCAAAGAAAATATTTTATTTGAAGTAGACAAGCAATTTCCACTATTGCATTGCGTAATGTTTTAGCTAGACAGCCTTTGTCATATGCAGGGAGCATTGGACAGCTGAAAGTAGGGATAAGTAGGGAAAGCAGCAATTGGTGGTGTTCATCAGTACAAATGAATGAGCGTCATCATCTGCATTTCCTCTAACCCCACACTGTGGTTAAAACTAAATATAATGATTTATATTTTAGTTTTTAATGATTGCTGATATTTTTGCCTATTTGAGATTAAGTAATTTGGTTTTCACTAGCATTTGATACAGAGCATGTGTACTTTATTGAGGCAGATATTTATAGGCTTTATTACACATTGAGATCTGGATATTGCGTCATAACTTGACATTGACACTGATCTGGAAAAAAGAAATAAGCCAAGTGGCACTCACCAGTCCAAGTGAACCAGCTTCCTTTATTCATATAAGGTGTACATAGGGAGGCATGAAAAGCAGCAAAGCCAAAGGGCCATTTCTGCGCTTTCTTAAGGCAGTGAAGAGAAAGAGCTGAATGCCACAACATGGCCCATTGGCTTTGTGGCTCGGCGTGCCTCCCTGTGTACACCTTACATGAGTAAAGGAAGTTTGTTCACTTGGATTGGTGAGTGCCACTTTGTTTATTTCTTTTTTTCTGGGTCTAACTTGTTACACTGTGAAGTTGAGCAGAACCTGTATGAGCGCTGACGTTTTTCTACCCCTCCGTCTCACTTGGTGTATGGCGCTGATTGATCCACACAGCTAACTGTGTCTGTATACATTCCTCTACTGATATGAAACATCCATCTGATATTTGTATTTTGTTGATCATATTCATGTTTTATATGGGTATTGTAATCCAAATAATAATAATAATAAAGATTTTGTATTTTTAGAACCACTGTTCACTCTCTTGTCTTTTTGTGTTTAGATATTATGTCATATCTAATCATATGAGGGGGCTTCCATTTTCATTGACCTTGCAGTTGCATTTACAGTGGTGCTTGTTAATTATTTTGGGTTTTGTCTATAATAGCTGTGTCTCCTGACTGTAGTGCTTTCTCTTATTATCTGTAGAGTTGTTAAGAGACAGAAATTGATAGAGAGGAGAGAGTAGCAGAGCTGGGTGTGGATTCAGAAGTCTCCTACACAGAATAGTGAGGTACAAGACCTCCTCTGTTCCCTAATACACCCTCTATGTTGACTCTGCAATGTACATTGTTTTTGATGTCAAAATCTCTATGGATTTGCTGCTAAATTACTAAATGAGAGAACTCAAGGTATCATTGGAAGTGAGGGCAACCTCAATTGGACCCAGCTTCGGGATAGATTAAGGAAGATGTTAGCCTCCACCCACTCCACTGCTGGTGGGAAAGATTTTTGACTAGCAGCCTTTGAACAGAAAATGCAAAAACTCCAGAAAAAAAGTGTGAAAAACACATAATGGGTATTGTTCTGTTTGTTTTTAAAGGTGGAATCGCACATGACAATTTGGTAAAAATCATTATAACATCGGAGTTACTCTTAAATAGTCAGAGTGAAAAAACTACATGTCTGACAACAAAATAATACCAAAATAAATTAATGTATGACTATATTTAATATTCTTATTTCCACCGATTTACTCTTAGTCTTCTCTGTACTCACAAGTATGCTTGGTTATAAAAAAAAACAAAACAGAGTTTCATTTAGTCATTGATACTGCAACAGACATAACAGTAATAAAAACCTGGAGTAATGGAGAAATGAACTTCACGTTTCTCCATTAACCATCAGGTTTCTTTTCATTGCTTTTTAAAAAACAAAACAAAAAAAAAACCTTTTTTTCCTCAAGAGAAGCATATACATATCTTAGATAAAATAGATTTACAGCTATAGAAAACATGTAGCAGATCTTTGTGCACATTTAGATGTGAATTGGATTATTAACATAGGCATTTTAGTAGTTGTAGAAGTAGTAATATATGTTTGTAGTTGATTTTCAGTGAATAAAGTAAGCAAAGGAAAAAACAACACATGAAAAAGTAAATCACAACCTAATTGTTTTCATGATCAAAATGTATCCTAATTATGTGGCATATAAGCCTTTATAAAGCTTTGATAAACTGTCCCCCCTTTATGCCCCCTCCATGCTAAGTGGGCATGGAGGGTTGTGGAGTGGGCTGTGCTAAGATATAGAGTGGGCTGGCCTGGTAATGTCCCTATTATGGAGAAAGTTATAGCACAATTCACAAACCGGGCGGCACGGTGGCTGAGTGAGTAGCACATCTGCCTTGCAGCACTGGGGTCCTGGGTTCGAATCCCACCCAGGTCAACATCTGCAAAGAGTTTGAATGTTCTCTCCGTGTTTGCGTGGGTTTCCTCCGGGTACTCCGGTTTCCTCCCACACTTCAAAACATACTGTTAGGTTGTTTAGATTGTGAGCCCCATGGGGACAGGGACCAATTTGACATGCTTGTGCAGCGCTGCGTAATCTGTGTGCGCTATATAAATAAAGAATTATTATTATTATTATTAAATATAACATTTGACATGCAACTAATAGAGTATTTTAAACATTTGTTGAAAACATAGGTACTAGTGATTTCAGGTTTAACTCTGTAAATGCCAACTTCTAGCAGATTTTACTTTTGGGCGTTCAGGCACAGTACTTCAACAAATCCACTTATCCCTAATATATACCATTCTATCCAAGGTCATTTTTTTAATGGTTTTCTTGGAAGGTAGATATTATGCATTACTTATAGCAAGAAATTTGGATGGATAATAAATATTATTAGTATGTTTTGGAATGTTTGTAATATTATAATATTTTCAAGATTTAGATAGATGTTGTAGCCTGTATTAGCTTTGTGATGTGATGTAATGGAGCCTTGTTTTATTCATTATTATTGATGTAAATGGCGGACTTTATTTTGATTATGCTAGTTGTGAAGAACTATGAATATGTTTTGGTTTATTAGAAGCAATGCAACCATAAAGGAAATAATTATAGTATTGTAGTAAGAATATTAGGGATTGGTGTTATATCTGGGATTAGGTAGTGATTTCCCTAATGCACAGTACACTACAGCCTTTTATCTTGTTATCTAAGCTACATATTAAAACACACATTTCTGTTTATTTGAACCACTTGATTCACAGAAAGTGTTATCTCAAAAAGAGTTACATCTTCTATCTATAACTATAAAAAGTAATCCTGCAATCAGCCAACAGTGATTGCTATGACAAAAAAAAGGCTGCCGTTTTGATTACTAAACAATAGATATATGCTAGGCATAATTTATTATTCTCATTTCACATACAATCTCTGGTTTTAAGTTGTCATTGATGGACACCTGATTAAACTTAATTCAGATGCAGTGTGTAATGAGATGAAGGTCTGATATTAAATTACTTGTCTTGTCTCAATAAAACATTTATGTATCAGGTTATACAATTAATGCCTACCACGGTAGGAGCGATTTATAACCACGTTGTCTGATTTCTTACACCACACCTGGATGGCACAGACAACCCCCATACTGCATGAATCATGTACTGTAAAAGACTGACCATTGATTCTATATTTTAAGATTCATTAAGGATAGGTTCTGTTCCACAGGACTGGTGCATAGCAAATGTGGTACCAATAATTTAAAAAGGGTCAAAATGTGATCCTGAAAACTATAGACCTGTGAGTTGTTGTGTTGAGTGGACTTTTCTGGCATTTGATACAGTGCCAAATAAAAGGTTGGTACATAAAATGAGACTGCTGGGACATTGAGAAAATGTATTTGGGTAAGAAAATGGCTTAGTGATAGAAAACAGAGGGCTATCGTTTGATGGCACATTGTCATTTTGGGTTAAAGTTACCAGTGGGGTGCTACAGGGGTCAGTATTGGGGCCATTTCTTTTTAATATTTTTATTAATGACCTCATAGAGGTTTCCAAAGTAGAGTTTCAATATTGTCAAAGGGTGTAAGCTGTGTAAAGTAATTAATACAGAGAAGGGAAAATATGATATTGCAGAGGAATTTGTCGAAACCGGAGGCTTGGGCTAACAAATGGAAGATAAGGTTTAATGTCTATGAATGTAAGTTTATGCACTTGGGTCGAGGAAATTGAAATTCTAAATATGTGCTAAACGCCGTGTTAAATGTCTTGGTAAAACAAATTGAGAAAAAGACTTGGGGGTATTGGTGGATAGTAAACTCAATTTTTGTCATCAATGCCAGGCATCTTCTGCTAAAGCAAATAAAAGTATGGGATGCATCAAAAGAGGAATAGATCCTCTTGATAAGGACATAGTTTTGCCCTTATAGAAATCACTAGTCAGACCACACATTGTGTACAGTTTTGGGCACCAGTGTATAAAAAGGACATAGTAAAACTGGAGCATGTGCAGAGAGGAGAAACCAAGATTATTAGAAGAATGGCGAGGGGGCTAAAATACAATAATAAATAAAAAACTAAACTTGTGGTTAATTAGATTTGCAAAAGGACCACTAAGGGGAGAGCTAGTTACAATGTACAAATATCTGAAAGGGCAGCACAAGGATTTCTCCTGTTGGCTATGGACTGAGGGTTGGCTGGCTATATACTGGAGCATGGGCTGGCTATAAACTGGGGAATGTGCTGACTATATACTGGGCATGGGATGGCAGTCTATATACTGGGACAGGGTCTGGCTATATATTCGGGTCACCTTATACTTGAGTAAATATGGTATATTAGCCCCACAAAAATCAATAGGGTAAATGTATCTAATTTTTACTACTATGGTAGATTTTAAAAATTATATTTTGAGCAATGACAAATTTGTGCATTTTTGTGATTTTTCAGTATTTGCACTTCGATTCATTATGCAAGTGTCCTAGCAGGACTTTATTTATATTTTTCTCATTATGTTTGGTACATTAATAAAATACGATTTTTTTTACAGTCACAAATGTACACATGGCGAATTTGACAGAAAGAAATAGAACACCCCTTTGTTACTTAGCGTGTGACTTAAAAAAAAAATTGTATCCTCCACACCAGGGGAACATGTTGGAATAACAAGCACAAGTCCAATTTAAATAGGTAAAAAAATACCTACAATAAAGAAATAAGAAACAAGCCAAAAAAATAAACTAGACTGATCAAAATACTAGAAAGAGAAATTATAAATCTCTCCCAATGAGTCATAGAATTTTCGTAGTACTATGTTGAAAATGCACTTGTAAAGTTTATTATGCATAACTACATTTACTAAGTTTATTCTGTACTAACATTTGACACCTGGAAAGTCAATTCTGAACTTCTACAACATGATAAAAACAATTTGTGTGGCATTTAGCTTACATAATGAAATCAATCCACAGTATAAATTGAAGCTCGTCCCATACCTCTGTGAAGGATCCTCATCACACTCCTTTGAAGCCACTCTGTCAAGTAGTGGCCTCCACAAATCTGCATGACTGAAAATTATTTGTCCTCAATTTGACAATTACCTTTTTATATGCAATCCAATCAAAAACTCGATCAATATCAGTTGCCTTAAGAACTTCCTGGGAAACTGGATGTGAACTCGCCAGTCCATCTAGTAGCATCACTTCGTGTAACACATCTGTCAAAAACCTTTGTTTTTCCTGGAAAAAAAATAATTTTTTGAATTAATAATTAACTTCAGTTTGACTGAACTTTAAACAAAAAAACCTACATATGGTAGTAGGAAAACTTATATGAATAAATGACAATGAGAAAGGATGGATACCTCCAATTTACAGCACTAGTACATGGTACATAAAACCTACAGACCTAATCAATCAGGTCTGTATTATTGATCATCACATGTAAACTTGATCCAGTAATGTCAACAGAAGCAATCTGAAAGTCCACCCCTGATGATGCCATCAAATCAGAGCCCTCAGCCAGAGGCCTATCATGTACCAGAACTTTGTGAACCAAAATGGATGTACAAAAAGAGTATAAAGTGGAGAGGGCTGCAAAGTGGGGGTAATGACAATGGACACCTGTCTTGCAAATATTGGGGTAAGGCAAGTACTTAATATGATAACATAAATTAATAAAATAAAGACATTACTAACTTTTAAAAATAAAATCACAAAACAAATTAAATAAAATAAAAATGTTGAAACAGGTGTCAGAGGGAGTTCTTGTCATTGTGCTAGAATACGGTATGGTTACACACATGCAGTTAATGTCATTGTGCTATATAACAATATGGGTGTCCACATGCAGTTACTGTCACTCCTCTAGAAGACAGTATGGGTATAAATGTCATTGTGCTTTGAAACTCTATGGATATGTTACTGTCATGGTGCTGGAAAAGGGCATGTACCAAAAATTATTATTGCCTGCAAGTGTGATAAAATATGATGAGAGTCATTTGCTTATGTACAAATACCCTCTTTTTTAATGCCATTTACCTGTGAAAAATTGGTTGTCTAATTAATATTTTTTAGTTTTTATGTGATTTCTGATCATTTTTAACACTACAAATAAAAGTTGGGTTTCACTTGTCAATTCCTATGCAGTCATAAATATTACCAACACTCATGAAAGCATAGGATAAAAAAATGCAGATTAAATAGCGGTGAACAAAGGGTTCATCATGTTGCATTCACTGAACACAACGAATATTTGACTAGTTAAGCAATCCAAAGCCTATTTGAATAACCCATGTTCATCTAAGGTGTGTGGTTTTCAGATGATTGATCAAAGTTAAAAGCTGTCATTAAAGAAAGAAAATGCTTTCCTAGAAAAGCTATTGAAGTTTTATCAAGGAAGGACAAAGATGAAGCAGAGATACCTAGAAGGAAAAAACTAGGAATTATGCATATTTAATTATAATCAGGACTTGTATTAAACACGATATAGAAAATCTGGACTAGTCAAGCTTTTTATACAGTGTACACTATAGCCGATTACAAAATATTTTTAAAGCACTGAACAACAAACTTTACATGGCTGCACACTTAAAGGATACCTGTCATCAGGTCTCTGTCACTAATTCTGTTACCACTATCTGTTGGATCAGCTCACAAGGATTCCATCCCAGCCTTTAACTAGTTAATTTATACATTAACCATTGCAAAATCATCTTTTCTTTATTATGTAAATGAGGCTGGTCACATGGTCAGAGGACGTGGTGTCTTCCCCGTTACCCCTTCCCACTCCTCCCCCTGCTCATGCCTGAGTGTAATGTATAGTAAAGCATTGCTAGTGTCTGTGCTTTACCTGCTACATGCTGTGTTCTGCTATACACATGTGAGAGACACAGACATCATCTACACATGTACCTGACATGTTCTGCTATACACATGTAAGAGACACAGACATCATCTACACAAGTGCTTGACATGTTCTGCTATACACATGTATGAGACACAGACATCAGCTACACAAGTGCCTGACATGTTCTGCTATACACATGAGATACACAGACATCACCTACACAAGTACCTGACATGTTCTGTTATACACATGTGAGATACGCAGACAAAATCTACACAAGTGCCTGACATGTTCTGTTATGCACATGTGAGACACAGACATCAGCTACAGAAGTACCTGACATGTTCTGCTATACACATGTGTGAGACACAGACATCAGCTATTCAAGTGCCTGACATGTTCTGCTATACACATGTGTGATACACAGACATCAGCTAAACAAGTACCTGACATGTTCTGCTATACACATGTGAGATACACAGACATCAGCTACACAAGTACTTGACATGTTCTGCTATACACAATTTTGGGTTGTTTTCATGGCTTCCACATCAAACTTGTTAACTTTGTCGCCACCCTGCTGTGTTATCCACAAAATATACTGGCAAACTTTTATCATTTACCGATATTATTTCAGCGCTTCTTGCGCATCTGTTTACATTCCCCTCACCCGCCATAACCAAAACTTATAAGAACAGTACTACACTTAATCTTACACAAAATGTTCTTAGAAGTGCTGTTTGTAGCCCCCATCTGCTTTGAAAATGATAATTTTTTCAAAGTAAACGCTTCTGGCCCCCAGGCCAATTTTGGGTGGGGAGGAGCCGAGAGACAGAGGCTTGGACAGGCGAAAGCTCTCCTGGCAGCGGACCGCCAGCTCCATCCCAAGATTAGGCAGCCTCAGAGGCATCCATGCATACTGCCCCTGCTGTTTCCTGTCCACTTCGCCTCCACGATCCTCCACAGTGTCCACCAATGTCTCCATGCGCAACTTTCAACTCTGTATACCCCAGACGCTGGAGCGCGAGAGGATATACAGCACATCATCCCCTTATCAAACGAGCTGTCAGGCAGATACATAATGGAACTCAGCGCATCTGTCGCCGCCATGCTGGAGACCTGAAGTTTCAATCATAGCAGCGCAATATGGATGCCCCATACTGTCACTCTTAATCATGAAAGTCGTCTCCATGGCTGCCTCCACATGTCATCCAATTAGCAAACGAGCTGTGTCAGGCTCATTTTTCGGGTGTTTCACCAGATACGTTATGGAACTTGGTCACTATGTCGCCACCATGCTGTGTTATCGACTAAATATACCGTCAACCTTTTGTTCACATAGGAAATCATTTCAGCGCTTGCTCACCTCCTTTGGTTCTTCTCTGCCACCCATTGGTTTGAAGCCTGAGTCCATTTGGGGTATGTCGCCATGCCACTCTCTAGCCTGCAGCTGCTGCCTCTGCATGCCATCTTCTATAGTGTCAGGGTCAATTATTGGATGTTTTAGATGCTATCTAGCCTCATTCAGTCACTCTGTCATCACCATGCTGTTGCCCATAATTTTGGCATAATGGTGTGATTAAGCAGCCTCAGAGGCATCCATGCATGCTGCCCCTGCTGTTTCCTGTCCATTCCCGTGGTGTTTCCATCATTTTCTGAGGTTTCAATGTGTTTGGCCAAGCTTCCCTGTGCAGACCCTTGGTCCCCTTGAAAAATGCTCGAGTCTCCCATTGACTTCAATGTGGTTCGTTATTCGAGACGAGCCCTCAAACATCGGGAAAAGTTTGTCTCGAATAACGTGCACTCGAGCATTTTAGTGCTCGCTCATCTCTAATGGTGATGCTGAAATGAACAACAAAACCCCCACATATTTGGTATCCCTGCATCTGTAACAATCTGCATAATAAAACAGAATCGTTATTGGATCCGCAAAGTGAACCCCGTAAAAAAAAAAAAAAAAAAAAGCTCAAAAAAAAAAGATAATTTTCAATTAATACCCTATAAAAAATGCTGAAAAAAGTGAAAAATAAGACCACTAAAAAGAACAATCCCTCTCGCAAAAAATAAGCCCTTAAACAGATTTGTGAGGCGAAAAATAAAAAAGTTATGTATATGAAAGACGGTGATGCTAAAATTAACAACATTTTTGCCAAATTACTTTTTTCCAGTACAAATGGGAAAAAATAAAAAATCTATATAAATGAGGTCTTTTTGTAATTGTGGCGACCCATAGAATAAAAATAATATACTATTTTTATGGTATGGTAAAAGGCCAAAAAAAAACCAAAACATAAAAATCTTCCAAAAAAGTGATGATTTTCATTTCCTCCACCAACAAAGAGTTAATAAAATCTTACCAATTAGCCTATAGATTCCCCAAAATTAAGTACCAGAAAAGTGCATCTCATGTGGCAAAAGAAATAAGCCGCTATAGGTCCACATTAAAAAAAAAAAAATTATAGCCTGTACAATGTGACATAGCAAATCTGATCTGGATTGCGCCTCCTTCCCTTCTATGCCCGGCCGTGCACCCATAGAGGTTACCACCACATATGGGGTATCCGTATACTCGGGAGAGATTGGGTAACAAACTTTGTGGAGCCTTTTTTCATTTAATCCATTGTAAATGTTTAATTTTCCACCCAAAATGAATGTATTGTGAAAAAATATTACAATTTGCAGACTGCACCTCCATTTTGTTTTAACCCCTATAAAACACCTAAAGGGTTAACAAACTTCTTAAAAGTGGTTTTTCATACATTGAGGGGTGTAGTTTCCATGATGGGGTAATTTATGAGTCTCGCTATTATTTAGGCCTCTCAGTGTCAATTAGAATTTGAGCAGGTCCATCTAAATACAGGTTGTGGTGATTTTACAAAAAATGTGAAAAATGGCACCCAAATTCTGAATTTATTTGGGTGCTATGACTGTCTGCATCAAAAGTAGAGAATTTAGATTGTTTAAAATAAAGAATTTTTTCCAAATTTTTTTTTTTTCATAACTAAACGCAAAAGATTTCATCCAAATTTTTAAACTAATTTGAAGTACAATGTGTCACGAGAAAACAATCTCAAAATCCCTTGGATATCTCATAGCGTTCCAAAGCTATAACCACTTATAGTGACACAGGTCAGATTTAAAAAATGGGGCTGTGTCCTTAAGGCCAAAAGAGGCTGAGTCCTGTAGGGGTTAAGCAATCTTTCTGTGGATGTTTTTGGTTTTTCC
The DNA here is from genome assembly GCF_040894005.1 of Engystomops pustulosus. Classification (NCBI taxonomy): domain Eukaryota; kingdom Metazoa; phylum Chordata; class Amphibia; order Anura; family Leptodactylidae; genus Engystomops; species Engystomops pustulosus. The sequence continues at coordinate 92,436,697 of NC_092414.1, read as the reverse complement.
AAGCTGACCTGATGAGCACTTCTATGGAGAATTAGCCAGATCTGAAAAAAGAGTTGTGTCCAGCCCATGTTAATTTTATTGACCCTGAGATCTTAAGAACCTGATGAGCAGTGTTTTTACCTTCACTATCCTAAGGAAAAAATGTTCTCAATGAACAAAAGGGTTCCTTTACAATTGAGTTGCATCCATCCCCTGGTGGCTATAGATGCCTCTGCTAAGGGTATTGTACACTTTCCTGCAGGTTACTACATGTGAACATGCAGTCTGCTGCATTCTAAAACTGCATTCTAAAACTTCTGTGTTTCTGACGATGGTCAAAATCATGCCACTATTCATTTATGTTCATCTCTATTGATCATAAGATCTTAAGAACCTGATAAGCTGTGTTTTGACTGTTGAGATGTTCTGAATGAACGGAAGGGTTCCTCTGGATACTGCAATCATATTCAATTAATAAATTTTTTACGGTACTTATAATTGTCTTCCGATATAAGTTTTTGAAAACCTTTAACATGTATTATACGAGGTTTACATGTGTACACACTGGTGGTTTTTCAAAATTAACATATAAATCCAGCAATAGGCTCAAAGTCACAACTGATTACGCAGTTTCATTGCCCACTCCTTGGTCATTTATTGGTCCAACATGCACAGCTGATGTCACTACTTGAAACACTTTTTCCAAACATAAACATAGTGAAATGTCCTCTTCCATACACAGAATGCAAAAGAGAAAAGAAGGTAGAATGAAAGAAGTTTCACTTTCTATTTAAAGTTTACTTCATTCTAAAAAAAGACACAACATCCCATCCCAGCGACGAAAAGTGTCTGCTGCTCACTCATACATGCATTCTTCATTTCCAATTTTACCAAACATTATTAAAAAGCATATAAAATTGCAACATAGCTATAGTATTTTTCCCCAAATAATAACATCTAAGTAATGAACTGCCCCATTGAGTTGAGTTCATTGTATAATGGAATGGAAGGTGAACGGGAGTCCTTTCATTCACCAACAGTTTTTTTAGTTTCTGTAACTTTGACCGAAAAGGTAGAGTGTTCCCATACTAGAATGAACTGTGCTTAACAAGGATGATTAATGGAATAGTGCACAGTAAGTTGACGTGAAGATCTCAAAAAGTCGCAAAAGTATAACCAAAGAGCCAATTTCACAAAATATTCATATTCCATACAGAAAATAAAGATAAAAGAAATATATATAAATATATAATTTTCAATTGCAACAAAAGTGGTAAAGATTTGTTTTCCTTCCCCTGACTTGGTGTTATTTTCGATCGGCTGTGGCAGATTCTATTTTCTATTCTTTAGCTACTTTGATTCAGAAACATAAAGTCTCATAAAGTCTCAAAGGTGCAAGGTAAAGCTTCTGGAACCCAGCAGAAAATCTATATCACTGCCCTCTGATTACCAAAAACCATATATAAAACGGCTTTTGGGCCTGTATATGACCACGACCTTGATCAGATAGACTTTATTGTTAAGTATTTCATACTATACAAGAATAATTTTAAAGTTGTATCTTGGATATTGTTTTACAAGATCACATGTAGGTTTAAAAAAGCTGCGCTGTTTGTAATGGTGTTCTAAAAAAATATACAGAATTTTTTAAACCGAATGTCTTCAAACCATTCAAAACTGTTTTATACTATGTCTATGAAATCCCTAATGGTCCTACATACATAAAAATTGGTAACCATCTAAAAAAAGGAAGCGTCATTTGCTCAGTGAAGAAAAAAAATCTAAGTTCATAATAATAGTTCCAATGTAAATAAATTATGCAAAATGTTGGTTTATCTAATTATATATTGAAGAATGAGCTTAGATGTAGTTATAAAATTGGCCCACATACTGTTTGATTCATTGTCTTCAACGTCACTGGATTTCTGTTCAACTCTTTTGAATGTTAGATTTTCATCATTGCATAAGCTGGCATTCTGTAGGAGTTTCTAATATCCAACAGTAAAGAAGCTTTGACTTTAACATAAGCACTAAGGTGACAGGAGCTCAGCATTTACAATTGAATAATAGGTGCATAACATATACTTCTGAGTAACATTCTCATTAGGTAGAATGCATAGTATTCTGTGACATTATTTTATGCCATTCATTTTACACATCTTTTTGTGCCACACATAAAAGGTTGATGTAGCATTATTTGCTTTCTGTGCTGTTCTATAAGCTATAAGCTTCATTTCTTGTAGAGCACAACCTGAATGTTTGGCATCGCTTTTATAAAAAGCCAGCTAATAAAAGATAATGCTATGATAAAACATTATTTTATGCACACATTTTAATATATAAATATACATGTGGGATAACTGTTTTGGAATATTATTACAATTGACTAGAAATATTAAATGGTATTACTGACAAATAGTTTAGAAGAATATTGATACTATGTGAGTGGAAATTAAAAATAAAATGGCAACCAAAGTTGGCAGGAAGCAAAAAGAGTGAAACTCATCTGCTTTCATTGAAATTTAAAACATTTCCATTATTTTTTTTACCCTTTAGAAGTATATGTGGTAAATCTGTGTATCCATATTATATTGATATGCCAGTAATCTCAGTTACTGAAGCTTTAATGACCAAAAATATTTTTTGATCGTTTTTTTTTTTGTTATTGTGGTCACCAAACAACTTTAAAGGCGTATTCCCATCTAGACATTCACATTTAATTTAACTTCAAAAGTCCATTACACTGTACAGCAATCCACTCCGAACATTCAGCCGAGACCTAGCCACATGGATGAGATTGGCGTGAGCACATCGCCGTGGACTTTTGAAGGACTACTAATGGACTTTACTTTCATGCACAGTATCAGTTTTTGGCATGTATCATTTTGTATACAAATGCTTTGATATTTTGCATAACTTATTGTGTTTTTGTGGATATCTGATTGTCTGCATGTGTGGTAGTGGTATGGAAAGGACCTCCCTATCCTATTATGAACCCAGTCCAGTGAAATTGGGTCTGCTCTTTTCATTTGTATGGCCATTTCTTCAATTGCACATTATCAAAAATAATGTTACTGTGTGAAGTTGATTTTCCATTAATGTACCTGTGTGGTCCCTTAGAAACAAGATACCAGTTCTTGGATATGTCCCCCCTGCACTCTGGCAGCGGTAGCCAGACATGCACTATTGATTTGCCTGACCACCTGGATGGACATGCAGTAACTCTTGGATATTTCAAATGTAAAATCAGTTTGTTTCTTTGTGCATTCCCTTCAGCAGCAATGGTTGCATACAAGGACAACAATCTTATTTCTAGGGTAAAACATGTCTACATTTATAGGAAATTATCTTTGTATAAGAACATTTTTAAAAACATCCAATTGAAGAAATGAATGTACATGGCAGATGAACTGAATTAAATACCAAGAGGACAAAACCCATTTAACCCTCTGTATATGCTTAATAAAATCGTCTTTGGGACCCTAGAATTTGATATCTGAAATGTGATCATATGGTTCTTATGACTTGTAATGACAGCCAGAGACCAAACGGTAGCTTCAACATCTGCCATGTAATGAAGTCTTCTAAGCTACAATAAATTGAACTTCAAGGTCTGACTCTTGGAATGTGATCAAGGGAAAAAATGCTTGGTCATGAAAGTCCAGAATGAATAGGGAAAAAAGTTAACAGCAGTCGCCATTACTTGTCAAACACAAATCAGTGATTTACTGTATTGAAGAGGTTTCTGGGCAAACTTGCTGACATGTACTATTTCCCTGAAGAAGCCACAAATATTGAAACCCTGGGTTGGGCTGAGTTACTTGGAGTGACTTTTAATGCAGACCTGTTTTAAACATTGTTTCTGGGTACATTTTAATAACTTAATTTCGGGAAACACTCTTAGGTAATCTGCACTACGAACACACCTTGGAAGCAAAGCCTTTTGTTGAGGAGTGGAGGGATTCCGGGAACATTTGGAGAGACTGTTGCGTCTTTTGGTGTGAACATAGACTATCCCTCATCCTTCCATTATTTGCGATGTGGATGACGTGTTGACTTTTCTAGAAGTTATTCCATTACTTGACCGTTTCTCTGCCAAGAGTTTTAGCGCAACTCAACATTCATACAATAGTATGAGCACTATCTATGTGGGACTGCGGTTCCTCTTATAAGTATTCTAGTATAGCCTAATATTGTTAACTTTATTACAGTGAAAATTGTGCAATAACCATAGAATCCAAGTTCTACATTGACCGAAGCAGCTGTAAAGCATTCTCTACAAAATACTAAGTGGTCAGTTATCTTTTTCCGAGTTTTGGACTCATTGGATATATCTTAGAGCATGATGTCTGCTGGAGAGAGAAGTTTACTTGCACCAAAATGGAGATATTTTACTGTAATTTGCGAAAAAATTTGGACTTTTAAATATGTCACATCTGGATTCTAAAGATATATCAGGTGCAAAGCTGAAAAACTTAACATAAATATGCAAATGCACCAACAAGGTGGGGAATATAAACTAAAAGACTAAGATAAATGATCTCTAAGTGTTCCCCAAAACCGAGTGCTCACTGATCAGTTTCAAAACTGCAAACTGCAGAGTTTGCTGATTGCGGATGTTAATTCTTTACCTGCCAGTGACTAAGCTGCTGGTGGCATGTAACAGTATTGCTACCCGTGACATCATCAGGGAATGAAAATCTGTTGCCATGATAGCTTGGAGTCTTTAAAAGACTCTAGGCATTGTCATTGTTATACTGTGGTATGGAAGTATATGTTTGGTTCGATCAGACCCCATAGTATTAAAGTACCTTTGGGGATTTAACAAATAGTAAAAAAAAAACCTTACAAAAATAAATAAATTTAAAAACCTAAGTATCACAAAGCTTTCCCTGGAACTGATATAAAGATAAACAATGAAAATCATAAACATGTAAGGTATCAAGTTGTGAACTTTTTGTGCATCAAAACTTACATTTTCAAAATAATTTTGGCACAATTTTCTGGCGTAAACTAAGCAACGAACAGGAGGTGCAAAGTAAAACTAGACCGCTTGAAAATCATTATCCAGCGGCAAACACTTTGAGAAATTTGGTGCAGAATAACTTTGAGATAAATTTAGACCACTAATTAATATAAGTATTACATATGTCACTACCAGAAAATGAAGATGCATAAACAGGCCTAAGTACAAAAATAAGTAAATTTTATTTGACTGCCAAGTGTAATATAACGCACACAAATTAAAAACACTTCAAAAGTGCAACACATGTTGCAGATTTATCCTTGGGTGTAATGGGGGAGTCTTACACACCCAGAAAGCTCTTGTCACCTGTATTCTTTATGCAGTAGACAGTTTATGAAGTGCAACTTTTTAAAAAGTGGCAAATTTGGCAAAAATTTACCTCAATTCTCTCCTTGTGTAAAAAAAAAAACAGAAAAAAGTTTCACGAAATTTGTAAATAACAGGTCATATATAAATTGTAGACATCAACACTTCATTTGCCACAGTTCTCAAGCTGTCTAAGCCATCTGATGTACAAAAGACTGTGACACAAAAGACAAGAGTGTGTCTAATATTCCTCATAAAAGGACCAGTTAAATTGGCAGTGTTCTTATTAAACCTGGCAGTTTAGCCATGGGATTTAAAAATGGGGACACTAAATACGCCTGAAAAATATAAAGGTCAATAAAATAAAACTTTTTATATACCCGGATATAAAGCTAAACTCTTAATCACTGCATTGTACATTAATTACATGTTATTGTTATGTAAAATTCTAATTAATACAACAGGTGTTGGTAGAATGAATTAGACTTTCCAGCATCTGCTTATTTGATCAAATGATAAAAAGGTTATCTGCAATTGTAAAATTGAGTAAGAAAGAAAGGCATGTTTTAAAGTCAAACTGAGTGAATTGAAAACACTTTTCTAGGTGACTTTCTACAGATGATCAAGAGTTTATCCATTTAAATCTTATTCATAAGAGGAACAATTACATTATAATTCAAGATTTGTTCTCTTGAAAGATGAGGAAGAGTAATATTTAAACTTCGGTAAATTAGTCAGGTTCGCGTAAAATATGCACAGATAATGTGTCACCTAATAATGAATTGTTATGTTTTTTCCTAAAATCCAATTATAAATCATTAATATACTTTAAATGGAGATAGTCATAGAAAATGTCACAAATCAATTCACACAGAAAGCGAGAGCTATGACACAAGTTCAGATGTTCATTTACTCAAGGTTGTTCAACATAATTTATGCTCACACCTTTAAACTGGATTTATTCTCTGAATAATTTTTGTGAAAGCTGTAACGGTTAGTGTATTTTACCTTGCAGTAAAATGTATAATTAAACATAAATATTTCATAGAATATACATGTAATATATAAAGTACATGTATGGATTATGAATATATAAGTAAATTATTGAATATGTATGGGTTCTATTTTACAAATTAATATGAAAAACTAAAGATTCAATCACTGTATTTTTGCTTTTTCTTAAATAACAAAAGCAGCACACAGGACTCCTATGGTTAGTAGGCAGCAAATTTGGAGAAAAAAAAAGGAAACCAGGGGCAGATTTATCAAGTGTCTGAAAGTCAGAATATTTCTAGTTGCCCATGGCAACCAATCACCGCTCAGCTTTCATTTTACCAGTGCTCATGAATATTTTCATAAGGGGAGCTGTGATTGGTTGCCATGGGCAACTAGAAATATTCTGACTTTCAGACACTTGATAAATCTGCCCCATATGTTGATAAAAATCAATGATTGTTTATTTCTTCATTATAAAGAATCACATATATACAGCCTACACTGGTACCACAGCTCTCCGCAGGAGTGCAACCATTCGCTCCGCTGAAACCAGCCTCACCAGCCTTACACATGCTGGCACCTCCCAAAGTTTCATCCTGGATGGCCCACCCTTTATGAGTACTAGCACAGCCATATGGCTCAGGGGAACAAGCCATACTTACCACCGATCCCATAGTATCAGCTCCTATGGAGGTGAGTACCCCTTCCTCTGGGCAACTGGCCTTCCTTAACCCTGCTACCCCAGCCCTGCAGGCCCCGGCATATGCCATCTCCACTTCCTAGTACCCCTTCCTCTGGACAACTGGCCTTCCTTAACCCAGCTACCCCAACCCTGCAGGCCCCGGCATATGCTATCTCCACTTCCTAGCAAGTAGTACCTTCACCTCCCTACCCTCCAGCACCCACCTGCAAGGTTAACCAAGCAGACTCTGAAAGTCCCCCTAACTCAGCACCAGCCCTAGCTCTGATTACAGGAACTCCACTCCCAGCCTCTCAAGGGAACAGACTGGTTTAGACATGGTGCAGGACATCCAATCTCTACTTTTCTCCCTACACACCAAGGAGGATGAGTCACAATTTGCTTCTAAAATTGTTAGTTCCCTGGCGGCTAGTGTAGATGACCTGGATCAGGCACAATCTTCTACTAATCTAGGGCTGGAGGCCGTGCAAGAAAGTGCAAATATGTGCGCTACAGCAGCATATGGACGATATAGAGAATAGAAGCAGGTGCAATAACCAGCACATTAAAGGCTTACCCAAATCTGTCCAACCTGCATCTCTGTTCTCCACAGTCACTGAAATTCTCAAAAGTGTCCTTGACCGGCCTCGAAATTTACAGAGCTCATCGAGTCCTTCAACTCCCTGATCTGAACTCACAAAATCCAAGGGATGTTGTGTGCTTAATTAATTTCTACTCCCTTAAAAAAACAGATGGCATGTCAAAACTAAAAAACCAAAAGTAAATCCTGTACTAGCTCAAGATTCTGCTGGATCTCTCAGGCTTTATCCTGGCAACGTGCTGCCTTACGACCTCTGTTAGACCTGTTGAGGGTACATAACCTGCCCTACAGATCGGAATTCCAGCTTGCTCTTCACGTCTGCTCAGGAGGATAGATGTCACCCTCTTATTCCTGCATGACCTAAAGCCGTACCTCCAGTATCCCTAGGTCATTCGCCCTCATACCTCCTTCAGCCCCCCCCCATTCTCTTCTGCTAACCTCAACCGTCTGGGCCTCCCCAGGAGGGGACCCCAGATGCATCAGATTTACACCAGAAGTGGCGGCACCAGAAGTTATGAGTATACCACTCACATTAATGCCATATTAATGCCAAATTCTCTATCGTATTTGCACTACTATAGTTGTATTACTTGTACATGGCTATTGGTTCTTATTGCCCTAAAAGTCACTGTTTAGCTATTATACTACTGCCATGCCTATGGTATTATATTCCAGTCTGTTGTTATCTTTCCTTGTTTTAAGGGGCTTTTACAGGGGTTATTTGGAATTTAAAAATGCATTGTTATCTTTTCTTGTTTTAACTTTTGCCAGGCTAGTTGTTTTCTGCACATTTATATTAGAGTTTCCTTACGTTGAAAGTGAATTTGAGCTTTAACATCTCTGGTTACATTATGTTAGAGGGATCAGGTATTCTGTGTGTCCTGTTATCAATAAGGCCATATGGCTCTGTGTCAGACACTAAAGCTGCTATAATTGTTTGCAAGTATTTCTTTGCTTTCACATTATTCTGACTATTTCTGTCTTCTGTGTCAATCGTGCTTACTATTCTCTATCTTCACTCCCAATGAGCAGTGGACATTAACAAAATCACTGTCAAATTTTTCAAGATCCACATCTTAATTTTTAGCTGTCTAGTCTCTGTCCCTACAATTTAAGACTGATTTATTTTACGTGTAGCCTGATTTATTTTACGTGCAGCCTTTCAAAATCATCAAAATTGTTTTTGCCACTCCCTGATATATTGTTTATTGGAAAATGGGTTGTGTCACAATGGTCTCAAAAGAAAAATCAGGTACTGCTCAATTCCCACGATGCTTCCTGTCTGGATACTATTCCTGTTTCTTTAAGTGGAAAGGCTGAATACTTGTGACATAAGCCACAAGACAATTTTGTAAAGCACTGTTCAAGGATCTGTCTTGTAGGTATATGTTGTCCGTGTAGCCGGAGAGGAAATAACTTAACTATGTTAGCACAGTGGACACAAAGAGGATAGCTGTGATCTGTCGAATTTTTGGACTTTTTATTATGTAACTCCTACTTCAATCCCTTTTTGATTTTGAGCCTGAACTATCTTTATGCCTAAAATTTGTCAAAATCTGAGCAAAATAACAGAAAATTTTGGTGGATTCTATATAAAAGTTTAATTACCCCAACAAATGTAAATTTGCCCCATTGTATGACAAAGTGATAACCTATATGTCCTTATTTGTGACCATAAGGCTGTTATGCCGTGTATTGTAGCCATTCAATGGTTATGTTACCATTCAATGAAAATAAACTTAATTGGTTTTATAGTCGTAAAACAAATCTTAAATCAAGTTATGCTAATGATTGCGGCATCTATTTATGTATGTATATGAATAAATGTACAGTATTTACATGAATAAAGAAAGAACAAGATGCAATGGGCACTGCCACTGACCTTGTGTAGCCAGAGTAATAACAGGATGGTATGCATTATTAAAACTTTTTCAATGCTTTCAAGGTCAGTATAAGCTCTTGTACAGGTTCTTGAGGAAAAGGACAGATTGATCTGAAAACACATTTTTGTAAATTCTTCATGGTCGTTGGAGAGGTATACAGGCAAAAGTGGCAATGCTATTATTTTGTTAGAGTTGTGCCTTGACATTGCCTTGGCAAGCACAATAAAGCGCTAGCCATATGTGTGTTACAAGTCCTATGATATGAACCCCTTCCTCTCTAACTTTAAATGCAAAACTTATCAAAGTCCTAAAACCCTCATTTAGTAAACATGTGGAATAGCATAGAGTGAGAAATAGTCACGTAGGTTTAGTGTCAGCGTTTATCAGGATTTGCAACTGTGACTACAATCCAGAGATCATAGGACTTTAGTTTTCTTTATTAACCGTGATATCCCTTTACATTATTAAAATGTAGAGATAGATATTATGCTGCAACTTTTTCTTTCCTAAAATGCTACTGATGAAAATATGTTGTCTTTCTTAAATTGCAAGTCCAACCCAACCCAACTGTCACAGAATACATTGGATTTTTATGTGCAATTTTCAAAGATTTAACTATATGGGGCAGATTTATCATGCTGTCTGAAAGTCACAATATTCATAGTTGCCCATGTCAACCAATTACAGCTCAGCTTTCATTTTACCAGTGCCCATGAATTTTTAAAGGGGAGCTGTGATTGGTTGCCATGGGCAACTAAGAATATTTTGACTTTCAGACAGCTTGATAAATCTACCCCTAATGTATGTACGTATGTGACCTAATGGCAGAGAAGATTATGAGAATGAGAAGATGCTATTGGAAGTTTGGTAAATTGGTTTACTCAAAATAGAGGGTTGTCATTAATGGCACATTCTCAGATTAAGTTGAATTTACAAGTTTGGTACCAAGGTGGGAGGTCAGCATTGGGCTCCCTTCTATGTAAAATTTTTATCAATGACCTCATAGAGAGTTCAAACAGTAAAGTTTCATTATTTGATGATGATGCTAAGCTAAAAGTAAAGTAATTAATACAGAGGCAGATAGTATAATAAAAAAGCAGGATTTGTGGAGGCTGGAAGATTGGGCAGAAAAATTGCTAATGAAGTTTAATGTAGCTAAATGTAATGTAATGTACTTGGGTCATGGAAACAAAAAGTAGAATTATGTTCTAAACTGTGAATTTACTATGCAAAACCTCAGTGTGAAAATACTGGGGGCTATTGGTAAATGGTAAACTTACATTTAGTGACCAGAGATAAGCAGCTGCTAATAAGGCAAATAATTATGGGATGGATAAAGAGAGGCATAGACATACAAAATAATGACTACATAGTTTTGCACTTACTTAAATAGCTTTAGTTTTGCATTTTGCACATTTGTTTGACCCTTTTTTCAAGAATTCTACTCTCACCCCTTACCGATACTATTTTGTTACATGTGGACTGTAGGTGTATGTAGAGGACTCACAAGCTGAGCCCTTTCTATACAGGTGGGCGTTTGCTGCATATTGCAGCAAACACCCACTGGTAATGCCCACTGTGCTGGCACTGATCTCAGGTGTTAACCATGTAAATGCCTCCAGCAAAGCTGCCGGAGGCATTTAAATCCTGTCAATTTTAAATTCTGCAATTTGCACATTGTAATGAATGATGAGGAAAATCCTCATATACTGCCATACGGTAGTATGGCAGTATATGGTAGGACCAAGCAGACAACCTAGGGTTAAATTAATCTATGAAGTCTGAAAAATAGTAAAAACTATATTAAAAAAGTTATAAAAAAATCATATTAAAAGAATCTAAAAATTTAAATCACCCCCCTTTCATTAGAACTGATATAAATATAAATAAACAGTAAAAATCAAAAACATTTATGTATCACCACATCCCAAAATGTCCAATCTATCAAAATATAATAACGAATATTCCGGTGTTTAACCCTGTAACGGAAAGTATCGCCCAAAGTCTAAAATGCCACTTTTTGCCATTTTGAAAAATGTAAAAAAATTCAATAAAAAGTGATTAAAAGGCAGCACCATCCTAAAAATGGTAGCTTTGAAAATGTCATCAAAAGTTGCAAAAAAATGACAATACACACAGCTCCTTAAACAAAAGTATGAAAAAGTAGACTTGAGTAGACTGTAAAATCACAGATTACAAAATTTGGATTATTGAGTTTATAAATATGAAGACAAAGAGGAGACTTTTGGGAGGGTATGTCTTACTCAAACAGTTGGCTGACAGAGGACCTTGCATACATTCTGCTGTTTTTCCCATTGTTATTCTGATATAAACTGTGGGGGATATTTATAATACTACGGTGCCAGTGTGCCAGCGGATGACAGGCTCACCTCTGCATTTTCGCAGCATGATACATCAAGAGGCTTCAGCCTCTTGATGTATGGGCAGGTTGCTGCCCAGTGTTTATAATTGTGAAAAGTCGCTGGCAGCAGTGAGTGCACAGGTGCGGGGACAGTAACGCCCCGCGCCAGCACACTCCCAGCCAGTTGCGCCCTCCGCTATGTGGCGGATTGGGGCAAATAATCACTAGCAATAAGCTACTATTTGTGATTATATCAGGGCCTCTACGCCACTGAAGTAGCACAGAGGCCCTGATAAATATGCCCCTGTGTGTCTGTACTATTGACATTGCTTTTGCCTCTTGGTTTTGTGCTTTGACGCTCTCTTGGCTTGATCCAGTTTTAATCTAACCAGTTCTTTGAGTGGTTTGTTTTTAGTCTTTGTTAGACTATCATCTTTTTCTGTACAATACTAGCAAGTTGGTAGTGATAGAGGATATTAAAGTGATCAAGTGTGAGAAGTAACCAGATTTTGGTGAGAGATCATAATTGAAAGACTAGGACATTGAGAATCTGTAAGGTTAGTAATTTGGTAACACTTAGAATAGTAGCTGCAACTCCAATATAGCTTGTCCAACGTAGCTTGTCCTGCTTAATCTGTACTTTGCACATAAAGGTTTCCATATTTTATCTGGTTTATCTTATATACAGCGAAAGTACCTGCATGATGAGCAACAGGAGACTGGCTGGTACACGCAGCCTGGTTCCTGTTGCATCTGTCCTGAATGGAGAAAGCTATGTGCAGGGCAGTTTAACCCCTTAACTGCTGTGATCTAGGTTGATTGTGGCAGATAAGGAGCTAGACAGAGAAAATGATTCTCCCCAGGTGTCTTCCCATCAAAGACCCAACAAAGCAATTGTGAAGAGCCATGGGGTTGCCATGGCTTTTGGAGGCCTGCCAAGTATGAAAAGCTATTGGGCCCAGCTAGTATAAATAGGCTAAATATCAAAGCAAAACTACAGTGTAGTATAACAGCAATAAAGTATCATAACTGCTTGGTATGAAAACAAAAAAGTTTTTTTTTGAGTATTTAAAAAAAATTTCATAAATAATAAAAAATCACCCTTTCCCCATAAGTAATGATATAATGTGTAAAAGACAAGTAGTTATTGCCACACCTATAACAAACTTAGCTAGATAAAATTGCAATTTGAACTTGTGAACTTTCTTTAAGGGGGTTAAAAAATTATATGAGAAAGAATTACCTCTCCTTTTGAATAAAATGATAATTCATTATTTTGATTGATTGGTAACTCCCCCACTAGTTGGCCAGATTTACACATCCAATGATAAAAAATGATATTAGTTCTTGATTTTATTTTGATGTTTCAATTGTACATGACTCAATTGTACCTCTTATTGTTTGAAAAACAAACCTTCAATAAAGAAACAATTAAAACAGATGGTGTAAACCCTGTGATCTGGGGCTGAGCATCTGAGCATATGCAAGTAAAAAGATAATTCACAGAAAGTGGTGGGTACAACCACAAAGGAAATGTCTTGTCATGTTGACAATGGAAGTAAGTAGCTTCTGAGGGACCTAAAGTGAAGCTTCTAGGTGATTACATCATAAAGCCTTGATGTAGTGATCATTAGGTATTTTTTGCTACTATTGCAATTATTTATTTGGGAGCACTTGTTGCAGGTTACTAATCTTCTTTATGATTTGAAGTATTTATGATTTACAGTCTAAGGGTACATTCAGACGCCCGTCTATGGGGACGTATATGCAGCCGCAAGTTTGTGGCCGCATATACGTCCCCATAGACGTCAATGGCACAATGTCGGCGGTACTGGTCTGTGCCGCACACCGGGAAAAGAAAGCGCCAGCAGTATGTTGTGTGAATGCACCCTAATTTGAAGTAAATACACATGTCTAATTTTCATTTGTGTTGATATGGTATCCTTAAAGCCTGTAGCACAGTTTTTTGTAGCACTAGATAACTGTTTCATTTTTGTATTACGAGCGGTCCCCTACGTAAGAACACCCGACTTACAGATGACCCATAGTTACAAACCAACCTCTGGATGTTGGTAATTTACTGTAATTTAGACCCAGGCTGCAATAATCAGCTAAAAAAAAAATTTGACTGGAGTTACAATTATAAGAGATACAGATCCGACTTACATACAAATTCAACTCAAAAACAAACCTACAGAACCTATCTTGTACGTAACCCGGGGACTGCCTGTATTCTGTTTGTCCTATATTTTAAGGGGTTGTTTAATCACAAGCAATGACATGAGAACAGCTGCACTGATTAGTTAATGCTACTATGTTACAAATAATGTGCAGAGTTATAACGAAAGATGTGGAGTTAATAGTGTTGATAGCCTGCATGAGTACAGAAGTCAATCCCGCAATCCACATGTGGAGTAAAATCATATTGCTCAATAAGCTCCATAATATGAGAAGTTAAGGACACTTTGTCTGTGAGTATTATGGCAATGTTAACTTTGATCAAAATAAATGTGTATTATCTCTTCCAGATTATGTTATTCATGATGTTTCCTCTAGAGAGGAAGAGAAACGTGCAAACAGCTGGTGTTTGTCATTTTAGACTAATGATGCTGAAGACCTGAAAACGTTCTTGTGCCATTAAGGCAAAGAGATCTCCCGTACAAAACTCATCTTGTTTTAATTTTCTCCTGTCAGTGTTGGGGTCTTTGCCAGAAATGGCTGACATTTCTCAAACAGGTAAACCAATTCATTTTTTAATGAACGTGAAAAAAGAACATTTGGCTTTTTTATGTGTTGATGCAGTATATAATGAAGCACTTTACTTTTTAAGTGATTGGTTTAGCAATGCATACAAGTAGAATTATTTGTAGTATTAAGATGACATAGAGACAAATAAAAAGATATAAAAAGATATACAGCTTATGACTTGCAATCTTGCAAAACAATGAATGATCTTTGCATTTTTCTTTAGTGAGGTACAATTGTCAGTTCATATGAATACTTAAAGGTACAGTATCGAGATGGACTTATGAATGAGTAATTCTGTTTTTCCATTCTACAATTATTTCATAAAGAAATGTCTAGTGTTTTCCCAAATAGGCTTTTCTTTTGATGTATATAATGCACACATTTTCAACTTTGGAAAATAGACTCTTTAATATGGTCATTTGTCAATGAAATCAAAGTTTTTATTTCACAGGCTCCAAATTATATATTAAAGTTTTTGAAATTAGGGTTAAATACATCTAAGACATCTGCAACCCCTGCAACCACTTGTATGGGAGTGGTTATTGTGTTCATAGAAATCATTTTCACAGCCTTTATCGACCAGAAGACAGCAGGACTAGGTGTCATGGAGAGAACCATGTCCTGCTGCTGACAGTTCACATGACCCACAACTCCAGTGGTCTACAGAGAAACTTTAATAGAGTAAGCACAAAATGAGTGACTATTATGGTCTTGTACCTAACCTGCCAGAGTTTCTTATTAGTGGCAAACCCATTTAAGTGACATGAACAGCCATTTTTTTCAAAGATACTTTAGGGGTACCTCTGTAAAATTCATTTTTTAAACCTCCCAAGTCCTCCTCCTTGCTGGCGACCAACCAGTTCCAGAATATATTGAATGGGGTTTGATTTCCACTACAGGTTTAGAATTTGCATCAGGTAAGTTACTGCTGTGGATTCCAGGTGTAAAAGCCACGGCAGAAACTAGCCATTTATAACTGCTTTTTACCTCAGTTGGAGCAGAAAGCCGAAACTACTTTTTATTCTAAAATGAAATCTAGAAGTTTGAGCTTACACAAGGCAACTGTTGTCACATAGAATGAAAGGATGTGAAAAATCGGTAAGAAACACCAGAGAATGCCACTTCTATCTTGGGGTTGCTTGAAGTACAATGAAGCCACAAAAAGGGTTAATAATAGTTTAACTGGTTGAAGACAGAGGTCGAGAATACTCATCATGATTAGCCAGCTATTGTAGCATTTGGACAATCAAAATTGTAATGCAGTTAAAGTGTCACCCTCTGCAAACAAAATATGCCACGGATGGCAGATCATCAGGGTCATCACTCCCAAGACCTCTCACAGCTGCACTGTGTTTTATGTGATTGGTCAGTCAGATCTGACTGACCAGTCATAGCTAAAAGTTTAAATGAAAGAAAGTATCTTGCCACAGCAGCTCTGATCTCCTCATACCTGCCAGGAGGTAGGAGATGAGAGCTGTCTAAAGTGATTTGTCCCCATCATAGTTAAAACTCAGCACACATACACCTCCCTATAAAACACATAAAGGGTTGACAAACAACCTAAAATCTATTTTGCATAATTTAAGGGGGTAGTTTGACAAAATGGGGGATTAAAAAATGGTTTATGATATGAAAGCATTTTCAAATTTCTTTGAAACTTTATATGAAGTGTTCCTGAAAATTTCTATTTCTATTACATTTGTTAACCTTCTAACATCCTAAAGTAATAAAGAGATGTTAAAAAAACAATGCCACCATAAAGGGAAAGTATGGCAAATGTTATTTAGTAACTAATTTACATACCTGGACTATTTGTCTGCAAGGCAGAATATTTCAAACATAAAAAAATGCTTATTTAACAACATTTTAGCCAAATGTCACATTTTTCATGAATAAACACATCACATATTGATCAATATTTACAACTATAAAAAGTAAGAAATGTAACAAAAAAAAAAAAACAATTTCAAAATCACTTGTATATATTGAAGCATTCAATAGTTATTACCACATAAAGTGATGCATGTCAGATTTGGAAAATGTAGCTCTGACCATTAGCTGAAAAAGGCCCCTGACCTTAAGATGTTAGTGTTTATTACACAATGCTGATGAAATTATTTAATCACTTCTTATTAAAAACCTTACCATGTTCCATCCAGGATAGAGGTAGTCTGTTCCAACAAACTCAAAATAGTGAGCCAGTCCTTCCTTTAGCCACACATCTTCCCACCATACTGGGGTAACTAGATCTCCAAACCACTGCAAAACAAGCAGAGAACCTTATTAATTCTACAAAACTGAATTGCCCCAGATTGCCCTTTATTATTTACTTATTTAGAAAATCAGGCATGATAAACCAGATGAACTCACAGATCCAGGCACTGAGACTGTGGTAATCTTATATTTATTATTTATGGCCTCCTTTCTTCTATGTTCAACTTTTAAAACTATGCTAATGAGCCCGAGGAACTCTGTGGGGGTGTTTCCAGAGGGAGTGGGGCCCTCAGTGATGTCTTTTCACTCGCTGTTACAATGAGCAGGTCTCCCCAACCCCTGCATTTCCTATTGCTGCTAGATTACAGGCAGAGAAGGAGGGAGAGATTAGAGGGGATGCTGAGATATTGTAAGTTATTGGGGCTCTGGAAACACCCCCTAGAGCCTTTTGTAATCATTAGCATAATTTTAAAAGTTGATGGAAATCGAGAAAAGAAGAAATGGATAACAAATATAAGAAGAATACCACAGTCACTGGGAGATTTATCATCAAGTTTCTAATGTAAAACTATTCTAGTTGGCCATGGACAGCAGTCAGAGCTCAGCTTAATTTTATAAACAGCTTAATTTATAAAACAGTTCTCATCTAAGAAACTTATGATAGATCTCCCCCACAGTTTCTGAATCTATGAGTAAGTGTCCCTGGTTTATTCATGCTTGACTTAAATGGCAGAATTTTTTAAAATGAAAGAAGCAGAGTTACCCATAATGGTGCTTTTTATAATACAGGGGGGATGTGCTAAGACCCGTGGGAGATGCCACTGGAACCTGGCGAGTTGAGTAGCGCAGTGGCTTACATAGAGGTTACTGCCACTAGACAGAAATCTGACCATGGTCACACAGGTGTGCAGCTCGTTTGTATCACAGAGAGTAAACAGCTGTGTTGTAAGGAGTTGTGCACCTGTGTGACCATTGTCAGGTTTCTGTCCACTGGAAATAAACAATAAAGCTTTCTAAAGTAGGATAGCAAAGAGAGTTCCAGAAAACCGTGAGGAATTGAAACAGAAAATTGTATAACTTTTCAAACAATTACATTTAATTTTCTGAAATGGGAACACCCCTTTTAAGGCAACAAATTTGTTTATAGAAATGACCAGAAAGTTAACAACATACATTAGGGGCCAGTGTGGGGAAATTACCAATAAATTGTAAGGACAGAACAAAAGTAAGTACTAGATAGAGAAAGCAATAGAGTAAGTTGCATGGGGAGAGAAAAATATAATATAATATAATGGAGACATAATAGAGTAAGTACCTTGCACCAAGTACCCAAAGGAATTGCATGCAAATAGAAAAGGAATTAGACAAAACCGTGCAGCTATTTTTGTGGTGCATGTATACTTTTGAGTCTTTTTTTGCCTCTAAAACAACGTCCCTTTAAAGTTTTCTGCAGTGTTTCCCGAGTCATCACCTTATTCCAAATGTGGAAGTTGCAAACTTTTGTTCAAAAAGCCACAAATTCGCTAAAATCGCAAACTGGCCGAAGTTTGTTTGAGTGGCCGAGCTGGGTGGACGGCGATAGGGGAGGCAGACGGAGTTTGGGTGGATGGGCCGCCCGGAGTTTGCCTTGGGGCGGGAGGGATGGCCTTGGGGCAGGTGGAGTTTGGGCTGCTTTGGAGAATCAAAGACACAGAGTAAGGGGCCTGGGGGTACGCATCAGTGAATTATGGTCCACCCCCTATTTAGATTCATAGGCTGACACAAGCACTGCTGGTCCTTCATTGATTCCTGTGTTGCCCCCTTATGCTGTTTATGCCATTAGCTACCCCATAATCTGCATAAGGGGGGGAGAACCCACCCAAAGTGATTGCACAAGCCCTTGGTGACCTCAATAGATTAAATATGGCCAGATATAAGCATATACACAAAATAAGTATACATGCAGAAATCAAGGATTGAAGAAAAAGTGCACAAAACCTTTCTATAGGGATAGCAAGAAGGAAATCAAGATTAATTGAAGGTTTAAATTAAGTACCAGTTATACCATATGTTACAATACTGATTATCTGTTGTTTAACGTTTGTTTACCCGTTATATTTTCTGTTATATCAACAAAGGAAATGAATGCATAACCAATACCAACATCCTCAGTGTTTGCAGTGGCTCATAGGGGGTCATGTATCTTTATTTTTCCTCCTGTTTTTTCAGTCTTTTTTGAGACATTTTTTTAGCTCATTGAAATTTTTGTGCCTTTTTGTGGACATTTTAAAATGTCCACCGGACATTTGTTTTTCGTCATCAGGACACATTTATCTTCTATTCCAGACGTGCTAAATGTAACTTCTTTTTTTTTGGAGCAAAAAACTCCAGACTAAACCATACTTAAGGAAAACGTAGAAAATGGAAAGAATATGCTTGAGACATTTGTGTACATTGAGACATTTTTGCGACATTTGTTACATATGTCTCAAAAAGAGATCTTTAAAAGATCCACCGTGTAACACAAGGAAAAAATGAGATTGATAAATAACCAAAGAAGCAGACAGAAAAACGACAGAAAACTAGCCAAAACAAACAGAGATAAGATAAATGACCCCTATAGAGTTGGAGTCCTAAGATAAGGATCTCACTATGGCATCTACACTTCAATAAGAGTAGCTGGCTAACTGGTCAATCATCTGAGATGTGTTTTTCCAGGTCCTTCTCCTTAATTTCCATTCCACATTAATAATGACATAAATGGGCTTTCTAATATGAGAGGTAAGTGATTCAGCAGACTTCCAGTAGTTTAAAAAGAAAGATTTCTCATACTAAAAAGCTTTAGAGAGTATTAAAAAACCAAAAAGCAATTTCAACAATTCATTGTACTCTTATCAGCCAGTCACATGCACATTTCTTTAACGTACTCTCAAGACACTAATGCAGTTTTAATGGCAGGTCCACTTTAAATAGGCTTAAACGGAAATGATTATACAGTATAACATGAATCTGGCAGAATAAATAGACATTGCTATACATTGTTAATGACCACACTGTAGCCTTTTCAGTCAAGACACATCTATTCACAAAAAGCTTAGGATGTTTTATTGGCTATTTAATGGAAAATAAACCCTGGTTATAAACAGGTCTATTTTTTCTTTAACTATCTCGCTATTAAATAGGTTTGAAAACATTACTTCTCTGTATGATGTTTCAAAGCTACAGTGTATTCTAAAGGATCGCATTGCATGGCTTGTATAATATATCAGATTAAACTATTGAAATTTATATTTCATACAATAGAGGACTCTTCTGAAGAAAATAAGCTATATCAGGTCAGTCTGCAGCAAATATATGTAAAACGACTATAGGAAATTGTTGATGTTGATGCTTTTAGTCAGTTTTAAACTATCTGTAAATTGTATTTTTTATTTCTAGTGTGATAATCCCTTGCAATGGCTCCTCACAAATAGCTCTGTCTACCATAAGAATAGATGGAATACATGCTGATTTCACAGCGGGGTCTTATTCTTTCCAGGTTTTGAAGCCTATGATTATGTTATGAAAAGAGATTTTCATACAACCTTCCTTAATATTATTTGTGTTAATGAGCTGCAGCTAAATGCAGTAAGGTAAGTAAAATGTACCAGACAAACTTATGGTACAAAAATATTTTCCAAACTTAACAGAACTCTTGCATACTGCCAGTATTGGAACATCCTGTGCATACACAAGAATGATGGCTATCAATTTTTAATAGAGGTTAGAGAGAAAGCATAATGCAGCAACATAAATCTGTTCTTTGAGTCTTTGAGGGTGGGTTAATGTCAAGCTGATTTCAGCCAAAACAAAGTTTGACATGTCTATGAAACTTGGCCAGAACACTCTGGTCCTGTAATAAATCATATTCCTTGTCTTCTACTCTGCTGTATCTGAAGCACAAAAAAACCTATAATTGGGAAAGAGTGAAAGAAGCATTGATTAACATTTAAGGGGATTGGCTTGTAGTAATCTAATCATATTCACAAGTTACCATAGACAATGTTTGTCCCTGTGGAGCTATTCATTTCTGAAAGTAATTTATTAAAATATAATTAACATTTATGCATCAAATTTTAAATACACTAATGACTTATCTATTATTCATCTATTTAGCTTATTATTTTCTTTGTCAATAGGTGCAAATCCATGTTAATAATGTTAATATATTAGTTTATTATTCTGTAAATATTGAAAAGTTGTCCAATTATGTTGAAAGTCAATTATTTATAATAGCTTGAAGAGTTATAGAGGTTTCCTTAAGCTGACATTGTCACTGTGATTTTCACAATATTGCTTTCATACCATATTGACTTGTGTGGATACAATATCACAACTTTCTGCACAATTAATGGGAACTGTGCAGGCCAGAAGACCTGCACATGCATCAGCTGATTCCATAATTCCATAATTCCATTTGTTGAATCTAACAATAAAACAAACTAGACACATAGTGGAGTATAGTCTCTAGTAAAAACAAATAGTTAAAGGAAATCTAAAACCAGGATTGAGGATTGTAAGCCAAGCAAAGTGACATACTGGTTTGTGCCCCCCCCCCCCATCCCCCCTTTCTTTAAAGTGTAACTGTCATTCTGAGCAAAAAAAACTAAAAAAAACATAACTCTGATCCAGGTGTCCCTGGAAATCATTCCTTAAAGTATTTTGCCTCTCGGTCCAAATTTAGTACTTCTCTTGGCCCATAGCAGCCATGGTTTCTACAATCAGCAAGATGGAGGGGCTGGACCTGCCTCCTGTCACCTCATAACAAGCCCCTGCTGCTCACCAATGACACCATAGCTATCTATCTATCTCACATGTATCTGTTTATATCCTATATATATCATATCTATCTATCTATCTAGACGAAAAAAAGTCCACAGCAGCACAATGTAAAAAAGAAACCCCTAAAAAAGGGGGGGTGCAAAGGCTCTACAGTCCTGGTAGAAGACTTACTCATATAGAAATCCAAAAAACAGAGGCAGCACTCCAGATAGTAAGTGAAAAATTGGAAGGCTTTATTCCAAAACCGGCGACGTTTCGGTGTTTATCACCTTTTTCAAGCAATGAAAAAATTGCTTGAAAAAGGTGATAAACACCGAAACGTCGCCGGTTTTGGAATAAACCCTTCCAATTTTTCACTTACTATCTGGAGTGCTGCCTCTGTTTTTTGGATTTATTTATTTATCTATCTATCTATCTATCTATATCTATCTACCTATCTATCTATATCTATCTACCTATCTATTTATACCTATCTATCTATCTATCTATCTATCTATCTATCTATCTACCTAAGTAAAACTTCAGCAAAGCACATGAGGGGGCAGCTTGCAGAGTTTATGAATCTCTTTTGCCACTTCCTGCAGTGGAGTATGAAGTGATGGGGGGGCTGCAGTTTCTGTCTGTGTGGATTATTTGTTTATACACAAGTGTAGGGAAAGCTGAGGGAGAGATGTGAGTTTAGGTGTTTGGTTATTACATTAGTTAGTGTTCCTATCAGCACATAACAGTCGGAGCACTGAGCCATGAGGTGAACAGCTGATTGCAGGGAGAGAAATAGAGGTGTGTCTCTAGGTCCATAGTCAGCTCCATTCTGAAGACGAGATGTGCTATCTGAGAGATCACTGACATCTAGGGGAAGTCTGCAGAATACAAGAGAAAGGAGCAAGATTTTGGTAACTAATCCAATTGCAAAAGGGCTTAAAATTACCTGCCCTACAACATATTAAAAGTTTTTTAAAATGACGGTTACACTTTAAGCTTCTTATGCCCTTCTTTTTAAGAACAAAATGCTTTACAAATTATGCTAGTTAGTTTGAGGGACTCCAGGCCCCATTAAAACATGTGGATACTTGAGCTCCTCATGCTCATTTACATAATTTAAAAATTCCTTTTTTGTAAGAAAACAGAGAATGAGAAGCTAAAAGAAGAGTAGATCCTGTCCTAGGTGGCACACACCAGTATGTCAAAGTACTTGGCTTACAATCCTTGATCCTGTTGATAGATGTCTTTAACCCCTTCCCGACATTTGACGTACTATTACTGCATGGCGGGAGGTGCGTTCCCGCAAAATGCAGTAATAGTACGTCAAGCTTATATATTATATATTATAGCCGACACCTGCTTCTAACACCCGCGATCGGAGATTTCTCCGATCGCAGGTGTTAACCCCTAACACGCCGCGGTCGCGCTGACCGCGGCGTGTCAGGGGCATTTAGCTGGAATCGGACCCCCCCGCGGCGCTTACCGGGGGGGTCCGCTGCTCCGATCGCAGCCCCGGGACTGCCGGTGCCCGGGGCTGCACGATCCTCCTGCCGGGAGCCGGGTCCTGCCTTCTGGCACGACCCGGCTGTGACACACTGAGCATGCGCATCTGTATTACATTGTATTAGGTGAAGAATAGCTTGAACAAGTGATCAATGGATCACTTGTTCAATCTAACCTGTAAAAGTAAAGACAAAAGGTAAAAAACACTAATAACACACTTTTGAATAAAAATAATTAATTAAATAAAGTTAAAGTCCCCCTAAACACAAACATTCCCTATACACATCTAATAAAGTGAAAAAAACTGAAAATTTCCAAAATAGCCCACATATTTGGTATCGCCGCGTCCATAACAATCTGTACAATAAGTCAGAAACATTATTGGACCCGTACGGTGAACGCCGTAATAACAAAATGCGAAAAACTCGCCAAAAATGTAAATTTTCATAAAATTCCTTAACAAAAATGTTCCAAAAAGTGATCAAAAAATGTTATGTGCACCAAAATGGTACCACTGAAAAGGACAACTCAACACATAAAAAATAAGCCCTAAACTAGCTTTGTCAACGAAAAAATATTAAAGTTATATCTCCGAAAAGATGGCGATGCAAAAACAAATGAGATTTTCTTTATATTCGTTTTTTTCCTGTAAAATATATAAAAAACGATATAAATGAGGTATCACTGTAATCGTAGTGATCTAGAGAATAAAAATATTATAGTATTTTTAGTGTACGGTGTACGACCCCCAAAATATACAAAAAAAAGTACCCAAAATTAAAGAGTACCCATACATTAAAGAGTTAAGAAAATCTCATCAAAAAGCTATAGACCCACTAAAATGAAGTATTTGTAAAGTGCATCTCATGTCGCAAAAAATAAGCCCTTATATGTCCAAATTGCCTAAAAAATAAAGATTGTATAGCCATTATAAAGTGACAATGCAGAATCTGCTCTGAATGGCGCAGCTTCCCTTCGATGCACTGGCGTGTGCCCATACAGCAGGTTTTGTTATACGCAGGAGGGATTGGGTATCAAATTTTGTGGAGCATTTTAGTATTTTATCCACTGAGAATTTGTACATTTTATGAAAAACACATTAATTTAGTTAAAAAAAAAAAAAATCAAAATTGCATCCGATTTTGTTTTAACCCCTGTAAACCAATTAAAGGGTTAACAAACTTCATAAAAGTTGTTTTACGTACGTTGAGGGGTGTAGTTTCTATAATGGGGTAATTTATGGGGTTTACTTTTATTTAGGCCTCTCAAAGTGACTTCAAACCTGAGCAGGTCCCTCAATAGCAGGATTTTGCTTTTTTTATGAAAATGTGAAAAATCGCACCCAACGTTCAAAGCCCCATAACAGCTTACAAAAATGATAGTATGTATAAAAAACCACGGAGGTATAAAGTAGACATTTGGTGAATGTTAGTTATTATGTTTTCTGGTGTTATGACTCATGTGTGGAAAAAGTAGAACATTTTGAATTTCGAAAATTGAGAATTTTTCCAAATTTTCACCAAATATCTGATTTTTTCATAAATAAATGCAAAACATAACACCAAAATTTTGTAACTAACATGAAGTACAATGTGTCACGAGAAAACAATTTCAAAATCACTTGGATATGTTAAAGCGTTTCGAAGTTATAACCACTTATAGTGACACAGGGCAGATTTGAAAAAATGGGCCGTGTCAGGAAGGTGAAAAGTGGCTTCACCATTAAGGGGTTAAGGACAAATTCTGTTAAGAATAAAAAATAGGGATCTGGGAAGTTTGTGCAGGGATTCTGACCATAAATGTAAAATCTAAATATTTAGAGCAGTAATTAATGGTACAGAAAAGAATAAAACAGTACTATGAATCAATTGTAAGGTTTCAGGTAAAAAATTGTCTACATAAAATTGTAAGATTGAAGCAAAATAAAATCAATGGCCAGTAGCACCGAAACAGAGTCGAGTAGCCATATTAGACATGATAAATAAAATGTAAGCATTATGGGTATTACCTTAATAGTTAGTCAACTATTTTATTTTATCTTGAAATTCATTAAATCAGGTCACAGCACATTATACATTTGTATAAATTTGATGAGAGAAGCAAGCAAAATTACACATCTTACACATAAAGAAAGAAAGTTAAACCACCCCTCCCTATTGCTTCCTCAATATAACAGTGATATAATATGTGAAGTAAAACCTCCATGAGTTTGCACTCATGTCAATTCAATACCATCCTAGTCTGTGCTGAATATATATCAAAATAAATGTATCATTTTCTCTCATTAAAACCATTGAAACCATTTCTGTTCAGTCAACACAGAATAAAATGTCTTCCACACTTGGACACAGCTCGGGCCTTGGCAGTGATAACAACAGTTGAACATGCCGTTCTTTGTAGCTGCTACCCATAAGAATACATCCTCTAGGGCAGTGATTTTCAACCTGTGTGCCGTGGCACACTAGTGTGCCGCGACACATGGTTGAGTGTGCCGCGGGGAGCCCCTGTGTAGCGCTGCCGCCGCGCCCCCGTGTTTTGGCCCCCATACTTACCTCTCTAGGGACTTTTTTTTATTAGTAAAGAGAGGCTGGGGCTTTTTATTAGTAAAGGGAGGCCTCTAGGGCCTTTTAATTAGTAAAGGGGGGCCTCTAGGGCCTTTTAATTAGTAAAGGGGGCCTCTAGGGCCTTTTAATTAGTAAAGGGGGGCCTCTAGGGCCTTTTAATTAGGAAAGGGGGGCCTCTAGGGCCCTTTTAATTAGTAAAGGGGGGCCCCTAGGGCCTTTTAATTAGTAAAGGGAGGCCTCTAGGGCCTTTCAATTAGTAAAGGGGGGCCTCTAGGGCCTTTTAATTAGTAAAGGGAGGCCTCTAGGGCCTTTTAATTAGTAAAGGGAGGCCTCTAGGGCCTTTTAATTAGTAAAGGGAGGCCGCTAGGGGCTCTTAATTAGTAAAGGGAGGCCACTAGGGGTTTTTTATTAGTGAAGGGAGACCGCTAGGGGCTTTTAATTAGTAAAGGGAGACCGCTAGGGGCTTTTATTAGTAAAGGGAGGCCTTTTATGACTGTTTTAGTGTCATTTTGTGCTATTTTGGTTGGTGGTGTGCCCCAGGATTTTCTAAGTATAAAAAGTGTGCCGCGGCTCAAAAAAGGTTGAAAATCACTGCTCTAGGGCAGTGATGGCTAACCTATGGCACTGGTGCCAGAGGTGACACACAGAGCCCTTTCTGCGGGCACTCAGGCCATCACCAGAGATGACTCCAGGTATCTTCTTGCAATCCCAGACAGCCCAGGACTTGCTGTGCACAGAGGTATTTTAAAGTGACAGCTCTACCTGGGACTATTTTCTGCTCTATTGGTGTCCTCAGAGTGCTGGTATCAATGAAAACTGTGACAGAGAAGGGAGTATAAATCACAAATTAAATTTTTGTGTTGGCACTTTGCGATAAATAAGCGGGTCTTTGTTGTAGTTTGGGCACTCGGTCTCTAAAAGGTTTGCCATCACTGCTCTAGGGGTATGGAAAGGGTTAGCATTTGAGAAATGGATTTATTTATTCATCCATGTAATAAGGATGCTAATTTTCAGTTCATGAATGTAGACAATCTAATGCTATGAGGTAATAGTCCATTATTTCACACCATGTGATCTTTATAGCTCAGCATTCTGTTCTGAATAGCTTTTATGCCGGTCAAATTTTTCTCATACAGACATTCAAATGCCCTGCATTGTTTAAAATTGCAAACCCCAAAACTATAAGTTTTAGACTAGTTTCAAACAACACTAGTTTGAGAAGTGTTTTAGACAGGGCCGGTTTATGGGGTGGACTCACAGGGCATGTGCCCTGAGGCCCCCAAAACTTTGCCCTTAAAAGGACCACTACCAAGTGTAAACGAATTGGGCGGATATGTGTCTGCTATATGTGCTGGTCCAGCTTCGGCTCCACTGAATCGGTTTTTAGAGCAGCAGGTGGCTCAGAGAACCAGGCAATAGCCTATAGACTTGATTCTATGGCAGAGTGAGGAAACTATATGTTCCCTTCTCTGCCATAGACCCACAATCCTGGTGCAGATGACACAGTGACATCACACACTGGTGACATCACACGCCCCTGCCAGGACACTGATGTCTCAAAAGAAGACAAGGTTGCCCCACACTGGGGGAAGGGGAGATGGTCAGTACAATGTAATAATTTTATGCAGGGCTATATGCATATGTATTACTGGGCTGGGGTGTGTGTGTTACTGTTGTATATATACAGATGCGTATATGTGGAAAAATTATATTCTTTATTGGTTTTACATGATTAAATATACAGTACATAGGAAAAAGTTAAAAACACTTAAAAGAGCCAGACCAAGCTGGACACGGTAGACACAAACACACTCCCCGGCAAAAATAGATAAGGTGCAAATTTCAAAGGTAATGTACCCATTAAATGACAGCTTAAACTGATATATATTGATTTCAATAATAGAAGTGCAAAGGTGATGAATAAACAGCTGTCATGTGATATATGTAGTATGAAAGCAGTCTTGACTACAAAAAGGTTCTTTGAAAGGTAACATTACCGTTAGATCGTAGATAGCCAAGTGCTAGGGAGGAGATAGGGAGACCCCACGCGTGCACTTTGCACTTCTATTATTGAAATCAATATATATCAGTTTAAGCTGTCACTTAATGGGTACATTACCTTTGAAATTTGCACCTTATCTATTTTTGCCGGGGAGTGTGTTTGTGTCTACCGTGTCCAGCTTGGTCTGGCTCTTTTAAGTTTTTTTAACTTTTTCCTATGTACTGTATATTTAATCATGTAAAACCAATAAAGTATATAATTTTTCCACATATACACATCGAACTTTCTCTTTTTCTTTGTTGTTTAGCATTCACGATGTGTGGAAATGGCATTTTCTGCAACTAGACCCATAGTTTTGGTTTAAATATATACAGATGCGGGCATGCCACAGCGAAAAAGGCACTAGTTATCAGTTGTGATAGTTGACGATAAGTAGTAGAGAAAGAGGAAGTTGCGGCATGCATGTCACTTCCAGTATTGCGTCCAAAAGGAGCAATGCATTGGAGTTGATGGTCAACAATGGGGAATAACAATAACTGCAGACACATTGATGAAACCAAATTTTGCACAGCATCACATTTGCAGTTACTTTCACTGGATAATGGTTCCATTGAGGGGCTAAAACATATATTGTTCACTTGATCACGAGTAAATAAATTGCCTTGAAGTGCTATTTCTCTTGACTTCTTTTGTTGCAGTTACGTTGGAGATAGCTACATCTATAATATTGTAGATTGTTACCATCAGAGCCTTATGTCATATGATCACTTAAAATACCTTCCCTTTTAATGTTCATCTATATAAGGGTAAATCTTTGGAAGGAATTCTGAAAAGTCACATACAGTTGATTCATACCTGACATATTTCCAGAAGTTCAACTTGTTAAACAAATTGCTGCTTCTCCATTCATTTAGCCTTTCAATTAAAGCCATTGACCTCCTCCAGCAATATAAATATTAAATGAATAAGTACATATTTTTAACTTATTCATATTTTCTTTAAAAGATGTTCAATAATGGACTACTCTTTATGTTAGTTAATTTTTAATCAAGAGTACCAGGTGAATTATTTTGCAGCATTATCAACTTATCATTTGAAGTTATAGCCTCTTGGTTTCTTTTGACACCTGTCAAGATATCAAAGAAAAGCTTTTTTTAAAAAAGAAATACATGCTTTTGTTAAGATAAGGGCTCTGAAAATGTATTTCTTCTTCACATTGGTTTAATTTAAGCTAAGATGTATAAATTAACCCTCCTTTTCCTGCCAAAACAGGTTAACCTCCTCTTAAATTCTACAAAAAGCATTATCATTTTATTCTTATTATAAATTTCCACTTTCATTCTTGGCATTTTAATACTAACTTCAGTACTTACTAGCTTACTCACTTAGTGTTAGATTATAATACTTACGTTAAAATGTAAAATGAGGAGTCCCTTAAAGGGGTATTCCCACAAAGACAAATTTCTTGTATGTACTCAGCACATCAAAATAACACATTCTCTAATTCACTGCTATTAACAAAAATGCAGCATTTCACAGATATTAGTCCAACCTGTCTCTATCAGTCCTGCTGTACACAATTTCAGTTGCCCCTAGATCCGACCCTAAAACTTCAGGGCTGCTATCTTAATTTTTGTGTGAGATCGTGCAGATGAGTTTTCTGTGTCTTGTGCCTGTAGCCCCACCCCCTGCAAGGAGCTGAGAGACACATACACTGATTCACTTCCTTGCAGGAGATTGTGAGGAGAGACAAGCTGCAAACTACAAGCTACAAGGAGATAACTGACCCATGGGAAGGGGAAGGCAGGCACATATCTGTGAGACTGAGAACAGAGATGTAGCAGGGCTGACTGCAGAGTGCATATATACCTGTACCCTGATAATCTAACCACATTGTCACCCCATAGAACTAGATGGATAATACAGTAATGTGTCTTCTTAGAGAGGCCCCGTCCATACCTTGGAATCTTACACTGAGTTTCCTCTAGGCTGCAAGGCCTATAGGCAGCAGACCGTCCTATAGCTAGAGTGTTCTATAGCTCGAGTGTCATGCAATACTTTGAGAATGGCAATTATAAAAGCTGCAATGTAATGGACTATAACCTCCATCTCTCCTCTTCTTCCTCTACAG
This sequence comes from Engystomops pustulosus, assembly GCF_040894005.1. Classification (NCBI taxonomy): domain Eukaryota; kingdom Metazoa; phylum Chordata; class Amphibia; order Anura; family Leptodactylidae; genus Engystomops; species Engystomops pustulosus. Next base: position 92,406,921 of record NC_092414.1, on the reverse strand, counting down.
ATAACCCATCCTTGCTTGCTGTTATATCTCTGCAATTTTCATCTGTGTGTCCTGATCTGCTGTCTTTAATGGTAACCCATCCCTGCTTGCTGTTATATCTCTGCAATTTTCATCTGTGTGTCCTGATCTGCTGTCTTTAATGGTAACCCATCCCTGCATCAACTTCTTCTTCCTAAAGTTTACAATCCTGTTTGATCTTCTTTAATTAACTGATCTTTCTATCTAGAAACTTTGTTTGTTTTTCTTTGCAAGAGAAACTCACACTCATGTGTCCTGCATTTGGGGCCTAATGATTTTACAACCTAAGTATGCTCTGCCCCTTCCCTTTAAATTTAGTTTCCTCTAGGCTACAAGGCCTGTAGGCTGCAGACCTTCCTATAGCTTGAGTGTCACTCAATACTTTGAGAATGGCAATTATAAAAGCGGCAATTAGAAAGGGCAAGAGAAAGGTAAACTTGCAAACAAATGCAAACAAATCATCGATTTTCATATCTGGTATGTCTGTCTACCTCTTCAATGGCTTTGTAATATTGCTACCTGTTTTTCTCCTCTCCCTTCATCCATCTATCCCATCAGTGTCCTCCGTTCACATCTGTTCTTCAATCCTTCCTTCACCATTGTACTCCTCCCATGTTCTCTATACTTTATCCAACCACCATACTCCATCTGGTTCTACTGCGAAGCAGAGTTCACCTTCTCATAAATCGCTTAATCATCTTCTTTCTTTGTCTATTCTCTTCCTACTTGCAGCAGGTGATATCTCTCCAAACCCTGGTCCTCCTTTTTCAGCTCAAAACTTTCCACCACTCATAGGAACCCTACTAACCTCATCAATATTCAATGCATACCCTCTACTATCTCCCCTTCCTGTCTTACAACTCCTTTCAAATGTGCCCTCTGGAATACCCGCTCTGTGTGCAATAAACTGGAGTCCATTCACGACCTGTTTCTTTCCAAGTCCTTTGACTTGCTGGCTATCACCGAAACATGGATCCAGCAGGATGACACTGCATCACTCGCTGCACTTTGCAATGATGGTTTGCACTTCTCTCACTTCTCAAAGAATAGGTAGGGAGGAGGGGTAGGCATACTCCTCTCTCCACGATGCACTTTCCAGGTCATTCCTCCTGTACCCTCTCTTGCTTTCCCATCTTTTGAGGTTCACACCCTCAGACTTTTCCGCCCATTCTCTGTTCATGTTGCTGTAGTATACCATCCTCCTGTCTCACCCTACCAGTTCCTTGATCACTTTGCTTCCTGGCTCCCTCACTTTCTATCGTGTGGTATCCCTACACTCATCATGGGAGACTTTAACATCCCTATGAACACCCCATCTCCTCTTCAGCCTCTCAGCTTTTATCACTTACTACCTCTCTGGGACTTGTACAACTCTATGATTCTCCTACCCACCAAGAGGGAAACATCCTTGACTTGGTCTTTGCCCGAGTCTCTTCTGTCTCTGACTTTAATAACAATGACTTTCCACTTTCAGACCATAACCTTCTCTCTTTTACTGTAAATAATTCTTGTCCTGTACAGAATAAGTACATTTATCATACATACCGGGACCCACGTGCCATTAGTGTTCCCCACCTCGCAGAAACTGTGCAGCCATCGCTGTACCCCATTTCCTCTCTCTCCTGTCCTAACCTACTAATCGTTAAAATGATGTTCTCAAAAGTGCCCTAGACAAGATGGCCATCAGTTCGAGCCTTTCGACACAAATGTAGGCATCCTTGGCACACGGCACAAACCCGTTTCCTTCGTAAGTGCTCCAGGAGTGCCGAACGTCTGACTTCTTCCTCTGACTTTCTTCACTTTAAATTTATGATCAAATCCTATAACTCTGCTCGCCATCTTGCTAAACAGGTCTATTTTACTAATCTAATATCTTCTTTCTAACAACCTCAAAAGGCTCTTTAATACTCTTCACTCCTTACTAACACTAAAGGTACAGCAACCTGTCACAGACCTTGGGGCTGAAGATCTGGCCACCTCCTTTAAAGATAAAATTGACTGCATAAAATTGACTAACTCCATAAATCCCATTTACTCTGGTACCTTAACCTGTTCACTCTCTTCCTTTGAGCCAGTCACAGAGGAAGAAGTGTCCAGGCTTCTCTCCTCTGCTCGCCCCACTACCTGCATCAGTGACCCCATCCCCTCACAATTCTTACCTCACTAAAATCTTCAACCTCTCTCTCTCTTCTGGTGTCTTTCCCTCATCTTTCAAGCATGCTGTTGTTACCCCATTACTAAAGAAGCCTTCCCTGGACCCATCCAGTGCTGCTAACTACAGACCAGTTTCTAACCTCCGTTTCATCTCCAAACTCCTGGAACGCCTGGTCTATTCTCGACTTTCCCGTTTCTCTTAGCTAACTCGCTCCTTGACCCCCTGCAATCTGGTTTCCACTCTATGCATTCTACTGAAACTGCTCTTACTAAAGTCTCCAATGATCTCCTAACTGCTAAATACAAAGGTGATTATTCTCTCCTCATTCTTCTGGATCTCTCGGCAGCGTTCGATACTGTGGACCACCAGCTCCTCCTCAGGATGCTTCGCTCCGTTGGCCTGAAGGACACTGCACTCTCTTGGTTTTCATCCTACCTCTCTGACCGCACTTTCAGTGTCTCCTTTTCTGGATCTCTCTCTTCTTCTGTTGCTCTCTCTCTGTCGGGGTTCCTCAGGGTTCAGTCCTAGGTCCTCTTCTCTTCTCCCTCTATACTGTATTGGACAAACCATCAGCATATTTGGTTTTCAATATCATCTTATGCTGATGACACCTAGCTGTATACCTCAGCATGTAACATCTGCCCTGGCCTAATCCAGAACACTAGTGAATGTCTCTCTGCTGTCTCTAACATCATGTCTTCTCTCTTCCTGAAACTTAAAGGGGTTGTGTCACCCTTTCACATGGTTGTAATTGACCCCAATGCATTGTAAAAAGTACTTTCAGTATTTACACTTATTACAAAATCTGCAGCCTTACTGAGATAACTCCTTTTGTTCTGGTAGCTGGCGCCCCCTGCTGGTAGCTTTGTCCCGTCCTGAGCTACAGCTGATCTGGCCTAGTCTGTGCACAAGGAGTCAGCCAGCTGCTGCATATTCCTCCACAGACTCACAGCTCCTCTCCACACTGAGAGATCAGCTGACACACTGCAGCCAATAGGAGGTGAGAGAGAAGGAGGGGCAGGGAGCTTAGCTGTATAGTGATAGAAGTGATGCCTGTGATCTCCACTGCTTATTTCAAGCCTCAGCTCCACAGGTGCTTACAGTGCACATGCAAGGTAACTGCAGCCAGACTCTGATACACAGGGGACAGAGCCCTTCTAACATGGATCATAGCAATGTAGCAGCCCTTTCCTCCCTCCACCATTAGTCAGGTCACACAGGAGGCTGCAGAGATAACACAAGTAACAGGCTGAGATCTGACCTCTCCCGATGCAGTCCTCCTCCTGTACTCTCCACCATCCCTCCATATTACCCTGCTCTCCTGCAAAGGGGCCCCTGGCCCTGAGTAGCAGGAAAGTAGGTCCTATCTAAATCCTATTACCTATCACCTGTCATCTATTTACTATCTTCTATCTATCCATCTCCCACCTATTTATATATCATCTATCTGTATATCTATCTCTCTATCTATCCTATCTAGCTATCTATCTGTCTCATATCTATCCGTATTTCTATCTATTTATCTATATCATATCTATCTACCAACTTTCCTTTCTAGCAATCTTTTTACAATAGATAAAATATTGAAGAAAAAAACGGATGCCCATGATAGGTAAATGTAACAATTTTATTAGTTTACATAGACACACAAAGGCAAAATATAAAAACAACTAAAAAGCACTTAAGGTGCTATACAAAGTACCCTTGTCCCCAGCGCACAATAGTTTATAATGCAAAAAGGTATATACAGGCTATATTGTATATTAGTAAGGCATGATAAGCTTAGTGAATAGTATAAAACATAATATAGTCAATATAACATCTGAAGTATGTAAAGATGGCCTATGTATTACCTAGGTGAAGAACATCCAAGTGTGGCACTGGGGGCACTAATCCCAACGCGTTTCGCTTGGATCACCAGGCTTCCTCAGGGGTAAGGTGGTGGTGTGGGGGCACAGAATAAATAGTCCGCCCAGCCCTCATTTCCTACTAATTGGCTTATGCTCTCGCTTACTTATTATACAATATACTGTTTTGTGTGAGTGTATGAATGGGCTTAACTATAGTTGACAGCGCTCTGTCAGTCGCGCATGCGCCATAAACCGCCACAGATTGCGCAGGCGCCACGGGACCCTCTCTTGTCTCCGCGATACCGGAAGTGATGAAATACTACTTCCAGCACATGACACGCACCGCGGTCACATGGAAAGCATAGTTCCGCGGGGCGCCCGACTGCAGCTGTTCTCAACTCCGCTATGAGGGCTGGGCGGACTATTTATTCTGTGCCCCCACACCACCACGTTACCCCTGAGGAAGCCTGGTGATCCAGGCGAAACGCGTGGGGATTAGTGCCCCCAGTGCCACACTTGGATGTTCTTCACCTGGGTAATATATAGGCCATCTTTACATACTTCAGATGTTATATTGACTATATTATGTTTTATACTATTCACTAAGCTTATCATGCCTTACTAATATACAATATAGCCTGTATATACCTTTTTGCATTATAAACTATTGTGCGCTGGGGACAAGGGTACTTTGTATAGCACCTTAAGTGCTTTTTAATTGTTTTTATATTTTGCCTTTGTGTGTCTATGTAAACTAATAAAATTGTTACATTTACCTATTGCGGGCATCCGCTTTTTTCTCCAATATTTTACGTATTCTCTTTTGGATGTTCTCTGTTACTTTTGACCCATAACTGTTGGGTAAACTTTTACAATAGATAGGGACACATTTATTACAACTTGTACACCGAAAAGCAGGCATACAAAACTGTGATTTAATCACAATTCCTTACAAAATATGCAAGAGAAGCAATTAACGGCCCCAAAGTAACATACGAAGATGCAAAAGTTTATTAGTAAAAATGATAAAAACCATGTTAATGCACCTAATTTCAGGATAGAGAAGTAAAAAACTGTTTCCCTGAAAACACCCCTCACTCCTGCCAAGTGTCAAATATAATCAAACATGATACTGGACCTTCAGAATAAAAGGTATGAGAAATACATGAAATCAGAAAGATCGCTGACTCAATGGTACAATAAATTTATACAAGTAGAGCTAAGTTAGTGCAACCAAGTAGCTGCAGATCCCCGAAAGTGCATTGTCCGACTACAATACACATCTGCCACGATTCACAAAGGTTGTGTTGTGGAATAACTGCCACTGTCAGTGCTGTGCATGTGCCTGGCTAGGCCCCTCCCACATCTGCTTCTGTGTGGAACAGAGTAGAGGCTGAACAAGCATCATAATAACAAAAAGAAATGTATTTTTAATTCCAGGTTACCATTACATATAGATTTTTGAAATATTTTAACTTCTTTGAGAGGTTTTTGGAGTAATTTGTTTTGAGACATAACCCCTTTAATCTTTCTAAGACCGAACTTCTTGTCTTTCCACCATCCACTAACAGAGCCTATCCTAACCTCTCCATATCAGTCTGTGGGGTCACCATAACCCCAAGGCAGCAGGCCTGCTGTCTTGGGGTTGTGCTGGACTCCGACCTCTCCTTTGAGCCACACATTCAATCTCTTGCTCGCTCTTGCTAGATGCATCTCAGAAACATCTCTAGAATCTGACTGTTTCTCACATTTGAAACCTGTAAAATGCTAATTGTTGCTCTGATTCACTCTCATCTAGACTACTGTAACTCTCTACTAACCTGTCTTCCACTCACCAAACTCTCTCCTCTCCAATTGATTCTTAATGCAGCAGCCAGGCTCGTCTTTCAGACTAAACGCTTCACAGATGCCTCCAGTTCATGCCAGTCACTGCACTGGCTGCCAGTCTCCTTTCGAATACAGTTTAAAATAATAACCCTCATCCACAAAGCTCTGTATAATGCTGCACCCCCCTACCTCTCCTCTCTTATCTCAGTCTATCGCCCAACTCGTGCTCTTAGATCCGCCAGTGATCTTAGATAAACCTCTACCCTAGTGTGGACCTCCCACTCGTGTCACCAAAACTTTTCTATAGCTGCACCCATTCTATGGAATGCTCTGCCCCGGACTATCAGACTAACACCTAACCTCCAAAGATTCAAATGTGCTCTTAAAAACCTTTAGGCAAGCCTATAACATTCATTAACTGCATGAAGTTTTAACTCTTTTACTAACCCGTCCTGTGTCCTCCTCCCATCTGTTATCCAGCAACCAGCAGGCACCAGACTTTTCTGCAGTCCCATTCACCCTGGACCTTGTATATAATATGACGGCTGATGACTGGGTCAAGTGACAGCAATTCCATTTATTATATTTTGTTCTATTCCCTTGAGAAGAATGGATTGACCATTATATATTCTTTTACCTCTTGTGTCATCCTACTCCTCCTCATAAACTGTAAGCTCTTGCGAGCAGGGACCTCACTCCTCTTGTTCCATACGAATGTTTGTGCTTTGTCATGTTTTATTATATTTGTATTTGTCCCCTATGATTTGTAAAGCGCTACGGAATATGATGGCGTTATTTAAATAAAGATTATTATTATAGAGAGTTATAGGAGCTAAAACAGCAATAAAACTGAGTAAAATTGTAAAGTAAAGGGTTAAAATGTGTTGTGTTAACATCACTAAGGGATTGAAATGTGAGAATTTTCTTTCCTGGGAAAACCCCTTTAAGGTCCCTGCCCAATTACATATTAATAGTTTGACTATATTTTTTTTCTGATGTTATTATTAAGTCTAATAAGTATTCTTATACACAAAAAACGTAAAGTGTAGCATTCAGCTTTAATGGGCTGTACCATGTATTTTTGTAATAGGTAATAATAATCTGCAGTGTTTATTTGCTGGGACCCCCACCAAATATGAAAACAGACCCTGTATGATCTGATTCACACCAACTGAATAAAGCATGCTGCCATTCAATAGTAAGGGAGCATAAGAAATTACTGAGCAGAGCATCTGGCTGTTTTCGGAGCAGCCATGGATAGTACTTGGTACAACCCCTTTAAGAATGTGTTTCCATGGTCAGGTTTTCTGTGGATAGAAAATAATGAATTGAAAAATTTTATAATTGGTTGAATCATTTCTATGCCCTTTTCGGATTTGATGAATAGTCATGGCTCTTTTAGTGTTTGACTTTTTTTTTTTAATGGACCTGGCCTCACTGGAGGTAAGCAACTCTCAGTCCACATATTTTCTGAACATTTGACTTTTATTGCAACCCTACAAAATAACAATTATGGATCATATTGTATCATTATTAGCATTGCATTGTGCATTAGCATTTTGATATTTTTCTAAAGGGACAACCATATCAACCCAACCAAACAATGAAAACAGAGATCCTGAAAAGAAACAGATACTAGAATGTAAAGTTTGCTGGAACACAAGTCCGATTGATAACACGCAACTGTTGGAGACCCTTTCTAGGAGGAATAACAAAGTCATTTCAGAACACAAACTCTATGAAAAAAATGCTGGAGAAGTTTTTAACTAAGCATACAAGAATGTATTCTGACCGAAAAAGTATACAAGTATACCAAGAATACAAGTATGCAAAGTATGTATTAATACTGACATTTCAGGAGAACGATTCTATATGATATTTATATAGGTTCAAGATTCTGTCTTGCTCTTACACTACCAAAGACTGTCTGCACATGAAATGACAAAATAGAATGAACATTTGAATTTGTACGTTTGATGTCTAATTCCAACAAAAAAAGTAATAGAAAGCCTTAAGACTATAATGTCCTTTAGGAACAAAAATAATTGCAATGTACATAACCAATAAATGCAGTATTGTATATTTTGGACACAATTCTATCAAATTAGGACAATCAAAATGCACGATAAAGCTAGTTCCTAACGTTGCATATGAGTATAATCTTGCAATAAAAATTAGTTAAAAATTGTGTTCACAAATCCTTTATACTCTATGACTTTATCATCAATTTAATGTTTCTTACCTGATGACAAATTTCATGTACAATGACCATGGTAACATCTAATAAGTATGAAATTGAAGAAATGCTTTGGTCAAGAAGAATTCTTTGCTCCACAAATACACTTAATCCCCAGTTTTCCATTGCAGCATAAGGATGTTTTGGCACAGCTAATAAATCTACAAAAGATAAAACAAGATAGGTAAAACAGATGATCACACTTAGCAGGACCTACTATTTGTCATACTTTAAGAAACAGTATCAGACTGTGCTATCCCAATAAAGGTGATGATGCTTTATACCCACCCTAATTCCATAAAGGAACTTTGACTCTCTGTACAGGATGTATCATCAGTAAGATTCAAATAACCATAGTATTAGTGAATCATAACATTCATGTTTAAAGCTCCTGTTCCAGTGAACTTTTATATTACATTTGTACCCATTTGATCTTAAGCACCATCCAATGTCCATAATATTTGGCTGAGAATGTGCTAAGTATAATTTTGTTTTATTCTGTTCTTACAAGTCTAAACACTGATTGACTCTTCCTGTTTTAATTGATTTCCACCACAGCCGTCTGTCTCCTATAGATTATGCTCTGGTTTGCAAACAGTTAAGATAGCTGTGATGAACAGAATCTAGTTCTGCTCGCCTTTTTGCCCTGTCTGGATGTCAGAGAACTGATCCAATTATCTTTTGAACCAGGACTCTGACATCTCTTAAAAGGTTTGATGGCTATTTCCTAGTTGCTTGCTAAGAGTCTTATTTTAAACTAGCTGGCATTTATCTTGACTTTTTTGTTGGCTCCTTTGACCTTTTTCTTATACATCAATTCTATACTGCATTTATCCTCTTAAATCTGACCCCTATTTTGTTGACTGCTCCTTGTTGTTTTACGTTGTCCTGTCTTTGGCTCTGTGTTTGCATTTTGATTGCAGGAAAAGAATGTCAACCAGTTGTCACCTACCCGTTAGGGTAAGCTCGGCAATTGGGTAGAGACAGCTGGGAAATGGTTTTAGCCTTAGGGCTCACTGTCCTTGTTTGATCTTCCAGTCCATCTAGGTCATTCCCTCAACCTGCAACACCTCAACTACTTTTGTCAGAGTTTGAGTCCAAAAGAGGATCCCCTTCTACTATGGGGGGGTTGTCTAAATCTAAACATAAATGCACAAGACACATAGGGGGTCATTTACTAAGGGCCTGATTCGCGTTTTCCCGACGTGTTACCTGAATATTTCCGATTTGCGCCGATTTCCCCTGAATTGCCCCGGGATTTTGGTGCACTCGATCGGATTGTGGCGCATCGGCGCTGGCATGCACGCAATGGAAATCGGGGGGCGTGGCCGAACGAAAACCCGACGGATTCGGAAACACCGCCGCATTTAAAACAAAAAATATGTCGCGGAGCTTGCACTTACCTTCACTCAGCCCGGCTCTGTGTATTCCAGTGCGTTCCAGGGAACTTCAGCGCAGCAGCGCCACCTGGTGCACGTCGGAGGAACTGCCTTAGTGAATCCCGGCTGGACCCGAATCCACTGCAGAGAACGCGCCGCTGGATCGTGAATGGACCGGGTAAGTAAATCGGCCCCATAGTTTTCAGAGACCCAATGCCTACAGGAATGATGTAGAGTTAAATATTTATATTTAATATTTATATTTATTTATTTGATTTTTATGTTTAAAACAATATACTCCTGATTTACAAAATCCCATCAGAATGTTATGCAGCTGCATATTTTTTCTGAGCAAATATGTTTGACATTCACACTGTGCAGAAAAAGCAATGCCCCCAGTAGTCACTAGCCTACCGTGCCCAATGATAATTGCATCTTTGCATTTCAATGTAGCATTTATGCATTTAAATTTGTATACAAAAGAAATACAATAAGAAAAGGATCCCACTGTATATTATTCATAGTCTACATTCAATATTTTTTTTTATTTAACTTTCTAGATACAAATGTACAAAGGCTAGAGTAAACATTAAGTTAGATTAAATGATTTCGATCATCAAGAAAAAACTGCTGGATATGTTGTCACATATAGGGGGCAGGATTGACAAATAAAATTCAAACATAGGAAATGTAGGCATGATGAACGTACAAAGCACATTTCATCCTACAATTTACAAACAATCTGAATAGGCATTGGAAAAGATATATCTACACAAATGTGTTTGTCCTTGCTAGGGATGATATCATTTCAATCTACTAAAGTATCAATGCATCACTGTCCTGCATGATATTTTTATATGTATATTTTACAAATTGTAATCGGTGTTACTGCTAATTACATTGTCAGGACCGGGAGTCTGTGGACCCTATGGACCACCGCGGGAGGGGGACCGGAGTCTAAGTGGAAACCCGGTGTTCACCAGAGCCCGCCGCAAAGCGGGATGGGCTAGCTGCGGCGGGATTCCACCAGGTCGTTCCACAGGTGCGACTAGCCCACGGTGGCTGACAAGGTAGTAATACAGGAGACACCACTCACGTCAGAAATCGCAGGAGCTGGCACACAGGAACGCAGGACCACAGGGACGGACTGGCACACAGGAACGCAGGACCACAGGAACGGACTGGCACACAGGAATCACAGAACACAGGAACGGACTGGAACGCAGGAATCACAGGAACGCAGGAATCACAGGAACGCAGGAATCACAGGAGAGCTTTCTCTTCATGGGAAGACTTGAAGATCCAGCAAGAGCAATAGGAAGAGGCTGGAATTCAAATCAGGCCAGCGCCAATTATTGGCGCACTGGCCCTTTAAATCTTAGCGAGCCAGCGCGCGTGCCCTAGGGGACGCTGGGGGAGGATGCCGCTGGAGCCGGGGGAGATGAGTGCAGCCGGGTACTGGAACATGGAGAGGCACGGGTGCACCCGCGATCCGAGACAGGGATCGCGGGAGCACCCGTGACAGTACCCCCCCCCCCCCCTTTCGACCTCCCCCATTTCTTCTTGGTCCCAAGAAACCTCTGGAGGAGAGTCCGATCCAAAATGTTCTCTTCGGGCTCCCAAGATCTCTCCTCGGGTCCGAACCCCTTCCAGTCTACAAGAAAGAACCGCTTACCCCTAATGATCTTCATGTCCAGAACCTCCTTAACTTCATAGACATCTGGGGAATCCGCCTCAGGAGCTGGAGGAGGGGATTGCTGGGAGAAGCGGTTCAAGATGACTGGCTTCAGGAGGGAGACATGGAAGGAGTTCGGGGAGGAAGGCGGAGCTTGTAGGCTACTTGATTGATGCGCTTGATTACCTCAAAAGGACCAAGGAACCGGGGACCAGTACGTCCATAGACCACAAAGAATGGAGCAAAGCCAGTAGACTCCGAGTCCAGGGAATTGTAGGAGAGTTCAGCCCAAGGTAGGAGGTCAGCCCACTTGTCCTGATGAGCTGAGACGAAGTGACGGAGGTAACAGCCCAAAGTCTGGTTCACCCTCTCCACTTGACCATTAGACTGGGGGTGGTAGGCAGAGGAAACGTCAAGGTTGACCTGCAGTTGGTGACATAAAGAACGCCAGAATTTTGATACAAACTGGACTCCTCTATCGGACACGATGTGTAGCGGAAGGCCATGCAACCGGAAAATGTGAAGACGGAAGACCTGGAAGGGGAACAAAATGGGACATTTTAGAAAAACGGTCCGTCACCACCCAGATAACAGTACTGCCCGAGGAAATGGGCAGATCGGTGACAAGGTCCATAGCCATGTGGGACCACGGGCGACTGGGTATCGGTAACGGCAGTAACAGTCCAGCCGGTTTGAGACGGGAGGCTTTGTTGCGGGCACAGGAGGAGCAGGATCCCACAAACTCCCGAACATCTTCCAACAAGTCTGGCCACCAGTAGTAGCGGGAGATGAAGGCCAGGGTGCCCAGCCACACGAGAAGAATGTCCCCAAGATAAAATCCTCCTCCAGAGAGCAGGTCTGAAATACATCTTGCCGGAAGGTAGCTGCCGAAGATCCACTGGAGCTGCAAGAACAAGCTGGTCTGGAGAGATTATGTGTCGAGGAGCTGGTTCTTCTTCGACAACATCCGAAGCCCGGGACAGGGCGTCAGCTTTGACATCAACGGGACGAAAATGGATCGTCAACGGGACGAAAATGGATCGTCAACGGGACGAAAATGGATCAGCAGGTCGAAACGGGAAAAGAACAAAGACCACCGGGCTTGCCTTGGATTCAGGCGCTGGGCTCTCTGGAGGTATAACAAGTTTTTGTGATCAGTGTACAGACTAACAGGATGGAGAGCACCTTTCAGAAGATAGCGCCATTCTTCTAGCACAAGCTTGATGGCTAACAGCTCCCTGTCTCCAATCGAATAATTTCTTTCAGCTGGGGAAAAGGTCTTGGAAAAGAAGCCGCATGTAGAAGTTCGGCCCTTTCTGGGAGAACACTGCTCCAGCTCCTACGGAGGATGCATCCACCTCAAGATAAAAAGGCTTGTTGGTATCAGGCCTAGAGAGGCACATGGATTGGCACCCTTCTTAGTGAGTGCCACAATGGGAGCCACGACAGTGGAGAAGTAGGGAATGAACTGTCGATAATAATTTGCAAACCCGAGGATCTCTGTATGGCTCGGAGACCCTCTGGTTCGTGGCCATTGAAGAACAGCAGACAGTTTTGTGGGATCCATCTGAAGGCCTCTATCGGAAATTATGTAACCCAAGAATGGAAATCTGTGCTGGTGAAACTGGCATTTCTCCAGTTTGGCGTACAGATGGTTGGCACGAAGTCGACCAAGAACTTGAAGTACGTGTCTCTGATGGGATTCAAGGTCTGGAGAGTATACCACCGTATACCACCGGAATGTGATGCCAGGAAACGAGAGCGGCATCAACAAAGTTCCCCGCCGAACCAGAATCAAGGAACGCTGAAACCTGCACGGGAGCACCGGTGCCAATACTGAGAAGCACCGGAATAATCAGACGTCGAAAAACTGAATTCACACTTAGGGACGCCTCTCCCAAAAGCCCAAAAGTGCTGCCGTTTCCCGGACGTTGGGGAAGCACTGGACAAGTCCCGATGAGGTGTTTGGGACTGGCACAGTATAGACAAAGGTGGAGTCTCCTTGGTGTAGGTTCAGTAATGCTTTTTCCACAGATGAGGCTCGTGCTGGCTCCTCAAACACGGACCAGAACTCTGCCAGGAAGTTGGTAAGGGTGGCCATAACTGGATCGTTCCTGTCCCACAGAGGAGTAGCCCAGGCCAGGGCCTTCCCGGTGAGGAGGCTGATGATGAAGGCCACCTTGGAACTTTCGCTGACAAACTAAGATGACATTAGTTCAATATGCAGCGAGCACAAGGTGATGAATCCTCTGCACTGTTTGGGATCGCCATCATATTTGTTAGGCATAAAGACTCATCCTAGGCTCTGGTGCCGGGGAACAACCCGGGATGACAGGCAAGTCTCAGGAGTAGTCGAAGAAAATGCTGCAGGAGTAGTCACCGGAACTGGATGCTGAGGCCTGGAGTCAAGCAGCTGTTGTAGAGTGGAAGCGACTTGGCCTAAAAGTTCTCCTGCCGGGGCGACAACACTGGAGATTTCAGCCAGTATCTGACGTGGCTCCTTGGCGGGGTCCATGGCTGGATCTTACTGTCAGGACCGGGAGTCTGTGGACCCTCTGGACCACCGCGGGAGGTGGTACTAGCCGACCTGAGACCGGAGTCTAAGTGGAAACCTGGTGTTCACCAGAGCCCACTGCAAAGCGGGATGGACTAGCTGCGGCGGGATTCCACCAGGTCGTTCCACAGCTGCGACTAGCCCGCGGTGGCTGACAAGGTAGTAATACAGGAGACACCACTCACGTCAGAAATCGCAGGAGCTGGCACACAGGAACGCAGGACCACATGGACGGACTGGCACACAGGAACGCAGGACCACAGGAACGGACTGGCACACAGGAACGCAGGACCACAGGAATGGACTGGCACACAGGAATCACAGGGCACAGGAACGGACTGGAACGCAGGAATCACAGGAATTGCGGGAATAACAGGAACGCAGGAATCACAGGAGAGCTTTCTCTTCATGGGAAGACTTGAAGATCCAGCAAGGGCAATAGGAAGAGGCTGGAATTTAAATCCCTAGGAGACAGGGACACGCGCGCCGGGCCGCGGAGGACGCCGCTGGAGCCGGGTGAGGTGAGTGCAACCGGGCACCGGAACATGGAGAGACAGGGATCGCGGGAGCACCCGTGACATACATAATGTATATGACACACATGATCGGGAGAATGGATCTCTCCCCAATTTATGTAACGTGGGTTAAGATGTAAATAGAGAGATCTATGAGAAAGTATTCTGCTGGATTGGAAATGCATTAGAAACATTTAGGGATTCCAAAATAATGCAACAAGACCAGTGTAAATATTAGCAAAATCACTATTTAAAAATGAAATTGGACTTTTATGGAATAAGAAAAATGGATGTGTTGGCCACCTATTTCTATTGACTAAACACACATACTGTAGTGTAGTGTAGTGTACTTTGTGCTGTAGTGCAGCTATGTACTAGCAACTCTGTAGGGGTAAAACCGTGGGATTGTAGAAACCAAACGTGGTCACTGGGAAATAGAGCACTGCAGCCAAGCTCCAAATATCAGCAGGACTTTGTCCACTACCAGGACTAAGGGGACATAATTTACAACACTAAATACAAACTTAAATAAATGTGCAGAAGTTGTATTTTTCAATGATATGTGACATACATAGATATCACAAAATATAAACTATAGCTACATAAAGTTTTAAAAGATAAAATAAATACATTTTTACTATTAAGAACAATTTATTTGAGGTACTTTCCTTAATAAATACCCACTAAAAATGTCTCGGTGTTCAGTGTCTACAATCTGATTTCAGTGTTAGGGACAATAAAAGCATATAGTGTAATAAATCCTTTCACATTTAGAGATGCTGTGATGCATTTATTAGGCTTTATTGCAAAGGTGAATGCTTAAAAGTTTAGTGCATTTTCAAAATTCTCCCTCCATCAGAAAATTAAAATGCTATGTTGTAGAGGAATACTGATTATACATACTTATTCTAATTTATGCAAAAAATTTTATCCTATCTATATGAAGAGACTTAGTGATCTCATTTAAAAAGATTACTGCCTGGCTGTTAAGGAGCATTTTATAATTCCGCTCTGTTGCATGCTAATATGACACATTTTGGAATTTAGTTGTGAATGAATTTGATGGGATTAATATAATTTTTCAAACACATTTGAATTTGATGGATCATTCAAGTGGGAAAAATTAGCAATGACATATTTTATAAAATGTTACTATTACCGTATATACTAGAGTATAAGCCGAGTTTTTCCCCCCACAAAAATGTGCTGAAAAACGTCCCTTCGGCTTATACACCCAGTTAAAAAAAAATAAACTTAAATACCCAACCTCCAACGTCAGCGCAGCTCCCCGAAGTCAGCGCGTCCCGTCTTCTTTCTTCTCCGCGGCTCCTCTTCTCTCTTCTTTCTTCCGGCATGGACGCGGCCATGTTTTCTTCATGGCCGCGCATACTATGACGTCAGCAGCGGCCGCGTCATAGTATGCGCATGCAAGAAGAAAACATGGTCGCGTCCATGCCGGAAGAAAAAAGAGGAGCCGCAGAGAAGAAAGAAGACGGGGTGCACCGACATCGGGGACATTGGTAAGCCGCGCCGAAATCAGGGAGCCGCGCTGACATCGGAGGGTGAGTATTTAAGTTTATTTTTTTAAGGTCCGTGGGGGCAGGCTGCTGTATACTACTAGGGGCTGCTGTATACTACTAGAGGTTGCTGTATACTACTAGGGGCTGCTGTATACTACTAGGGGCTTGCTGTATACTACTAGGGGCTGCTGTATACTACTAGGGGCTTGCTGTATACTATTAGGGGCTGCTATATATTACTAGGGGCTTGCTGTATACTACTAGGGGCTGCTGTATACTACTAGGGGCTGCTGTATACTACTAGGGTCTTGCTGTATACTACTAGGGGCTGCTGTATACTACTAGGGGCTGCTAAATACTACATGGGGGCTGGCAGGCTGTATACTACTGGGGGCTGACAGGCTGTATACTACTGGGGGCTGGCAGGCTGTATACTACTGGGGGCTGGCAGGCTGTATACTTCTGGGGGCTGGAAGGCTGTATACTATTGGGGGGGGGGGGGTTGACCAATACATTTCCCACCCTCGGCTTATACTCGAGTCAGTAATTTTTCCCAGTTTTTGTTGGTAAAATGAGGGTCTCAGCTTATACTCGGGTCGGCTTATACTCGAGTATATACGGTAAATGTTTCTATTTCATGGTGACATACATATATACTATACTACAAAATTTTAACCCCTTAAGGACGCAGCATGTTAAGGCTTAGCCCATTCTTTTAATTAAATCTGACCAATGTCTCTTGAGTCGTAATTAATATATATATATATACACTCACCGGCCACTTTATTAGGTACACCTGTCCAACTGCTCGTTAACACTTAATTTCTAATCAGCCAATCACATGGCGGCAACTCAGTGCATTTAGGCATGTAGACATGGTCAAGACAATCTCCTGCAGTTCAAACCAAGCATCAGTATGGGGAAGAAAGGGGATTTGAGTGCCTTTGAACGTGGCATGGTTGTTGGTGCCAGAAGGGCTGGTCTGAGTATTTCAGAAACTGCTGATCTACAGTGAGCAGCAGTTCTGTAGGCGGAAATGCCTTGTTAATGCCAGAAGTCAGAGGAGAATGGGCAGACTGGTTCGAGCTGATAGAAAGGCAACAGTGACTCAAATTGCCACCCGTTACAACCAAGGTAGGCAGAAGAGCATCTCTGAACGCACAGAACGTCGAACTTTGAGGCAGATGGGCTACAGCAGCAGAAGACCACACTGGGTGCCACTCCTTTCAGCTAAGAACAGGAAACTGAGGCTACAATTTGAACAAGCTCATCGAAATTGGACAGTAGAAGATTGGAAAAACATTGCCTGGTCTGATGAATCTCGATTTCTGCTGCGACATTCGGATGGTAGGGTCAGAATTTGGCGTCAACAACATGAAAGCATGGATCCATCCTGCCTTGTATCAATGGTTCAGGCTGGTGGTGGTGGTGTCATGGTGTGAGGAATATTTTCTTGGCACTCTTTGGGCCCCTTGGTACCAATTGAGCATCGTTGCAACGCCACAGCCTACCTGAGTATTGTTGCTGACCATGTGCATCCCTTTATGACCACAGTGTACCCAACATCTACTTTCAGCAGAATAATGCGCCATGTCATAAAGCTGGAATCATCTCAGACTGGTTTCTTGAACATGACAATGAGTTCACAGTACTCAAATGGCCTCCACAGTCACCAGATCTCAATCCAATAGAGCATCTTGGGGATGTGGTGGAACGGGAGATTCACATCATGGATGTGCAGCCGACAAATCTGCGGCAACTGTGTGATGCCATCATGTCAATATGGACCAAAATCTCTGAGGAATGCTTCCAGCACCTTGTTGAAACAATGCCACGAAGAATTGAGGCAGTTCTGAAGGCAAAAGGGGGTCCAACCCGTTACTAGCATGGTGTACCTAATAAAATGGCCGGTGAGTGTATATATATATATATATATATATATATATATATATATATATATACACTATATATATATATAGTTAAGGCTTAGCCCATTATTTTAATTAAATCTGATCAGTGTCTCTTCGAGTCATAATTACTATTTAACTTATCAAACAGATTTTGAGATTGTTTTCTCGTGACACATTGTAGTTTATATTCCTCAGTGGGAGGAAGATGTTACATTTTCAGACACAAACCCATACCAGGGATCAATAGCCTGGTTTGGCAGGTATATCAATGATATGGTATGAGTTTAGAAAGGGTCAGAGACCATGTTCTTATCTTTTGTTGAATTTCTTAATCTAAAGAGATTAATCTAAAATTTACTCATTTGTTTGGAGGAGATTCCATTGATTTCTTAGATATTAATCTAAGAGGTCTTAACAACAGAGATAGTATCAAACCATTTAGATGTATTGGGGGGATGTAATAGTGACTGTGTAACAGTATCTACAGGACATATCACACATATCTCCCCAACACCACCAAATGCAGAATGGTGGCGTTGGAGAGGTGGATCTGTCCTGACTTACAATATGTCATGACATAATCTGTCCTGACATGATCTATCATGATACCATCTGTCATCACTAGATATGGGCGAATCGATTCTAACAAAGTGGAATTCATTTAGAATTTCAGGAAAACTTCAGTTCTGCACTATTTTATTAGCAAAATGGCCACTAGCACAATGTGTTACATGCGGAAGAGAACTCCAGGAAGAAGAAAGGAGCACCCTCAATCACATGTACAGACAGGTAAGCCAATCTGTGACCGCAGGCTTATGTGATGTCACAGCCCTATAAAAACAGATGGTCACTTGCAATCCCGTCATTTCACACTGCATGTGCTTTCTCTAGCGTCCAGCTGCTTGTACTCAGTAGCTGATGAAGTGATTTTTGCTCAAAGTCCAGGGTGTCTGTTTTGGGGAATCTGTATACCCCAAATTTCAATTCTTTTTATTGCTAAAGTAGATATCAATAAATCCATGTCATATCTACATAGTTGGTGGTGTGATTTTTTTCTCAAAGTCCAGCGTGTCAGTTATTGGGGATCTGTATACCCCAAATTTCAATTCTTTTTGGTTGCTATAAGTTTATATCAAGAAATCCATGTCAAATCAACATAGTGCACTCTTTGATGTTATAGTGGGATATTGACCCTCAGCTCAGTCCTTTCTAGCTGGCACCGAAGTTACCTTGTCAGGCTGCGTTCCCGCTTCAGTTATTTGGTCAAGTTGGCCCCTGTATGTGCCCATGGAATTGAAGAGTGAAGCTATTATAACAGCGGCGGCTGTCATCTGCATGTCATACTAAAACACAGCATTGTTTGAAGACCAAACCACACTCTTTATGCATATTTGAGCATGGCACAATGTTCCACGGCACCTTAAAGGCTCTCTGCAGGCTGGAAATACCTGTGTTTTTTAACGTGATTTGCCACTATCCCATGAATAGAACCTAACTTTTGTTCGTGGGAAAATCCCTTTAATTATTTCACCACAGCAGATCACATGATTTGAATTGGTGCATGGCCCGCATGGACTTGGAACCTGTCATCGGGATATCAAATTTTCACCCAATGATAGGTCCCCATAGCCTGTTTATTGCTATTTCACAATCTGATTTTATAATTAACAGTTGTGGTTCCACTTACTTTTTAAAATTTATTTTAAAAAATAGTCTCTTGAACCAGGGTAAACCCTCTTTGATGGCTATCTTTAAGTGTGGGTTTTCTGAGCCTATAAGAGGTGCCTGGGTGGGTCACTCTGATCCCATTTCTTTAGAACTAACTATGGTACTAGCAGTCCATATTGACCTCATAATCAGAGATAGATGAAAGATTGGAGGAGTCCCTGATCTGTCCTCTGTGTTATCCTATTTGTCTCCTAAAGACTATGTCCCTCTTTTTACTGTCTCTGAGCCCAAGTCTATGTAACTGTGGACGATGGATACTAAACCTCCCCTTCTCTGCTGACTTTTTCTTTCTTCTTCCTTCTACTCCTGTTATGATAAAAATAAAGTCATATGAACCCATGAAAGTGGAAGGGGGTGCCAGATCACCTCAGCAATACAGGGAACACAGGAAGAGGTGCCCTGTTCCTCTGCAGTGATAATTCTGGGTAATTTCATCCAGCCCTGTCCTACCAGACCTCAGCTGAAGAAGCATTAGCACCTAGGTGATAATCAAGTCATCTAGGTGCCCAGAACCTCAGATGATATCACCTGTTGAATTATTTTTGGCTGAGAATAAGGTGTTAGACAAAGTAGTTATTGATTAATGGGTCAAAGACTTGAATTGGTTATTGAATAGTATATTAGGACTTTTAGACATTTAGCTATTGCAGAGTTTGTGCACAACCATCATATTATTATATCCGGCTGATCCATCCAGTAACCCGCAGGTAGATACTGTTGTGTCAAACCAATGTACTGTTTAGACACAAGACCGCGAGACAAAGCCCAAGAATAGTGTAGCATTGCTGTATATGGAACACTCACACCTCCTGGAGATAAAGTACCTTTGGGGGTCTAAAAAGTAAAAAGAAGTAAATAAAAAAGATAATTAAAAATTAAAAGCCACTCAGCTTTCCCTAGAACCTATATAAAATTAAATAAATAAAATCATACATATTAGGTATCTCTGCATCTCAAAAATCTATGAACATATAAAAAACGGTTATTGTTTGCAGGAAACACCCTAACGAAATATAGCCCTCAACGGTCCAAAACGCGTCTTTTTAACAATTTTGCAGCACATAAGAAATTGAAGATCAAAAGCAAAGGGAAAATGAAGAAATGTTCTGTACAAAAGGTTTTAATTTTTTTTTAAATCTATTAAAACATAAGAAAACCTATAAGAACTTGGTATTACTACTATGGTAGGAACATACAGGGAAAGACGAAAAAATGTGTCCATATTAAGTCTTTGGGAGTAAATACGTAGGTTAGACAATGAAGTACACAGTGTGGATTTATCAGTATCACTCATGTAATCCGTTCTTTATACATGGTATATTACTTCCTTAATTCAATACATTCACTGAGATATGCTAGAGCATATAATAAATGTCAAAAAAGTTATATGCTTGTTCAAATGCAACCAAAGCCCAATGCTTAATCATCTCAAGTGGAAATTTGAGTTGAACATCAAGAAGACATATTATTGACACAAAGGAGGTTATTGGTGTGTTTTTATTGTTCCTTATTACAGCACAAATGTATTACCTAACATTAAAAGGCATAAACAATGGATTGATTTCATGGTGCTATTGATATAAACAGCAGCTGCTGTATGCTTTGTGAATTTTAAAGTTCCCAAGAGAAATACTTAAAGTGGGCAAAAAACAATCAGGATAGAAAATAATGTAATAGCAACTACCCTGAAAAGGAAAATAACATTCATGAATATCAGGTCTAGATTTTTATAAGCTTTCGATTGTTTCTTAATTAATCTTGGTAACTGAATGATAAACGCTACGAAAATGTACAATCAAAACCAAGCATGATTAACCGTGGACACTGGGGGGCACTGTGACTGTGCTAATCTTTTTATATTTGTTATCCATGGTCTCCTTCCTCCGAAAATCAACTTTTAAAATTATTCTAACCTTGGGGTGTAACCAGAGCCCTACCATGCTTTTTAATCATCTTCTTAACAGAATAAGGAACAATCCAAATAATGCATGCTTTCAGATGCACATTGTTCAAAGTACTTAGGGGGCATTTGTTATGGCTTTTCCAACAGAAAATTTGAGGTAATTTTCCACTCTGCGCCTCTCGCACCAGAATTTATGGAGTGTTGAAACCATAATATTGTTGTTTTCGAACACTCTACAACACGCTTGTGAATCCACCACTTTTCTGGAGCTTTTTGTGGCACAAAAATAGCCCATCTAAAAGCTGGTCTAAGGCCGGCGCCACACAGGGCGCTTTGTCTGCGCTTGCAAACGCAGACAAAGTCGCGCCCACCGGGGCGGGCCTCGGCCCGATCGCATCGGTGTTTCTATGGAAACGCCTGCGATCGGGAACGAGCCGCCGGTGTTTCGCGTTAAATTAACGCAAAACACCGGTGGCTCGTTCCCGATCGCAGGCGTTTCCATAGAAACACCGATGCGATCGAGCCGAGGCCCGCCCCGGTGGTCGCAACTTTGTCTGCGTTTGCGTTTGCAAGCGCAGACAAAGCGCCCTGTGTGGCGCCGGCCTTAGGAGTTCTAAACCTTTTAGTCCATGGACCAATGTATTAATCCCTTTCGCCACAAACTTATATCCCACTGAAAAATATAGCACAGTTCTAGTGGCACCCTGTGCCAAAAATAAAAAATGCCCCTCTTTATGTTTAAAATGTAATAAGGTAATGAGGATTAGAACCAGGATCATGTCCATTTCATCATGAAAATATATTCTGTCATACCTAACCAAAAAGAAGTTAGTGCTCTACTCCAATATGCAAATCAATCAGTATACCTAAAGTTGTGAATCCCTTTAAGAGTAAAGAATATCTTAATGGTTGTTTTTTTTAACGTAGCGATTTTATATCTTGCCCAAATATTCTTCAGAATAAAACTTTTGTTGGCTCTAGACCTTTCAAAATTAGAGACTAGAAATCTTGCAGTATTACGTTTGTGACATACTATACTGCGTGGATTCCTTTTTGACAGGTTGCCCTGATGCTACCTGGTCTTCACTGTGAATGTGTTGTTATTTAGCTCCCTGATTAACCCATCTCTGTTTTTATTTCCTAACCTCATCATTTCTTTGTGTCTCTAGTTCCTACTCCTAGATTTTCCTGAACTTTGGTCTCCTAGTTATGACATGCTATGGTCGTTCCTAATTTTAACCCCTGGTTCAAGTGCATATCCGTCATAAGGTGAGATGAGCATCTCGTCTCAGGCAGCAGATACTAAAGACCTGAGGTGGCATCAGTGCACCATACACCCTGATCTGAGTGGATTTGTAGTGCACTACTAGAACCTTTCTGGGAAACGGCATATCCAACTACCAGACAGTACCTGGCTGCTGTGCTGTGTGGGTGTATCAGCAAACAAGCACAATCCTCCTCTTACCTCCTCACATGAGCTCATGATGGGAAATATTTTTTTCTGCTCATGTAATTTCCTACTAGTCATGCTGATTTGTTTGCTGACAAGTAGCAATCACATAATGGGGATTCATTTTTTCCACTTGCGTTATTTTCCCAGGTGACACTGACTATTTTATTCTCTGACAGGTAGTGGAGTAACATCATGGGAAATAATTTTCCCCTGTCATGCATTTATTCCCTTGTGACACTGACTACTCCTGCATCACAGAGTGCATAGAGTTATTATTTTTAAACTTGATTCATCCCCTTAGTCATGTGGCTGTCTAATTTATAGACGTTCGCCTCTCCTAACCATTACCCTGATACTGTTTTAGAGTTTATACCAAATATTGTGGGTTTGGGTCAATAAAACCAAAACCTGAACTTCCGTCAGGAGTCAGGGTTCAGTTGACGCCCCCACCAACAATCACTGTCAATAATCACTGTTGCCCCCGTAGTGCCACGGATAGTGACAAAATAGCAATTGCCAGCAGTTACCTGTAGCATGTAAAGGAAAACACCCGTGATTGGGTGTTTATATACAGGTCTGAGTCCATGAACCTGCCAGACCCGAATACTGATGGGTTCATTCATCACAAGGTATAATCTAGTACTGGACCATATATAGATGTTGAGTACTGTGGAGGCTGCAGACTGATATTGATGGGCTGGGAAAGCTGGAAAACCCTACTTTCTTCCTACACAGTGATGTCATACTTCTGTTTTATTGTATTTGACAAGAAATTATGAAAAATTAGGGGGACCCCTATGTTGTTTTTAAATTAAATTTATTGAGGAAAATGTTCTAGTAAGTTAAACACCTGGCTTAATATTCACAATTAGCTGTAATTAATTTTAATTTTTAGATGATTCAATAATGGGAGGCTACTAGGTTTTCTTATTTTTTATTAGAGTGGGGGCATTTCAATTTTTACCTCAGGCAGCAAAAATCCTAGAATCGGCTGCCTGGCTCCAACCAATAGCATTATTTGAACATACACTACAAATGCCCATAATTTATTATAGACTGCTTAGGTTTACTTTTTGCCACAATCCTGTTTCTGAAATCTGTCAAATGTGTGTCACTTTGTGTGGTAATAGCTTTGGACAGGTGTAGCTAAACCTAACGTTTTTGAGTTTTTTGTTTTTTCTCTTACACATTGTTCATTATGTTAGTGGAAAATTTTGGTAAATATTTAGCTTTTTTATTTAAAAAATCAATAAATAAATGTATATTATATATATACATGAACATGCCGCCTTATTTAGTTATGGGACCAGGCTTTGTTTTTCATTCATTATGAAAGCACTGTAATTATGTATGGGTATTATGTGTATGTGTGATAACTACGTTATGCTAAAATGTGCAAAATGTGCAGTCACACACACACCTATATTCAAACAGTTTTCAACAGGGTAAAACTGCTTATTAAAATGTTTTGCCAGAAATCAAGGGTTGTGACCATCATCAGGGGATTTGACTTCATATCTCCAGTCCATCATGGTGTATATGAAGAGGTTGATTAAAGGAAATCTACAACCAGGATTAAGGTTTGTAAAGCAAGCACAAATACATGCTGGTGTGTGACCCCTCTGTCAGCATTTGATCTTCGTTTAGCCTCTTAAAGGACATCTACCACCAAGATCAAAGATTGTAAACCACGCACACTGACATGCGGGTGTTTGTCCCCGCTGACAAGATCTGCTCTTTTTGTAGCTTCTCATGCCCTTGTTTTTGTGAAATAAGGGTTTGAAAATTATTAACATTAACCTGAGGAGCTCTAGACTCCATATATGTCAATGGAGCCTGGAGCCCTTCAGGCTCATTTTCATCATTTTTAAATCCTTGTGGCATAAGAAGCTACAAGAATAATGGATCCTGTCAGAGGGGACACACACAGGTATGTCAGTGTGCTTAGTTAACAATCCTTGATCCTGGTGGTAGTTGTCCTTTAAGCCCTTTTTTATGAAAAAAAAAAGTTTTTAAATTATGCAAATGAGCCTGAGGACTCCATAGACTTCTATTGAGCCTGGAGCCCTTTGCCTCATTTGCATTATTTTGTCAACACTTTTCTTTATAAAAGCTACAAGAAGGGCAAATCCTGTCAGAAGGGCACACACCAGAATGTTAGTGTGCTTGGTTTACAATCCTTAATCTTGTTGGTGTTTGTCTATTAATTCCCTTTTTTTTTCTAATTCATAAATGTATAAGTAGATTTTAGGAAAAATATGAATTGAAGAACATTTTTAGTAACCATTTGACTTCACCCATATGACTTGTTTACGTGGCATATTTTGAAAACAGAAGTCAATGATTAAGTGGGATTGAATAAAAAAAGGTATATAAATTGTATATATGTATTAATGTCATTAAAGGTTTAGGGTCACAAACCTGTTTAAAAAACCAGACCTGTGAATTTTGATGAGGATTTTTAAGCAGAAACTACAACTAAAATTCCAGTGTTAAAACCTCTTATGTTCAGTTTAGCTAATTTAGAACTCTAACAGTTTTAACAATGTATAGTTTTTTTTAACCCTTATTTTACTGTTGTCATCACAGTATGAGGAGTTTTTTTTTGTTTGCAGGAATATTACTGGTGAGACACCTCTGACTGCAAAGTTGGAAACATCTTACTGGAGTAGTCACATAGGGAGATAAAAACTAACTTTTATTGAAAAACTATTTAAAAAATACCCCAGTGTGAATGTATACAAAGTATAACAAGAGTGTCTAATGCATCAAATGACACCCTTATGAGCTGGGAGTGAGCTACAAATGTCTGTGGGTGTAGTAGAATGCCACGGACAAGTGATAATAGCTCACTTAAATTGTGGGCAAACTAGTTTGGGTTAACGCAGGGGGAGCTTATGTTGGGCTGACACACGGCACCTCGATAGAGTGAGGTTGTATAGCCTGAGATCCTATACCCACTCATCAGCTCTATAATGCTACGAATAACTTAGTCTCATCATCCCATTAGCTCATGCTCTACGTGTTTCGCCCAGGATAAATGGGCTCATCAGGAGCCATAGAGCGGGGAGACAAAGCGCTGACGTGTCTGCATTGGTACACTCAGAATTATAAACTGTCAGTTTGAACTAAAAGGAAACCCTTTAGGACAGTGATGGCGAACCTTTAAGAGACCGAGTGCCCAAACTGAAACGCAAAATGTACCTACTTATCGCAAAGTGCCAATAAGGCAATTCACACTCAGGGCCAGTACCTGATTAGTAGTAACTCCTCTCTAGTGCTTCTAAATTGAATTGCGTTTTAAAATGCAAACTGCCCAATAATGCCAACATAGATGAAAAATGCCAACAAGATAGAAAATCTGCAGCAGTCCTAGGTTAGTAATTAATAATAAAAATAGATCACTACATGCATGGGGAGCCACTGGGTTTAACAGTGCAGTGTTAAGTTTACACAGGACTGCTGGGATACCAGATCGCATATATTACACAGGACTGCTGCAGTCTGTCTGCTTTATTTCCTTGCATAGGACTGCTACCTTATACATCACTGTTTTACATTAAGAAAGAGGCAGCAGTCCTATGTAATGAATGAAAGCTGTCTAGCTTCAGAAGTCCTATGTAACGTATGGAGCAATAAGATGCAGCAGTCTGTTACTCAAATGGCTTTTGCACCATGCAGTGCTGTATTTTACACAGGACTGCTGCAGCCTAATGTTCCATAGTTTACTTAGGACTGCTGTATTTCTCTCAATGTGACACAAACAGTGCAGGGTAAAATGCTTTTATACCTTTTACAGGGCTGCCTGAGAGAGGGTGAGCCAGCAGTCCTATGCATGTAACTTTCATAGGACTGCTGCTTTTCCCTCCATGTAAAGGAGACAGTCCTGTGTAAGGACAATAGTGCTGTTCTATACACAGGAGTGTCTGATAGGGATTGGGATCTTGCAGCCCTATGTACAGTGAGTGAATAACCATCAGGGCTGTTTGTGGGGTCGGGTGACACAGGAAGCTAAATGTAATTGGAATGAGCTCACCCACCATCTATCTCCCAGCCAGGACTCCTGTGCTGCATCTTTATCCCATCTTCAGTTCTTCCTGCTGACAGGCGGGAGGAGAGCAGGGGCTGAGGCAGGAGACGCTGTGTGAGTGTCCAGCGTCTGTGACTCCGCCCACATGCAACCTCTGACCTCTGTGGCCGGCTCCGTGCTGCTGCCTACTGAAACTCATGTAAGCTGTGAGCAGACAGCAGCGCTGGCACACAGGAAACTCCACAGAGACCTGACACCTTCACAGCATGAAGATCGGCTGAGCAGGGTCAGTTCCAGTGAGCCTCCGGCAGTGGTTCAGGCATCAGTGCGCGTGCCCACAGAGAGGGCTCTGCGTGCCCTCTCTGGCACGCGTGCCATAGGTTCACCACCACTGCTTTAGGATGTTTGTCTGTCATTTCCTAATGGGCAAGAGTTCATTGCAGCCCTAAGGGTCTCTCTAAGCCCTCTGACTGTCATGACAAATATCGTAAGGTCATCATCTCAGTGGAAGGTTACTGAGGTTTAAGGTGAAAGAGCTTCTTCCTTCTTCTTACCATTTAGATTCATCTCTCTGAATTGACAGAGATGTCTAAATAGTTAAACCCCTGCAATCAGTGTTAACACTAATCCTGGTCATTGCTGTAAGAGCCCAGCAGTTTGTCACTTCCAACATCGGGGCTGAGAAGGGGTTAGTTACTATATCAATTTCCTATTTATCTACAGCAGATTTCTGGTGTCAATTGCACATAAATATGTGTGCAAACTACTTGAGCATATATTTATGAAGTGTCTGCACTAGTATTGTATTGCTGCTGCATTATGCACACCACAACACAATTCTGTGCATAGAAAGAGGAAGAAATCTGGTACACCCAGTTCATGCACTACAAGTGCGTGTAGCGTGCGCCCCATTCATGAAGACCATGCTTCGGTATTCATGAATTGGCCACCCTGCTCATTAGTGCAGTTTGTCTCACTGATAAACAATAAGATGCAAGAAATCAGCTCTGATAGATAAAAATATTTTACAACAATAAATTGTGTATAGATGTTTCATATTTTTATTTGAAAATAGAAAATTATCCCATCTATTATTTTCTGATAAAATTGATTAAAGAGTAACTGTAAAGCTTTTCTCCACAAACCAATAGCTCTTAGAATGTAAAATAACTTTGTCTATTATCATTGTTACCTATATCCACCAGTTTCTTTGTTATATAACTCAGATTTTCTGAGTGCTGCAATGGCTGCTTTCTCTACCTGTGCTGACAAGCCCTGTATTCCGTAGTACAAACAAACTCTACAAAATCAATGGACTCCTGGGAGGGGAGGGGCTGCTGCTCCCTTTTAACAGAGGAGGAGGTCATGTGACAGAGCTCTCTCTCTGTGTATGTTGCATAGCTGGATGTGTTCAAGACTGTGGAGACAGATTTCACCTCCTCAGAATAGCGAGATACAAGATCTCCCCTGTCCCCTATCAGTCCCTACATCCCATTCTGTAATTCTACAGAACTTTCTCTGTCACTTTTTTCACTTCATGCTGCAGCCCTTCCCCCACCTAGCAGTTGGTGCTTTGTGCACTGTGCAAATAAGCAATTAACCCTTAGTGTTCACATAAAACAGGCTATAGACTTCATGTAACTGGTTAACTTATTATTTCTTCCACCTATTACATGTTCCCTGCTCCTGCATGTGATGGAAGCTGCCAGGTTATTCACCATTTACATCCTGTATGTGCACTGTGCAGTGTTCACTGGATTTACTTGAGGTAAACTAAATGGATTTAATGCTAGAGAACTCAATGCATCATGGGATCTGTGGGCAAACTAACTGGCCTCAGCTTGAGGGCATAGAATGATAGACATTAGTTTCCACCCACTTCACCTCTGAATAGAAAATGCTACACATTTGGAAAGAAAAGGACATGCAATACAAAGTACATATCGGTTTGTTTGTTTTCAAAGGGGTAATCACATACAATAAAAATCACTATAACTTTACAGTTACGCTTTAAATAATAAAATAAAGACAGACAACAATCATAAAAGTTTCATTAATAATTTGATCCATAAAGAATAACTTCAAAGTTATGTTTTAATATCAATAAAGATTCTTAAAATGAAAAAAAAATAAAATATTTCGCAATATTTATTATTACTTTGTCTCACAATAATTGATGCATAATCCTGATAAAATAACTGAGGTGTGAGCTGGCCCTTGTGACAGGGCAGATGTTATCTTTAGAAATGGCTGTAGCTGCAGGGGGAGGACTAAATCAAGAGATTGATCATCACTTATCTGTGCACACAATGTTGGAATCCTGTCCCGCATCCAACCTTCCCTGCTATCTTTTTAAATCACCAGTATTTCAAGGACAATTTCACACAAGTGTATTACATCTCTGGAAAATGTTTTCCTGAGATTTCCTGTGAACATTATATCACAGGCAAATAATTTGAAAGTAGTAAAATGTCACAAGCTGGCGGAACTAGTGTCAGATACCCCATATACTGCACCTTTACACAATAGATTCAATAGCTGGCAATCCCATAATGCATATGAAACATTAATGGTATTGGCTCTAAAATATGCCCCTTTCAAAAGATATTATCCAAAGACATAGTGATACATATACATTACATAAAATCATTGATATTAGGTTGATATTATACTAGGTTGGTATCCAGCTCTATAAAACTTTAATAATGTCAGACAGTTCTGAAAGTTTCGAGAAAGAAGACGCATAAAATGATTGTTGAGGTGTGATAGCAGGACTTTATTGCACAATACCTATGCAAGTTATCACACCTGCTTGACCAATAAACTAATACTAGAAAATGTTGAAAGGTGAAACTTCATGTGCATCATTAAATCAGACAGAAAAAAGAAATGAGATTTAGATGATTAATATTTCATGGTAATGAAAATGTATCCTTCATTATGGTCTGGTTAATAGACTTTTTCTGACAAATTTAACCAAATGGGTTAATTATGTTTTGGTTCAATGTCATTTCAAAGACTGTGGGTTTAGAATTCAATTATTTATTGAATGGAGTCTTAGTCAAAGAAACCAATTAATATAATATTATATAAACTGCTTTTAAAAAGGAAGCATCAGATTGAAGGAAAAGATAAAGATCCTTCAATTCGTTATATAATACAATCATGAAGAGAACAAAATGGAAATGACTAGAAACAACAAAAGACCAACATACACCTTTCTACATAGAAAATTGTATGTAATGCATTTTGTGTTATAAGAAAGAAACATGATAGAATTATTTATGATTAAAACTGCCTGTAATATGATATTAGCAGGTCTTCTGTTGGGGGCTACCATCTTTAAATGGCAGTCAGTAGCCTTAGAGATGTCTGCAGCACAGTGACAGCTTAGAGCCTATTATATGCTCCCATAGCTGTAATTAGTATTTCTGTTTTATAGTCTGTCTGATACTGACAGCATAATATCTACACTATACATCAATACAATGACAATATTTTTTTTTTAAGTTTTCTTTTTTTTTAAATTCAAACTACCCCCAATCCCTAGAACACATATAAAAATAAATAAGTAAGTAAAACCATACACATGTTATATTATGACATCCAGGTTAGGTACCACCACTTTTTCTTCATTTTGCCTCTATTAAAAATGCTAATAAAAAGTCAGCAAAAGGTTGAACAGTTTTTAAAATGGTATCAATGCACATATCATTCCATCCTGCAAACAATGACAACTTACACATCTCTGTATACTGAAGTATGAAAAAGTTACGGGTGTCAGAATATGATGCAAAGCATTTTTTTAATACAAGGTATTTGAATTTTTTAAAAGTAGTAAGACATAACTAAACAATATAAATTTGGTATCTATGCCATCATACTTTTTCAAAGAATAAAGAAGAGGTGTTGTTTCAAATTTACATTGAAATCCCTAAAAATAAAGGCCATCATAATATGGTGCAACTGTGTTTTTTGCCATTTCCGCCAAATTTGGATTTTTTTCCAGCTTCCCAGTACATGGCACAAAATAGTAAATGGTACCACTAAGAAAGTACAATTTATCTAGCAGATAAAAAGCCCACAAATAGCTTTGTAAACAGTAAATTAAAAAAGCTACAGCTTGTGAAAGGAGAGGAGAAAAAAACGAAAACATAAAAAAACTAAATAAAAATTGGTCTTGAAGTGGTTAAGATGGTACAAGAACAAAAAATATTGCGTACATACATGCAGTTACACTAAGGTGTGCAAAGTGATTAAATGTGATGCAAAGATTTTCTGTAACTTTTATGTGATCATAAGAATAATTTTGCATCTCTGAAAAGAAATATATTAATGTCACTTGTTTAAAAAAAACTTTAAATCATATTTTTAAGGTACTTTAGCACACTATACCTGCAAGCTTTATAAATTATTCAATAGCAAGATCTGACTGAAATAGCAATATTTAATTAGTGATTTTCTGTAGTCTCCACTCAACAAAGAAAAAAAGGTTAAAAACATTTAGATAAAGTACTGTATATACCCGAGTATAAGCCGACCCGAGTATAAGCCTAGATCCCTAATTTTACCAACAAAAACTGGGAAAAACGACTGACTCGAGTATAACCCGAGGGTGGGAAATGCATTGGTCAACCCCCCCCCAATAGTATACAGCCTGCCAGCCCCCAGTAGTATACAGCCTGCCAGTCCCCTGTAGTATACAGCCTGCCAGCCCCCATGTAGTATACAGCAAGCCCCTAGTAGTATACAGCAAGCCCCTAGTACTATATATCAGCCACCAGTAGTATACAGCAGCCCCTAGTAGTATACAGCAAGCCCCTAGTAGTATACAGAAAGCCCCTAGTAGTATATAGCAGCCCCTAGTAGTATACAGCCAGCCCCCAGTAGTATACAGCAGCCCCTAGTAGTATACAGCCTGCCCCCAGTAGTATACAACTTGCCCCCAGTAGTATACAGCAGCCCCTAGTAGTATACAGCCTGCCCCCAGTAGTATACAGCAAGCCCCTAGTAGTATACAGCAGCCCCTAGTAGTATACAGCAGCCCCTTGTAGTATACAGCAGCCCCTAGTAGTATACAGCAGCCTGCCCCCACGGACCTTAAATACTCACCCTCCGATGTCAGCATGGCTCCCCGATGTCGGCGCGGCTTACCGATGTCCCTGATGTCAGCGCGTCCCGTCTTCTTTCTTCTTCGCCGCTCCTCTTTTTTCTTCCGGCATGGACGCGGCCATGTTTTCTTCTAGCATGCGCATACTATGATGCGGCCACTGCTGACGTCATAGTATGCGCGGCCATGAAGAAAACATAGCCGCGTCCATGCCGGAAGAAAGAAGAGAGAAGAGGAGCCGCGGAGAAGAAAGAAGACGGGACGCGCTGACATCGGGGACATCGGTAAGCCGCGCTGACGTCGGAGGTTGAGTATTTAAGTTTATTTTTTTGACTGGGTGATTTTTTTTTTTTTTATAATAGACTCGTGTATAAGCCGAGGGGACATTTTTCAGCACATTTTTTGTGCTGAAAAACTCGGCTTATACAAGAGTATATACGGTATCTCAAATAAAATAAAAAGAGGAACAGTTAACATCCCACAACACTGGCGATTATCCAACAGGCAAGCTGGTTATGGATCTTAAAACATCTGTGTAAACATGCACTAAATAAAGCCAGTTGCGAAGCCGCGGTAGGGTTTTAGTATATGTATGCCGAAAATAAGATGCTGCATGAAGGAACTGCATGAGATTGTTGCTTATTCATTAAAGGCAGCTGTGTAGTTACGCATGTTAAAGAAATAAAATTAGGTTCAAATAATAAAAGGTGATGTGTCACATACTTACCCTTATGCAGGTCATCTGGAATTGACATATGAGCCGTCAAAAATAAATTATCTTCATAGGAAACATCACTTTAATTTACCTGAATTTTTTGGTCAGCTCAAGTGAACGGAATTCTTATTTGTGAACAGCAGGACAATGATTATTCTACTATCAACTGATCTAGTATTGAAACAGAATAAGCAATCTCAGGAGACAGATGTAGCTCGGCATGATTGAGGCAAGCCACATAGTAAAG
Source organism: Engystomops pustulosus (assembly GCF_040894005.1). Taxonomy (NCBI): domain Eukaryota; kingdom Metazoa; phylum Chordata; class Amphibia; order Anura; family Leptodactylidae; genus Engystomops; species Engystomops pustulosus. Next base: position 92,374,096 of record NC_092414.1, on the reverse strand, counting down.
TTTAATATAAGTCACAAACATTTGTTAAATTGTGTTTTTTTTTTTCATTACTGAAATTGTAGATTAGGAAGGGTTCACAGAGCTTTTTGGACATCATTCTTACCAGATAATTTTTCATGAAATTTTTAAAAGTTTGCTCAAAGTAAATGTTTTTCCTTTTTCACTTTTTATTATTTTTTTTATATCCCAAGTCTGTATATTTATGAGGGTCCTGTGTTGCCTGAACTCCATTAAGAGCATTTTGTAATATACATGTTTTTTTTATGATTAGAAGCAAAGTACAGTTTGTTTAATAATCCCGACCGGTTTACTAAGAAATAGACCATTTGCAATTTGATATATTAACCCCTTTATGACTATGTGTTTCACTCCCCACCTTCAAAAATCAAAATGTTTTTATATTTCAGCATTTAAAGCTTTGTGACAGCTTTTTTTTATTGCATAACAAATTATACTTTGTCGAGACAGTATTTTATAATTCATGATCTGAACTAGAAAAAATTCTGAATGGAGTGACATTGGTGAAAAAGTACATTTGTTGCCATTTTCTTTTGCACACATTTTTTGAGTTTTAATTAGTTGTTTTAAAACAAATCAGAAAATCCAAACTTTGTGTTCCATTAAATCCTTTTTAATTTTTATCAGCATTAACTTAACTTTTTTGCACATACTGTCCTTTTGTAGCATGTTTCTACCTCCCAGTCTGACAATGTGTTTTTACTTTGTCCCAGTGCAATAATAAGTTGTTTTGTAAAGGAGAGTCAATAAACAATTGGTGTTTTATCTTCACAACAGGCTATAATAATTTCATGATCTTACAGTAAAGATTTAAAACAATTTTAAAGCATAGTGTGACATTGTTTTAATACCTGCCCTCATCTGTAAATAAAAAAGAAAAAAAGCGCAATAATTTGCTTCTGACAGTTCTTTTGGAACTGCTTTACCAGGAAATTCCCAAACATCAATGTACAAAAAGCATCAAAATGTCTATAAATATGACTATAGCTGTAAACATAATTCTCCAAAAACCATTATAATGACTAAACATATGATAGTTAGAATTTCTCTTTATTTACAGATGATGGAAGATTGTAAAACAACATCATATGTTAAACCATTAGTGCCCATCCCTACAGGTTTCAACTTTGGTCACTAAGGGTCCATGAGCTAGGTCAATGCATTTTTCCATCTGCCCTAACCCAAGTCCTGCACAGGTTAGCCATGCATGAAAGAACAGTAACCCGCCTGTCTAACAGTCGTGAATTTCGATCCAGCCTGTTTAACCCCTTAGATCCCATGTCCAATGCTGTGACCGTGGGATCAGAGTACCCGGTGAGGGAGGAACCTCCCTTCCTCTACTCCTCTTTGCCTGGACAGCCATGGACTAAAGGTCCCCAGGACTGTCCGAGGCAGAGATTGCACAATACAGCCAGGGTCTGCCTGTCAGCCTATGCAAGTGCACAAGCTCATATGTTAGTAATGTAAAAATACAAAAGTAACAAAAACACACAAAAATTTAAATAATTAAATTTAAAATAAAATTCATTCAAATGTCCCAAAAGCCTGTAACAAATATAAAACGGTGTATAATTTTGAAAAAAGTGGAAAAAAGTTTTAAAAAAGACAATATTTTAGGCATCACCACATCCCAAAATTCCCAATCTATTAAAGTATAAAAACAGTTATTCCAGTAATGGAAAAATGCGCCCAAATGTCCAACAACTTTTTTGCCATTTTACAAAACATAAAAAAATGTATAAAAAGGGATAAAAAGGTTGTAAGTTCCCCAAAATGGTAGAAATGAAAACATCAGCTTCTCCCAGAAAAATTGACACTTAGCAAACTTCGTACTCCTAAGTATTAAAAAGTTATTGGAGTCAGAATATTGCAAAATTAAAATATTTTTATAAAAAGTTTTAATTTTTAAAAAATCTATTACCACCAAATAAAACCAATATAAATTTGGTATCACTATGATAGTACCGAACCAAAGTATATATTAGACATGCCATTTAGAATGCACAGTGAAATATGTGAAAACAGAGCTCCCAATAAAATGGCGCAATTGCAGTTTCTTGTCAATGTTACTGCATTTTGAATTTTATTTCCACTTTCCAATACATGCCATGGAATATAAAATTCTGTCACTGGGAAGTAAAATACACAGAAAACCAACCCTCATACAGCAATGTGCAAAAATAAAAAAAGTTATTGGGGGTGATATATCTTATCTCTCTTGTCATTTTTCTGTCTGCTTCTTTCGTATTTGTGGCACTTACCGGGGGGGTTCAATCCTCTGCTGGCAGCCCCAGAGTCTAGGGCTGTGCAATCACTTCTGGGAGCTGGGTCCCTGCCTCCTGGCAGGACCAGGCTATAATACACTGAGCATGAGCAGCAATACATCTGTATTGCACTGTATAAGCTATACAGTTAGGGCCAGAAATATTTGGACAGTGACACAATTTTCGAGTTGGGCTCTGCATGCCACCACATTGGATTTGAAATGAAACCTCGACAACAGAATTCAAGTGCAGATTGTAACGTTTAATTTGAAGGGTTGAACAAAAATATCACCAAACGCTCTTTGGTGATATTTCTTAAGTCTGGATTTGAGCAAGTGAAATGCATGCTCAATTGGATTAAGATCTGGTGATTGACTTGGCCATTGCAGAATGTTCCACTTTTTTGCACTCATGAACTCCTGGGTAGCTTTGGCTGTATGCTTGGGGCCACTGTCCATCTGTACTATGAAGCGCCGTCCGATCAACTTTGCAGCATTTGGCTGAATCTGGGCTGAAAGTATATCCCGGTACACTTCAGAATTCATCCGGCTACTCTTGTTTGCTGTTATGTCATCAATAAACACAAGTGACCCAGTGCCATTGAAAGCCATGCATGCCCATGCCATCACGTTGCCTCCACCATGTTTTACAGAGGATGTGGTGTGCCTTGGATCATGTGCAGTTCCCTTTCTTCTCCAAACTTTTTTCTTCCCATCATTCTGATACAGGTTGATCTTTGTCTCATCTGTCCATAGAATACTTTTCCAGAACTAAGCTGGCTTTTTGAGGTGTTTTTTGGCAAATTTAACTCTGGTCTGTCTATTTTTGTAATTGATGAATGGTTTGCATCTAGATGTGAACTAGTGATGAGCGAGTATACTCGTCCGAGCTTAATGCTCGGTCGAGTATTAGCATACTCGGACCGGCTCGTTGCTCGGACGAGTATTTGCCCTGCTCGATAACGAGCATTTAATTAAAAAAAAAAAAGTAAAGAACAGTAAAAAAATACAATTAAAACATTTAATTTAATCATTTAATTGAAGAACACAGTGAAAGAACACTGTGCAGAATAGATTGCAGATGTTCGCGAACATCTGCAATCTGCCCCGGAGACACGCGTGCAGAACGGTGTTCTCCGCAATAGTATTCGAAGAACAATATGTGTAGAGAACAACTTGCAGATGTTGTCAAACATCTGCAAGTTGTTCTTCACACATATTGTTCTTCAAATACTATTGCGGAGAACACCGTTCTGCACGCGTGTCTCCGGAGCAGATCGCAGATGTTCCGGAGACACGCTTGCACGGTGCAATAGTATTTGAAGAACAATATGTGTGAAGAACAACTTGCAGATGTTTGACAACATCTGCAAGTTGTTCTCTACACATATTGTTCTTCGAATACTATTGCGGAGAACACCGTGTCTCCGGAGCAGATCGCAGATGTCCCGGAGATACGCTTGCAGAACGGTGTTCTCCGCAATAGTATTTGAAGAACAATATGTGTGAAGAACAACTTGCAGATGTTTCCAAACATCTGCAAGTTGTTCTTCACACATATTGTTCTTCAAATACTATTGCAGAGAACATCGTTCTGCACGCGTGTCTCCGGAACAGATCGCAGATGTTCGCGAACATCTGCAATCTGTTCTGCAGTGTTCTTTCACTCTGTTCTTTTAGTGAAAACATCTGCACTGAACAGTGCTCGTTCAGTTTTTAATTTTACTAAAAAATGCTCGGGTCTCCCATTGATTTCAATGGGGCTCGTTACTCGAAACGAGCACTCGAGCATCAGGAAATGTTCGGCTCGAGTAACGAGTACCCGAGCATTTTAATGCTCGCTCATCTCTAATGTGAACCCTTTGTATTTACTTTCATGGAGTCTTCTCTTTACTGTTGACTTAGAGACAGATACACCTACTTCACTGAGAGTGTTCTGCGCTTCAGTTGATGTTGTGAACGGGTTCTTCTTCACCAAAGAAAGTATGCGGCGATCATCCACCACTGTTGTCATCCGTGGACGCCCAGGCCTTTTTGAGTTCCCAAGCTCACCAGTCAATTCCTTTTTTCTCAGAATGTACCCTACTGTTGATTTTGCTACTCCAAGCATGTCTGCTATCTCTCTAAAGGATTTTTTTTTTCAGCCTCAGGATGTTCTGCTTCACCTCAATTGAGAGTTCCTTTGACCGCATGTTGTCTGGTCACAGCAACAGCTTCCAAATTCAAAACCACACACCTGGAATCAACCCCAGACCTTTTAACTACTTCATTGATTATAGGTTAACGAGGGAGACGCCTTCAAACTTAATTGCAGCCCTTAGAGTCCACTGTCCAATTACTTTTGGTCCCTTGAAAAAGAGGAGGCTATGCATTACTGAGCTATGATTCCTAAACCCTTTCTCCGATTTGGATGTGGAAACTCTCATATTGCAGCTGGGAGTGTGCACTTTCAGCCCATATTATATATATAATTGTATTTCTGAACATGTTTTTGTAAACAGCTAAAATAACAAAACTTGTGTCACTGTCCAAATATTTCTGGCCCTAACTGTATCTGAGCTTGAACAAGTGATCAGAAGATCACCTTTTCAAGCCAACATGTCAGTAAAATATAAAAATGTTAAAACAATAAAGTTTTTTTTTTTTAAATAAAATTAAATAATAAAAGAATGTGAAAGTCCCCCAAATATCGCATCCAATGAATAGTGTCCAAAAAAAATGAACACACAAGTAACTTTGCAAAACGTATTACTTTTACTTCAAGGGTTTACCTTAATACATTCTTCATTAGAACATTCATTTGCCCCATAAACGTATGTAATAACTTTGTCATGCACATTTCTATCAATATCGCTTGCAACAATGTTTCAACCTTGGATCACACGAGCCGGCTTCCGTTCCAACATTAACATTCCGTTATAATTCACAGATCCAGCAATTATATTACATAAAATTGTAATATAGATAGGCTTGACTCACGTTATCTTGATCCATGGACAGAGACACTACCTCACTTAGACACCATGCCACGATCTATGGAGCTCCATGTTAGCTGTGACGTTTGAGAGACACGCCCCCTTCCTCAGACCTGGATCAAGATAACGTGAGTCAAGCCTATTTATATTGCAATTTTATGTGCCAACTTTGCTGGATCGGTGAATTATAACGAAATGTTTATGTTGGAACTGAAGCTGTCTTGTGTGATCCAAGGTTGAAACATTGCTGCAAGCAATATCGATAGAAATGTGCAGTTACAAAGTTATTACATATGTTTATGGGGCAAATGAATGTTCTAATGAAGAATGTATTGAGGTAAATCCTTGAAGTAAAAGTAAAATGTTTGCAAAGTTACTTGTGTGGTCATTTTTTTTGGACACTATTCATTGGATGCGATAATTGGGGAGAGTTGGAGAATCTCCTGTCCTAGACCACTGTTATAAAAAGAAAACTCCACATACTGTCTTTTTGTTTTATAAAGTCTGCCAAATACCACAATTCCCTATACACAAGTAATAAAGTACATAAAAAACTAAATCACAAAATTCGCTTGATGAACACTGTAAAAAAAACAAAAAAAAAACTTGTTGCTTTACAAAAATTGTTCTAAAAAGTGATCCAAAAAAGTTACAAACACCAAAATGGAACCACTGAAGAACAACTTGTCACGCAAAAAACTAGTTCACAACTAGCTCCATTAACCAAAAAATACTAAAGTTATGCTGCTGTACATATGGCAATATTAAAACAAATGCATTTCTTTCTATTCTAGATGTTCATCAATAAAATTGAACAAAAATAAATAAAACAATATAAATTAGGTATCACCATAATCTTAGTGATCCGTAGAATAAAGAGTATATATTATTTTTATGCTATAGTTAATGCTTCCCCCCAAAATGCTAAAAATTCAAAACAAGAATTGTTGTTTATTTTTCCTCCACACGTAAAGAGTTTATAAAACCTTATCAATAAGCTAAATACCCACTAGAATGAAGTATTTTTACAGTGCATCTCATCTTGCAAAAAAAAACCCTTATTTGTCCAAATTTCCCAAAAAATAAATAAAGATTGTATAGCTTTATAACCCCTTCCTGACGCATGCTATAATAGAACGGCGGTGGGAAGTCACTTGCCAAAACGGTGCAGTTACAGTGATTGGAGCATGATGGTGGCTGTTCCCAACAGCCATTCTATTCAGTGGACAAGAGGGGTTTCATCACCCCCCTAGTTCATGATCACTGCTATTAGCTGATAAATGTTACTTATCATGTCAGTAAGGTGGCGTCTGTTTCTGACAGCCACCGATTTTGCCTCACAGTCCAGAGGGGTTTCGCTGTCCCCCTCTGTTCATATTTTGTGCGTAACAAATTTTACTTTCCCGTAATGTTATTTATTTTAACATGCCGTGTACTGCGAAGCTGAAAAAAAATTCCAAATGTGGAAAAATTGAAAAAAATTTAGTTCATGTGGGCTCAGTTTTTTCAACTTTGACTGTGCACTCAAAATAACACCTCGGCTTTATTCTTTGGTTCAGTGCGATCGCGGTGATACCAAATTTATATAGGCTTGATTGTGTTTTAATACATACAATTAAACGAATGTGTACAAAAAAAAAATTTTTTTGACATCTTCTGATGCTAATAACTTTTTCATACTTTGGTGCACGGAGATATGTGAGGTGTCATTTTTTGCGAAATGAGGCGACATTTTCATTACTACCATTTTGAGGTCTGTGCGACATCTTGATCATTTTTTATTTCATTTTTAATGTGATGTAAAAAGGTGTCAAAGTCGCATTTCGGACATTTGGGCGCCATTTCCCGCCTCGGAGGTCACCGCCGGCCATAACTGTTTTTATATTTTGATAGATTTGGCATTTTGGGACGCGGCAATACCTAATATGTTTGTGATTTTTACTGTTTATTATGTTTTATATCAGTTCTAGGGAAAGGGGGGTGATTGGAATTTTTAATATTTTATTAATTTTTTTATTTTTTAAACTTTTTTTTTCTTTTTTTTTCCACTATTTCTTAGACCATCTAGGGTACATTAACCCTAGATGGTCAGATCACTCCTATCATATACTGCAATACTTCTGTATTGCAATATGTGGCATTTTTGCAGGTCATTCATTACAATGAGCCACTGGCTCATTGTAACGAATCTGCAGAAGCCATGTAGCCTTGTGTCAAAATAAGACCCGAGGCTACCATGGCAACCGATCGCCGCCCCCCGATGACGTTCGGGGGCGCGGCGATCGTAAAGAAGATGGCTTTTAAACGCCGCCGGCGACTTTGCCGGCGGCAATGACAGGGTTAATAGCCGCGATCGGTGCAAGCACCAACCGCGGTTATTAGCAGTGGGGGTTTTCTGCAAAATGCAAAAAACCCCACCTTTGTATGAAGAGGACTCAGCCCCTGAGCCCTCTTCATACACTCCTTATACCTCTGCGCCGTAGAGCTACGGCGCAGAGCGTTAAGGGGTTAAAGAGGTAGTACTGAGACCACGTGAGACATTAGATTCTGTGATTCAGTTTTTTCCGCTAGCCCTGCCCTGATGATGTGTGTCCTCCAGTACAGTGTATTTGTCCAGACTCCTTTCTGTGTTGTATTTTTTAACATAATAAAGTTTTGATGTTCTTTTATAAAAACTGTGGTTGAAGTCTGTTTTTTTTATACAGGCGGTCCCCTACTTAAGAACACTCGACTTACATATGACCCCTAGTTACAAATGGACCTCTGGATATTGGTAATTTATTGTACTTTAGTCCTAGACTACAATGATCAGCTTTAACAGTTATCAAATGTGTCTGTAATGAAAATTTAGTGTTAATATTCATTCTTATGACAACCAAATATTTTTAAAATCCAAATATCGCAGAACCAAAAAAGTTCTGGCTGGGAATACAATTTTAAAATATACAGTTCCGACTTACATACAAATTAAACTTAAGAACAAACCTACAGACCCTATCTTGTATGTAACCTGGGGACTGCCTTTATAGGATTTATATTCAAGTTCCAGTGTAGACTAGTATGATATTATGGAAGAATACAATTTATGAAATGGAAATGATTGTATGTAGAAAGTCAAATTCTGTCCTCCATATCAAGGTTGTTCCAATTGTTTTGATATACACGTTATGGCACCTGAAAACTATTTTTCCCTACAAAAGTTTAATGCTGCTCCTTCTCTTCTGCACTCTACCATGTGCCCAAAAAGCCAGTTACATCCACATATGGGGTGTCCTCTAACTGCACAATATATTCTTAGATGCATTTCCTACTTTTATTCAGTTTATGTGGGTACATTTTATGGCTAAATGAACATATTAATGATAAATATTAGTGGACTCCAAATCAAACCTTCATTTTGTTTGAAGTTCTATAAAATACTTAAAGGGTTAACAAGCTTCCAACCTGCTGTTTTGAATAGTTTGAGGGGTCAAGTTAATAGAACCGGGTAATATGTAGGGGGTTTCTATTAACAGAACTTCTAAAACCCCTATAGAAATAAAATGGTCCTTAAAGCAAATGATTCTAAAATTTGCTTGAAAATGTGAGAGAATTTTGTTTGACTTGTGATCTTTCTAGCATTGTAACAAAACAAAAGGACACTAACAAAATGATGCCAACATAAAGCTGAGATATGGTAAATATTAGTGTGTAACTAATTTTGGTAATAAGACTATCACTTTGAAAAAGAGAACATTTTGAATTTTGAAAATGGCAAATTTTTTCAAAACATTTACCAAATTAAGTTTTTCAGAAATATATCAAGAAAAATTTCCCACTAACTTAAAATGCAAAATGTTATCAAAAAAACTAACTCAAAAAAACTTGGGCAAGTTAAAGTGTTCTAAAGCTATTACCGTAAAAATTGACACATGCTGATTTTGAAAATTATTTTAGCTTGCCATGAAGATGATACCCCCATTGTTTATTTGCTTTCCTTTCTTTGATTACTTATTCCTTTGTTAGATGCTATTGCAGTGTATGGTATTAAATGACCTGGAAAGGTTTAAGTGGAAGATTGTGGTCAAACCGTCTCCAATAATTTGTATTCTTCAGAGCTTTAGCATATTTTTATGGCATTTCTCATGCCATAGATAACAGTGTTGCTGACTTGTTACAGCTCATTACAATTCATAAAACTATTGTGGACCCAGAGGAATAAGTGTTTGTTATACCCAGAAAAAAGAAGTGGCCATATACAACAGATTAAAGGGGTATTCCTATTATGACAAATTAATGTTATTGTTTATACAATTAAAAATTATACAATTTTACAAAATACTTTCTCTATCATTTCCTCAGTTTTCTAGGTCTCTGCTTGTTGTCCTTCTATAGAAAGCTTTTGTGTTCATTTCCAGGAGAAAGAAATCTGACCATGTTTACACAGGTGAAGGTGAAGCTTTCTATAGAAGGACAGAAAGCAGAGATCTAGAAAACATGAGAAATTGATACTAAAAGTTGGGGCACTTGCTTCTGCCCGCGACATAAAAGTCGCTAGTTACTTTCATTTCTATGCCAGGCCCCGCCTGACGTTACATAAGCCCTGCGCAGCTGTTGCCCTGACCCATCAAGATGCGGAAGCCTCTTGACGTATCCCGCCGCAACTACGCACGAGCGCCGGCCTATGATAAATATGTCCTATACTGTTTTTCCACTCCCCCGTGCTTAATATAAGTCTTCTTTGGAGCTTGCTAAGATTTTTTGGCTTTGAGGGGAAAATTTCTCTGGGCTTCCACGACATAAAACTGGCATAACAAGCCTGAAAATGTAGGAAGAGAGAGGTCCCTATGTGGAGATGGCCTTAATGTAATTAATTAATTTCATTAATTTGGCCCTATTATGTCTTCTAACTAATTATTGAGTAGAATAATTAGACATCTAAATTGCAAACTTCTTCAGAATGAACATTTACATTTTAGGAGATTATACAGTTCTTCGCTATGGCTTTTGGATAAACCAAACAAAGGCAAATGTGATATTTATGAAGCGTGTATTTTATTATGATAAGTATGACATTATATTGATTGCTCCTATTATATACAACTTTAAATAGAAATCTCTTCTTTTATGTGGAAGAAGAAATACTGTTCTTTCCCGTTGCATATCCTGACTATAATCTTCTCCTGAACAAATGCAATCAATAACCATGTACATAAATAGGCTTGGTGAGATAAAAAGGTAATAAACACCTTAACAACATAATAGAACAGATAGCTTTTTTTGAAGTTAATAAAGAAGTTGGATCTGATTTAAAAGAAAATCAGATGGACATGCATACTAAAGCACAGAAGTATTTTACTAATAATAGTAAATACACATTTTTGTGTTTAATACTTTCACTGATAAAAATCCATAAAAAGTGCACAGGTAATCTTATGAAAATAGAACAGTTATAAGGGAAACTATGCTAGTTTTATAAATGCTCATTTTTGAACAGTGCTAAATGTGACAATTTTATGCCGGTTATGATTTATTTTTTTTAGTACAATATACTACTTTAGTACAGTAGTAAACAGCCTATGAAATACAAAAGTTACATCAAGATTCTGCCTAGCAGTGATAATTAAATAATATAATAAAGACAAACAGCATTCATAAAAGTTTAATTAATCATTTGATGCATAAAGAATAATGAGTGTTTCTTAAAGCCACGGATCACGTGACTACTAGCCACTTAATTAAAACCAAATGTTTCCATTAACTATAAGCATAATTGCAAATGCATACATTTTAATTACATGCTGATGGATAGTCTTGAACAGGTTCGAACTGCAAAGTTTGGGACCGTACAAAGCTTTGCCAGTTCGGTTCTCAAACCCGGACACAAACTTCATTCAGTTCATGTCTGGGTCCACCTCAACACTGCAACTAAAAACATCTGCAATCGGTGCTTGCAAGGATTGCGGGTGTTATCTATTAATGTAGGGCAAAGATGCCGGCTCTTTCCAGCAACATTTTAGGGAGAACTGGCCGACCCTCCCTCAAATGGTGGGCTGCATGCCCCACGGCTGCTAAGAGCCACTAGCACAGATCATAGGTTTTACTGTTTGTGTTTTGGGGCCAGTAACCAGACCCAAACATGATTTTTAACTTTGGCTAAAAAAATTAAATAGGGTTCACTCATTCCTAATGATGAAGCATTGAATACTCTGTTTAAGACACAAGTAGAAAAAATCTTATGTGCTAATAAACTAAAAATAATAACATATAGGATTGAAGAACGATGATTATGTACAATAAAAAAGGATATGAGATTTCAAATATAGTCTAATGGATATTAGATGCATGTATAGGCATGTTAGTTGCATGTATGTAATTAGGAACTATGCATTGTAACTAGATTGTAGGTAGATAACTTAATAAAGTGACTATTTAAAAACAGAATGTCAGCCTACAACCAGGACCATATCGTTCCACCTCTGTATGCAATATAGAGTAGACGAAGTAATGCATAGAGAGAGCCTATGCCTCATTATTGATTGCCAGCTATCTTTTTATGCATATTTATTGTGTGGAAGCTATCAATGATAGGAACCTTGGGTTGCTGTGCCATGTAATTGAGTGCCATATGATGGAGTTATGACAATTATATATTTGTCCAGCATCCATGCTTGCTGTCATTCATCTGTAACAAATGTATCTTTTTTAAGGTTACTTTAAGACTTGGACTGTCATGCAATATGATTGAGTGCCATATGATGGAATATTATGAATTGTAAATTTACAATTACAAAGGGTAATAGAAAGATAAGCTGACAAATAAAAACATCATTACAATCATGATTTGGGAGTGCTATTAAAGGAAACCTACCACTTTAAAATGACCCCTCTGACCCACAAATACCTTAAGCTAGCTCAGGATGAGCTGATGCCGGACCATATTTTCAATTAAACCAGAAACCGCTGTATTTGTAGAAACATTATTTTCTTGTGGTAGTAAAATCTCTCTTCGGCGCTTCTATAAGCGTCATACAGCGCGCACCCCGGACCCTGCTCCGCGATCACGCTGTCGTCAGCGCCGCTCCCGTCACTAATTTTGCTGTGCCCGAGAGCCGGTGACGTCACCGAGCTCTCGGGCACACTAGCGCATGCGCACCACCTCCTCCTGGCGCGTCGCGGCCGGATCCCATTGCGCATGGGCGAAGTCCCGAAGCCTCGTAGTATCGCGAGGCTTCGGAGAGAAGACCGAGAAGACCACCTCCACTATGCTCGCCGCTATACTTCGCCCATGCGCAATGGGATCCGGCCGTGACGCGCCAGGAGGAGGTGGTGCGCATGCGCTAGTGTGCCCGAGAGCTCGGTGACGTCACCGGCTCTCGGGCACAGCAAAATTAGTGACGGGAGCGGCGCTGACGACAGCGTGATCGCGGAGCAGGGTCCGGGGTGCGCGCTGTATGACGCTTATAGAAGCGCCGAAGAGAGATTTTACTACCACAAGAAAATAATGTTTCTACAAATACAGCGGTTTCTGGTTTAATTGAAAATATGGTCCGGCATCAGCTCATCCTGAGCTAGCTTAAGGTATTTGTGGGTCAGAGGGGTCATTTTAAAGTGGTAGGTTTCCTTTAACTTAACAAACGCTCATGTCATCGTATTAATAATAACAGTAACTTTTCACCTTGGCTACCATCCATCTATGCCCTCTTACTAGCACCCAATGTGCAGCCATTTATCAAGGGCCATGGGGCTGAGGACCTGCCTATCTATTGATTGAATTCAACATGAAACAATTTTGCAATCCCCTTCTCTCCAGAATCTCACCCTTTTTATTACCTGCATTAGCAACCCAGTCCCATCCCATGTTGTACAGTCCCTCTTCTCAGTAGTCACTTCTCACCACACAAAAGAATGTTAACCTCTTCCTCTAGTGTCTTTCCCTTGTCTATCATAGCCCCATTACTAAAGATTGCCTCCCTAGACTTACCAAGTGCAGTTAACTACTGACCAGTCTCTTATCTCCCTTCCATCTCCAAACTGCTGGAATGCATGGTCTATTCTCATCTAACACTTTATCTATCTCCTAAATGTCTCCTTGATCTCTTACAATCCAGTTTCTGCACTATGTAGTCCACTGAAACTTATTTTTAAAGACTCCAATGATCTCCTTGCTGCAAAATCTATTGGTGGCTATTTTTTTCTCATTCTTCTGCAGCATTTGATACAGTGGACCACTAGCTCCACCACAGGATACTTTACTTAATTGACCCAAAGGACACGCTGCTCTTTTGTTTTTCTTCATATCTCTCCTAACTCACATCTTTCAGTGTTTATATCTCCAGATCTTTTTCTTCTCCTCTTCCTCTCAATGTTGGGTTTCTTCAGGGCTCATACTGTTTGGTCCTCTTTTATTTTCTCTCTACACTGCACCTATTTGACAATAACATCAGCCCTTTCTTACTCCAGAACCCCAGTCATTGGGGGTCATTTACTAAGAGCCCGATTCGCGTTTTCCCGACGTGTTAACCGAATATTTCCGATTTGCGCCGATTTTTCCTCTATTGCAACCGCAATATTTGTGCCGCATCGGCGCCGGCATGCACGCGACAGAAATAGGGGGCGTGGCCGAACGAAAACCCGACGGATTCGGAAAAACCGCCGCATTTTTTAAAAAAAAGTGTCGCTCGGCACACGCTTACCTTTACTCAGCCCGTCTCGGTGTACTCCAGTGCGATCCGATGCTCTTCGGCGCAGCAGCGACATCTGGTGGACGCTGGAGAAACTGCCTTAGTGAATCGCCGGAAGACCCGAAACCACCGCAGAGAACGCGCCGCTGGATCGCGAATGGGCCAGGTAAGTAAATCTGCCCCATTGTCTCTCTGCTGTCTCTAACATCATGTACTCCCTCTACCTGAAACTTAATCTTTCAAAAACAGAATTTCTTGACTTTCTACCAACAAATCCAACCCTGACCTCTCCATTTCTCTATTCTTAATGCCTCAGCCTGCCGCAGCCAGACTTGTCTTTCAGTCCAGATGCTACATGGGTGCCTTCAAACTGTGCCAACCAATGCATTGATTGCCTTTCTCCTTCCAAATACAGTTCAAACTCATCCTCCTTATCCTCAATCCTCTTTATAGTGCTGGACTGTCTTACCTTTCCTCCCTCATCCTAGTCCAGTGATGGCAAACCTTTTAGAGTCCGGGTGCCCAAATTTCAACCAAAACCTACTTATTTACCATCGAGTGCCAACTTGACAATTTAAACAGTAACTTATTGCTCTCTTTTGTTCCACAACAGTTAATCGTATCAGCCCCCTGAGGACACCAATACAGTTGAAAGCAGGAAAGCAAATTCAGACATCATTGTAGCTTCTCTCCAGGGTCTCTCTGTACAGGAAGAATCGTTGGGCCAGCAGTAGGGACCTCCAAAAAATTTCTGTCCCTGTTCACACCTTCTTACTCCTCTTGCAGTTCCAATCAGTAAAGGATACGTCACTTTCAAAGAGTTCCAAGAGCTGCGTCTCAATTGTCTAGGCTGCAGGAAGATTTAAGTCCTGTCTGGTGAACTTTGTCCTGGGGCGACAGCCTGGGTGCCCACAGAAAGGCCCCCGAGTGCCACCTCTGGCACCTGTGCCATAGGTTCGCCATCACTGTCCTAGTCTATCACTCAACCATGCTTTTTTAATTGACAGTGATCTAAGATTGTTTTCTTCTTTAACTCCTTGCTGCAAACCAACATAATAAGTACATCAGCATGTTGCAAGGGTTCTATTGAGATGGCTCACTGGCTTAGCCCACTTCATACAGTTCAGGTGTTTGCTGAATATTTCAGCGAACATCTACATATCACACGCGCTTACAGTGTTGGCCCCAATCATGGTTGTTGACCCTTTACATGCAGCACCAAATTCAGCCAGCATGGGCACCACCATCTTGGCTCTGATTGTCTCTTCCCTTGGCATGATGGGGAAGCAACAATCCATTGCCATGTAAGCCTGGGGACTTATAAAACTCAAGGAATTGTCATATATGCAGATCTCTACACATTGCAACTGATCATGTGCAAAAATGTCATATACTGCTATAGTGTAGTATGGCAGTATATGGTAGGATCAATCAGATCCCTAGGGTTAAAGTACCCTAGAGAGTCCACAAAACATATAAAAAATATTTTAAAAAAATTTAAAAAATAAAAGTTGAAATTACCCCACTTTTCCGTAGAGCTGATATAAAAATAAACAAAAATCATAAGCATGTTAGGTATCACTGTATCCCAAAATTTCCAACCTTTAATTATAGAAAAATGATAATTCTTGGCAGTAAACCCCATAACAGAAAATATTGTCATATGTCCAAAAGTGAAGTTCTCAGGAAAATGATAACAATTACAAAAGTGTTTTTGCCAAGTTTACTGCATTTGGAATTATTTTTCCGTTTCCCAGCAAATAGCATGTAAAATTTGTTGCTCAGAAAACAAGCGCTTATAAAACTTAATACCGTATATTCCGGCGTATAAGACGACTTTTGAAGACAGAAAAATCTTCTGTCTTCTCTGGGGTCGTCTTATACGGCGGTAATCCCGACCGCCCGCCGTGTATTCACAGCGGCGGTCGGGTCACGCTGCATGGAGAGGGCTCACGGGCTGAGCCCTCTCCATAGCCGGTAAGTCTTTGCTGCATATTGCAGCAAAGGCTTACCGGTAACACCCGCGATTGGTGCTAGCACCGATTGCTGGTGTTTTCACAGCGTGGGCATAAAAAGATAGCGGCGCATGGGCGCCGCCATCTTACCTGGGATCGCCACTCCCCGTGATGTCATCGGGGGCGGCGATCCGTTACCATGGTAGCCTCGGGTCTTCTGAAGACCCGAGGCTATTTCGTTTTAACCCCTTCATTACAATGTGCTCATAACACATTGTAATGAATGAGGAAAATCCCCATATACTGCCATACTGTAGTATGGCAGTATATGGTAGGATCGATCAGACAACCTAGGGTTAAAGTACCCTAGGGAGTCTGAAAAATAGTATAAATAAAAATTTAAAAAAAGTAAAAAAAAAAAAATGATAATAAAAAAACCTAAAATTTCAAATCCCCCCCTTTCCCTAGAACTGACATAAATATAAATAAACAGTAAAAATCATAAACACATCAGGTATCAACGTGTCCGAAAATGCCCGATCTATCAAAATATGATAACGGTTTTTCAATGCGTTTAACCCCGTAACGGAAAATAGCACCCAAAGTCAAAAATGGCACTTTTTTGCCATTTTGAAAAATATTGAAAAATCTATAAAAAGTGATCAAAAGGTCGTACAGTCCTAAAAATGATATCATTGAAAATATTATCAAATTTCGCAAAAAATTACACCACCCACAGCTCCGTACACCAAAGTATAAAAAAGTTATTAGTGCCAGAAGTTGGCAAAATCAAAAAATGTATTTTTGTACAGGTTTTCATTTTTGTAAATGTATGAAAACATTATAAAACCTATATAAATTTGGTATCCCCTTAAACGTACCGACCCAAAGAATAAAGTAGACATGTCATTTGGGGCGCTCAGTCAAAGACGTAATATCCAAGCCCACAAGAAAATGGCGCAAATGCGTTTTTTCACCATTTTCATTGCATTTGGAATTTTTTTCCTGCTTCTGAGTACATGGCATGGAATATTTAATAAAATAAAAATTTAAGGTACAGTATGGTAACATTTACAGTTGTTGTTGTTGTATGCCTTATGTTTATGAGCGACAGTTTTCCTGCTATATACCTGCATGTCATAAGAATTTAAATTAAAAAAAGGACCATGTTAAATTCAAATCTGTTTTTTTTTTTTTTTTTTTTACCGGTGTTTTGTATGCATTGGAAAAAGGGTAGTCTTATACGGCGAATATGTCTTAAACTCTATATTTTAAACAGGAAATTAGGGGGGTAGTCTTATACACCAGGTCGTCTTATACGCCGGAATATACGGTATATGGATTTTTAAATAATGGAGCAAAAAATGTTAATGCAAAAAAGAAAAAGGGCATCAGAACAATGGGGTATATTTAAACCTTCCTAGCACTTCCCCATAGCTGCACCAATAAGGTGGAATGCCCAATCCCTTACTATCAGAATAATACCCAACCAACAAAGCTACAAACATTCTCTTAAAACTGATCTCTTCAGACAGGCCTATCCCATTCCCTTATTGTATATCACCAAATTCTCTTTTCATTATCCAACCCCATGTATTCTTCCTGTCTATGTTACCCTGCAAGTCCTATTCATGTAAGATCTCTGTATACAGGCAGTCCCCTACTTAAGAACACCCGACTTACATACAACCCCTAGTTACAAACGGACCTCTGGTAATTGTTAATTTACTGTACTTTAGCCTTAGGCTACAATAAACAGCTATAACAGTTATCACTGGTGTCTACAATGAAGCTTTATTGTTAATCCTGGTTCTTATGACAACAGGGTTTTAAACACCTTGGAGACACGCATCACATACGTCTGAGGAAGAGGGCGTGTCCCTCGAAACGTCACACAGGTGGATGATACCACGCTATCCAACAGTCTAAGTCTTGGCTCAGCCCTGGGGTTTAAGTGAGTAGTGTGAAGACATTGCTGAATGCCGAGAGAGGAGAAGCTCCAGATAAGTCTAGATATTAACACACTCACAATACTATCCATACTAGCCTGAAACGTATTGCACGTTATGAAAATGTATCAAATGTATCAAGTGTATTGAAGACATATACAAAGAATGAAATGAAACACATGTAAATATTTGTATATACAACTAATTAAAAATTTGAATAATTCTACTATGGTATCAAGTGGTCGATATATAGGACACTGTTCATAATAGCGTCTTATGACAATCCAACATTTTTAAAATCCAATTGTCACAGAGACCAAAAAAAATTTGGCTGGGGTTACAATGATAAAGTATACAATTCAGACTTACATACAAATTCAACTTAAGAACAAACCTACAGACCCTATCTTGTATGTAACTCGGGTACTGCCTGTATAAGATAATTGGTGATGAATGGTTCATGCAGCAGCTTTAAATTATTTTATCTGTTTATTCTGATTCCTTGTAAAGAATGGCTAGACCATTGTATAAGCTCTTATTCCTCCTGTGTCACCCGTACCTCCTCATAGATTGTAAGCATGTGAGAAGGTCCCTCACTCTTATTGTTTCATGTGATTATGTTGTTACTTGTACATTGGATATGGGCTACTGCTTACATTGCATATGATTGTAACGGTGTATGGGTTTTATGGACTGTTATATTATTATAAGAGTTAATAAAGATTATTTTAAAAAATTTAAAATGTGATATTATTGTGTAACAAATAAACTAAACTGTTACTTCAATTCTGAATGATTCTTAATTTTCAAAATATAATTATATTCCCTGAGCTGCTGCACCATAAAACCAACATACAATCCAATTTCTAAGAACTACTGAACATACTACTTTATCCAAAATTAGAGGCTGTGCTGAAGGCTCATTACACTACACAAGCTCTGTTCCCATGCATTCTTGGGTTCTATTGTGCATGCGCTATATTCTATATGCAGCACATCGCGCAGGCGTCCTCCTAGGATATCCAACATTACTTCCTCTCAGCATCTAAGCATCAGACTCCCTCTAAAGTATAATATCTACCAGATCTGTATATGTTTCTGTGGACTTCTGTGTATTATTTTTGACATGCAACATTCATCTATAAACAATCTATGATATCATTATATATATGTCCAGAATTGAATTTTCTAATATACTATCATAATTGAATTGTTATGATATTGTCTGTTTTTTGATATTGCCAGCATTATGACAAGTTTTACAGATACTCATATGGACTACTTTTGACTGAAATACTTTATTCTGAAAATACCTTACTCACATAATTAAAATTGTGAGTGCCTGCTGAGAATAATATGTCATTTTCTCACCATGAAAATGATAGTTATTTTTGTGTAATGCAACTGCATCAAATTTGGCATTTTTAAATGATTATTCTGTATAAGAAGAAAACCTTAGTGTTAAAAAATCTAAATTGCAATATTTTATTATTTTGACAACAGGTGTGCATGTCTGAAATGCTTTTGTTTTCTCCTTTTAATGATCACATTGCTATAAAATACACCGTTCTCTCACCTCTCCATGTGTGTTTTACATTTTTTTTCTAATCAATGTAGTCTCAAATCTTCAATACACAAAGTTTCTTTGTGTTTATATGGTAGATTGAGCTGATTATATTTCCGACAGAATGTCAATTTGTATTATTTATTACTCCCGCATCTTGCGAATGTATGAGAGTGCATATATGTGTCAGTCATTCCCATTGCTGTAGTATTTGAATAATGAAGCTGAGCAGGAAGGAAGCATTCAGGGAATCCAAGAATCACAGAGAAAAAACTAAATATTTATGAATGTCTGAAATTCAGCTTTATTCTTAAGGCACTGGAGGAAGATAATATAAAGAGGCATAGACATATTTATTCCCCAATCTATGAGTTTATGTAGGACTCGTAACACATGAACCATTATAACCATAAATATTGCAGAGTGTGAAGTTTACATAAACAACCTAGTACTTTATAGAGATGAAGCAGATAGTTTATGACATCGCAACACGCTAAACAAATTGGCTATGTCAATGTTGGTGATTTTCAACGTACTTTACATGCAATCATTACAATAATATAATATTTAATTAGCTACATAAATAAAAAGGGATATTGGGGCAGATTAATTAAGGCCAGAACTATGCTGTGTAATAAGCCACAAAACTAGTACATATGGCTTATGCAACATTTATCATACAATTCAACCACTGTATGTACTGTATTTGACAATTACGTTTGTTTAGTCCTAAAATGTCCTTAAAAACATTTTGGATCCACATGTCGAAAGTGTAACCTAGATTTCCAATGCCTTCTACAATTGATTGATCTGACCAATTGTGGGACTTCCCCCCTAAGGCACAGACGGATACATCAAAAGGATACAAAAAGTTGAAGCAAGTGTGCTGGAGCAGAGGCAGGAAAGCCCCATGCTGGACTACTCCCATGCCACCCAAGCCCCCTCCCTCCATTGTGCAGGTGGCAGAAAGGGAAATATAGTCACAAGTGCTAATAATATGCTTGGATTTGCAATTATTTCAGGGCTTCTACACCACTTTTTTGGCGTAGAAGTCCTGATAAAATATGGATTTGCTTCTTAAATTTCCCATCGGATTAGCTGCTCTCCATACAATAATGAATGAAAGGCACACAGAGGACTTCCAACAAGCTTTGTAACAGAAAAAAATGCCATTAGAAGAAGGAAAGCTATGTGGCATTCTGTTTGCTTCAACAAGTAGTTTGAAATCATTCTGAAAACAGATTTACACCTTAAAATATACAAATTGTGTGCTAAATAGAGAAGCAGGAAGAATCTCAATCCCGTCCTATGCTCCAGTAATAATCCCATTGTGCTTGCCAAATGTGTATATAAAATTTATTTAGTGATTATTTTCCAATACAGTTTTAGAACCAATACATAAAGCTGTGTTATTCCAGTATGAACTATCCAAACATTAACCAGAAGTACAGTACAGATTTTTAAAAATACATTTGATTATGTGTGCCTATCTATCAGTCTAAGGACAAGTAATCTTATATATTTTGGGACCATTTAGAAATCTGGAAAGAATAGAGCCATAGTAGTAGTTGTTGATCATTTTAGCCCTCTTAATATGGTTTATTACTATTCTCGACCAGCATGCAGAGACCTTAGAAATGGTTAAAAATTTTACCAAAAGGGGGGGGGGGCATTTTTCATGCCCTACATACCACAATTCTGGAACAAAAATCTCACAACATCTTACATTACACGCTCAACTTTTGAAAAATATGTGGTAAAGCTGGTATTGTTGATTGATTAAATCCAGATTTACCTATTTAATTTTTTAAAACTGGAACATTTGGCAAAACCTCCCTCCATTAAGAGGATGGCGTATTAAGTTCACATTTAAGAGTAGACTTAAATACATGCCATTCACATCAAACATCAGCAAAAGTAATTCCTCTCAAGGTACATTAGTCTGTCAATTTTTTGAAAAATTGTAAACCTTAAGTTTAAGCCTTATTTACATATTACTGAAGATGACCTTTAGATGTACAGTAATCTTTAATCATATATTCCTAACAACAAGAATAACTATGGATTTTTCAATTACAAAGAGTCATTGACTAATTATGATGGGATTTGTCCACTTGAAATGTTAAATGTAGCATACTTGGTATAAATACTGCTTAGGTATGAGTATTTATTTTATTGTTTGTGCCCATAGCATTATGGAATTTCATTATGAGGCTAATAGTCATCATTAAACCAATAAAATAAGAGGCATTCAACTCTTACTGAATAGAGACTAGTGTAAGAATAAATGAATTTAAGTTAATTACACTTAAATTAAAACAGCTATTAAAGTGGGATAAAGGATCTTCAAGATGCAAAAAGCAATGCAGTGGAAAATTATCTCCACAAAAAATCCCTGTAATTGCAAAATGAAAACAAAATATGTCCTTTCCATTTATACAGGATTGGTACTTGCTCCTTAAATTGCATACTGGGGGATTGACCTCTCAATTGTTGAAATATGCCTGGTTTACTAACAATTTCTAAATTATTTGTATTCAGACAAATAAATATTTAATATTTAAATATGCAATATTATGTTTTCGTTTAAGCATAAAAAATCTTGAACATAGATGAATGATCTTTAAAGGGAACCTACCACTTTAAAGGGGTGGTAGGTGGATGAATGGGACGTGAGGATAGCGCACAAAATCATTGGCATTGGTGGCAAGGGGCTAAATATTACTAATTACACTTAGCAAACATAATGAAAAAGCAAAAGAGCCGGTGCAATATATATTTAAAGGGACCCTACCACCCCGATTCTACCTATAAAGGTAGAAGGGGTGGTAGGTGGATGGATGGGACGTGAGGATAGCCCTTTTTTGGGCTAATCCGCACGTCCCGGGTGTCTTTTACAAAACTTTATTGGAGGCATATGTAAATTTTTTTATGCGGCTACTGGGGCGTGGAGTAGCCGGATATGAAGCTACAAGTCGCGGCTACTCCACGCCCCAGTAGCCATGTTACTCCTCCTACCATTTAATCTTCGGCGCTCAGCTCCTCGTAGCGACGAGTAGCCACGACTGGTAGCGTCATTGCCGGCTAGTCCACGCCCCAGTAGCCGCATAAAAATATGTACATATGCCTCCAATAAAGTTTTGTAAAAGACACCCGGGACGTGCGAAAAGGGCTATCCTCACGTCCCATCCATCCACCTACCACCCCTTCTACCTTTATAGGTAGAATCGGGGTGGTAGGTTCCCTTTAAATATATATTGCACCGGCTCTTTTGCTTTTTCATTATGTTTGCTAAGTGTAATTAGTAATATTTAGCCCCTTGCCACCAATGCCAATGATTTTGTGATTCCCCAACTTTAAATACTTTTTTTATAGTATTTCCTAGTAATGGTATTTAGTATTCCATACCGCATACTGGGAAGCTGAAATTAAGGCAAATGGATGCTATTTTCTATTAAGGGGTCCACTACTATCTTCTCTACCCCACTACCAACCCAGCAGATTATTAATTAGCATATTGGGTACAGAACTAACATGCTAATTGGGCTCTCTAATATCAGATGGGCAGTCCTGTGTCTTCAGGATATCTCTGCTTCATGGGCCAACATGTAAAGGAGGGCCTAAAGATAATAATAGAACAAATTTGTGCGACTTTCTTAAAGTATTACTGGCTGTTAGAAAGGAAAGAAGTAAAAACCTCCTCACTCAGCTCGTTTGTTTCCAGTTGAAGCAACTGAGTGTTCTGTATCAGCAGTCATACCTTGTTTATACTAGGTAACCTATATGGTTAATGTCAAGCTGCAATTATAAATGGTTGGCATCTCACATCAGCCATCACCTGATGCTATGAAATGAGAGATGAATCAGTGATTCCAAATGCTATAAAAAGAAGAGAGGCACAGCCAGACTCTGTTACTTCTTTCTTATTTTATTACCCTATTTGGTGACAGACATAGCATGCTATAAATATGGTGGACAACTCCTGTGACGTTTTGTCAATGGTTAACCTTTTATAGATGTTAATTTTTTTGTATAAAATCTGTTATAGAGAAAGGAACTCAATATCCTCTACTTATCAAATAGAGCACATCTTACAAATAAGTTTAATATACTTTATATTTTTGTGAAGAAATTGAATATAAAATGTCAGTAGTGAAATTATTAGTAATTTAGAGTCAATGAAATTGCATTTGTAATTAAGGTAATTACATAACATTTTTACCATGCTCATAGTAAGGTAAACAGCTTCTCAGCTGTGAAGTATTCTTTCATTTTTCCAAAACCATAGGTTGCCTTTACATCATATTTGCCAGTTGTTCCAGAACATAACACAAACTGAAATGTATTAATGTAGTAAAAAACAAGTTGTTGGACTCCCTAATGTGTTTCTTCTACTCAAGATAAAAAGAGTAAAGAACTGGCATGTTATGGTTAGTCTATATATAAAATATGCCACTGAAGTTATCATGCTTTGAAGAATTATGCTTTGAATAAACCAGGGATTTTTAAAAGATGTATAATGAAATGTATTCTTATAGTGGATAAGAAAAGCAGTGTATAATCTAATAGTCCACATGAACATTTTGTACAACTGTAATCGCATTAGAGAAAGTTCAATGTCTACATATTTTAGGACGACTATAACTTTCATAAATATTATTGATTATCTGTCTAAACATGACAAATGCCATCTGCCTTATATACAAATCTTGGCTGCAGTTAATTACAGGCAGTCCACGGGTTATATACAAGAAAGGTTCTGTAGGTTTGTTTTTAAGTGGAATTTGTATGTAAGTCAGAACTGTATATTTCATATTTGTATCCTATCCTGGCAGGCACAAATTTTGGCTTCTTTTTGAGACTTCTTGTTGCAAATGTTTCAAATCCACATGGACACAAGCCATGTGAGGGGGTTATATACAGGAGTGGACACTACAGTAAATTTTGGATTTGAGACCATGTCCTGCATTTATAAGCACTCTAGTCAGATCACAGGGAGATGACGACTTATAAGGCCGCAGACACGCATTTTTATTGCATTTTGAAAGACAACAGCTGAGGAGAGGTTATTTGCCGAATAACATTACTGTTAACATTTGCTTTTACATAACGTGGTGTTAACTCATGTGTTAATATTGCCTCTGAATTGCATTTTGTAAACACAAATATTAACAGAATGCAAACAATATTAAATGGAGAAAAGTCTCTGGCGGGCACAGCCCCAACGATACCGCCGACAGCCCAATGCGTGGCCCGACTCTCCAGGGGCAGGGGTGATCACGGCAGGACTTTCCAGCGGTGCTCAATCAATGTATATAAGAAGATATCCATACATAAACATAGAGAAAGATTACGGCACTCACCGGTTCCAAAAGCATGAAAAGCGTCCTTTATTGGTGGGGAAGCATGCAGGGGGGTAAACAGACAGGTTTCGGCAACGGGGCCGTTTCACGCACTGTGGCGCTTTCTTAAGCCGATCGCTTTCTCAAGTTGATCGACTTGAGAAAGCGCCACAGTGCGTGAAACGGCCCCGTTGCCGAAACCTGTCTGTTTACCCCCCTGCATGCTTCCCCACCAATAAAGGACGCTTTTCATGCTTTTGAAACCGGTGAGTGCCGTCATCTTTCTCTATGTTTATGTATTAACAGAATGCATTTCATAACAAAACCAAAATGCCATTTGTGACCTCACCCTTAGAAGAAACCAGTAAATGAAAAATATGCAAATGAAAAAGTTTTTGAATTAAAAAAAAAAGGTTAATGTGCAAAGCGAAATAAGGTGAAATAATTCTAATTTACATGTTAAAACAGGGTCCATAAAAAATCCTTTCTTTTCAACTGCCCTGGACCACGTGCAGATTTGCACCTAAAAAGTTGCAAAAATAAGCAAAAAATTTACACATAAGTGAAAAGTTCCATGGAACATCTGGAAAATAAAGATATACAAGGCACACTGCACCCTGTGTACTTGAAAAACAACAGCAAAAGTCACAGTGAAAAGTCTCAAAAACGACAAAAGTTGCAAAAATGAGTCAATTTAACTAGCAGAAATAAAGACAGATGTCCCCTTATGATTAAGAACAATAATACTTGAGGCATGTAAAGTAAGCTTTTTGGTCCATTAGTCCATAATAACGGAGCATTATGCTGCTTGTTATACCATGAGGTAATGTATTTTTAGTCTGGAAATGTGGGGGAGAAGATTGGGCTTGTTAGACCTTAGAGGGTGAAAAATCTGGCATACGAGTTTGTTTTTTTGGAACTTTTTTTTTTTTTTTTTAAAGTCACACAAAATTGTTAGTTCTTGAGCAACCACTACTAAGCTTTTAACTCTGATGGCAGAGGAGTAGAGTTCTTTTGCTCAAAAATGTATGACTTTTCTGACGTCAACATCAGAATTCTAAAGATAAATCAGGTGCAATACTAGGAATATCAGTTGTGGCAAACTTTCCTGGGTATCCACCCAAAAAGCATCAAATATAAGAGAGAGATTTTTTTTTTTTAAGATAAACGAACCCCAGGATTGTTTCATGTTTAAAACTGGGACAGAGTGGGAGTGTTGGTAAACTTTTTCTTACTATTATCATAGCCTTTCATATCCAAATCTTTCATAGTCTTTGAAAAATATCCAGTAAATAATATTAAAAAAGTCCTGCTTAACACATTTCATGTTGACAACAATATTTGAGTATACCTGGTTAACATATTTGTTTGGTAAATCAGTGGCTTGCATTTTTACTCGTGTTATTATGCATTCTAAGTGAGGCTGCTACCTTCAAATTGTAAATGAGAACAAGGAAAACATTTTAGTCAATTGCTCCGAGAACCATTAGGGATTCTTCATTAGTAGGTTTTGTTGATGTCTGCTCACCACACTAATGAGAAATGTTGATATAAAGAGGAATACATCAAACGTGACAATACAATGGTTTAATCAAGCCAGTTCTCTACATTAATCTTTTATCTTAGATTTGCTATTCATTATTACTGCATCCATTAACTCATTTTCTGCCAACGACGAAACACAATGTAATCTGCAATATATTTAATTTTCATCTCACTTGGAAAAGGGACATTAAACAAGGTAGAATGAGTCTGTAGGTCTTTTGGGAAATTATTTAAAGTAATTTTAATGCTTTAAAAGTTTAGATTCAGAAACTTAAGAACCAAAGTAAAGTTTGAGTTTGCAAAGAGTTGAGTTATTTATTGTATATGGAATAAAATAGAAAATTCTTAAGCTATAAATAAAAGACCTGAGGAGTCCACAGTAAGTGATCTTCATTTTATATATCTTGATTTACACACTCTTCACAGTTTTGTAATTAGGATATGGTTAGCAAGATTGGTGGTATGCTCCAGTGCTCAAGTTACAGATTTGGAGGAAGAAGTTGCACATCTGCGAGCAATCGACAATCTTAAGAACTGTATTCTGCTCATTGAGCAAGAAATAAGCGGGATAGAAGTGGAAGGTGGAGAAGAAAGCCAGGAGGACCAGGTAGGTAGCTGGGTTACTGAAAATAGAGTAGGTAGAAAGGGGTCCAAGAAAAGGAAGGCCAATTTTGACTCTGAACACCCGAGCAAAATTGCAAAAATGTGCAATGATGTCAGTGTCAGAAATGGCAGCCCTAGCGCAGCCGGGGGAACAGCCCAGCTATTAGTAGGGGGAAGGTAGTGAAGGTAAGCCAAGACAGTTATTGGTTGTAAGTAACTCTATAATCAGGAAGATGGATAGAATAATTTTTGCCTCAACTAAATGGTTTGCTGTCTCCTTGGTGCCAGGGTTCGGCATGTGGTGGAAAGGGTGGGTAAATTACTGGGAGGGGCTGAGGATGACCCAGCTGTTGTGGTCCATATTGGAACCAATGACATAAAAGATGGTAGGTAGAGGAGCCTAAAGAATAGCTTTAAAGAATTAGGTTCAAAGCTTAAGGGAAAGACCTCCAAGGTAGTATTTTCTGGAATACTACCTGTGTCATGTGCTACATAGAGAAGCCAGCAAGAGCTCAGGGAGTTAAATGTATGGCTCAGATCCTGGTGTAGAGCAGATGGATTTGTGTTCCTAAAGCCCTGGGCTGACTTTTAATTTGGGTACAAACTGCTTTTTGCAGATAACTTGCACCTAAATGGGAGGGGGGCTGCTGTGCTGTACAAGGCATTGGTTGGGCTCATTTGGAATATACCAGGAATATGCCATCCAGTTCTAGGCACCGGTCCATAAAAATGAGGCTATGTAGCTAGAGATGGTACAATGAAGAGCCACAAAAATGATAATGGGTACGGAGTTGTGAGGAAAGATTAAAACAGCTAGATTTATTTAGTCGATGGGATATTAAATAATATTCATTAATATGTTTATAATTTATATAATTATATGAATGGTCCATACAAAAAATATGGTTGAAAGTCAAATAAAAAGACAAGGGGTACTGTCTGGAGAAAAAAAGAAAAAAATGTTTTTTATCTGTAGCTCACCCGATTGTTGCACAAGTAATCTTGTGCTTTATTGTGGATACGTAATCCCAAAAGTAGCCACAACATGGCTACACGATACAATGGTTAGGCCGCTTCGGCCAACGCGTTTCTAGTGTCATCCGACCTTCTTAGTCATGGCTGGTCAACTTGCAGTAACATGTTCTTTACATCAAAGAGTTAATTCTATCGGTTAGACCTTCTAGGGTTAAAGTATAAAAATGGTTATTCTTGGCAGTGCTCCCTGTAATGGAAAATAGCACCCAAATGTCTGAAATGCAACTTTTTCAGCGTTTTGAAACAGACATTAAATTTAATAAAAAATGATCAATAGTCTGCAAATGGAAGCAATGAAAATGTCAATATCACAGGCCAATAAGATAGGCCGATATGGGGGGGGGGGGCAGTAACCCCACATTAGATCTACAAATTGCTTTAAAGAAACTTTTGCAGTTGGGGTCACCCTGGGTGCTATATCAGAACACATACCAAATTATCTATATGTTGAACTTCCAATAGTCCCAATTTTCCATGCACTCCCCAAGATGCATAAGGAACAATTCCCACCTCCCCTACGCCCAATAGTGGCAGGAATTGAGTCCATAATGGAGCATCTTGGTGAGTGGGGAGATCATCACTTACAGCCCTTGGTGGTTGCCCTCCCTGGGTATTTGAAAGATACAAAACATACCATCCCATTATTAGACTCTTTTCCATGGCAAAAATATTTCTCCTGGCTCTCTTGTGATGTGGTGAGTCTTTATCCATCTTTAGAACATCACACTGCATTGGAATGCCTATCCTATTTCTTACACAAATATAGCCAATATTCTGAGCCAAGTTTCTGTATCTGTTGGTCGAATTTTTGTAAAAAAACTATTAATTCAAATTTGATGGTAATTTCTATGTGCAGACAAGTGGTGGAGTGATTGGCGGCAAATGCTCCCCATTGCTGGCAAATATCTATAATGCTGATCCATTTCTCCCTCATATCAGGTGGTATGGTCGTTATATTGATGAACTCCTCCTGATATGGGTGGAACTGATCAGCAAGCCCAGGATTTTGTCTTGTACATTAACCAAAACACTTTTCATTTAAAATTTACTTTTTACAGTCATCCATATACGGTTAATTTTATGGATATAACATTAAAGGCAAAAGATATTGTATATATATTCGAACAAAACGTAATTGCACTGATGTGAACCATTTCTCAATCAAAAAAAGTCTGTGATAAACTCAGACAACGTAATTATCCCAACTGTTAAAAAGAGCTTTAAATATCACTGAAAAAATTCCCAGAAAACAGCTGTTACCCCCCATTAAACATGGAGATAAAAAGAGAAGTAAAAATATGTCAGTGATAGTCACATTTGTGACTACATACAGTGAACAGTAAGAGGAGATAAAAACCATCATAAAAAAGTAAAAATTTTCTAAAATTATTATGGGAGGTGTCAACTTTGTGCCTAAAAAAGCCCCGACTCTGGGCCAAATACTTTCTCCAAGTCTTTTCTCTTCTGTAACATCCAGTCTATCACATTGGTTGCATACAAAAGGTTTTTTTAAGTGTGGTCACAATGTGTGTGCTTGTTGCAAAAATGTTCACTCTACTGATAAAGTGACTTCTGCAGTCACTCACTGCATTACCTGTAAAAAATGCAAAATACAATATGTGGGATGTACCACATGTGCATTAAAAGTAAGAATTAGACGCAATTTATCAGATGCAAAAAACAAACAATCTGTTAATATATCCATGGTGTCCAAACACTTTCAAACGGCACATGATGGTAATTGCACAGATTTTTCCATAACTGCTATAGAGGAAGTTAAAAAACCAGCAAGAGGTGGCGACCACAGTTGTAAATTGTTGAATAGAGAGAGGTTTTGGATATTTTTTCCTTGACACAAGAATGCTGCTTGGTTTGAACAAGAGGTAAGACATGATATTCCAAATTTGATATGGCTTTATCTTTTATTCTTCTCTCTACAGGAGGCTTATATCTATTTGATCGCCACCTTTCCATCCTTTTGCTTATCCCAAATTTTATATACATAATTGTGTTGTTTAACTTTAGATTTTAAACTCTTGTGTGTTTCCTTTAACAAGAGAGGTCATGTGACCATAGGTGCGGGTGATTTATACACACCTGCACACACATCATGCTAGGTCATGAATAACGATGTTTTCCGAAATGCGCAGAACGTGAGCTGTGGCTGTTCATTTCTCTCTGTTTTTGCACATACATGTGAAGTTTTTGATGCATCAATAAAAAAGATTTGATGTTTTTACTATAACCTAGTTTCGTCCTTGAGCTGGATTCCCCTTGTGCAATGAAAATGTCAGCTCGTACTGGAAAAAAACTTATTGCACAGCTTCGTACACTTATTCAGGAAAAGGTAATTAGCATCAGAAGATTGGGAAACAAAGAATATTTTTGTGATCCTACCGACACAAAGAATTAAGAGGAGGGGCATTTGTAGCCCTTAAAATCAAGCCCTACAAGAAAATGGCATAAATGCACATGGGGATATTTTATATCTTTTGGTGGGGGGTTTACTGAATATTTTTTACTTATATCTTTATAAATATTTTTTCTGAGTTTTCCAAAATACTGGCATAATTACAAGAGTCACTGGTAAGCCATTGCATAAATCGAAAAGCTGCAAGGGCTTCTATCTGTTTTTATAGCAAGATGATATTCAGCAAGGAGTTCATAAAGAAGAAATTTTAATGACTAATGAGGCAGTTCCTCCCTTTGCCTCTCCCTTCTCCCTACTATTGCCAAGAGGAGCTTGGTATTTGGGTTACCCTATACATTCAGGTATAAGTGTTTTTTATGCACAAAAATGTGCTGGAAAACCTAAACTCGGCTTATAATCAAGTCTATAAAAAAATTAAAACCAATACTCACCTTTCTGATGCCCCTCATAGATCCTCTTCTTGCTGCCTGTTGGTCTTTGTGCAGGTCTGCTGATTTCAGCCACTTGCTAACATCATAGTGTGTGCACCGGGAGCTGTCAGCAAGCGGCTGACATCAGTGTGTGCGCCGCAGACCTTGCACCGGCCGCCAACAGGAAGCAAGAAGCGGACCTGTGGTATGCGTCAGAAAGGTGGGTAGGGAGCAGGATGGCTATATACTGGGTGGCAGCAGGCGGGCTATTTACTGGGCGGTAGCAGGTTGGAAATATACTGGAGGGCAGGAGGCAGACTATATACTGCAGGATGGCTGGCTATTTACTGGGGGGTAGGGGCCTGACAAACTATATATTGGGTGGAGGCGGTGACCAATGCATTTCCTACCCTAGGCTTATACTCAAGTCAATAGGTTTTCCCAGTTTTTTTGTGTTAAAATTAGGTACCTTTGCTTATACTCGATTCAGCTAATACTTGAGTAAACTTGTAACTTCAGTCTCAGATCTTTGTATTTGATAAAACAATTTTTATCAATTTTTGATTCCTTTCAGGCTGATGTGTTGGCCATCTGGAACTCCCAAATCCATGAGCAAGCAACATTTTAAAATTTTGATTTGAATCGAAAGAATCAGAATTGATATTTTCTCCAGTTTTACCGGAGATGATATGCACACTCATAACATTTCTCCAGCACTTAACCTTCTAGATCTTTGTACATTGTCCAGAACAAGTAGGCACCAGTTTGTCAGAAATAATATGAGTGATTGTCTTCTTGCTGCACATTGTGCATTTACTTTAGATATATCCAGAAGTTCTTTTGTTGATATTCTATGTTTAGAGCCTGGTCCGGTGCTTCAAAAAAAACTTTCGACTCTCCAACTTTTCGACACTTTTTGACTGCGCACCCTACACAAAGATTTTCATCTTTATTGAGCAAATCCTCATATGATATGTTCCACAATAACCATCCTAGTAACCATCCCCTCCTTCAATGCATGGAGCTGTCATTGCTGCTATACATACATATACTAAATTAACAGAAGGTATCTGTGTTTCTACAAATATTTCTGCTTGGACAGGATTATAGAATCACTTTCACTATAGAGGCCTGTACT
This sequence comes from Engystomops pustulosus, assembly GCF_040894005.1. NCBI lineage: Eukaryota > Metazoa > Chordata > Amphibia > Anura > Leptodactylidae > Engystomops > Engystomops pustulosus. Next base: position 92,342,205 of record NC_092414.1, on the reverse strand, counting down.
CTACTGTTTTCAATCAAATGTTTTCTGAAAAAGAAAAACACATGAGGGTTTTTGTTATCATAGTTATCTATGAGATACAAGTTCCTGCATCCCCGCAGGACTACAGCTCCATTCTGTAATGATGTTTTCCATGCAGAACTGACTGAATATATTCCTCTAAAAAGAAGCTTTAGGCCACATTTCCATTTACCATGGGGGTTTAGAAAACAGCTTAAATTGGAGTAGAGAAATGGGCGAACAAGTGAAGAACATTGTGCTTATTTATGTGGTATGGTAAGGTTTGTTTACTATGGCTGATATATATTGCCCTTATGGGCCTGAATGTGGTGCAGCCTTTACACAGCTAATCACTAGTAATATAAGAGTTATATTGAACCACTGTCCCCATCTGATACTAAGCATAGGTCATCAGTCTAAAACCGCTGTAAAATACCTGATTACAATATATTTGTATCTATTATCTAACCAAATGTTCAGAAATTTGTTTTACTACACTTGTCCATGCTAATAGGATGAAATAGAGGTGGACAGAACAAACTAAAGGAAAACTTTTTTGTGCCATTAAAATGAGCATCTAACAATTCAGTGTTGCTCTTTTTCAATTATTTAAGATTGTGAAGACAATTTAAGTAAAGGTGACTAATTATGTGCAATATTATGTGACTTTCAGATTGCCGTTATAACAAATCTGTTAATCCTCCTATTTTTGTTCCTCTTTTGTGTAGTCCTTTCAGATTTTTATGTACATTAGTATATCAGCCTAAGAGAATTATTTTTAGCTTTGCAATCAGAATGTACTAGAAGAGTAAGGTAATCTGTAATGAAAGGGCTTATTCTGAATACTGTTTCAAAACCAGTAGCATACCTAATTTTATCATGTAAATTTATCCAATATCTACAATGCAGTGAATAATGCAAAGGTTTCATTTAAATATAAACTCATTTCCAGAGTTTTGTATGACATTTTGTAGGTCATGAAGGTCCCGTCCATGATATTTTAGGAAGCCTAAATGTTTCAAACCATACAATAGGTTACAAAAACAGAGTTTGTGAACTTTAAAAAGTATCACATGTAAAAAAGAAGCTGTTATGGATGCTTTATAACAATTATAAATGGAGACCCAACCTTCCTGGGTACAATGTAGTAAGGAAGGAAAGGAAATCTACCATCAAAATAATGCATGGATAAACCAGGGGCACTTACATACAGACCCAAGCACAATGACTGTGGTTATCTTATTATATTTGTTATCTATGGCCTTCCTTCTAAAATCAAATGTTAAAATTATGCTAATGAGCCCAATGGCTACTGGAGCAGTTCCCAGAGCCCCTGCTCTGGCTTATAAGGGTTTTGAGTCCTTTTTTAAGCATGAGCCATGTGTCATCAAAATCCCTTCTATATCACATTTCATGGCTTCCGATTTAAGTGTGGTGTTGGAAAAGTCTACTTTGTGCTGTGTAGGGAAGGACTATATGGCTGCCTTTATGTCTGATACACATAGGGAATTGTTCAATAGATTGTCGTTTAACCTCCAGGACTATTGTTGTAGATTTCCTTTAGACACAGAAGTGAACTCGTCATGAAAAATGTCACATATATATTCGGTCTCATATGGCACGGAAATACGGGACTGGATAAATCACACGTTCATGTGAATGTAGCCTAAGTTGTATATTTTAAGTCTTCATTTTAACAGGGATGTCAACGTTCAGCAAATAATTGATATTGTTTGTGTAATGGAAAGTTTGGATTAGTAGAAAAGTCCAAAGAGAATGTTATGAGGCATGCACCTGTGCTGCGAATCTACCAACAAGAGGACATCCTAGCAAATAATTGTGTTGGGTCACTATATTGTCAACGTTTGTAATAATCATTTCTAAAGTAGTTTATACTTTATATACAATGATATGATATAATACTATTTCAACCACATAATATTTCTGAACAATATTACTCAAAAGTAATTTTATATCCAAGTTGATTTGTACATTACATTTCAGACAATGAACTTAATACAATTTACAAAATTTAAGTAGGTTTGAAAGAATTTTATGGCTTCCTGTGATAGTACATGCATGTACTATCTGTTTACAGGGCTGTTGTAATCTGTCTACCAAGTGGTAACTGCCTTGCATTTATGTTTCTCTATGTGCAATAACTTAAGACGTGAAAAAAATGTTTTTCTGTCAATCTAGTAAGTTTTAACCAAGATAGGTAACTGGCTAAGCAAGATTATGTATTCTGCTTTTGTTATTTCACTAAAAATTAATTCCAATGAGATATAAATGCCGTACCTATAAATTACAGTACTATATGTCACAGCTTTCTGAATGGGTTCTTGTTGCGTTGTTCTGGGCATGCAAACAATATCCAAGGCTGCTCTACATAGAGCTGCTATTGAAAGCTTGCCTTGCAGAGTAGTGTTGAATGGTTTGGGTGAAATATGGGTTTTAGAAGCTTGTCCGGATATTGGAGGATGATAAAATAAAATTGTAGAATAAAAAAATAAAATGCTGCTTACTCCAGTGCGCTAGAAAACGGAATGGTTGGTGGTGAGTGGACCTTCCCAGCACTGTTTGTGGGAGAGTAGGGAGCAAGAATGACAGTGAGGGAAACAAGACATTTAATTAATTGACGTTTCCAAAACTGTGTGAAGTAGGGAGTATATTTCCAGAATGGAAAGGTCAGGTGAAGTTGAAACATTGGTCAATTACATTGCATAGTTCTATTGGTTTATCTTCAACCTGCTCAACCTCTTTTGTGCAAAGCCTCCACCTCCCCCTATTCAAAACAGCACGGGTATCTCAGCCACTGGTTATGGGGCAGCCACTAATGCTCTATGATAACTCTCCTAGCTGGCCATCTACCTGCCCCTGACCCTGCTGCAGAGTTCCCAGATACCCAACAACTTATATTACAGGATGAGGATGTGGATAGTGAACTATCATAGGCCATCTACCATTATGATAATGACTGATGATGGTTTGCTACCAACCACCCTGCTCAGGGCTGAGCACATAAAGGCCGGCCCAGAGGATCTAAGTGTGTGGTATTTTTGAAGCAATTTTCAAAATACAAAATATTCATTTGCAGCTAGTCCATGAAGCAAGCAACTATCTGAGATTTCTCTACAAAACCTAATCTATTTTCAAAAAAATAATTTTCCCATGCCAGGTGTTCACATCCTGCTGCTGCTCACCTATCTGCACTGCAGAGGAACATTTGCCTTCCCACTGACTGCTTTGAATGTGATTCGACTTGGTATATTCTGGAAAGAGTGTGTGAGAAGAAGTAGGCAATAGTTGAGTTCCAGCTCCAGAATGCCTGGGCCTCCATGAGGTACAATTGTGCAGTGCTGCACTGTTTCCAATATGTCGCTAATATAGTCAGTGCTGATAACGGAATTTGTCATCACTACCATCCAAATATTCTGTCTGTTAGAAAAAAAGCTCTTCATGATGGAGCATGTGATGGCACAGGAGGAAGAATAGTAGGAACAAGTGTCAGGCCAGTCCACACATGGCTTGCAGGGTCGGTTGCTGTCCAAGGAGAAGGAAGAGGAGGAAGAGTTTCCTTACAGCAAGGTGACCCAGTGCAGCTCATGGGCACAATGCTAATCATACTATGCTAATCACTACTACAACCAAACAGTAGCTTAGGGCAGTTCTTCACAGTGCCCTAAAAGGTCAATTATTTAGGATTACCACTCTTTCCTTAAAGGGAACCTGTCACCAGGAGACCCATTTTTAGCACTCCCCCAGTCCCCACAGAGCATAGTACATACGCTGCCAAAGTGTTTTTGTATTAAAAATTGGTTTTACAGAAAAAAATATATGTTATATTGTACCTTTCATTAGCATCTGCTGTGTGACTAGGCAGTTGCCAATTGGGAGGGGCTGGAAAGGAGCAGCCATGACAGAAAACTGGCACAGACACTTCTTAAAAACATTTCCAAACTCCAAAGACCTTCTTTTCAGTGCAAAGTATGACAGAAAACTGGTGCAACCAGTTTAATAGTTCTAGGCCGCTGCCTTAGTTGCTCTTTTCACTGCACATAAAATACACATTAAAATTGGGAGCTTGAAAGCTCCCAATTTTATCTACAGTGAATTTTTAAACATGTTATTTTCAGCTTTATGGCAGATGAAGCACATAAATCTCCCTGTCTCCACCAGTTTCTGACCCGCACCCACCGGTCAGTCCTGGGCCGGTCTGGGGCCGGTCCGGAGCTGATCCGGGCCTCCCGCACTCCCTCCCTACAATTTTTGATTTAATGTATAGTACCTGCATCGTACGATCGTTCGATGCAGGTACTATTGATTAGTACACAGACGCAGCGCAGCACCGCTGCTTCTGCGTCTGTGTATACAGGCAGCTACACAGGTCGCGCAATTGACGTCATTGCGCGACCTGTGTAGCGTGGAGGAGAGCTGACACTTACCAGACGTCAGCTGTCCGGCCCTCCCTGCAGCTCCGCGGCTTGGTGTAAGAGGCGCGGAGTAGTGACATCCCTATCCCGCGCCTCTACACCAAGCCACCGAAGACCGGACAGGAAAGACAGGAAGATACCTGCGCCAAGAGGTGAGTATTATGTTTTTTTTTTTTAATTATAGGAAGGGGGACATTAATTACATGTCTGGGGCAGGGGGGGGCATTATTCTGTATCTGGGGCCGGCAGGGGGCATTAATTATATGGCGGAGGCATTATTCTATATCTGGGGCTGGCAGGGGGCATTATTTATGTGTCTGCGGTGGGGGGGCATTATTGTATATCTGGGGCTGGCAGGGGGCATTTACGGAATGGACCTTTTTCTTTGCACACCACTCTGTTGCTTTAGTCTATGTAAATGGTTTATGGTGTGGGTCCCATTGGAAATAGACCTTATTTGTTGAGCCTACTCTTAGTTTGGTCTGCGGTGGGGGCATTATTGTATATCTGGGGCTGGCAATGGGCATTATTTATGTGTCTCGGGTGGGGGGGGGCATTATTGTATATCTGGGGCTGGCAGGGGGCATTATTTATGTGTCTGGGGTGGGCATTATTGTATACCTGGGGCTGGCATGGGGCATTATTTATGTGTCTGGTGTGGGGGGCATTATTGTATATCTGGGGCTGGTAGGGGGCATTATTCATGTGTCTGGGGTGGGGGGGGGCATTATTGTATATCTGGGGCTGGCAGGGGGCATTAATTATATGGAGGGGGGCATTATTGTATATCTGGGGCTGGCAGTGGGCATTAATTATATGTCTGGGGCGGGCAGGGAGCATTAATTATATGATGGAGGCATTATTGTATATCTGGGGCAGGCAAAGGGCATTAATTCTATGTCTCGGGCAGGGGGCGCATTAATTATAAGTCTGGGGCGGGCAGGGGGCATTTATTCTATGTCTGGGGTAGGCTGGGGCCATTCATTCTATGTCTGGGGTAGGCTGGGGCCATTCATTCTATGTCTGGGGTAGGCTGGGGCCATTCATTCTATGTCTGGGGTAGGTTGGGGCCATTAATTCTATGTCTGGGGTAGGCTGGGGGCATAAATTCTATGTCTGGGCTAGGTTGGGGGCATCAATTCTATGTCTGGGGTAGGCTGGGGACATTCATTCTATGTCTGGGGTAGGCTGGGACCATTCATTCTATGTCTGGGGTAGGCTGGGACCATTCATTCTATGTCTGGGGTAGGAGAGAAAGAAGAAATAAATTACCCTTACCATTACAGTATGTTACATTATGGGGCACTATTTGTGTGGTACTAATATTTCAGGGGGCTCTATTACAGTATTTGGGGCACACAATTGGTGGTAGCAGAAGAAGGGACAGTTAAGGGACAATGGGAAAGTGCAGAACATAAGACGTCTGTGTGGTAAACTCTGCAGGAAAGCTGTGTACCTGGAGGAAGAGACAAGGTGATGGTGGAACTAATGGAGAAGATGAGGAACGAGTACAATCCGAGGACACGTCACCTGATGTCACTGGATGTAATAGGTGAGGATCTCATGTGTTTTCTGTAGCTGTATTTGATAAATACTGATTTTTTTCATGTTCGCTTCTGTGTATATATGTATATATAGTATTATAGTAGTTATATTCTTGTACATAGGGGGCAGTATTATAGTAGTTATATTCCTGTACATAGGGGGCAGTATTATAGTAGTTATATTCCTGTACATAGGGGGAAGTATTATAGTAGTTATATTCTTGTACATAGGGGGCAGTATTATAGTAGTTATATTCTTGTATATAGGGGGCAGTATTATAGTAATTGGCTTGTATATGGGAGAAGGTATTCTAGTAGTTTTATTTTGTATATAGAAGGCAGGATATAATGTGTTACTCTAAATGTGTTATTGCAGCATTATTCTTGTACATAGGAGGCAGTATCAATATATTGTTTCTCTAAATTGTACATGTATGGCACAGGGGAAAGGTATTTAAGGCTTATCGGGTCGTGTGTTTGCATCATTTACTGATCGACAGGTCACATTTCTTGCACATTACATTCACTTACAAGCAAAAGATGTTCTTGTTTTGCATTAAGGCCACCTACCAACAATTTGTCTGTTATAACCCCACCCACATTATCTGACCACACCAACTTGTTATGACTCCGCCATAAAATAGGGCCACTTTTATAGTTTTTTCCAGGGCCATTTTAAATTCCCAGTCCGCCCCTGCCCGCACACCATTTTTGTGTCTTGGGGGGCAGGTGTGCTGGGAACAGGGAGGATGGATGGTGGTCAGGGGCGTGAATATGAAGCCCGCCACATTTACTATATCACTATAGAGAAAAACTCAGTTAAGACCTGGTCTACAGGTTGGAAATTGCTGAGTTTTTGCCCATATTCACTAAGAGGCTGGGAGCCAGTGTGTGTGTGTGGGGGGGGGGACCTTAAGACTGACTTGCATCTTTTACATTGCAGTATATGGTATATAACATGAAAAAAATGATTCAAAATGTTAATTTATTCTTACCTAATTTTGGCAAAGAATATGAAACTTTGAAATAATCCTCATAGAACTCCAAAAGCCTTTTTGTAATATTAAGAGCATAGTCCCCAGATCCTCTTCTGACTGCATCCGGTCTTGCATATAACCTCACCTAAACAAAAGAAAACAGACTACCAGTTTAGAAGATTAGACTTGTAATAGGAGTGAAAACAGTAATGTCCAGACACTTATATAAATACAAGATAACATTGCTGTTTTTTTTTTTAAAGAAAGATTCATCCCTACACTATATTATAATAAAATGTTTTTTTTTCCTTGGCTACACAAAAGATTTATGCCATTTTGAAGTCAAGGAGATATTGCAAAGAAATGACTCACATGTGTTTGCAAAAGATATGATGCTACACTGTATTAGCAAAATGGATGTCAATTTTATATGCAGGTAGAGTGTGCGGGACACTCAAAAAGCAAACATTTATTATTGAAGATTTTTTTTCTTTTCCTGTTGCATAAAAATAATACTTGTCGGAATATAAAACTGCAGCATGGCTCTTCTGATGTCTCCTCTGTACGTGTTATTTATATAGACCTAAACTGCTGCATGATATAAACCTTGTTGAAGTTATTTTCTCAACAGACAATTAATATTGCAGATATATTACCGCTGCGCACTGCTAAATATCCTTGTTCTTTTCTCTATACTTTTAAATACTCTAGTTTTAACTTAAATACTATAATAAAATGCTGAAAAAGTATTGTTATTTAAATTATTATCAATTATTCATGAAGAACTCATAAATAATGCTGTCAATGTGGAGAATAATTATAGTGAGCAGTTCTATTCACTAGGCAAAATGCTAGCTTTATTCCACAAAAATACACATTTACATAAAATTTGGTTCTTTAAAGAATAGCTGAGATGAAAAACAAAGTAATATGACTCTGTGCTATGATTTCTAATGGGTAGAACCTTTCTCTTTACATTCTTTTTGACATGTAATGAGGCAAGCTTATAACCCCAAGACACCATCACTATACAATTACTATGCTATATCTAAAACAAAAGCACTTTATTGTTTTATTTCTTATTCTGTGTCTAACATTTGGTTTAGAAATGCCAGTTTTGGGTTCAATGAGAAAACTAAATTGGATATAAAGGTGCTTGATCAGTTTGGTAAAAATATTGGTCACAGAGGAATGCAGTGCTTCTGGGCCCTAGCGAAGATCACTTATGGAATGGAATCATTCCTTATCTACAGATGCAAAATGATCATTGACATTATCACAAAAATGTTAAAGAAATGGGATTATAGAAACATCAAGTCCTCACATTTATTCTTTCTAAGAGGCTCCGGTATATACACGGTGACCAATGAGACCACCAGTGATCTGCTGCTTATATAAGAGTCTAGCAACAAATGTTTGATTCCCAGCAGCAATGATTCAATGCAAACTAAGTATTACACGTTCCTTTTCCTAAAAATTGGGCTGTCTATGTGATGAATATACATGCTAAGGTGTCCTCAGTCAGAGTTACTCTCTCTATCTAGCGGCAATGTAAGCTTCTAATTGACTGACGAGGATTTTATTGACCCGGAATAAAGAACATTTGGAAATTAGTTTTCTAAATCTCACAACTCCTTAAAAAATATCCAGTTATCAGATATCATGCAGACCTTTGAAGGAAGGCATAAGAGTCAAATTCTGTGTACATGCCGTATCCAGGGTCGAACTGGGGGGCAAGGGCCCACCAGTGAAATTGATTCTGGGGGCCCACTTTCTGCTACATGGACATGTTAAGTATAGGATATCTTACAAATACAACTGTCTTGGCCTCCACATTATTGCAAAGTGAGCTTTCCTATTATTTAGCACCAAACATGGTATTTGGTGGATTAAGGGGTTGTCCATGGGCTGAAAAACATGTCTCCTTTCTCCTTATAACAGTGACAAGCCTGACCATTGGTTGTACTTGGTATTGCAATCAAGCTCCATTCATTTCTATGTCTGAGCTGCAATACTTGTAAAAACCGTGCTATTTTTGACTGTAAGCTCTTGCGCTATCCCCTCATCTTCATAGACTGTAAGCTCTTGTGTCACCCCCTCATCCTCATAGACTGTAAGCTCTTGTGTCACCCCCTCATCCTCATAGACTGTAAGCTCTTGTGCTATCCCCATATCCTCATAGACTGTAAGCTCTTGTGTCACCCCCCTTATCCTCATAGACTGTAAGCTTTTGTATCACCCCCTCATCCTCATAGACTGTAAGCTTTTGTGTCACCCCCTCATCCTCATAGACTGTAAGCTCTTGTGCTATCCCCATATCCTCATAGACTGTAAGCTCTTGTGTCACCCCCCTTATCCTCATAGACTGTAAGCTTTTGTGTCACCCCCTCATCCTCATAGACTGTAAGCTTTTGTGTCACCCCCTCATCCTCATAGACTGTAAGCTCTTGTGTCATCCCCTCATAATAATTCTTTATGTATATGGTACACGCAGATTACGCAGCGCTGTACAGAGTTTAACAAATCGGTCCCTGTCCCCATGGGGCTAACAATCTAATCAACCTACCAGTATGTTTTGGAGTGTGGAAGGAAGCCCGGAGGACTCGGAGGAAACCCACACAAAAATAGAGAGAACATACAAACTCTTTGCAGATGTTGACCCTGGGAAGATTATAAAATCCATCATGATACATCCATCAGGAACATTTCTCGTAGATCCAGGCACTGTGACTGTGGTAATCTTCTTAAATTTCTTATCCATGGCCTCCTTCTTTCTTACATCCACTTTGAAATTGCTAATCACCCTCAGGAATCCTGGTTGTCACCAGAGCCTCTCTGTGCTGCAGATTCAAAGGCTGTTGCATTGTGAAGGAGCACTTTCCCTCCTACTGTGAGATGCTGAAAGTGAGATGCAGTAAGATTACATCAGGCAGAGGGAGAAGAAAGTGCTAGAGCAGAGAGGGAGGATGGGACAGTGTAACTGCCTGTGAAGCTGCAGCACAGAAGGGCTTGGGTAACACCCCAGGAGCACTTCTGGATCATTAGCATAATTTTAAACATTGATTTAGAAGGAACAAGGCCACAAATAACAAATAAAAGAAGATTACAACTTCGTCTCAGTGCCTGGATCTATTATTAAGGCTACATTCACACAAACATATACGTCCCGTGTAGTCATCTATGGTGCCTGAGTATTGAGCCATGGCGTCAAAAAAGATAGAACATGCTCTAACTTTGTAAGAATGGCCGTGCGGCGCTATTCTCTATGGAGAAGGGAGAGGTGAGCTCCTCCTTTCTTCTCTCTAGCGTGCTAACGTGTGCCTGCCCAGCCGTAGACATGTGGGAATCCTTTACATTGACACTTGCATTCCCATAGAAGTGGCAATATAAAAACGATGAATGCTACACAGGTGTCATTTAACATCATCGTAAAAATTAAACACAGTAGCACAATTTTTAATTCTTCATAAGACAGCTCCCCTTTCTTTTGTTGGTCAGTACGATCAGGGTGATATAAACATTTTTACTTCTAAACAATAAAAAAGTATTTTATATTACCATTTTCTAACATCTGTTTTTTTATACAGAGTTAAGATAATTTTTGTGGGACAAAGTAATGTGTGTATTTATAACATTTTGTGTAATGTACATCATTTCATTTGCTTTTTATTCAAGTATTTGTTGAAATGATGAAAAACATGCCTTTAAGGCTACATTTACACAACCGTTGGGGGACTTCTGTATGGCCGCAAGCTTGCTGCTGTATATACGTCCCCCATAGGCCGGCAATCGGCGCACAAAGGAGTACGGTGCAGCACATGTGCAGAGTACAACATGGTACCCAGGGAAAAGATAGGACATGTCCTATCTCTCCCCATATTAAGGTGCCGTGCACCATGTTTCTCTATGGAGAGGGGCGAGCAGCGCTCACCCCTTCCTCCTCTCCCGTGCCCCATGTTTCTCTATGGAGAGGGGCGAGCAGTGTTCACCCCTTCCTCCTCTCCAGTGCACTGTATGCCCGCACACGTTCGTGTGAATGTAGCCTTAGACAATCTGCAGAGGAGGGAGGCACATAGGTAAGAAGGGGTTAAAGTAAAGCTATAGAAATTTAAACTGGGCTGAAGAACTACAACTCTCAGCAGTTCTGTCAGCTGCTGGGAGTTGTAGTTCTAAGATGTGTAATTACTAATATGAATTGTAATGCACTTTTATTCCTGTACATACCTAGTGCTGGGTGCAGGTGGCCTCTGTACAGGTTTGCAGCTTTCCCTTCCTCATGGAGGTCCCTCCGCCGCGCACAGCAGGGTTAGGTGGGGCCTGCTGAGGGCAGGCTGTGCTGAAACATCAGGCCCCTTCTGATTGGTGGCTGCAGCTGCCTGTCAGGACCAGGGGGTGGGCCGAAGCCTCTGCTCAGCAGCTCCAGGGCTGGGAATACTTTAGCCCGGCTGCTCCCGGTGCAGTGCAGGCAGTGCATTAACACTTTAATCACTTGCTGGTTGGAGCAGACCCCGGAGTGTCTGCACGGGGGCAGTGAGGTGTAACATTCTCACAGCTTCTCTCACTGCCCCAGCCTTGTGGGAAGATGAGAGACTGCAGCTAAGTGTGCTGCCTGCTCTCTGACCTCCAGCACTCCGGAGGCAGAGGCTGTAATCAGTGACAGTCCTGCTGGGATCACTGTCTCTGCCTGCTTTCAGGCTCCCTCAGTCCCAGACCACGGAGAGCAGGCTGGCTGACATTTATACATGCCTATAGCACTGCATCAGTGGCATATGATAATGAGGGGGGTTCCCGGTGGCCCAGTCCGAACCTGGCCGTATCTACTTTGAATTTGCAAAGTACAGTATGTTTGCATAAGAGTCATATATAATGCTGTCAGAATCCTCAGACTTGTGACTCTGTGACTTGACTCAGTGTACTGGAACATGTATCCAACCTGATCCGATACCCTGAACATCAGTCTGAACTGGAACTTGTATTTAAGTCGTTATCCGGCCAGTCAGTACCCTGAACCCGATCTCAACTCGTACCTGTATCTGAGATGATATCCAGCCTTAGCTGATTTAGCTTCATTTATTAAAATATAACATGGATAAACATACCTGCATATATGCAGTGTTATACAGGTTCATAACAGTCCTTAAAGTCATACAGGTAATAGTTATCCATTCCACACAAATTGGTTTAAAGAGACATAACCTGGTACATAGGGACAGCACACATATTCCACACACAGGAGTTGGGATTTGATTGATTATTGTTGTCCTGCTATAGCCAGTACCCTGTATCCCAGTCTTAACTAGAACTCCTGTTTGATGAGAAACCCTGTTTCGTACCTGATCCAGAACCATGAAGTCTCAACCTTATTCAAAACTCTGACCTGGACTCCTGTTTGCTGCCTTATCCTGAATCCTGAACCTGTACCTAAACCTTGTATCCTGTCTAAACCACAACTTGGTCCAGAAACTTTGCATTCCTGCCTGATTCAGAAATCCTGAACCCCAACTTGATCCAGAACCCCAAACCGTGTATCCTGCCTGAACTGGAATCCCGAACCTGTACTCTGAGCCCTGTTTCAGAATCTGTTCCTGATACTCATGTGTCTGCACATTTATCTGAAACACTAACATCATGCAATGTTTCTTTTACTATACAAACAAGAACCCTTAGCCTATCTGCGCAAAAGGTACAATGGCTACTGGATTTACCTAGCTATAACTATGCTGCAATTCTGCTATGGAACAAACTAGCTATATTCAGCTGGTAGCTGTTGTGTTCTCAAACTGATTTTTTTTTGCTGCTACATAGGGACAGAGATCATTGACATAGTTGTAAATTGTTGGTCAAAGAAGCATTCACTGGTGACTATAAAAGGTTTGCAAGTACCATAAACAATAACAATCTAATTTTTAGGCAACAATGTTGATATGATGAAAGGCACAGGAGAGCCGCGTGAAGACCGGAGTCGCGCGCCGAGGGAGCAGCTGCCTGCAGGTGAGTATATATTTTATTATTTTTCATGTACTTTAATTAATTAAATGTGGCTAATAAGTGTGTGGGGAGGTGTCGTGTTATACTGGGAGGGGGGGTACTGTATGTATTATATGGGACTAGAAAACGTTTAATACTGCGAGGGGGGGGCGCTATATATATCATATGGGGGCATAATTATTTTATCCTGGGGGGGGAGTGATGGAATGCTATATATATTATTTGGGGCTATAATTACTTTATACTAGGGGGGGGTGCTGTATATATTATATGGGGCCATAATTATTTTATACTGGGGGGCATTCAGTATATATTATATGGGGCCATAATTATTTTATACTGGGGGGGATGCTATATACATTATTTGGGGCTATAATTATTTTATACTGGGGGGGATTCAGTATATGTTATATGGGGCCAGAATCATTTTATACTGGGGGTGCTGTATATATTATATATCACTAAGCTGGGGGCTGTATATGGGATACAGTATATTACTAAGCTGGGGGGTTGTATATGGGATACAGTATATTACTAAGCTGGGAGGATGTATATGGGATACAGTATATTACTAAGCTGGGGGGCTGTATACGGAATACAAGTATATTACTAAGCTGGGGGGCTGTATATGGGATACAGTATATTACTAAGCTGGGGGGCTGTATATGGGGTACAGTATATTACTAAGCTGGGGGGTCTGTATATCGGGTACAGTATATTACTAAGCTGCAGGGGCTGTATATGGGATACAGTATATTACTAAACTGGGGGGCTGTATATGGGATACAGTATATTACTAAGCTGGGGGGATGTATATGGGATACAGTATATTACTTAGCTGCAGGGGCTGTATATGGAATACAGTATATTACTAAGCTGGGAGGGGACTGTATATGTGGGGCAAGATTTTATTTAAGCTGTAGGGGATCTGTATATGGGAGCTGTATATAATTTAAGTGGGGGGTGAATAAATATATGAGAGCAGGACTATATAAAAATAAATTTTATATATATATATATATATATATATCTTCATTAGGGGGTGCTATATATTTGATCAGGTTTGCACTGTAAACTCATGTAACATAATAACAGGGTGGGATATATTAGTTATAGGATACAATATATTACTTTGCATCATGTAAACCAAATGTTGGGGGGGTCTGTATTAATAAATTGGGGGTGTTGTATATTGATTGGTGCTTAGCATGCTATAATTCCAGTAGACTATATATATATATATATATATATATATATATAATGAAGGGATGTTTTGTGTGTGGGGAGAGTGTGATCAATTGTGTTGTGAGAGGTATATATTATTTAGGAGCACAGTGTTGTTATCCAGGAGACTTTATACGGTAAGTGACTGTGGTATTTTTAGGGACGCCGGGTGGAGATGCTGCACGGAGCTGAAGATATCCGGCTGTGAACTCAGCAGTGATACGTCATGCATTGGAGAACCCGGAATAAAGTCCTCCTGATGGAACAGATTGTCATCTATAAGGTACTAGATGTCACTAATGCCTCTCAGATCCTGTAGTCAGTCACACAGTGTCAGTGCGCTGTCTGTAGGGTTGTTAATTGTTAGTAAAGTTTAAGGATTTACTTAACAGGGAGTGGTCAGGAGTGGGGGGGGGGGGGGCAGCATTTTAATATTCGCCTCAGGCAGCAAATATGCTAGAATCGGCCCTGGGTATGAATACCTGTGCAGCCCATTGAAGATTCTGGTAACACCATACAACTATGTTGTTTTAGTTAGGAGAACACATAGCTACTGCATCTGTAATAAATAAACTAAATACAAACTTTGCTGAAAAGGTGTAAAGAATAATTTACAGTTTCTTTCCATAAATGATTCAGAATTTCAGATTAGCCTTCTCATTTCTTGAACTAAGGAGGAGTTATAATCTAATAGCTATTTATAGATACGAAGGTTTTTTGGGCTATGCTGGAGAAGGGCATTCTAGAAAATCATGCACTGTATTTGTGAAACCAAAGGTGGCAATCGCCACGTCCCCACTGTGAGTATATATACAATTTACAACATAAATAAATGGAACATGGCAAGATGGTTTCTAAATACGAACTAGAAATAAATATTGGAAGACACAATGGGGAGAAATTTTTAATTCACTTTGGCCAGACTCCTAGCATCACTCATGTCAAAAAAACACAATCACCACATTCATCAAGGATTTTAGACCTTTTTTGACACATTTCCAAATAATGGGATGTGGCCTCTGGGAAAATAAGTCACGTTTCAAAATAAGGTGTTGTGGGCATGCATCAAATAAATATATTCCATAGCACACATACTAGACCAACTAAAAGAAGATCTAAAGTAGGACAGGCATACACTGTGCCAGAATTATCATCATGGTGATATGGCAAAAGATTAGTGTTGTCTAACTCTGCTCTGGTATACACAATGATATACTTCCCCAATGATAGCAGATATACAAGCATAATGTACAGTACTACCGGTATTTACTTTGTAATTTCTTTGCTGAAATAATAAACATAAGCATTTTAAAGTCATTTAAATTTTTATAATCTACTTTTTTTTGTGGCTGTAATTAAAGTATGATTGAATATTCATTCAGTATACAGCCATAACTTCTATTGCAAATTTTATACAATATATATGTCGTCTGCAGAAAAAATTACAGATCTTGGGGGATCGAGTTTACTGCTGTGTCGCCTTTGTACATTGTGCTTTTATATACGCAACTTAGTATTTTTGATGTTCACATAAAATACTATATGAAATACAGTAGAAAGGGTTTTTCATCTGTTTTACTGAATCATGTAGATGTGAAACAAGAATATAAACCTGATGTTGGGATGTTTTTATCTAATCCCAAATAATTTTAGATTTTACTCACAGTGTAATGTGTTCAATAACATAATGTAAAATGATGAACAGAACAGTTACAATTTATTATAGATCTTCATTCACACCTTTGTGAATAGAACAAAGACCCTGAATGCTGAATATAAATATTACAGGAAGTGTAACAACAATCACTATCCTACTTTTGTTCAAATCATTATTCAACAATTCATTGCCTGGAAATGTACCTAATCAGAATGATCTATAATCAAGAAAAATGTTAAAGGGGGGGTATTATTAGTTGTCTTTTCATCTTATTAAGTGGTTCTTATCACTGTGCTGAATCCATTCCAAAAAAGGGGCAGCACAGGATACAACACAGGAATATGATCTTAGGATAAAACCTCTGCTCGCTACCCATTTATAGAACTATGCAAACAACAAGTAGGGAGTGGGTAAGTGGGGGAATGGGAAAGCTGCATTAAAATCCATATTACTTATGTAACCGCTTAACAAAATACTGCATTAATAAAACATCAAAAAAAGATAAGCCGTAAAATGGATGCACTTAGAACTAAAGTACGTACAGATGGTTACCGACTTAAGAACAGTCGATTTGCAGGTTACCCCTAGTTACAGATGGACATCTCTGTCCACTGTGACCTCTGGTGAAGCTCCATGGATGCTGTACTTTAGTCCCAGACTGCAATGATCAGCTGTAAGGTGTCTGTAATGAAGTAATATTGATAATCCTTGGTCCCATGACAGCACAAAATTTTGAAAATCTAATTGTTACAGGGAGAAAAAAAAGTGTCTGCAGCTACAATTATAAAATATACCTTATATACTCGAGTATAAGCCTAGTTTTTCAGCACAAAAAATGTGCTGAAAAACCCAAACTCGGCTTATACTCGAGTCAAAAAAATATATATCTAAACTCACCTTTCCGGCAACCCCTGTATATCTTCTGTGCGATCTGTCCGGCAGCGGCGGCAGGCTATATACACTGGGGCAGGGTCTGGCAGGCTATATACACTGGGGCAGGGTCCTGTAGGCTATATACACTGGGACAGGGTCCTGCAGGCTATATACACTGGGACAGGGGCTGGCTGGCTATATACTGGGGAAGCTGTGACCAATGCATTTCCAACCCTCGGCTTATACTCGAGTCAATAGGTTTTCCCAGTATTTTGTGGTAAAATTAGGGGCCTCGGCTTATACTTGGGTCGGCTTATACTCGAGTATATACGGTATCTGTTCTGACTTGCATAAAAACTCAACTTAAGAACAGACTTAAAGAACCTATCTTGTATGTAATCCGGGAACTGCCTATTGCGGTGGTTCTCAACCTTTCTAATGCTGTGACCCCGCAATACAGTTCCTCATGTTGCGATGACCCCAAACCATGTACAAGAATATTGTATATGCAATAAAATTGTGGCTCCAATGGCTTTAGGGGACCCCTGTGTTTTGATCGTTCAACCCCAGCCGGGGTCTCGACCCACAGGTTGAGAACCACTGGCCTATTGGATGCAGAGAATGGGTGCAGCTACCTTGCTGCTGTTAGCAATGATTGTGTAGCACTGGATGTCAATAAGCTATGAAATCATCTGATGTCAGTATGCAGTGCTCTATAGAGCTCTATCTTTAGTCAGCTACTCTGTAAGTAATGTGACAGCTGCAAAGAAAAACCTGTTGGAATTACCAAATGTCAGATTAAAAAACAGATAAAATAGTAATTAAAAAAAAATAATTCCTTAATTACTGTATATACATTTAACTTGTCTAGATTTCAGGAATGCCATTTACAGTATGGAATGGGCACAATTATTAAATACATAGATGTTAAAAATTTGGGGGAAATTATCAAACGATGCGCCAGTGCTTGCCCCTTTTCCTCCTATAACAATGTTGCAGAACTTCAGCCATTTGTAGTATAATATGAAGTTATCCAGCTTCCTGATTGGACACAAATACTATGTACAATATAAACCCAGACTTTGGTTTCCCTTCAAAGCACATTCTAATACCTCGAGACCTGATTGATATGCTCTTTACATTGACATTACCTCAATTAAGTCAACGTGTTTTATGACATAGCTGTAAAGCTGAAGGATGCAAAGCATTCAATCACGTGGAACCATACAAACCAACCTCATCTCACACATTGAACTAATACAACTCATACGTGTTAATTTATTTTGCGATCACTAATGAAAGGTTTATTTTTCACACCTACTAATCATCTTACTAAAGTTAAAGTGATAAAAGAAATTGAACATTTTATGGAGTACATGAAAAGATTTAATGAAAACAACCCTGCTAGATAGAAAAGTATGTGCTAAAGCAGATGATGAAAAACAAAGTCATAGAGAGCATCTTAATTTAACTCTCTGTAGGAGCTACTGACAGGAACACAAGCTTAAAGTTTCCTCTGTGTGGGACCAATGATCAGGAGCACCTGATGTTCATTAATGTTCATGGTTAAATTGCACTACAGACTTACCAAGTCAGCATCATTTGTTTGTGTATATACTTTTTATACTATTATAAAGCCTTAGACAAGTTAAATATCTGGGATGTCTTGAGTGGACTTCTTTCTTTTAAGTTAAACATGCATTTGTTTACCCAAAAAAGAGTCATATTTTTTTACAGAAATGAGACAAGTTTAGAGAGTACAGTGGGAGTGCAAATTTAGATTCCTCTGTGGTTAAAGTTACTGAGGGGAGTTATCCAGGGGTGTAACTACAGCGGTAGCAACCATAGCAGCTGCTATTGGGCCCCACAGTGTCAGGGAACCCCAGCATCTGGGGTGTTGAGTGTGTATATGCTGTATGTCTGTATATGGTATTGTATATATCTGTGTATTGTCTGTATGCTTGCATGTATGTGATATATATATGCTGTATATCTGTATATATGATGCATGGGTGTATATAGTACTGTATGTATGTGTGTATGTGGTTTGTGATTCTAACTTACATGTATGAGTTTGTAAATATGTATATTTTTTTTTAAGAGGGAAGGGTAGCCCCATTCAGAAATCTGCTATGGGGCTCTGCATCTCCTAGTTATGCCTCAGGATTTATCAAATACTGTTGTTCCCCCACCTCTTCGCTTGTGCTAAATATATAAAGAGGTTCCTCTTGATGTGTCCAGTGGATGGCCACAAGGGCAAAATAATTCTATGCCGGGGAACGCCTGGCGTAAAATTGTGCTTTAACCAGAAACTGATACTCTGCAGCCCATCACTGCCCACTACATGTCCTTCCATGTCATCTTCAGTTATGTTGAGCCAAGAGAAAAGGTATGGATGGCTTCATCTGTATGCTGATGGTACAGAGCAGCTATAGGCACTGTGCAAATGGTGTTGGAAGAGTTATAGTAGCAAAGCTTTTAATGTACAAAACATTTAAGGTAGTTTTAGTAAAAATAAAAGGGGCTTAGGTACTGTAAAAGTATATATCTTCAACCAATTTTTTTTTGTTTTACACCTTTAAAATACTGTAGTAACATTAGTGAAATATTCTAACATATATTTATAGTATGAATGCTCAGTTTTGCCTGTCTCATGCTTTTCTCATTATTCCACAATGAATTAACAGTGATTGAAATAAGTAACTGATGTCAACACTATGCCTAAAGGAAATAGAAGACTCTGGCAGGAATGATATTGCCAAAGGGAAAATACATATAAATGGAATCATACTTAGAGGGTTGCTTATACAAAATTTGAGATGTAGATTTTGTTTAATAAAACTTGGTATAGTGGGTAGAAACCCAGACATTACTCCTTCTGCTTAAACTCTAAAATTTAGCTCATCAAATGAAATATAAGGGTACAGAATATGAGAATTCTTGTGTCTGACTGCCAGCAGGAATGAGGGAAACACTTAGCTATTGCAGAGTTAGTGCATAAGCATCAAATTTTTTCTCCAGTGCCATGTCCATTGCAGTTATGGTTTTGATCCCCATTTTTCTTGTGTGTCCTGCAATTCATCCTGTAATCTACAGACAGATGCTTTTGTGTTCAACCTATGTTCAGTTTGGGCACAATCCCGCAAGAGCTTGTTGAAGGCCCAGAATACCATTTACAATCAAAATGGTATGTGTGTATGTGGGGGGGCACTGTCAGAACCCTCTGAATGGGATTAGGATTGAAGCTTCTGTGCTTGAAAACCACTCTCAGGCTATATTCACACTGTCGTTGCCCGCCCGTACCGTACCGTAGCGGGCAACGGCAGTGTACGGGGAGAGGAGGAGGAGGTGAGCGCAGCCCACCCCCGCCCCTCTCCATAGCAACCTATGGCGCACGGCGCAGTATTACGGGAAAAGATAGGACATGTCCTATCTTTTTCCCGGGTACGGAACGGTACGGTGCCGCACATGTGCTGCACCGTACTGCTCCCGTAGGGTGCCGTGCGCCCATGGAAGTGTATGGGGGATGTATATCGGCCGTATATACGGCGGCCATATATACGTCCCCATACGTTCGTGTGAATATAGCCTCAGGACTGCTTTTGATTGACAGCTACCTTACAGGATCTGTTTCCTGGGAAAACTGGGTTGTCATTTTGGATGAAAGTGAGAACACCCTCTTCCTACACCTCCTCAGTCTCCTCTCTTCCTACTCCATCTCAGTTTCCTTGGTCTTATTTTTCTTCTGCACATTTCACTCCTTTCATGTCAGATGTAGAGTCATATGATCCCATGCAAGTTGCAATGGGAGCTAGGGAACCTCAGTAAGTAGCATTTCAGGCTGGGGTTAAGAAAGAGCATAAACTTTATTAGCTAAATCAAATACCAAGCCTGCAAGGACCTTTATGGAATCCATACTAAACTGGATAAAGAAGACCTAATAACAGTAGTTTTTAAAGGCTGGTTAAACTGTCACAATAAAGATAGGGGTACAAGCCCTAAACTCACTAAGCCATGTCCACTACCTAACAAACCCTAGTGATCAAGGACTTCTAGTCAACAATCCCTACCATGATTGTGTGCGCAGGAAAGATGACAAGACATAGAGAGACAAACAAGATTATAATCAGACAAGAGAAGTCATGCAGAAACAGATAAAATTCAAGAGAATTGAATAGCAATATAAGTCAAATAACGTAGCAAGGTTTAGATACACAGTATAACAAAACAATAGCAAAAGACAAGAGCAATACATAAATGTTGGAAGACTAAATTACCTGGAAATCTGAAATCAAGAGTGGGCAGTGGGCATAAAAGGGAGTGCCTGGACACCGCCCTCAGCAGTAAACTGGATCAGCTGTCCATAACTACTTAAAGGGAACTATCAATTAAAAGCAGCCCTTGGAGAGATTTTCAAGTACAGAAGCCTGAAACCTGATCCCATTCAGAGAGTTCTGAGAGTCATTTGTGGTGACGCATCTACCTTGAGTATCGGCATATAGTAGTTCAACATGTCCCATTCTTAATTTCACCGTTATAGGCCAAAGCACATATTAGGTAGAAAAGTAGAACTAATGAATGTGGACTAGGCTTTAGTATGTAATCTGTTTTATGAATGTTTCTAAAACATGGTTAAGCCATTAGAGATGAGCAAACACACTCGTCCGAGCTTGATGCTCGTTCGACCATTAGCGTACTCGTAACTGTTTGCTGCTCAGACAAATACTTTGCCAGCTCGAGAAAATGGCATCTCCCGCCGTTTTGATTTTTGGCGGCCAGAAACAGAGCCAATCACAAGCCAGGAGCCTCTGCACTCCACCCAGCATGAGCTGGTACCCTTACACGTCGATAGCAGTGGTTGGCTGGCCTGATCAGGTGACCCTGGAATAGACTAGCCCCTGCCCGCGCTGCTCGGATCATTCTCTGTCTGGATGCCGCTAGGGAGAGAGCTGCTGCTGCTGCAGGGATAGTGTTAGGGTGTTATATTAGCTTAGTGTTAGGCAGGAGTGAGTCTACAAGAACCCAACAGCCCTTCTTAGGGCTACAATAGCGTTATATATTTTATTTTATTTTTATTTGCTTGTGGCTGGCCTTGCTGGCACTAGTAGTGCAACTAGTACCATATTGTGAGGAATTTGCAGGGAGACTTGGGAACGTTCTATTTAGCTCTTAGTGACACACATATCCACCTCAAACACCGAAGTGGGACAATTTATTAGGGGTTTGATTGAATTAGGCACAGTCTGCCGCTTTTTTTGTTTGACTTTAATTTTTTTTTCAAAACTAAAAGTCATCACAGGCAAAGCACACAATCCAGTTGTGTGCTGTCAGTGTAGGTTAGAAACTATCCATACAAGAATCCAACAGGCCTTCTTAGGGCTACAATAGCGTTATATATATATATATTTTTTTATTTGCTTGTGGCTGGCCTTGCTGGCACTAGTAGTGCAGCTAGTACCATATTGTGAGGAATTTGCAGGGAGACTTGGGAACGTTCTATTTAGATCTTAGTGACACACATATCCATCTCAAACACCTAAGTGGGACAATTTATTATGGGTTTGATTGAATTAGGCACAGTCTGCCGATTTTTTTTTTTTTTTAACTTTAATTTTTTTTTCAAAACTAAAAGTCATCACAGGCAAAGCAAAAAATCCAGTTGTGTGCTGTCAGTGTAGGTTACAAACTAGCCATAGCAATCATCCTCTTCTGTGGTTGCTGTGGGATTTCTTCTGATCGTTTGTTAAAAGAAAAAAAAAATACAAAAACATAAAAAAAACACAAAAAAACAAAATAAACACAAATTTTTACAGTTTACACATTAATTTTGAAAATGTTGAACCTGAGGGCTAGGGGTAGAGGACGAGGGCGTGGGCGTCCAACTACTGCAGGGGTCAGAGGCCGTGGTCCTGGGCGGGGTGAGACACCACCTGATGATGAGGGAGCAGGGGAACGCCGCAGAGCTACACTCCCTAGGTTCATGTCTCAAGTTACTGGGAGTCGTGGTAGAGCACTGTTGAGGCCAGAACAGTGCGAACAGGTGATGTCGTGGATTGCGGACAATGCTTCTAGCCATTTGTCCACCAGTCAGTCTTCCACGCAGTCCACCCATGTCACCGAAATCAGCACTCCTCCAGCTCCTCAACCTCAGCCTCCTTCCCCTTAGTCTGCCCCCTCCCAGGAAAATTTGGCATTTGAACCGGCATACTCTGAGGAACTGTTTTCTGGACCCTTCCCAGAGTCACAAACCACTTGGTTTTCCACCGGTTGCAGTCTGTGGGTGATGATGACATTGTTGACGTAGTGGAAGAAGTGTGTAAAGAGGTGTCGGACGATGAGGAGACACGGTTGTCAGACAGTGGTGAAGTTGTCAGGGCAGGAAGTCCGAGGGGGTCGCAGACTGAGGGATCGGAGGATGATGAGGTGACAGACCCAAGCTGGGTTGATAGGCCGGGTGAACACAGTGCTTCTGAGACGGAGACGAGTCCTCGACGAGAACAGGTTGGAAGAGGCAGTGGTGGGGCCAGACGGAGAGGTAGGGCCAGAGCTGGTGCATCAACGCCAAATGTTTCACGTAGTGAAGCTCCCGTGGCGAGGGCTATATTTTCGGAAGTCTGGAGGTTCTTTAAAGAAACACCGGATGACTGTGGTGTGCAACCTGTGCCACACCAGGATCAGCAGGGGTTCCACCACTACCAGCTTAATCACCACCAGTATGCGCAGGCATATGAATGCTAAACACCCCACTCAATGGAACCAAGGCCGTTCACCTCTGGCCGGGCACACCACTGCTCCTTCCCCTGTGTCATCTGCTGCCTCTGCTAGCCAGCCCCCTGCCCAGGACCCCGGCCCAAACACCTCCCTTGCGAAAACCACACCTTCGCCTCCACGTTCCTCCATAGCATCCACCAATGTCTCCATGCGCAGCATTCAGCTCTCCATACCCCAGACGCTGGAGCGCAAGAGGAAGTACAGTGCAACCCACCCACACGCCCAAGCCCTCAATGTCCACATCTCCAAATTACTTAGCCTGGAGATACTGCCCTATAGGCTGGTAGAGACCAAGGTCTTTCACAACCTCACGCGGCGGCCACCCCTCGGTATTCGGTCCCCAGCCGCCACTACTTTTCCTGATGTGCCGTCCCAGCCCTGCACCAGCACGTGTCAGACAACATCATTCGTGCCCTGACCAACGCCGTTTCTGACAAAGTCCACCTGACCACGGACATGTGGACGAGTGCTGCCGGGCAGGGCCACTATATGTCGCTGACGGCACATTGGGTTAACTTGGTGGAGGCTGGGACCGAGTCTGACCCTGGGGCTGGTCATATATTGTGACCCCGAGGATTGCGGGGCCTACCTCGGTCCAGGTGGTAGGTCTAGGCGCAGCAGCAGTGCCGTCGCTAACTATCCAGATTTAATTGTCTCCATAGCAGCCTCCACACGTCGTCTTTATAGCTGCCTCCACACATTGTCTCCATTGCTACCTCCACACATCATCTCCATAGCTGCCTCCCAAAGTCGTCCATATAGCTGCCTCCATACATCGTCCCCTTAGCAAACGAGCTGTGTCAGGCAGAATTTTGTGTCGTGGCTTCCACATCAAACTTGTTAACTTTGTCGCCACCCTGCTGTGTTATCCACAAAATATACTGGCAAACTTTTATCATTTACCAATATTATTTCAGCGCTTCTTGCGCATCTGTTTACATTCCCCTCACCCGCCATAACCAAAACGTATAAGAACAGTACTACACTTGATCTTATACAAAAGGTTCTTAGAAGTGCTGTTTGTAGCCCCCGTCTGCTTTGAAAATGATAATTTTTTCAAAGTAAACGCTTCTGGCCCCGAGGCCCATTTTGGGTGGGGAGGAGCCGAGAGACAGGGGCTTGGACAGGCGAAAGCTCGCCTGGCAGCGGACCGCCAGCTCCTTCCCAAGATTAGGCAGGCTCAGATGCATCTATGCATACTGCCCCTGCTGTTTCCTGTCCATTTCACCTCCACGATCCTCCACAGTGTCCACCAATGTCTCCATGCGCAACTTTCAACTCTCTATACCCCAGACGCTGGAGCGCGAGAGGAAATACAGCACATCATCCCCTTATCAAACGAGCTATGTCAGGCAGAATTTTCAGGTGTTTCACCAGATACATAATGGAACTCGGCGCATATGTTGCCACCATGCTGTAGACCTGAAGTTTCAATCATAGCAGCGCAATATGGATGCCCCATACTGTCGCTCTTAATCATGGAAGTCGTCTCCATGGCTGCCTCCACATGTCGTCCCCTTATCAAACGAGCTGTGTCAGGCTCATTTTTCGGGTGTTTCACCAGATACGTTATGGAACTTGGTCACTATGTCGCCACCAATGCTATGTTATCGACTAAATATACCGTCAACCTTTTGTTCACATAGGAAATCATTTCAGCGCTCCTTGCTCACCTCCTTTGGTTCCTCTCTGCCGCCTTAACCAGGCAAAATACTGATACATACAGTGCTACACGTTATCCTCGCCAAAAGGAATTTTTAAAATTGGTTTGAAGCCTGAGTCCATTTAGGGTATGTCGCGCTGCCACTCTCTAGCCTGCCGCTGCTGCCGCTGCCTCTGCATGCCGTCTTCTATAGTGTCAGGGTCAATTATTAGATGCTTTAGATGCTATCTAGCCTCATTCGGACACTCTGTCATCGCCATGCTGTTGCCCATAATTTTGGCATAATGGTGCGATTAAGCAGCCTCAGAGGCATCCATGCATGCTGCCCCTGCTGTTTCCTGTCCATTTCCGTGGTGTTTCCATCATTTTCTGAGTTTTCCAGGTGTTTGGCCAAGCTTCCCTGTACAGACCATCGAGTCTCCCATTGACTTCAATGGGGTTCGTTATTCGAGAGCACCCGAGCATTTTAGTGCTCGCTCATCTCTATAAGCCATATATACTTGTTAGTATGTACACTTAATTCTTTGCACCATCGTTTTAGTTTGTCTGAGACATTATTTATTTCTTTTCTCCTACCTCAGACTATTTGTAATTTATTGTCCGGTGTGTAAGGAAAGCCAAGGACATTACATTTATTTACTGACCCTTTGAGACATTCCCAGTCTGTTAGGTTTATTTTGTTTTTATCTATGTGTAATACTGTAACTTATGATAGCTCTAAAAGTGCTTCATCCATATCATTAATCTTCTTATCCACCCTGTTGACTACATGTATCACAAATTGTTTTCTATTTTATCAATTCCACTTCTATTTCAAATTTTTATAATAAGTTCCATTGGCAAATGTGCTAATTACCGTATATACTCGAGTATAAGCCGACCCGTGTATAAGCCGAGGCCCCTAATTTTACCACAAAAAACTGGGAAAACCTATTGACTCGAGTATAAGCTGAGGGTGGGAAATGCATTGGTCACAGCCTCTCCAGTATGTAGCCAGCCAGCCCCTGCCCCAGTGTAAATAGCTTGCCAGCCCCTGCCCAAGTGTATATAGCTTGCCAGCCCCTGCCCCAGTGTATATAGCTTGCCAGCCCCTGCCCCAGTGTATATAGCTTGCCAGCCCCTGCCCCAGTGTATATAGCTTGCCAGCCCCTGCCCCAGTGTATATAGCCTGCCAGCCCCTGCCCCAGTGTATATAGCCTGCCAGCCCCTGCCCCAGTTTATATAGCCCCCCCTTCCCCGTCGTGCAGCACAACAATACCGGATGGATCGCACAGAAGATCTACGGATGCCGCCAGAAAGGCGAGTTTTTATTTATTAATTTTTTTGACTCGAGTATAAGCCGAGTTTGGGTTTTTCAGCACATTTTTTGTGCTGAAAAACTAGGCTTATACTCGAGTATATAAGGTATATTATTTAGTTCTTACAATCACTTCTAAGGGTGCATCTACACATTGCAGCTAAAACTGCATTGTTTTAAGTTTTGAGGTGGTTTTGGTGGAGTTTTGTTCATTTAAAAAATGTAAAAATTCTGTTCAACAAATGGGATTCATCTGTGCAGTTCTGTGTTAAAATAAGAAACTGCACCTAAAACCACCTTGAGTATGATAATGATCCCTAAATTGTTTAACAAAATAAAACAAATTTGTTCAACTGTTTAAAAACATAATATGTATATACAGACATTCAAGCAAGGATACACCACAGTCTTGGTGTAAAAGCTGTCATCCTATGTCATGACATGGTTTAACACTAAATAATTGGCAATTTTGGTTGGCATTTCATAGTTTGCTCGTTATAATTGTCTGACGCTCATCTGAAGAAATTTTGCATATAACATTCTATTGGTGGAACTTATTATTATGGTTCTACATTGACTTGACATGCACCAAAGTTATTAAAGTAAATCTACCATTAGTTTTCCTCTTTATGAATAACTAACACTGCTGGGTAGAATTATATGTTTGCTAAGAGCTCTACTCCTATACTATACTTATAAAATGAACCTTACTTTTATGTTAGTGCAGCACTCCGGTTCACAACCCCGGCTCTCGGACCTGAAGTTCACCTTGACGTGATGTTGCCTTGACGTGATGTTGATAGATGCCGGTAGCCTCTATCCCTAGTCGATTGGATACTGTATACTAATACTTTCAAATAGATTTCAACTTCAGTAAAAAATGTACTTGTCTTGCTTTCTGAATAGGAAGTCATATGCAAAATATGTGTTGGGATGCAGAGGTTTCTGAATGTAATGTACACATCTAGTGTCACTATGACTAACAATCCGGAAGGATCAGAAATGCGTCAGATGTGTTTGTGAACTGCTCCTGACTCATGCTGGTTTTATGAGTGATTAAGTCATAAAGGATTACCAGTTTCACAGAAAGATGGCAGTGCGGACCATTTTATTGCTTCCATCAATGAATCACTATTTACCAGTTTATTAGATTCAATACAATATGGTTATTGTAGTGGTGCAAGGGGTTTAACAGTCAGTTTAATTTTGTTGTCTGATGCTTTTGTTATTTTCCTTTGAATTACTATCTATATTGCCTTGTAATTTATTTAAAGTTACTAAAAACATAGCACTTTACCATTATTAGTTCATTTTTATCAGTTCATTTGGAGATTACGGGCCTAGGATGTGGCTGCATAATTCTTGCCTCTGCTAAGCTGTTTAACCAACGGTTCTTTGAAAATGTATTTAAACCACAGCCATGTTTACTTGCATTTGTATGTCCAAGTCAATGTAAATAAAAAAGAGAAGCTTCATGTGTAGGTTATGAATTAAAGGGAATCTCTAGAGGCATCATTATTGTTAAATCTTGAATGTGAGAAGGAAAATTTATCCTAAACTAAAAGGCAAGGCTCACATAATTCTCTATCTTCAATATGTATTAATGTTGTCAATGAAGTTGTTTTTAAAATAAAATGATATAATAATAAAAAAAATCAAACAGAAAGAAACATAAATTTAAGTAAGAATAAAAGGAAGACAAAAACAACATTCTTAAATGCTATATTGTAAAAAGTAATTTGTTCCAAAGGACATATAGATCATTAACAATAAACACTTCAAAGAGGAAAATGCAGACAGAGTTTTACAGTGAACAGAATGTCGAGAAACTGTTTGGAGGTTCAAGGTATAACAAGGCTTTATAATTAAGCGTTCTGCCAGCTATTCATTCTGATATAATAATGCAGCAAAGTAAAAAAGACTTTTAGTAAGGATGTAAAATACTTAAATTAGTCAGTCAAATGAACAGTAGATAGCAGAGGTCATTACTCATCTGTATTGCCTGCCAAAAAGGTAGTATTCCCCATACATTACAACCTAATTTACTTTTACAAGTTTCTTGTATTGTTTCTCTAGATTTGAGTAGCAAGGTGAAGTGCATTGATCAATCTTTGTACTTTTGTTAATTTTTAGTATTACCTTAAGAGATAATTAAATAAGAAATCAGTGTAAAATATGTGACTGTTCGGGCTTCATCACCATCCTCTATCTGTAAAGAAAGTCTTAGGATACGCTAATAAGTGTAATTTTGTTTCATGTGTTCTTACTAGTCTAAGGGCTCATGCATGTGACCGCATAAAAACGACTGCATATGCGGTCGTATATACGGACGGAATATGGCCCCATGCATTCCGATGGGTAATACGGCCATCCATGTACATTGCTGTGTACATTTTTAAGTGAGCCTTAAAAATATAGAGAATGTCCTATTGTCAACCCTATTTCCATTCCGTAGAGCCCATAGAAGTCAATGGGAACACATAAAATACAGGCGAAGGGTACATTTAAACAGCCGTGTGGCCATCCGGCCACAGCCTCTATCCTCTATATGCGGGCGTCTGAATGTATACTAAATATGTGCTGCATACGGCTTTGCACCACATGTTTCCGTATATACGTGCAGTATCCATAACCAGTGGGAGGTGCATTCTGTCAGTCAGCCAATAGTCAGCCATCCATCATCTGCAGCCCACTGTATTTTATGCGGATACAGTACAGTTATAGTGCAAAACTTTGCTATTCTGTTGCAATACGTCCCATAGTTATGGCCAGAATACAGCCATATATACAGAACAGAAAAGTCCATAAAGTTGTGTGGATGAGGCCTTACACTGGTTCACGCCTTTCATAGCAGTCTTAATATATTTCCACCACACATCCCCATCTATTTGGAGTTTGCTATGGTTTGCAAACAGTTAATCAGCTGTAATGAAAAGAACTTCATTTCTTCACATTTCTGCCCTGATTCAGTCATCTTTTGGGCTGGGATTTTTTTGGTTTGTTTGCAATTTCCTGCTTTCTTACTATAGTCTTATTTCGAAATATCCGGCATTTATCTTGATTTCTTGTCTGTTTTCTGACTATTTGTTTGCCTATTGATTCAATACTGCATTTGTCCCATTCTTTAAGGATGACAAATCAATAGTATGAAAGGTGTTAACACTTAAATTAAGTCTTTAGAAGCAACATGTAGGGTGCAGGTTTCTAGAAGGTTGTCCCAGTCTTACCATATAAACAGTATGGGGCAATGGCAGATCTCCATTAGGGCATTCTGGGCAACCACCCGGGCCCCATGGTCCTAGGGGCCCATGCTCGTCCAAATCACTGATCTGGTTAGAGAATCTGCCTGCTGCTACCATTTGAGAGCATCAGCAGACAGGTCTATCATCACAAACTCTTGTGATCAGCAGAGAGGGGGGGTGGAACTCACTGCAGAAGCTCTGAAGCTCTGAAACTTCTTGCCTGTCAGGTCCAGCTTCAGGGGGAAGGGTTCACAGCACACAGACACATAAGTGACACTGTGTCATATAAGTAGGAGATTAACTGTGATGCCCTCTCCCCTCCCTGTGTTATTATCTGCTGCTTATGTCCTCTTGTGTGTGATGTATGTTTGCATATGTATACTTTAAGTGTATGATTTTTGCATGCTACACATTTGAATGTATTGGCATATATACTCAGATATATATACTTGTATATAGTCATGTGTATCAAGTGTGTGGTATTTTGTAAATGCATGTTGTATGTATTAAGATATGCACATGAGAATGTATGTGTATTTAGATCGGTATATGTGTTATGGTATATGTATGTGCAAACTGTAATTGCAATGTGTGTAGTATTTTCACACACATGTGTGCATATTTATCTTAATCATGTGCTTGTATGATACTGTACCTTCCACAGAAGTGAATATGTAGATTAGGAAAAAGAGTTTGCACTCACCATCGATTTCTTTAAACTTCTTTTTCATTATTTCGCATCATTAAAAAACATGTGTGTTACAGAGGGAGAGGTATGACCACAGTAGACCAAAAAAGGGACGAGTCGTTTTGCACGTCTTAGAGCTTCCTATTGCCTGCTTTTGCTTGGCGTCCCCACCTGTTTTAAATGGGCTGCTGTGCAAACTCACTACATCACAATGAACATGACTACAACTACAAAGCCATACTATTGGTTAAAAACAAATATGCAGGTTATGGTGCAGCCATACTTGGTACCGCCCCTGTGTCAGCAAGGTGTTGCTCCGGACCTGAAGGGAGTCTGCACTACGATACTCCTCCAATCACCATACAGGTAGACGGGGCTAAACCAACAGGCCTGATTCGGACCTTGGTGAGAAGTTAGCTGTAATATACATCAAACAAACAGGATTTCATCCTAACCAATCGTAACATAAAGGGGCGTGATTGTGGGGACCATGCTATCAGTAAATGATGACAACTATCTCTGTATTTATAATAAATCATTGACAGAACTTCTCCATGAGTCCTTAGCATATAAAAATCTTACTCATACTTTTCCCTCAAAACTTTTTATCAATTTGCTGAGTTCTTCATGCTGTATAAATACATACATGTCTGATAGTACGTACCCTTTTATAATCCACCACTGTGTCCATTTAATGTGTATACCTTATCTCATTTCCTGGAGTTAGAACGGGTCTTCAGGTAGGAAACCGTCATCCACTTCTCAAAAGTGTTATATCTTAGCTGACAGGTGATAGTCGAAAAACTGCAACACTTTTGCATTACATTGTTGTAACTTACTACACCAGGGTCTTGAGGCCAACTTTTGCTTTCTTATCTATTTTTATAGTGAGTTTTTCCCCTATTTGGAAACCTTTGTTGGGCTTTATTTTGCTAAAGCATATTTCTAACTTTTTCAGAGACTTTCATCAATGCCTTTTTGAGGCATTATTTTTAGTACAATGTGCAATGTGATGGCAAGATTTAAGACTTTAAAGTGCTACTTATTGTTTTTTATATACCGTATATACTCGTGTATAAGCCGAGTTTTTCAGCACAAAAAATGTGCTGAAAAACGTCCCCTCGGCTTATACACGAGTCAATACTGACTAAAATTGACTAAAAAAATAATAAACTTATATACTCACCCTCCGGTGGCCCCGATGTGCAGCGCTGCTCCCCCGATGTCATCGCGGCTCCTCTTCTGGCTTCCCGGCTGTTCTTCTTCCTTCAGTGTGCTGGGCGCCTAGTATGACGTCAGCAGCGGCGCGTCATACTAGGCGCCGCCCGCGAGAAGAACATGACGGCGCCCAGCAAGCTGAAGCAAGAAGAGGAGCCGCGATGCCATCGGGGGAGCAGTGCTGCGCATCGGGGCGCACGGTGAGTATATAACTTTATTTTTTTATTCTGCTGGGGGCACGGCTGTATACTACTGGGGGCAGGCTGTGCTGTATACTACTGGGGGCAGGCTGTGCTGTATACTACTGGGGGCACGGCTGTGCTGTATACTACTGGGGGCAGGCTGTGCTGTATACTACTGGGGGCAGGCTGTGCTGTATACTACTGGGGGCAGGCTGTGCTGTATACTACTGTGGGCAGGCTGTGCTGTATACTACTGTGGGCAGGCTGGGCTGTATACTACTGTGGGCAGGCTGGGCTGTATACTACTGGGGGCAGGCTGTGCTGTATACTACTGGGGGCAGGCTGTGCTGTATACTACTGGGGGCAGGCTGTGCTGTATACTACTGGGGGCAGGCTGTGCTGTATACTACTGGGGGCAGACTGTGCTGTATACTACTGGGGGCAGGCTGTGCTGTATACTACTGGGGGCAGGCTGGGCTGTATACTACTGTGGGCAGGCTGGGCTGTATACTACTGGGGGCAGGCTGGGCTGTATACTACTGGGGGCAGGCTGGCTATATACTGGGGGGTCTGTGACCAATGCATTTCCCACCCTCGGCTTATACTCGAGTCAATAGGTTTTCCCAGTTTTTTGTGGTAAAATTAGGGGTCTCGGCTTATACTCGGGTCGGCTTATACTCGAGTATATACGGTAATATTTTATTTCTTGCACTAACCTACATCTCAGTTAGTTTAAGTGTTTTCTCTTAAGAATTAGGTGTTCAAAGCTGTTACAACATGTTTTACCCACATGCCACAGGCACATATTGATCTTTATGTATCAAGTTATTTATGATAGAAACCTGTTTTCAGCATTTCTTTGTAGAATTTAAAAAAATTTCAGTATAGAAAATGGATGATTAATTACATACAGATATATAATGCCGCGCAAATAAATCAGCCCTTCTATTCTTGCTTGATGCTTTACTTATGTTATTCTTTGGGTTAGTTAAATGTTATTTTAAAAAGTAATTTACTGGAAAAAAAAACATTTATTCTTATATGTGAATGCAATGAACCCTATTTTTAACTGTAGTTTAGATAATTTGATTGACAGAACTTAGTTTTTTAAGGTATACAGGCAGTCCCCGGGTTACATACAAGATAGGGTCTGGAGGTTTGTTCTTAAGTTGAATTTGTATGTAAGTCGAAACTGTATATTTTATAATGGAAGTTCTAGACAATTTTTTTTCTTTTGCCCCAGTGACAATTGGAGTTTCAAAATTTTTTGTGTAATTGGACCAAGAATTATCAATAAAGCTTCATTACAGACATCTTACAGCTGATCATTGCAGTCTGGGACTATAGTAAAGCATCCAGGGAGCTTCACCAGAGGACCAGAGGGGTCCGTCTGTAACTATGGGTTGTCTGTAAGTCGGGTGTCCTTAAGTAGGGGACCGCCTGTATATGGGTTCTCTGTGCCCTGTTCTATTCACCCCTGAGGAAGTCCGTGTAACCTCCACCTCCTTTCAGTGACCCAAGGTAATGTAATATATTACACATTATATATCATTGGGTTTGTTCGTACTGCTCATATGCATAAGAGGGCTCACTTTATTTGGGCTCTTTGTATTTGGATTATCTATACCCTCTGCATTTTACATTTTACAGCTACTTACCATACATTACTATTACCATACATATCAAGCTTGATAAACCAGGGAAACTTTCTCATATATCCAGGCACCATGACTGTGTTAATCTTCTTATATTTGTTGTCCATGGCCTCCTTCATGGCAAAAGACTTTACAGTTCAGTACTTTACAATACTTTAAAAGGAATATACCAGCTACCCAAAACATAACTATCAGTTAATAGGATATTGTAGTCATCTGACCCATAGTATAAAACATATTTCCTGTCCATTATGTCATATCTAAGAAATATCCATTTAAGTCCATATGTTAACCCCTTAATATATTTGCATTTCCCTTTTTTATTCCTCACTTTCAAAAATCTATATTTTTTAAAATTTTTCCATGAAAAGAGCACTTGTTTTTTATGCGTAACAAATTGCACTTTATAATGATGGGTATTTAATATTCCATGACTTGTACTGGGATGTGGGGAAAAAATTCCAAATACAGTGAAAATGGTGAAAAAACTAATTTGCACCCTTGTGGGCTTAGATTTTATGGCTTTCACTGTGTGCCCCAAATAACATGTCTACATAACAAATTTGTACAGGTTTTATAATGTTTTCATACATTTAAAAAAATGTAATACTCCTGTACAAAAAAAAAAAAATCATTTTGCCATCTTCTGGCGCTAATAACTTTCTTTTACTACAATATGTAGTTTTTATATTTTGATAGATTAGATTTTACTGCCTCTTAGACTCTCTTGGTCTAGGTAAATACTACCATATATTGCAATACTACTGTATTGCAGTATATGGTATTTTTACATTGGATTCATTACCACTGCCTCATTGTAATTAATTTTTAGAAACCATGCAGCCTTGGATCTGATGACCCAAGGCTGTAATGGCAACTGATCGCCACTCCCCAATAACATCAGGGGGCACCCAACAAATATGGCGACACCCATTTAAATGCCAGCTGCAATCAAGGGGTTAACACTCGCGATCGGTGCTAGCACCAACTGTTGGTGTTGCCGATGGGTGTTTGCTGCCAAATGCAGCAAACCCCATGTCTGTATGAAGAGGGCCACCTCGTACATCCTTCATAGCTCACTGATTCCATATGATGGGGAGAGTGAAGGGGTTAAGGACTCTACAGCCTTTTTATCACTTTTTATCATATTTTTTTATATTTTATAAATTGGCAAAAAAAAGTGACATTTTTTACTTTGGGTAAAAACGAGACAGCCTCTGGTCTTCGTGTGACCATAGCAACCAATAGACACCCCGACGACCTCACAGGGAGTGATGATACAATCCAATATGGTGGCAACCACCCACCGCCAGGGTTTAAATGCCTCCAGCAATGCGATTGATACCAACACCGACTAAGGGTGTTTGCATACTGCAGCAAACACCTTGCACCTTTCACGGACAGGGCTCAGCTCACACGCTAAGCTATCCTCATATTGCACAATGCCGCCATCTTGTGCCATAAAAACATCAAGGGGTGGCGATCATACTGATCCAAAGAATCAAGGAAAAGCACAGTTAGTTCTTAGTAGGAAAGTAGCTCCAGTTAGCCCCAAATGATTATGCTGGGAGCCTGGATCACTTCACATTGTCTTGGGTAGGCAGTAGCAGAAAATAAATTTGACAGTCTAGCATTTAGGACAAAATACTTCAAAATAAGTAGATGGCTAAATAATAACTCTAAGGGTGCATTCACACAACAGTTGGGGCAACGTAATCGTCTGGATATATGTCCCCATATTCAAAGAGTGCTCACCATTCCGAGCTGCGGCTGGAAAAAAAAGTAGAGCATGCTCTATCTTGGGCTGTGAGAATGGATGTGAACCATTATTTTCTATTGAGAGAGGAGTGGTCACCCCTCCTTCTAACCAGCATGCCAGTGTATGTCAGCCTGGCCATACATGCTTGTGAATACACCATTCTCTGTGTTCTTCACATTTATATACAAAATTAATTGCATGATTAAAGACAGTTGTGTACTTAAATGCTTGTGCATTTCCAGGTGACTGAAAGATGAGTATTCACATCGTCATAGATGCCGGTACTTACATCATATAATTAGCACAGTGAAGGCTTTAAAAATAGAGCCATTGTACCATTCCTTATTTTTATTCTTTCAATAAATGTACATTTTTACTCTAATCTAACCACTGGAATTTGGGGTACAGTTCTATCAGTTCTGCCATTACTGGAATTTGTAAAGACAAACTGCTTTGAAAAGGTGAATAGCAAAACCCTTATTTTCATTCACAGTAGTTAGAAATTTGTAGAAAGGATAATAGATGACCTCTAAAATGATAAAAATGCTCGAGATATAATGTTTCATGAAGAAACCAATTACTAAAACAGTAAAACTGAAAGTACCTCTTCATTATTCATTTATTTATAGCTCTAACATATTCAGCATCACTTTGTAATCATTATTATTACTCACTGTTTCATATAGTCCTCACTTTATAGTTCTATATACATGTCTTTTATAAGTTTATGAACTGACTAGTGTTCAGTCAAAACCGCGATCTATTTTAAGATTCAGGAAACCCCTGAAATTCTTCCCTGAACTTCCCTGAAGACAAGCGAACACTTGAAAGAGATATAATTTTGTACTTAATAATAATAGTAATAGTCAAAGTTCCATTAAGGATGTACTAAGAGGGCTCACCGGCTAAACTTTACATTTGGTATGTATTTGCTGCATTATGCAGCAAACACCCCCTGCTAACACTCCCAGTCAGCGCTAGGACTGATTGTAAGTGTTAACCACTAAAATGCACACTGCCATCTTGGATTGGAACGTCGTCCTCCCTCCCATGATGTCATCAAGAGCAATAATCAATCACCTTGACAGCCTCGAGTAACTAATCTATTCCTTAAAATATAAGACCGATTATTCCTTAAGGTGAACCATGTAACAAAAAATCAAAATCTCCACAGTTTTGTGATTTCACAAGACACATACAAATTTAAATAAAAAAGTCAAAAGTTTGTACGGTCCTTAAAATGTTAGGAATGAAAACGTCAGCTCATCCCACAAAAAAATAACGCCTTAAACAGTTCTTTTGCAGTAGAAAAAGTTATTAGCGTCAGATAATGGAGAAATATTTTGTACAGCAGGTTTTCATTTCTTAAAATCTATTTAAACAAAATAAATATGGAATCTCCATGATTCTATGAACCCAAAGGATGAAGAGGAAGTGGCACTTGGTGAGCAAAAGTGAAAGCTGTAAAAACAGAGCCCAAAAGAAAATGATGCATATGTGTTTTTTCATGAATTTCACAGCATTTGTAATTTTTTTTCCAGATTCTGAGTATACGGCATGGAAAGTTAAATACCATCATTAGGAAGTGCAATTTTATACACAGAGGAAAAGCAATAAATAGGGATTTTTGAAAGTGGGGAGTAAAAAATAGTAATGCAAAACCAAAAAAGGGATATGTCCTTAAGGGGTTAAGTAATTCATCAACCAGAATGTTAGATGCCTATCCAAAATTACTTAGGATATAAATCAAAACCAGAAAACTCATTTAAAACCTGATTGGCGAAAAAGGAAAAAAAAACTGAACACAAAACTAGTCATGTAGACACTGGTACAATTTAGTGAATCCACTAAATACAAACACCAGTAAATACAGTATCAGCTATGAATGGTATATCTCCACATTTTGTTCAGTAGATATATTATTCATTCTGCTAATGTTTGGCTTACAAGGAAAGTCATGTATAATTATAGAACAACAACAATAGAATGTGCCTACTTTATTGTCATTATCTTTTTGCCCTTGTGTGGGTAAATTGATAATCTATGACTTTTGCAGTGATGAATTCAATCCAGTTGTTTACCAGACAGGTGAATTAAAGGACAGGAATTTGTATAAGTGTGTCTTTTTCCTGTCATCTACTTCATGTAATGTATTTACTGGAAATAAATAATCTAATCTCTATGAGGAATGTTCTCACATGACTTGATTGAAACATAGAAAGTCCTCGTTATGGCTTACTGAATGTGTACAATTCAATTACTATCTTGTGCTATTTATAGAAAGATGACAGGGAAGTCTTATAAAAGGCTTAAAAGCAAATATATTATTTATGCACTACTTAGAAAAAAAAGATGACAGATTATAATCATAACAGGTATATAGTTTACATATCTGTACATATAATGTATATTTACCATAACAAGTACATCTTTTATAGTTTGAGAAATGACAAAGTCCATCATGTACAACATCATGTACATTCATTGTTCATCATTAATTGATGTTAATATAGAAGCATTTAGCCCCTTTCTTAATTTAGGTATTCACATACAGTATTCAATAACTGACACTACTGTATGAATGTACAACTGACTCCACTGTATCTATACAACTGGCTCTACTGTATGACTGTATAACTGACTCTACTATAGAAAAAGCATTACTCAACTGTCCTATTTATGTAAGTTTCCATGAAATAAAAAATCTCTATATCCTGCTCCAGTTTGCTGCCACTGATTAAACGAGCAGATCATTCAACCACCAACGCTTGTGGACCAGCCCAGTGTACCAACAGATTGAATGGACACTAGAGATGAGCAAGTATACTCGGACCGGCTCGTTATTCGGACAAGTATCTCGCCGGCTCGAGATCCAGCATTAAATTAAGTGAAGAACAGTATTTTTATTACATAATAAAATATTCCAGATGTTTACTGATGTTTTGCTTGTAAAAACACATTGAAATAACACTATTCTTCACTTTCCAGGTGTTTGCGTGTGTCTCCCGCTAAGTTAAGAGATGTTCGGAACACCTGGAATGTGTTAGGTCGAGTTGTTATCAGATGTGATGTTATCAGATGTGGAATTATGGGAGATTTAACACGAGTACTACCCTGATGCCCACAAGATATTGGCTCTCATAGTATTTTCCTAAATATATTGTATAGGTGGAAAAACTGTGAGGAAACAAACTATGAAATAGGTGTAGTTGCCCTCGTGCCTGGTACATCATATCTGAGAGCCATCTGCATGGTTTTGGTGCTTTTGAGTGTCTCGTGCAAACAAGATATTTTTTGAAACGCATAAGACCAATTTGGTTCAGCAGTGTCACTCACATAATTAGTTGTGACAACGCTGATAGCCTGATTTTGATATTTATATGGCTGGAGTATAGCCCATTTTTTAATATTTATACTGAATAAACTATTTTTTAAGTGTTCTCATTCAGACAGAATAATATTTCTTCATTATTTGAACATAACTCTTCATCTTCTTTGGTGACATTGTTTCTAAATATCTCCTTACTACATCTATGGAGGTCAACACAGTGATCTTGGGGTTATTCTTTACATCTCTCACTAATACTCTTCTCCCACGATTGCTTGGTTTGGCTGGACGAACAGTTCGCGGATGAGTTGTAGTAATCCCAAACTTCTTACATTTAAGGATTATGGATGCCATTGTGCTCTTAAAAACCTTGAGTGCTGCAGAAATTCTTTATTAACCTTGACCAGATCTGTGCCTTGCCACAATTCTGTCTCTAAGCTCTTTGGGCAGTTCCTTAGACCTCATGATTCCCATGTGCTCTGACATTCAATGTGAGCACTGAGGTATTATATGTACAGGTGTGTGCTTTTCCCGATAAAGTCCAATCACTTTTATTAAATACAGCTGGACTTCAATGAAGGAGTAGAACCATCTCAAGAAGGATCGAAAGGAAATAGACAGCATGTGAGTTATATATGAGTGTCACTGCAAATGGTCTGAATACTTTGACCATGTGACAGTTGAGTTTTTCTTGTTTAATAAGTTAGCAAAAATAATTACATTTCTATTTTTTTCTGTCAAGAGCAGGTGCAGAGTGTATATTAATGAGCAAGAAAGAGAACTCTTTTGATCTTACCAATTGGCTGCAATGAAACAAAGAGTGAAAAATTTAAAGGGGTCTGAAAACTTTCTGTACCCACGGTTCAGTTGTAAGGAAATATTTAATGAAGACTAATTAGAAAATTGCATAATTTAGCATTTAGAAAGTAAATTAACAAAAACAGTCTTTGTGCTAAACCTTTAAACCCAATTTTTTTGGAAATTAATCTCAATTGATAAAACACATATTGT
This sequence comes from Engystomops pustulosus, assembly GCF_040894005.1. Lineage (NCBI taxonomy): Eukaryota > Metazoa > Chordata > Amphibia > Anura > Leptodactylidae > Engystomops > Engystomops pustulosus. The sequence goes on along the minus strand of NC_092414.1, from coordinate 92,302,698 downwards.
AAATACATAAATGTGATAAATAAATGTAATAACATTCTTTTTGTCAGTATAGTTCTTGATCTCATTAGTGGAGCACATTTGCATTCCCTAGTGTGTTTCCTTACAAAGAGGATTGGGCTTTACTGAAAGTTATCTGCTGTTATTGGTGCTAAGTTTGTTTTCACTAATGAAAAGCTAATATTCCAGCAGAAAGATGATATGTAGCTTCAGTTAGAGAGATAAAAGACTGGTAAGTCACGCCTGGAGCCCAGAGCGAGCAGCTAAAATCATCATCACAGATGTATGTAAGCATATTTAAAAAAAATGTGGGGTTTGGATTTGGCTTTATGCACACTGGAGCTTAAAACTAACCAGAAATGGAAAGCAATTCTAGAAAATATCAATTTCAAGTAATATTACAAAAGTAAATAAAATAAAATGATGAAATACTTGACCTATAAAAGAATATTTTTTTAGTTTTTGTAGCCAAAAGAAGTGTGGATAGAAAGATGTAGCATGTACCTTTTATATGTTTTTCAGTAAACTGCAATCCACACATGGTTTTGGCTACAGAAACTGCATGAAAATCTGAACATGTAAATGTATTCTAGGAGACCTGTTATTAATTTAATATTTTATTACCAGGTCTTTACATATTTTTCTAACATATGCTGTACATGGAATGTAATCATATAAATTAACGACTCAAGAGCTGAACTTCTGATTTCTCAATCCAATAAAGATATTTTCTGAGAAAGTTAAAGAAGTTAACAAAGACATAAATGCAGGCAACTTAGTAAAAATTAATGAAAACATTATTTATCTGTAAAAGGGCTTGTATGGTTTCTACAAGTGTTAAAATTATATTATGTTAAATACATTTTTCAAGTATCCCAGTGCTGAAACCTAGTACCATCTCCTCCAGCACCCTGTTGACCATTGTCACAGGATATTCCATTTAGGTCACCACTGAGAGCATCTATGTCCATGGCATGTTACTGACTGACCTCTGCAGCTATGTACTGTTGTTGTAGAGGTTACCACTGATTGGCTCAGATGGCAAGATATTAAGATATATTAAGATATAAACAACCTGACCCTTTTTTGTTTTCCATTTTTTACTACCCCACCTTCCCAAAATCAAAATTTACTAAATTTACTTATTTGTCTAAGAGCTTCTTTGCTGCATCAAAAATTTTACTTCCTAGTGTAGGTATTCAATATTTCATACTGTGTACTGTGAAGCTAGCAAAAAATTCCAAATGCCTTGAAATTGACAAAAAAAATCACATTGTTAACATTCTTTTGTGGGTGTCAGCACCTGTCCAGCAAACGCGCAACCACAACCAGGCTTGGCGCTAGCTGTCAGACTACGTAAGTGGTGGCGAACTCACCCTGTGACATCCCTTGGGGCTAAAGCCCTGCCTAAAGCAGATAAACCGCCCTGATAAGGGCGAACCCACTATCAGGAACCTAACTGACGGTCCCTGAGTGACCCTACAACAGGACAGGGGACACTTACTTCGTCTGGCAGCTGCTGGATGGTAGAGCGGACAGGTAACGGAAATACATGTATAGACCAGTGTTCACACTGGCGCACAGAAACCAACACAAGACTGAACAGGTAACCGGAATGCAGGAATAGACCAGTGATCACACTGGTACACAGAATACAAACACAGGACTGAGACAGGGACAAAACAATAGATATATACAAGTCTTCAGGCAGATAATAACAGGTCAGATACAGATACAGGCGGGATATACACAAGTCAGGTAAAAATCAAACGGGTTATATACAGGTCAGGTACAGATACAGGCTGACAAACGGAGACAGGTAAAACTGAACTAGATACTTTGGGAAGACAAGATTCAAATAAACCAGCAAGCCTGAAGGATACAGGTACAGGCGGGATATACACAGGTCAGGTCAAGATCAAGATCAAGCAAGTATACACAGGTCAGACTCAAAATAACCAGCACGGTAAGATGTAAATGGGCAGGTATATAAAGCCGATCCCGGACACGCCTCCAGCAGCACACTGGGGGAACTGTCCATCAGGCTAGTAACCCTTGCTGGGCAGGACAGAAATGCAAGGAGCCGGGTGGGGCTCAGTTAATCCAAACACAAGAATTAAGCCACAGTTCACACACAAATAAACGCCTCTATTCCGCCAACTGCGGATAGAGCGATGTTCAGGCACGGACATTACAGTGGGCTTTGTTTCTATGGCATTCATTCCTGCTCCAAATGACACACCTCCTTTATTCTTTGGGTCGATACAATTACAGAGCTACGAAAAGTATATAGGGTTTAATATGTTTCAAATGCATTTTAAAAAATTTAAGCCTAATTTATCTTAGGCTAAAGAATGTTTCATACTTTCATGTAAGGTGTCATTTTTGCAGGACTAGGTTAAGTTTTGTTGTCTTTTTGGGCACTCTATCACCTTACATGATATTAAATTATTTATTTTTGTATCAGGTCTAGGGGGAGTAAACTTCAAAGTTTTGGAATTTATTTAATATTTTAAACCCACATCCCAGGGTCACTCCTACTACAATACTACTGTAATGTAGAATATGAAGATTTTGCTACTGATATCTCCCCCAAATACCTTGCCTGGGGCAACAATCAAATCCAAGTTGGCAGCATGAATTTAAATGGTTAACACCTGGTGCTGATTGTGGGTGCTAGTGGTGGATGTTTGCTCCATAATGTAATCAAAGCAATTTTGTATCCTTCCTGAAGCGATTCAGTTATAGTATGTCATGAAGAAAATGTCTGGAGGGGTTTAAATAGCAAAAACATGAATTTTGTACTGCATCATCTTCCACATTCAGAAACATTTAAGGACATCTCTTTACGTAGAGCAATGAATCTTTATTACTTCATACAATGTTACATGTGTTTGCATATACAGAAGGAAAGTTATCATAACAAACTAACTTTATCTGCCGATATGCAAAGCTAGCTACCAATGGACCGAGGGAATCTAACTAACCCGAGGCAATATGTCGCTAAAGAATACATGACTGAGTCTGTAAATTAAAAGTAGAAATAAAATCTAAAGTGTGGCAGGCCTGCATTCACATTAATTAATGCTGTAAGATTTGTTTGACTGAATAAGCATCTTGTAGATCACAAGGGTGTCAAGGAAACTGCTTTAATCTTTTCTTCTATATGACTATCATAATTTTCTTGTTCTTTAAAATTCTAGCTGATGGCAATAGTAGTTCTTTGAATTGATATAATGTAAGAAAAGTCCTAATAATCCACAGTGACAGCCACACTGTTTGGAATAATTGGCAACTGGAAATTCCTTTCTTGTTCTCTGATAATTGATCAATGGGGATGCTGTTGATAATGTTCATATTAGCATTGCTCTCGAGAAGCTTTTATGTAAAAATCTGTCTTCCATATATGTTTTTATTGTTATTATTTGTCATGCTGTGGTTCACATTCTATTAAAATGACACCATTATTTTTTCTAAGTTCAATTTGATTAACAATCCAACTGGGAGATTTTTGTATAATAAAAATTAGAATGTATAAGCCTTATTCAGAGGAATCTCTGAGTTCCATCAAATATTACAAATAAAATTACATTTTCCATTATGTCTAAATTACACTGAGTTTGAAAAACTTTTAATTCTTTGTATGAACAGTAAAAGCTTTCCTGGATTTAAAAAAAATATATATATATAAAAAAAGCAATGGGATTGTGTTTAAAAAGTTATATAGTACAATTTGCTGACAGTTTTCTTGGAAAAATGGGATTGACAAAAAGTTTTACTCCTCCAGATTATTATCCTAAACTAAGTGCAAGACTGTCCAAACTAATTCCCCTACCCAATATTTTTTGAATATTGTACATATCTGTATGTCATGGTCCATAACTAGCTTTCTATATACTGTAAACTGCTCAAAAAATAAAGGGAACACTAAAATACCACATGTGTCATAGCTCCTTCTGTTGCTCTTTGCAAAAAGGAAGGAAAAATTGGTCCCGCTAAGTTGTTGCCCTTCTACACCCCCCTCCATGTCTCCTGGTGTAATGCCTGTCTCTTGGCATCTGTTCCATGCTCTCGACATTGGGCTGACAGACAAAACTAACCTTTTTGCCACAGCTCATCATGATGTGCCATCTTGGATGCACTGCCCTATCTGTGAAACAGCTTTTCATGCTGTAAAAGCAAAAGTGACTAAAACAAGCGCCAAAATGGATGAGAACAGGGAAATGGTCTATGGTCACCACCTACAGAATCACTCCTTTATTTGGCTAGTCTTGCTTATTGCCTGCAGGAGAAACTGATTCACAGTTGGTGTAGATTCACAGGTTGATTTCACAGAAATGCTATTGGCTTAAAGTTTTTATTTTTTGTTTTTATTTTTCAAGTATTCACTTTATCTAATATAAATAAATATATATATATATATATATATATATATATATATATATATATATCTCCTTGCAAGATGAAGTACAGTTAGTGAAAGTGAATGCGTTTAAAGGGAACCTACCACCACGATTCTACCTATAAAGGTAGAACGGGTGGTAGGTGGATGTAAGGGACGTGAGGATAGCTCTTTTTAGAGCTAATCCTCACGTCCTCGCTAACTTTTGGTAAACTGTATTCCCCTAATATGTAAATTTTGTTATGCGCCTACTGGGGCGTGGAGTAGCCGGGCACGAGGCTACACGGCGCAGCTACTCCACGCCCCAGTAGCCACGTTACTCCTCCTACCCTGTTGTGTGCGGCGCGCAGCTTCTCAGTAGCCGCATAACAAAAGTTACATATTAGGGGAATAAAGTTTACCAAAAGTTAGCGGGGACGTGAGGATTAGCTCTAAAAAGAGCTATCCTCACGTCCCTTACATCCACCTACCACCCGTTCTACCTTTATAGGTAGAATCATGGTGGTAGGTTCCCTTTAAATAGGTCTATTGTGTAAAATCCAAGTGTAATGACATGGACATTGAGACTGTGGATTTTTATTTACATTTTATTTACACATTTTTGGTCCAAAATTAATAAATTATATAACTGTCTTTGAGAAGCTTTATTTAGATATTTGTCAACCGGTTTTGAAATATTTAAAGTCATATTAAAAATGTAAAAGTATTGCCCAGGGTTTTCTCAGGTTCCAAAAGCAAAGATGTTTCATTTTGTAGTGTCCAACTCAATTACATATAAAAGCGTATTAGCTTAAAAAATAAAGTCTGAAGCATGAAATCTAAGAAAAACTGGAAATACTTTGCTTACTGGTAAAATTGACAGTGTAAAATCATGAAAATCTAACAGCTGGCTTACTCCAGATTATACTCATTTTCCCTACAGCGGTGCTGCAGGGGAAATGGTTTCATTAGATGCTGTCCTGCACTGTGAGCCTGAACGCAAAGTAACTCTGTTCTAGGCACTAAGGGTCTTCCATATAACATATTTACTGTACATTGAGGTCATCTTTATTTAAAGGATGCCTAAGGTCATGGGAACCTGCAGATATTACCATTCCTTGTTAAACCGACACAAAGGAATGATAGATAGCAAGCTATGGACCCAACAAAATCAGGTTTTGCCACCAACAGTTATCGTCACCCTTAAAGAGGACCTGTCACCCTGTAAAAGCCCGATAGGAGTTGCTTAAAGTAAGTAAAGTAACTAAAGTAAGCAGCTACCCCAGATGTAGTAGTGTTAAACTGCTAGCTATACCATAACCTTCCGATACAGGTAGCAAACTCTATAGTACATAGCGCTGTCAGCTTACAGCAGTCCGACACATTAATGATGGGGCTGTCCGAGGAACTCCCCTCTCCTCTGCTTCTTCCCTGGACCCCCCTCAATTAACAGGCCAGCAGTTACTGCCGGGTTTCAATTTGAAGTACAAATATGTCTTTGCCAAGAGAAACTGTCTAAAATGCCTTGGGACACATTTATGAAAGGTCATTAGGCAGTTTTACCTTTATGACAAGTCCCCTAATAGTGGTGTGGCACTTTTTGCTGGCTTAAATAAGTCGACTAATATGGGAAGCAAAGTTAGACTAGAAAGTCCTTTTGTATGTCAAACTTAGCATTTAGCAAGAGACACGTTGATATATGGTGCACTTTAAGTCTATTGGGAGAATTTACTAAACACTGGGTTTAATTCTTTATATTCTGAATGCAGCACCAGATATAAGAGGCTATGGATGAATCCTACACCATTTACTGCCTGATGTGGAATTGCTCTTTATTCTGCACAAGGAACAATAAGTCAACTACAATAAATGTACAAGGCCATAAAATCCCTTCTCTGATGCTCCCCATGCCCCATTACATTCATTTGGTGTAAGGATGGCATTGTGGGGGGATTCAAAATTTCTGGCCGGCTAATCTACTTTACAAATGCACCCTTTCTTACATTTCATGTTCAGATGTGTTTATCAAGAGATGAATGTTTTTTCAAGACAATATTGTTTATGTAATCCTTACAACATGTTATTTCATTTTTGTGGTTTTGCAGCCTTTCAAGTCATTTGTCTGCATATGGTCTAATTATATTTCTAAACACAAACTAAGTTAGTCAAATGTACCCACATTTGCAAATAGTTTTTAATGATTATGATAATAGTAATATGGTATTAAGACATGATTCATATATACTTTATAGTCTTAATTCTATAAATTTGCATGTGGTTCCTTGATCTGGGCATTCCATTAAAAGAAAAAAGTATTTGTTGCCCATAGCAACTATTCACAGTGCTATCTCATGATTACTGAAACGGAAATCTCTTAATTCATTGACTTCTTTGAGCAAGAAAGACAGTTTTCCTTTTAGACTGTTTCCTTAATCCCTCTGGTTGTCTCCTGGGTAAGAATATGTTTTGCATAATCAATAATCATACAATATATTATGCGGTGCAACTATAGAGGTAAGAAACTTGACTTACGTCTAGTCAATTGGTTAGAAAGAGAAGTCAGCAGATGATATTGTCAGCTCGCATTAAAATCTAATTAAACATATTCTGAGAGACTTTTGAAAATTATTACCTTCCCCTTTTACTTGTTATTCATATGAACAGGTTTTATTTTTCCCAATTCCTCCGTATCAAGAACATTTATTTTATTCTTACCTAAATTGCTATCTGCCCACAAAATTTGAAAACAGCACTTTACGAGCAACGACATACTAAAGCTCATTATAGAGCTTCTTCTCTGCCTTGAATTAAGCCATCTGTAGCTTAGGAAAACAAAGGATATAAAACACGTTTGGGTATGTGTTAAGGCCATACTGAAATGCATTCTTTTCAGTGGCAGGAATAATAACACAGCTAAAAGAGGTTTTATTGCAGTTGTTTAGTTGATCTATTGCCGTTTTGACATATTTCCAAATTTAATAAAACAAACTTTTGGCCGTGCTTACCAAAGGTGTGATATTTTATTTAGTTTACCTTTAGTGACTTTGTCATTGCAATACTGGTTTTAAAAATTTTAGTTTAAAAAATAATTTGTTTTAAAAAAAACATTTCAACTAGAAAATATACATCCCATGAGACATCCAAGCTACAGTAAAGTTTTCAGGAATCCAGTAAAGCAGCTTAAACATATAATTTCCTTTTCAATACTGTTACAGTTTTTCAGCTGGATGCTATAGCATGTTAAATATTGAATATATTTATTTTATACTATTCTGATAATTTTGAAAATTTTCTAGATTACACATTATGAAGAGTACCCAGCATATCCTTTAGATATATACACTACCTATTAGATTCTTAGGCTCCATATACATAACCATGTGCTTCACCAGGCCTTAATCTACACCATAGCACACAGGCAGGTAAGGATGGGAGGATGCTCCTCATCCCTTCCAACTCCATAGAGATCAAGGAGGCTGTGCCACAAAATGGCAGGAATAGGACCCGCTCTATCTTTTGCAGTGCTGCCACCCACCCTGGTCACTGCTATTCTGTATATGGGGGCCAGTACAGGCAGTCCCCGGGTTACGTACAAGATAGCTTCTGTAGGTTTGTACTTAAGTTGAATTTGTATGTAAGTCGGAACTTTATATTTTATAATTGTAATGCCAGACAAATTTTTTTTTGTCCCAGTGATAATTGAATTTTTGAGATTTTCTGCTTACATGGAAACAAGGATTATCAATTATCATTACAGATACCTCAGAGCTCATCAGTGCAGCCTGGGACTAGAGTAAAGCATCCAGAGAGCTTCACCAGAGGTCACAGTGGGCAGAGAGGTCCGTCTATAACTACAGGTCGTCTGTAAGTCAGGTGTCCTTATATCGGGGACCACCTATATATGATTTTCTATTCTTGTAACACTGCAACAGGGACTACACATGAGAAGGCAGGAGAACATTGGATGTTCTTTTCACTGAAATGTTTGTTTTATATATAACCAGGAAAGCGGTTAATAATAATAATAATAATAATAATAATAATAATAATAATCTTTATTTAGCCCCATTAAATGTGGTTGCGCTTTAAAGATTCTGGGAAACAAACAAATAAAATAAAACTTTACATAGTAACAACAGTCATGGGAAACAATAGGAGTGAGGGCCCTACTTGCAAGAGCTTACAGTCTTTGAGGATGAGGGGTGACAAAAGGGGTCAAAGAGCTGGTATGATGGTCAAGCCATTTTCATAAGGGGATGGAATAAAAAAATGTAATAAATAAAAAATGCTGCTTGAATTAGCCATCAGCCGCCATTTATATACAAAGTCCATAGTCAGGAAGACTGCAGAGAAGTATTTACCAGATAACAGACAGGGGGAGTACCCAGTATGGGTTAATAAAGAGTTATAGTTGTATGCAGTCAGCAAGTGTTATAGGCCTGCCTAAATAAATTAGTTTTAAGAGAACGTTTGAAGCATTTGGGTTGGGTATGAGTCTGATAGACCGGGGTAGGGCATTCCAGAGAATTGGTGTCGCTCTGGAGAAGTCCTGGACATGTGTGGGGGAAGTTCAGTTAAGGAAGAGAAGAATCTAATATCACTAGCAGATCGAAGATCATTGGTTGGATGATAGACCGAGATGATAGAGGAGAGGTAGGGGTGCAGTATTATGAAGAGCTTTGTGAATGAGAGTTATATATATATTATTTATCATAGTCTCTACTGTCTCCTAACATTGCAGATGCATCTCTATACACTGCAAGGTTATTGATATCATTTTATCCCTAGCACAGTGACCTCTATTTATTTGGCTTCCCTGGAGAGCAGCTATAGAAGATCTGGTGAAGTACATGGTGATGGAGCAGGTATTTTTTATTCTCTGGGAAGCTTCTGTAAGAGCTGAGAGAAGGAGGAATGGAGGATGCAGCTCACTACATGTAGTTTGCACTTTATACTCTACATGTAAAAAAATGAAGAAAATAAGCAGCCTGTTATGGCACATTAGGAACAGGTAAATGACATTTTCAAAAATGGAATAAACACATGTGCTATGAAACTGGGATGTGGTTTTAGGGAGAGTGGCAGGACAACTCATAAAAATCCCTTTAATCATTATGATGAATCAATAAAATTCAATGGTAAGAGCTATAAAGGTGAAAAGGTCATATGGGTGTTTTCTCTAAAAATATGACTTCTTTCATGAAATGATTGAAATGCACAAGTCTGCAAAATGCACATCAAGATACAAACTGATTTCCAGTCTGCAGTAAGGAAAGATTATGAGCTGCTCAATGGTTTCAATTTGCTGTTGAATAGATACTGTGTTGGAAGCTACACATCAGAGAAAGCTTAACATGATTTTGTATCCCAATGATTGAGGTACACATCAATACTTCCATTGATTCCTAATTACAAGACTAAAGCTAGTATCTGAATGGGATATTCTACTTCAATATAAATTATTGATGACTTTTATTCCTCAGCTAAACCACTATTAAGGGCACATATTCACAGCAGGCACTAAACATCGCTATTGCTAAAAACACTTTTAGGTGAAGAAAATGGCATGATGGCACTTTCAATGTGTAAGTGCAGTGTAAGCATGCAAACTAAGTGAGTAAATGTCATTTTGTAACCTTTCTGCAAATATACTGTAAATCACCTATCTGATATCATTTTAATAACCCAAGTTTAAAACTCCAATTTCAGCCTGAGCTCGCAATGCTGTGCTCAGCTAGAACTAACCAGGCTGTTTGATAAGAGAACATCAATGTACTGAACACTTATGCTCTCAAAACAGCATCAATTCTTTATGATATATATTATATCAAACACAACACTAAAAGATCAGTCACATGGTCACAATAATCGATCATGAGCCACACAGGGATACTTCTCACCGTTTTTTCGAAATATTATCAAGATATTTGTCAATATATTAATTGAAGCCCTCTTCCTTCTAAAGTTTAAAATTCATCAGTCAATGCCCTTCTGCCAGCAGTAAGAAAAGGGAGTTACCTTTAGAAAACTTGTCAAATTTAGTTGATGGAAACTGCACCCATGGCCATGTATTAATGTCACAAGACTTACATTTCACACATCCCCTATGGCTCTGTTGACTTTGCAGGTCATTGGAGTACAATAAACTAATTTTTATGATCATTTTGTCATAAATTGTGTTTTGTACAAGTGATCTTCAAGTCTTTAAAGGGGTTGTGACTTAATAAAGTTTTTTGTTGAAATTGTAAACACCTGTAGACATGATGTGTGACGTGTAGAAGCCTGTTATTGGCTTACATTTACATACATTTATGCATCACAGCAAAAAAAATAAGCTCTAGCATTAGAGCTCTAGTACCCCGCAATAAGCCATTGACAACGTAACTGAAGGATAAGGAAAGAAAGGAAATTTTTCCAACTGACACAGGCAACCCAACCAAAAGATAATCAACCATAGAAGAACTATGAAAATTATTATATGAGACCTAAAATTATATTCTTAACTTTATTGAATAATTAATATACAAAGTACCCTAATTAGCAAAGAATAAATATTTACTAAACAATATGAAATATCATTTAAATAATTGTCTAAATATTACTGTATTAGAAACTTTTTGTAGTACATGTAATATTAAATGATCTTACTACTAAGTACTAACTACTAAGAAAATATAAATCATATATAAAACATTCCATGGTATTCACTATTCCAGTCACATCGCTTAGTAAGTCACTGATACATCTTATTTAACAGATGTACTTTCTGGGTTGTATTGTCCTTAAGATGAAAATGTCTTATTTTATGTGAAATATGTTCAACAATTTTTAATTATTTTGCAACAGGTTTGGAAAATGAGAAAACAACATTTCACCACTATTTAAAGCTCTTCTATACCTGTTTCATCATAGAAAAGTATTAATAAGGTTGTATGGAGATTACAGGTGTCTTCTGTATAGTGTATAATATTCTTAAAGTAGACACCTAGCACTACCAGACAAAAATTGGTACCAGCACTAACCTATGGGGCTGGAGAATATAGGTGCTACCATATTGGTTCAAATCACTACCCTGAATGCCATAGGGATTGGCGATGTTAGGTTGCCATGGCAGCCGGGAACCTGTCATTCTGCAACAACCAATACACTCTCAAAAATATTTTCTGGCAATAGTAACATTAAAACCGTAAAATGTCCCATTGACACTTTTTGTATGGGAATGTTAAACAAATCATTACAATTGCTCAAACTAAGAAAGAAATCCAACTTTTTTGAAAAACATTTCACATGGTTTTGCTTTAGCTGTTTAGATTATCAGTTAATGGTTACTTGAATGTTTAAAATCATATATATTACTGCTGACATCTATGACATCATCTATGAATAATAATTCAGTGCTCTTAACATCATAACCTGAGGACAATAGGGTCTGGGTTCTTCAAACTCTGATGTTACTACCCAATTTTGGCACAAATGTAAATAAACAAATAAACAACATAGTCATCACTCCCTCACCCCTTTAACATGTCACACTATATCAGCAGCATGACATTCAATTCATTAAGTGTCATCTTAGTATTACATTATGGGTGACCAATGGGACCTCAACATTGGGACACCTTATTTCCATAAATGGAACCCTGCGGACCCTTTACATAGTTCAGATTAGAAAACCTTCTTGAAATTAATTGTCATTATAACAGGTCTCTTTTAATTACAGTATTAGTATCAAGCCAAAAAAGTTCTTTATAAGCAAATGTAACTCAATTTAACACTTACTAAGTGCTAAACAGATGAGCTGGAAAGAATGCTATTGCTGGTTTCATATATTCCTTTATCTCTGCATGCCAGTTGCAAGCACTGGAGAGAAGCAAGTGACATACTCTTCATGTCTGCTCAGAAGTCACAGTATAAGTGCTTCTCAGTTGTAATGGATAAGTGATACACAAAGTAATTACACAGTTGCAAAAAGTATTTCATTGCTAGCTCCCTGTTTATCACTTTTGAACCAAAAGGAAACAAAACTACAGGCTAATATTTAACCCCTTAAGGACGCAGCCATTTTGTAGCTTAAGGCTCAGCCCGATTTTTTGGATTCTGACTTGCTTCGCTTTATATGGTTATAACTTTTGAACACTGTTACTTATCAAAACGATTCTGAGATAGTTTTTTCCCCACATGTTGTACTTCATTTTAGTGGTAAATTTTGGCAGATAAGTTTTGCGTTTATTTACAAAAAAAAGAAAATATGATAAATTTTTTGAAAAATTTGCCATTTTCGAAATTCTAAATCATTGCGTTTTCAGGCAGATAGATTTACCACCTAAATAAGTTGCTGAATAACATTTCCCATATGTCTACTTTACATTTTCATAATTTCTGAAATGTCTGGATAATTTATTTTGATGTCACGCGGCTTACAAATAGAATATCGCTTTTCTGTATTTTCAGAATCGACTATTTTGGGGATAAATACAGTTTTGAATGAAATTTTACATATTTAGCATCAAAACCCCCTATATAATAAACCCATTTTCAAATCTGCACCCCTCAAGCTATCAGAAACAGCTTTTACGAAGATTGTTAACCCCTTGAGATCTTCATAGTAATTGAATCAAAATGGAGGTGAAATTTAGAATGGTCATATTGTTCCCTTATACGTTCATTTAGCACTAAAATTTACACATTTCCAAAATATAAAAAGAGAAAACCCACCATACAATTTGTTCTGCAATTTCTCCTGAGTACAAAGAACCCCCCACATGTGGCTGTGACTTGTTTTATTGGCGCACAGCTTGGTGCAGAAGGGAAGGATGGCGCTGCAGCTGCCAGGATTTTAGTTTCCTCATTGGCCCCTTTTGAAGGCTATAAAATTTTTGCTTTTTCGTTATTGGGGCCATGTGACGGCATTTTTTTTGCGGGATGAGATGCTTTTTCCATTGTTACCATTTTGGGGTTGGTATCACCTATTGTTGAAAATTTAGGAACTTTTTTTGAGGGTAGGAGTAGAAAAGCATCAATTCTGTACTGGATTTTTAACTTTTTTTTTATTTGGTGTTCACCGTATAGACTAATAATCCTGTTATCTTTATTCTATGGGTTTATACGATTACGGGGATACCAGACATGAATATATTTTCTTATGTGGGGAAAAATCTATCATTTATGTATTGCCGTATTCCAAGTGGCATAACATTGTTACTTTTTTGGCTACGGAGCTGGTTGATGGCTTGTTTTTTGCAGGACATGTTGTACTTTGCACCAGTATCATGTCTGAGTACATATGGTTTTTTGATTGCATTTTATAGCATTTTTTGTGGGATTGAAAAGGTAAAAATCATAATTTTTGGAGGGTTTATAACAGTTTTTTTTTACGGCGTTTATCGTGGGGGTTCAATAATGATTAACTTTTATTCTACGGGTTGTTACGGACGCAGTGATACTATATATGTGGGGTTTGTGTTATGATTTAGACTTTTTTTTTAGTTATATGTCTCTTTATATGTTTTGGGGGTTTGGGGCATTTTTAGTTATTTATGACTTTATTTTTTTATTGAATAACCTTTTTTTTTACTTTTTCCCTTTTATACCATGGGATATGAACAAACAATCATCTGATTGCTTGTTCATGATAATATTCTGCAATACTGATGTATTGCAGAGTATTATCAGTGTCAGCCTATACACTTGCATAGGCTGGCACTGTGCCAGTAAGATGACGTCACAGACGCCATCTTACCGGCAATTCTTGCAAGTAACTCTGGGGTCCAGATCGGACCCCAGAGTTGCTATAGCAACGATCGGCGCCCCCCGAAAACGGTTCAGGGGGGCCGATCGTGGGGGAAAGACCCCCCAGATGCATGTTAGATGCCGCGGTCGCGCTGACCGCGGCATTTAACGGGTTAAGCACCCGCGATCGGAGACAACTCCGATCACGGGTGTTACACTGGGGTGCCGGCTATTAGTTACAGCCGGCACCCCGTGTTTCCCGATGCCGGTTTGGCTCTGATCCAGAGCCGAGCCGGCATATGCGTCGGGGCGGATATATCCACCACTGAGTGCTAAGTCACTGCGCTCCGTGGCGGATATATCCGCCACGGAGCGTGAAGGGGTTAAAGCTGAATGTATGTGTATATGTGTCAGTACCAGTCCAGCAACCGCGCAACCACAACCAGGCTTGGCGCTAGCTGTCAGACTAGGTAGGTGGTGGCGAACTCACCCTGCATCCCTGAGGGCTAAAGCCTTGCCTAAAGCAGATGAACTGCCATGATAAGGGCGAACCCACTTATCAGGAACCTAACTGACGGTCCCTGAGCGACCCCACAAGATGACAGGAAAACCTACTTCGTCTGGCAGCTGCTGGATGGTGGAGCGGACAGGTAACTGGAATACAGGAATAGACCAGTATTCACACTAGTGCACAGAATGCAAACACAGGACTGAGACAGGAAAGTGGGGTAACACTAGGAGGTAAACAATACTGAGGGACAAACAACAGATACAGGAAAACAGTCGGGTTATATTCAGGTCAGGTCAAGATCAAGCAGATATATACAGGTAAGGTCAAGATCAAGGCAGACAAGCGGAGACAAACAAACTGGGTCAAAATCAAGATGGCTGCAAAGTGACAGAATCGGATACAAAACATATAACACCAAACAAGATGGCAAGAGCACTAGATACACAGGTAAATCTTGAAGAATAACCAGCCAGCTATGATGGGAATAGGCAGGTATATAAGCCCGATCCCGGACACGCCTCCAGCAACACACTGGGGAAACTGTGCATCAGGCTAGTAACCCTTGCTGGGCAGGACAGAAATGCAAGGAGCAGGGTGTGGCTCAGTTACGGATGTTACAATATGTGTGTGTATATGTATGTCCGATAATGGAATCTGCACCGTTGCTTTTACAATCACCAAATTTTGCACAACCTCTCTCTGTGATTCAAGCAATGTCAAAGACAAGGTTTTGAGCTGAAATCCCCTTCCCCACACACAAGTTTTCCATAATACACTGATTAATCACCATCTACAGGAGCCATTGTCTGCTGCTGCTGTGGCAGTAGGCAACCAATAACAGAACAGCTTCTTTTTTGCCATGGGTCATTAATATGAGCTCTGATTGGTTACTATAGGCAATAATTTTAACACAGCTTATATATAAGGTAATATGTGAAGTAATATGTGAGGAAATATTATAGATACATAACGATAGGTAGATAGATATAGTTATATAGATAGATGGATAAAGATAGAAAGATATAGATAGATTGATACAAAATTTGGAAAAAAACAGCACAGCATTAGGAATGGTGGGTGCTATGCCAAGACATGATTCAAAAGGTCTACTCGTAATTAGACAAAAAATAGGCTGCACTCCAACTTTCAAAATGGTAAAAATTAAAAGGTTTATTCATCCATATAGCAACGTTTCAGTTGAGAAATATGTTTTGCTTGAGAAAAGTTATATTGCTCAACCAAAATGTTGCTATATGGGTAAATGAACCTTCACATTACTTTTTTCAAATGTGGAGTGCTACCTATTTTTTGCTTTAGATAGATGGAGAAATAGATAGACAGAGATACAGATATAGAAATTAACAAAAAGAAAATTTAAACCCATTCTATTTTGTTATAGCTTAGAACAATTGTTTGCAAATCAAATTAAAGAAGCTTTATTGGCAGCACCAAATAAAATTAGCAGTATCAAAGCATTTGGAAATTAGGGGATTGTTGGAGATAGGGTGCAGGGTGATGGGAGGGCATGGGGTGCAGGGCTATGGAGGATTATATCATTCCATGGTATATCACACATCTCTCACACATCCTACGGCAGGCAGTGACACATTGGGGCAGATTTATCAAGCTGTCTGAATTTCAGAATATTTCTAGTTGCCCATGGCAACCAATCAAAGTTCCCCTTTAAAATATTCATGAGCACTGGTAAAATGAAAGCTGAGCTGTGATTGGTTGCCATGGGCAACTAGAAATATTCTGAAATTCAGACAGCTTGATAAATCTGCCCCATTGTGACGCTATGGCCATTATGGTCTTCTCTTCCTCCAGCAGGATAGAGATTTTCTTTCCCTCCTCCATGGAGTTGAAACCTAGGAGGAGATCTGAGAGTCTCCTAAAGTGAGTGTCCCTGACTGATGAGTAGTTGGGGCAGTGTAGCAGGAAGTGGACCTCATCCTGGATGAGAATGGACTCCTGGTCCTGCATCTTTTGGTACAGTCTGGTCACCCTGGGCACATATGTCTGTCTGTGCCGCCCAGACTCCATGACCAGGTTCTGGTTATTCAATCTACAATGGCTCAGAATCTGACTCTGTTGTCCGTTAGCTTCTCCAGGTACAGGGTCAGTCTGTAGTCTCTCTGTGGAATCTGATAGATGGTCAGCTTTTGGGATGATTCTATGGTGGTTCTCCAGACACTAATATATTCCTCCTGGGCCTTGATTATCATAACCATGATTTTGGCTTTGGTCAGTTTTGTTTGATCCATGTTTGGGGTGGATTACGTTTGGGTTCCCAGGTTGCCAGGGACCACCTGCTGCTGTCAGGCTTTATGGTGGAGGAATGCACACCACTGTTTTGCAGATGAGCCAGTCTCTTGTCAACTGTAATATTTAAGGGGAATCTGCTCTGTTCCCATATACAGCCGCTGCTTAATGTTCTCCGATGGACTTGGAGAAGGTGTTTGCAGAATTCTAGATTTATGTCCAGACTATCACTGGAGGTTTGAGTCTGTACAATTCTTTCCTGATTGCATGTTAAATTCTGCAGGCCTGTCTCTGAGCACCTGGCTTGGCTTGGTTGAAGCTTCCTGATTGGTGGATTTTAAGGCCCAGGTAGGTGTAGCTGTCTGTAACTGTCAGTGGGCAGCTGTTCAGGATAAAGGAGGCCCAGCTGATCTTGTTTTTCTCCATTGAAACACCATGATGTTGGTCTTTTTATGATTGATGGGTAGTGCCCAGGTGGTGCTGAATTTATCCAGTTGGTGATAACAAAGTAAGGTCATCTGCATAAAGGAGAAATTTCATCTTGGTGTCAGGGAGGTTGAGTCCTGGTGTAGAGATGGACTCCTGGGCTGCAGCCAGCTCATTGATGTATTTAACATCACAGGTAACTCCGGGAGCTACAGCTAATATTATATATAGTTGTAGTGCTGGTTGACGTGACTGAAAGTGAGCTAAATGGGTGTCCCTATTTCAGCAAATAAATGCTATTGTTTTTGTAATGAAAACTTTCTTCAATCTCTCACTGTCACTGTTTTCTAGATCTCAATTTTCCATCATTCTATAGGAATCTTTATTAGATAGATGATAAATAGATAAAAACTTTAATAATCGCCAAAAAAGGGAAATATTTTTTTTCTATGCCACAGCAGTACATTTAACACAGCTAAAGAAAACATATATACTATTGTTGGGGATAGAAATCTGTCCCCAGTCATATGATGTCACACAGGTGCACGGCTTGTTAGAACACATGGCTGTGATTACTATCTGGGATATAAAGAGCCGTGCACCTGTGTGACATCACATGGCCATGGACAGATTTCTATCCACAGGAATTAACTATAGAAGTTTCTGAAGAAGAACAGCAAATCATGGGGTACAGAAAGTATGTTGGAAAGCAGCGAACAGTAACATTTATTTGCTGAAATGGGAACAAGCCTTTAACTAATTTAGTTATCACAGAAAATGGGTGGTTCCCTACACTCACTTACATGTCTGGTTAACAGGGTAAGGCAAGCATGTTAACTAATACTGCATCTGTGCAGTGCAATGAGCTAAGCAAATTGGTGTTTGCTTTTTGATAAAAGTTAAGGATAACCCTGTATCACTGTTTTAAGAGAAAGGGGGTCTTGATTTCATAATATGCAGCTTACTAGAGACATAAAAGCAGGTATTTTCCTTTCTTAATAATGGGCAATATAGGTTTAGAGCCAAAGGGGGTTATTCCTGGACACAGGGATGCAGCTAATGCTGCCAGCCATGCCCTTCACAGCCCACCACGTCTCATAGGTGGCATAAAAGGGAAACTAATTGTAATTTCTGGCGTTGCACCAGAAATTGAAATTATTTCCGGGCTTGCAGAACGTAAAACTGGCGTACAAGCCCCGATATCCCCCAAAGTTTACAAGATGTAATGATTGGAAACAGTGTTACATCTCATGTATACACATATTTTGAAAAGTTATCTATTTGAGGCTGCAAAGATTTATTTATTCCAGTATACTGAGTTATCTGTTATAGGGTTTGGTAACTGTTTATAATTAAAAATGCAATTTCTACCCACAGGCATAATAGAGAGTGGAATATTAATATTAAGATTTGTGCTATTGAAGACACAAAGAAAACAATCATTGCTAAGGGGCAAAGTAAACCAAAATCTTTATTATCTGATGTGTTAAAATACTGTACAGGCAGGCAGTTTAAAAATCATCAAAATACACAGAGCTATTACATAAATCATGAAAAAGAAGAAGAATGAAGTCTTTTGTAATAGCACTGTTAATAATTTATATACAAGACCAAATATCATTTTAAAACTTGTCAGAGATATAAGAACTCATGAAGTTAGTTCTACTGTTCATTAGAAACATTATTGCTGGGTAAGCAAGAGTTAAGGAGCCTTAGGGTTGTGCCAGCTGCTCCATGAACAAGGGCTGCGGGGTTGTTATACAGTATGGAATGATAGCACATATATGTTACCAAGTACAAAATGGTTTGCAATAAAATATATATGATGTCGCTATTAAATATTGAACTCTTCAGCTATAGATATGTCTATTTTTATCACATTTAGGGATTTTTCACCCAATGCAAGAAATGACATCTACAGATCACATTTTTTTTTTAAATAAATGCACCTTGCATCACAAATGGATTGAATAGAAAGTCAATCATGGAACACAAAACTGCCAGCGGCAGGCAAGTTGTTGGGTGCTTCAGCTGTAATTTAATGTGTCAGTCTTTGTTTTTCATTTTTAAAAGGAATGTTACACTTACATTTTTCTATAAATTTTAACTTTTTTTAAATTTACTCTTAATGATTTGGGGTGCAGACAAATTGTCCAAGATGCTGCTCTGCTATCTAGACACTATTTAGCTACAGTATATGTATGTCTGTAAACTTCTATAGCAGAGTTTTATAGTAGCAGGTAGAGGACTTTGGTGATCAGTCACCATAATACATATGGGGAATGTTGTGACCCTGTGTCATCTGCCCATTGCTTTAAAATAACAGGTTTATATTTCATTAGAATTATAATCCTACCAGCATTATTATTATTGTTGTTATTACTATTATTATTATTATTATGAAGAAGACCGCTGAAAAGTAAAATCTACACAATAAAAGCATCCATATAATATGAAGATCAGAGGTTTGGTTGAAATTGAAATACTCACATATAGAGCTGGTGAAAATGAGAAAATAATTTCAACATACACATAATTAAAGAATAACTGCTTGTCCTTTTCTTTCCAAAGATATGGCATTTTCTGTTCTAAAGGTATTTGACAAAAATGTTTCCAGAGGTGAAGTGGGCGGAGACTAATGCCAGTGAGTCTATGCCCTCAGGCTGAGGTCAGTTAGCTTGCCGACAGATCCCATGATGCTGTGTGTTCTCTATCAAAGTAATTTAGCATTAAATCCATTTAGTTTCGACTGAACACTGCACATCCCACATCCCGGGTGTATATGGTGACTAGCCTGGCAGCTTCCATCACATGGAGGAGCAGGGATCATGTAATAAGTGGAAGAAATCATAAGTAAAACAGTTGCATGAAGTTTATAGCCTGTGCTGTGTGAGCACTAATGGTTAAAGCTTATCTGTACAGTGCACAAAGTGCTGATGATTAGGTGAAGGAGGGGAGCAGCATGTGGTGCAGAGAGAGAGACAGAGAACGTTCTGTAGAATGACAGATTGGGATGGAGGGCCTGATAGAGAACAGGAGAGATCTTGTACCTCACTATTCTGGGCAGGGGACATCTGTATCCACATTCTTGAACAACCCAGCTCTTCTTCATACCCAGAGAGCACTGAAACATGACCTCCTTCCCTGCAGCCGCAGCCCCTCCCCTCCAAGGAAACCATCAGATAAACAAACTCAAGGGCTTATCAGCACAGAGAGAGCAACAAGCTTCTGTAGCACTGAGGTAATCTGAGGAGTATAGCAAAGAAAATACTGGATATAGGTAACAAAGATAATAGGAAAAGTTCTTGCATCCCAAGAGCTATTTGTGGAAAATAAAAACTTTACAGTTACTCTTTAAGCATTAAACTTAATTGGAGCAAAATTTATTTAAAGTCTGGTCAGATAAAAAAATAAAAAAACATCCGTTGTGAATGGGTTGTCAGAAATGGTGCTGTTTAAACCACTTTTTGGCTGATGAACAGCCATATCAGTAGCAGGAGTGGCATCCAGGAACTCCTATGTTACTACCTCCTAGT
This sequence comes from Engystomops pustulosus, assembly GCF_040894005.1. Classification (NCBI taxonomy): domain Eukaryota; kingdom Metazoa; phylum Chordata; class Amphibia; order Anura; family Leptodactylidae; genus Engystomops; species Engystomops pustulosus. The sequence goes on along the minus strand of NC_092414.1, from coordinate 92,281,856 downwards.
TCACTCTGGTGCTGGTTATACTGTAATTTCAAAACAGATGAGGTCAGCACTTTTTGTTTCACCAGAAATCTTGAAACCTTTATTCAAACATGGTGGCACAGCAATTTACAGGTATTAGCACATAAGTGCAGAAAAAAGCATCTTCTTACGCGTTTCTGACCAATAAGGTCCTTAGTAGAGATGAGCGAGCACTAAAATGCTCGGGTACTCGTTATTCGAGACGAACTTTTCCCGATGCTCGAGTGCTCGTCTCGAATAACGAGCCCCATTGAAGTCAATGGGAGACTCGAGCATTTTTCAAGGGGACCAAGGCTCTGCACAGGGAAGCTTGGCCAAACACCTGGGAACCTCAGAAAAGGATGGAAACACCACGGAAATGGACAGGAAACAGCAGGGGCAGCATGCATGGATGCCTCTGAGGCTGCTTAATCGCACCATTATGCCAAAACTATGGGCAACAGCATGGCCATGACAGAGTGACAGAATGAAGCTAGATAGCATGTAAAACATCCAATAATTGACCCTGACACTATAGGGGACGGCATGCAGAGGCAGCGGCAGCAGCGGCAGGCTAGAGAGTGGCATGGCGACATACTCTAAATGGACTCAGGCTTCAAACCAATGGGTGGCAGAGAGGAACCAAAGGAGGTGAGCAAGAAGCGCTCAAATAATATCGGTACATGATAAAAGTTTGCCAGTATATTTTGTGGATTACACAGCAGGGTGGCGACAAAGTTAACATGGAAGCCATGAAAACAACCCAAAATTCTGCCTGACACAGCTCGTTTGATAAGGGGACTGTGATAATAATATTACTCCTCCACGGTTTGTTTGTTATATATATATATTTTTTTTTCTTTCTTTGTGTTGTTTCATTCTGCCTGTTATAAATCATTAGGCTCCATTTGTTTAAGACCAGCCAGGAAGATGCCTGGCAGGGTGTTTATAACACCCCAGGGAGTCTATGCTTGATCAGAGAAGCATGGTCTTCTAAGTGGTAAAATTAACACCTTTCGGCCAGAGTAGTCTAGCTAGTGGGGGATGAAAAGAAGCCACAGACTGCATGTTTTTCCCTCCAAATTCAGACAAAGGGGAATATCATAGCTGTCCATAACTGGGACATAATTCATAATTATAGGTCCCGAGTTACACAGGACAGTTATGGGGTCTAGACACACTTCTGGACCGAAAATCAGAACATTAGCTGCAATGGAAGGCAGCCAATAGCAGAACACCCCTGATATTAGGCTAAGACACCCCGAGTTTGGTATGGGGTTAATGGGAATAACATGCCCGTTTGGTTGGAAGCCATGGCACAATTGTGCCATCTCCCAATCAAAAGTTATGGGGTTCTGACAAAAACCCAGACCCAAAAAGTAGCTCACTGATGGGAGGGGGATAGAAAAATCCCCCTCACAGTGACATCACAGCCAGGGGTGGGGGTCAATAAATCACCTGGGCTTAAATTAATGAAGCAGCCACATAGTAGTGTTCAGTCTGGGTGACTTTATGACAATAGGAGGCTGGATCGATGCTTATGCCCTGTCCTCGGGCCAAAGAATTTCTTCCTATTCCACTAGCAAGAATTTTTTGTTTCGCTCTTCCATAACTGTTTGTAAGTATTGTATGTGTATTGTTTTTAATCCTTTTTTCATTTTATCTGACAATTTAATTCTTTGAGTGTACTGCATTTTTATGTAAATTAAAACTTTTTAATAAGCCTCTGCTTGTAGCCTTAAAGAATCTGAGTCTCTAAAGGGAATCACGTTACCAGAGGTCATTATTAGCATAGTCCATGTAGTAAGCGATTGCATGTTCTGTGTAAGTTTATAATTGTAATATCGTGTAAGTAGTGAGTGCATGTGCTGAGTTATCATCATGGTGCACTGTCTGTGTGGTTGAGGTGCCTACGGCCTTCTTTGAGCAAGTAACTCGTGGGTGGTGGCAGTGTGGCTGGGGCGGAAATTCTGTGGAGTAAATTTAGCGTAAGGACGCCATTTTGTGGAAGTGGGCGGAGCTTAAGGGCTAAATTCTGGGACTCCATAGAGTAGGTGTGTGAACTCCGGTGAGTCGGGTTCGTGACAGGGACCATGTATGGAGGCAGTGAACTAGTAGTAGATTAAAGGTACTGCAGTTAAAACTATGTTAGTTGGATCTTGGCATGGAGCTGGCGCTCCGCTGCCAGGCGAGCTTTCGCCAATCCAAGCCCCTGTCTCTAGGCTACTCCCCAAACAGCACTTCTAAGAACCTTTTGTATAAGATCAAGTGTAGTAGCGTTCTTATAAGTTTGGGATATGGCGGGTGAGGGGAATGTAAACAGATGCGCAAGAAGCGCATGATGCGCATGGAGCTGGCGCTCGGCTGCCAGGTGAGCTTTCGCCAATCCAAGCCCCTGTCTCTAGGCTACTCCCCAAACAGCACTTCTAAGAACCTTTTGTATAAGATCAAGTGTAGTAGCGTTCTTATAAGTTTAGGATATGGCGGGTGAGGGGAATGTAAACAGATGCGCAAGAAGCGCTGAAATAATATCGGTAAATGATAAAAGTTTGCAAGTATATTTTGTGGATTACACAGCAGGGTGGCGACAAAGTTAACAAGTTTGATGTGGAATGCCCTGTAATAGCTCTTGGGCGGTGTGCCTTTTATCGCCTAGGCGCGGCAGTTTGAGCACCGCCTGCTGTCGCTTAGCGACGGCACTGCTGCTGTGCCTAGAGCTACCGACTGATGGCGCCATGGCCACGGATGGTAATTCGGAGGAGGAGGAGGTGGAGGAGGGGTGGGAGGAGGAGGAGGTATACTAGACCTTTGAGACCTGGACCGAGGTAGGCCCCGCAATTCTCTGCGTCGGCAGTATATGACCAGCCCCAGGGTCAGACTCGGTCCCAGCCTGCACCAAGTTAAGTGTAGTAGCGTTCTTATAAGTTTGGGATATGGCGGGTGAGGGGAATGTAAACAGATGCGCAAGAAGCGCATGATGCGCATGGAGCTGGCGCTCCGCTGCCAGGCGAGCTTTCGCCAATCCAAGCCCCTGTCTCTAGGCTACTCCCCAAACAGCACTTCTAAGAACCTTTTGTATAAGATCAAGTGTAGTAGCGTTCTTATAAGTTTAGGATATGCCGGGTGAGGGGAATGTAAACAGATGTGCAAGAAGCGCTGAAATAATATTGGTAAATGATAAAAGTTTGCCAGTATATTTTGTGGATAACACAGCAGGGTGGCGACAAAGTTAACAACTTTGATGTGGAATCCATGAAAACAACCCAAATTTCTGCCTGACACACCTCGTTTGATAAGGGGACGATGTATGGCAGCTATATGGACGACTGGAGTCGTGTGGAGGCTGCTATGGAGACAATTTAATTTGGATAGTGCCTGTATGTGGCAGTCCAAAAAAGTTTTCAAACCAGAGGAGCAGGTAGGTGGCCCTCCAGAAAAATGAAATAGATTGAGTGCCTGTATGTGGCAGTCCAAAAAAGTTTTCAAACCAGAGGAGCGGGTAGGTGGCCTCCAGAAAAATGAAATAGATTGAGTGCCTGTATGTGGCAGTCCAAAAAACTTTTCAAACCAGAGGAGCAGGTAGGTGGCCCTCCAGTAAAATGGAATAGATCGAGTGCCTGTATGTGGCAGTCCAAAAAAGTTTTCAAACCAGAGGAGCGGGTAGGTGGCCCTCCAGAAAAATTGAATAGATTGAGTGCCTGTATGTGGCAGTCCAAAAAACTTTTCAAACCAGAGGAGCAGGTAGGTGGCCCTCCAGTAAAATGGAATAGATTGAGTGCCTGTATGTGGCAGTCCAAAAAAGTTTTCAAACCAGAGGAGCAGGTAGGTGGCCCTCCAGAAAAATTGAATAGATTGAGTGCCTGTATGTGGCACTCCCAAAAATTGTTTAAAACAGAGGACCGGGTAGGTGGCCCTCCAGAAAAATTAAATGCATAAAGTACTATAGCTAGAGCCAGTGGGCCCTGTCAAAAAATAGCCAGTTTCCTCTGCTTTACTGTACAAAGAGGAGGAGAAGGAGGAAAATGAGGAGGAGGAGTGGATAAATTATTCAGGTTGAGCTTCCTTCACCTGGTGGAGATTGGAAATTATGAGAAATCCAGGCTTTATTCATCTTAATAAGCGTCAGCCTGTCAGCGCTGTCAGTCGACAGGCGTGTACGCTTATCGGTGATGATGCCACCAGCTGCACTGAAAACCCGCTCGGACAAGACGCTAGCGGCGGGGCAGGCAAGAACCTCCAAGGCGTACAGCGCCAGTTCGTGCCACATGTCCAGCTTTGAAACCCAGTAGTTGTAGGGAGCTGTGTGATCATTTAGGACGATGGTATGGTCAGCTACGTACTCCCTCACCATCTTTCTGTAAAGATCAGCCCTACTCTGCCGAGACTGGGGACAGGTGACAGTGTCTTGCTGGGGTGACATAAAGCTGGCAAAAGCCTTGTAAAGCGTACCCTTGCCAGTGCTGGACAAGCTTCCTGCTCGCATACTCTCCCTCGCTACTTGTCCCGCAGAACTACGCACTCTGCCGCTAGCGCTGTCAGAAGGGAAATACTGTTTCAGCTTGTGAACCAGGGCCTGCTGGTATTCATGCATTCTCACACTCCTTTCCTCTCCAGGGATGAGAGTGGAAAGATTTTGCTTGTACCGTGGGTCCAGGAGAGTGAACACCCAGTAATCGGTGCTGGAATAAATTCTTTGAACGCAAGGGTCACGGGATAGGCAACCTAGCATGAAATCTGCCATATGCGCCAGAGTACCAACGCGTAAGAATTCACTCCCCTCACTGGCCTGACTGTCCATTTCCTCCTCCTCCAACTCCTCCAACTCCTCTTCTTCTGCCCATACACGCTGAACAGTGAAGGACTCAACAATGGTCCCCTCTTGTGTCTCGCCAACATTCTCCTCCTCTTCCTCCTCATCCTCCTCCACCTCCTCCGATATGCGCTGAGAAACAGACCTAAGGGTGCTTTGGCTATCAACAAGGGAATCTTCTTCCCCCGTCTCTTGTGACGAGCGCAAAGCTTCCGACTTCATGCTGATCAGAGAGTTTTTCAACAGGCCAAGCAGCGGGATGGTGAGGCTGATGATGGCGGCATCGCCACTGACCATCTGTGTTGACTCCTCAAAGTTACTCAGCACCTGACAGATATCAGACATCCACGTCCACTCCTCATTGTAGACTTGAGGAAGCTGACTGACCTGACTACCAGTTCTGGTGGAAGTTGACATCTGGCAGTCTACAATCGCTCGGCGCTGCTGGTAAACTCTGGATAACATGGTCAGTGTTGAATTCCACCTCGTGGGCACGTCGCACAACAGTCGGTGAGCGGGCAGTTGGAGGCGGCGCTGCGCTGCCCTGAGAGTGGCAGCATCTGTGCTGGACTTCCTGAAATGCGCACAGATGCGGCGCACCTTCGTGAGCAAATCAGACAGATTGGGGTATGTCTTGAGGAAACGCTGAACTATCAGATTTAACACATGGGCCAGGCATGGCACATGTGTCAGTCTGCCGAGTTGCAGAGCCGCCACCAGGTTACGGCCGTTGTCACACACAACCATGCCTGGCTTCAGGTTCAGCGGTGCCAGCCACAGATCAGTCTGCGCCGTGATGCCCTGTAATAGCTCTTGGGCGGTGTGCCTTTTATCGCCTAGGCTCAGCAGTTTGAGCACCGCCTGCTGTCGCTTAGCGACGGCACTGCTGCTGTGCCTAGAGCTACCGACTGATGGCGCCATGCCCACGGATGGTAATTCGGAGGAGGTGGAGGAGGGGTGGGAGGAGGAGGAGGCATAGTAGGCCTGAAACACCTGGACCGAGGTAGGCCCCGCAATCCTCGGCGTCGGCAGTATATGACCAGCCGCAGGGTCAGACTCGGTCCCAGCCTCCACCAAGTTAACCCAATGTGCCGTCAGCGATATATAGTGGCCCTGCCCGGCAGCACTCGTCCACGTGTCCGTGGTCAGGTGGACCTTGTCAGAAACGGCGTTGGTTAGGGCACGGATGATGTTGTCTGACACGTGCTGGTGCAGGGCTGGGACGGCACATCGGGAAAAGTAGTGGCGGCTGGGGACCGAATACCGAGGGGCGGCCGCCGCCATGAGGTTGCGAAAGGCCTCGGTCTCTACTAGCCTATAGGGCAGCATCTCCAGGCTAAGCAATCTGGAGATGTGGACATTAAGGGCTTGGGCGTGCGGGTGGGTTGCACTATATTTGCGTTTCCGCTCCAGCGTCTGGGGTATGGAGAGCTGAACACTGGTGGATGCTGTGGAGGATCGTGGAGGCGACGATGGGGTTTTTGTGGCAGGGTCCTGGGCAGGGGGCTGACTATCAGCTGACACAGGGGAAGGAGCAGTGGTGTGCACGGCCGGAGGTGAACGGGCTTGTTGCCACTGAGTGGGGTGTTTAGCATTCATATGCCTGCGCATACTGGTGGTAGTTAAGCTAGTAATGGTGGAACCCCTGCTGATCCTGGTTTGGCAAATGTTGCACACCACAGTCCGTCGGTCATCCGGTGTTTCCTTAAAGAACCTCCAGACTTCGGAAAATCTAGCCCTCGCCGCAGGAGCCCTCGCCACGGGAGCTTCACTAGTTGACACATTTGGCGCTGATGCACCAGCTCTGGCCCTGCCTCTCCGTCTGGCCCCACCACTGCCTCTTCCAACCTGTTCTGGTCGAGGACTCTCCTCTGTCTCAGAAGCACTGTGTTCACCCGGCCTATCAACCCAGCTTGGGTCTGTCACCTCATCATCCTCCGATCCCTCAGTCTGCTCCCCCCTCGGACTTCCTGCCCTGACAACAACTTCCCCACTGTCTGACAACCGTGTCTCCTCATCGTCGGACACCTCTTTAGACACTTCTTCCACTACGTCAAGAAGGTCATCATCACCCACAGACTGCGACTGGTGGAAAACCTGGGCATCGGAAAATTGCTCAGCAGCAACCGGACAAGTGGTTTGTGAGTGGGGGAAGGGTCCAGAAAACAGTTCCTCAGAGTATGCCGGTTCAAATGGCAAATTTTCCTGGGAGGGGGCAGACTGGGGGGGAGGAGGCTGAGGTGCAGGAGCTGGAGGAGTGCCGATTTCGGTGACATGGGTGGACTGCGTGGAAGACTGACTGGTGGACAAATTGCTCGAAGCATTGTCGGCAATCCACGACATCACCTGTTCGCACTGTTCTGGCCTCAACAGTGCTCTACCACGAGTCCCAGTAACTTCAGACATGAACCTAGGGAGTGTAGCTCTGCGGCGTTCCCCTGCTCCCTCATAAGCAGGTGGTGTCTCACCCCGGCCAGGACCACGGCCTCTGACCCCTGCAGTAGTTGGACGCCCACGTCCCCGCCCTCGTCCTCTACCCCTAGCCCTCGGGTTAAACATTTTTAAAATGAGAGTTATAACTTAAATTTTTTTTAAACTTTTTTTTGTGTTTTTTTGTTTTTTTTTGTGTTTTTTAGTTTTTAAAACCAAACGATGCTATCCTATTGCTATGGCTATTTTCTAGCCAAGTATGAAAGCACACTACTATGCCAGATGAGATGACGCTGAGTTATTAAACAAAATAAACGTAAAATAAAAAAGGAAATGGCAGACTGTGCCTAATTGAAATCCAACCCCTAAAAAATTTTCCCACTTCGGTCTTTGCAATGGATATGTGCGTCACTAAGCGCAAAACACAGCGGTCGCAAGTCTCACTACAAATTGCTCACAATTTGCTAGTAGATGCACTGCAGCAAGTACAGCCACCAGCAGATCAACCAGAAATCAAATATATATAACGCTACTGTAGGCGTAAGTAAGCCGTTTGGATTCTCCTATGGCTATTTTCTAGCCAAGTATGAAAGCACACTACTATGCCAGATGAGATGACGCTGAGTTATTAAACAAAATAAACGTAAAATAAAAAAGGAAATGGCAGACTGTGCCTAATTGAAATCCAACCCCTAATAAATTTTCCCACTTCGGTCTTTGCAATGGATATGTGCGTCACTAAGCGCAAAACACAGCGGTCGCAAGTCTCACTACAAATTGCTCACAATTTGCTAGTAGATGCACTGCAGCAAGTACAGCCACCAGCAGATCAACCAGAAATCAAATATATATAACGCTACTGTAGGCGTAAGTAAGCCGTTTGGATTCTCCTATGGCTATTTTCTAGCCAAGTATGAAAGCACACTACTATGCCAGATGAGATGACGCTGAGTTATTAAACAAAATAAACGTAAAATAAAAAAGGAAATGGCAGACTGTGCCTAATTGAAATCCAACCCCTAATAAATTTTCCCACTTCGGTCTTTGCAATGGATATGTCCGTCACTAAGCGCAAAACACAGCGGTCGCAAGTCTCACTACAAATTGCTCACAATTTGCTAGTAGATGCACTGCAGCAAGTACAGCCACCAGCAGATCAACCAGAAATCAAATATATATAACGCTACTGTAGGCGTAAGTAAGCCGTTTGGATTCTCCTATGGCTATTTTCTAGCCAAGTATGAAAGCACACTACTATGCAAGATGAGATGACACTGAGTTATTAAAAAAATAAACGTAAAATAAAAAGTAAATGGCAGACTGTGCCTAATTGAAATCAAACCCCTAATAAATTTTCCCACTTTGGTGTTTGAGGTGGATATGTGTGTCACTAAGAGCTAAACACAACGGTAGCAAGTCCCCCTGCAAATTCCTCACAATATGGTACTAGCTGCAAATAAAAAAAACAAAGTATAACGTTATTGTAGCCCTAAGAAGGGCTGTTGGGTTCTTGGAGAATCACTCCTGCCTAACAGTAAGCTAATAGAACACTCTAACGCTTTCCCTGACCAGCAGCAGCTCTCTCCCTAGCGGCATCCAGACACAGAATGATCCGAGCAGCGCGGGCAGCGGCCAGTCTATCCCAGGGTCACCTGATCTGGCCAGCCAACCACTGCTATCGACGTGTAAGGGTACCACGTCATGCTGGGTGGAGTGCAGAGTCTCCTGGCTTGTGATTGGCTCTGTTTCTGGCCGCCAAAAAGCAAAACGGTGGGAGCTGCCATTTTCTCGAGCGGGCGAAGTATTCGTCCGAGCAACGAGCAGTTTCGAGTACGCTAATGCTCGACCGAGCATCAAGCTCGGACGAGCATGTTCGCTCATCTCTAGTCCTTAGTCAATCTATGACTAAGGACCTTATTGGTCAGAAACGTGTAAGAAGATGCTTATTACTGCACTTATGTGCATTTGTTATTTGTTGTACTACAGACAATAGCTATTGCTGTGTTTTTTGGCCCTTATTCTTTTTTTTCACTATTCATGAATGTACATTTCTGTACCCCGCCACAATCTGGGTTTTGACTTGGCTATCCTGACTACCATGCTGTCTGTCTTGTTTGTCATCTGTACTTAGCACATCTGTACTTACTCAGAGTAAGGAACATTGACCAGTTGCCACCTGTGGGATAGCAAAAGGCCTGACAATTCAACAGGCATGGAGGTTGTGGCTGAATTCAGGTCCTACACATCTTCCTTGTCATGACATAGACACTCCAAAACCAAGATTTCACAAACACAGAACATGAGACATAACACAAAGTCCAATATTCAAAAATTATTACATAGAACAAGTTTTTATTATATAAAGTGTAAGGGCTAAAATTTAATGGCTGGAATAAGACATTTACGTATAACTGGTATAACATAATAATCATGTAGAAAAAATGAACATATTCTATATTTTCACATAAAGGCATATAAGACACTGTTACAAATGAGTACACAACAAGGAACAAAAGACATAAACCAGAGGGGAGTAAAATAATAAGGCCACATGCAAAAAAAAACAATAGAACGGATACTATATACATTTATCAAGCATATGTGATGAAAAAGGTTTTGTTGAAAAAAATGTTCCATTTTCTGACTATATAATAATCTTACCCTTTTGCGGACATTGTACATTTGTTGCATATCTTACTTTGATAAATGTTTAGACATAGTTATGCTGTTTATCATTATTTTGTATTTGGAGCGTATTGCTAGGATTGTAATATCACATATGAATGTTTGATAAATATACACCCCATCTATTGGTTATAGTTGCTCTTACTATTTTGACCCCCCCCCCCGCAAAGCATTTAGTTGTTCATCCTGAACTTTATGTTATAACTATGTCTATATGCCTGTATTGAATAATAAATGCTCTTTTGTATGTAGGAAAAGGCTAAGATAAAATTGTAGCGTCCTCATTGGTGGACCTCTTATAGCCCCCTACACTCCTTGTCTTGTTTTGGCATACATATACCTGGATAATCAGAAGGCCTGATTCTATAGCTAGATATTTACTGATTTTTACAGATTAGAGGGTACTGTGGTGCATGTCAACGTGAACTAAAAAATATATATGATTACGGTATGATTTTTTAAAAAAAATGTCTTACAAATTGTGCAAAAACTACATTGGAAAATGTCTCATTAGTCTCATGTTGATTGTTCCATATGCTGGAAAGACAGAAACAAAGATAAATACATTTCTTTAGCCTATATAACTGGAATCTGTCATTCTGCCAACAAGTTACCTTAGGCAATCGAAACACACATGTAAAATATATAAGATTGCCCTGAAGTCACTGCACAATTACATTAAATAAATACAAATATGTTCTGCAATTAAGTCAGAAGTGGCACATTTTAATCTGCACATCCTTATAAATAGAAACAGGTTTTGTTTGGAGTTATATTTTATGAAGAGGAAATGACTTGCTATGTTTTAGGACATATTCAAAACATATTTTATCTTCATTGTTCAGGAGAAACCTCTGTGTATGCCCTCCCTGTGACACAGGCAGATGGAGGAGCCCAAACAAAGAGGTAAGTAACTTTTATCATTTTATCACTGGTTAAGATCAAAGGGGTATTATATAGCACGGGGTATTGCACATTGTTTATTGAGAAGTGCACTGAATTGCCTTTATTGAGGAGAATACTCATAAAAGGGGGCACTGATTGTATTTGTTGGGTGGAGGGGGGATTATGTACAGTATTTAGCTATGGGGCCCCTTGATTTATATGTATGTCCCTGTATAAGTGTAAACTTTTACCCTGCATCTATTTATTTATATATCTATACTGTACATCTATATTGTGTACTTATTCCCCTGCACACTAAGTTATATTGCTCTTCTGTAAGAGAAGGTAGACTGGCTAATACTGCCTTTTCTACAGAGAGGATTAAGAAAATTACATAGATTGGTAGGATTGATAGTGTAGCAATCTCACAACTGCCAATGGAAGTCATTATACACAGTTTGAGCTATATTTTCTTTTTACTGATCCTCAATACCCCAGATTTTTCATTTCCTTTATAAAATGTAAAGATGGCAACAATACAAATGCCATTACAATGCTTTCTATTCTGTTAGATGTAAATATTTATTTGCAATATTGAAAAAGACATACTTTAGGTACATACCTAAAAATGGATTTAAAAATACATACACACAGATATATACCCTGTTTCCCCGAAAATAAGACAGTGTCTTATATAAATTTTTGCTCCTAAAGAGGCACTAGGTCTTATTTTTACGGGATGTTTTAATTTTTCCATGAACAAGAATTTACGTTTATTGTTGAACAAAAAAACAACTTCTCTAACATCCTTATGACTCTACAAACTCTGAATTTCAAGCTGTATTTAGTAAAAGCACTTTCCATAAAACTTTCCTTCTTATCCTGGTAGCCGCTGGGATCACATTTGCAGCACAACAGCCAGTGATTTATTCCATGAATTCTTCCCCATGCCACAACCTTCTGCAGCATCTAAAAGATTTCCTAATACTAATGTATGGCGTGGGGGGGAGCTGCTGCAATGACTGCCGCTAGGTCTTAGTTTCAGGGGAGGCCTTATATTTCTAAGCCTGAACAAAATTGTACTAGGTCTTATTTTCGGGGGATGTCTTATTTTAGGGGAAACAGGGTAGATATATTCTGGTCCTATGTAGCAATGCTGACAACTATTAAGGCCTTGACAGACTCTGGATGCAATGAGAAAATCGTGGACAAAGGTATACCAGTATGTAAGCCACCACTGAATTGCTAACTGCCGACTGTCTCTTGTGCCATCAGTTAACAGCATATCAGACAAAGAACTTGGCTGAACCTGAACCCGAATGCTGGCCTCCACAAATAATCAAAACAAGGCTCATATGAAGGAAGTCAAATTATAGAACCTGCCTTAAATGGGTGTATGAGGTAAATCATGCCAGACTATGCACAAGAGTGCTAGCAAGTCATAGGTAATGAATATACATGATGATGGTGCCTCTTGATCAAATAACTGTTGTACTATTGGCATCCAACTTCTAATTGGAGACACCTACAGTGTTAGCATCATTACATATAGACTACCCGCCCATACAGATTGTGAACCATCACACGCAGGGTTCTCCTCCCACTTGTCCTAGATGTCTGTATATTTGGCATTTGTTCTCACCATAATATAATATATGTGAAATTGAATGTGCACCATGGAATTAATGGTGCTCTATAAATAAATGATAATAAAATGTGGCAAATTGCAATCAGATCAGCCTCCATCTCTGTGCACCAAACCAGAGTTCTGTAATATGCAGAGTTTCCTGGTTTACAGCAATCTTAAAGATACCCAAGTTGCAATGAAAATCATAGTTATATTAAAAAAAAACTCTGGACATCTACCCCTACCTAATTGTTTATTCTAAACTGGACAGTAGGTAAGAACTGATCGATGTTCCATCTGGTGCCAATGAAAAAAGGCAAAGGGTCAAGGAATTCAAAAAATGTCAGTCAAGATAAATAGCAGCTACCTCAAAATATGAATTATAGCATGTTAAACATGTTCTAGTTAATAACATATCACATAAGAAAAACATATATATTTATATTCAAAATGAAAATTTTAGGCGGCACAACAAATACTGTATGACATATTTTGAAGGGGAGCATGCTTACATAGAACTGGGCAAAAAGATGAAATTAGAAGTAGCAGTCATAGATGAAACAAAGGATTCTTCTTTTAAATATATTTATGCTACTTTATATTAAAAAAAATCACTCCTTTTTAACCCACCAAATGAAACGTTAAGGTTGTTAAAGCCAGATCAGTTTTGTAAAAGTCTTCTAACTGTAATGTTAATTCACCTTAAGCAAACATATGTTCTTGAGACCAAACTGATCAGGGTTGATTTGTAGTCCCAGTCCAGCACTGGTCATGATTGAAAAGATCCTCTGTAATGTGATTTTTAGATATCGGCCGGCTTCAATAGCCTATGCTATGCTAATCTTAAACAAGTCTTAGTCAGCATTCAGAATCATTTCAGCAGTTTATATAAGTTTAATTCATATCACCTGGTTCCCTGCTTGAGTCCCCAGGGAGGGGAAAGCTGCAACCTGTGTGTGCCTGTGTCTCCTCATGCATTCTCCCTCTACTCCACACCACTCCCCTTTCCCGTCTGCCCAATGCACATGACAGGAAGTGGAGAGGGGTGAGGGAGCTGCATGACCGTGGAGGAGAGGAAACTGACACAGGCCTAGATGGACTGCAGCTGCCCCTCCCAAGGGAGTCAACACATGCTGCCAGATAACCAGGTAATGTGAATTAAACTAATATAAACTACTGAAATTATTCAGAATGCTGACAAAGGCATTTAGCAAATCAGCATAGCATAGACTACAGAAACCTGTCACCAGCTAAAAATTACATTCCTGATGACAGGCTTCCTTTAATGACATATTTACAAGTATTTGGAACTCTCTCATTGTAAAATATTAATGGAGACTGATTAATAGATTACCTAATAAATTAATGACTTTCAAGAATTAAAACATAAAGCCAAATGTACATTAAGAATACTGCTACACTTTCCCAAAATCTGTAGTTTGCAACAAAGGTTTGAATGACACCAAAAAAAAGCACAATTGATCTTTGAGAAACTGAACACTGAAGCTGTAGCTTCTTGAGAAACGTTCTTGACACTTTAAAGTGAATAATTTCAGCTAGATATCAAAAGGATTTACCATATAAAATGTTGGTGGTTTCTTAGATTGAAACCTCCTTTATATTCAAAGGATAAAGGCATACATAGGTACATAAAAAATCTCTCCTGCCTTCACCCTAAGTGTGTTACACCTTCACTCAATTCTTTCTTTTATTATAGGAAGCATAAAGGGGAAAATAAACTTTAGAAGATTGTTATGTTTTAAACAAAATCAGTAAGTTGAAATAATTAAAAAATGTACTCATTTTTGTCTGACAATGCACATTCTTTGCAGTGCAAACTGCTCGCACATGTATCTATAAAGTGTCCGCGGCTGCACTATACCCAACAAGACACAAAATTCTGCACTGAAAGTGGCGTTCTGGTGCACAGTCAGACCTTGTGCCACATTTATTATGCAGTGTCTGACAGGTGTTAAGGATGCACCAAAAAAAAATTAGATGCACTCTGTCGATGCAGTGTAGATGGCGCCAGATTCATGAAGAACGTGCGCCACAATTCACAAATCAACAAGCCAGAATAAAATAATACCCACAAATAATCATAAAGCTAATTTAGAACCCCTTCACAACTATATAAGAAAGAAAATTTATAAATGTCTAGAGAACAATATGTCACATTGTGTGCAAGACCAACACACCCTTCTAGCCACTGTGTTTCTGATTGCATGCAGGTGCTCGTAGATCCATGCAGAAGTTTCAACATACAACTAACCAAAAAATATGATCAATCTCGGCAATAATCTGCAGGCTAAAATGTAGCTGTGAAATCTTCTTTATTGAGTTGTAGAAAGTGCACAAGTATCCAAAGAGAAGAATGCAAAGACCTACGCATTTTGGCTGTTACGCCTTATTCATAATTGTTCCATAATTGCCTTTTTCCACTTGTCTCCTGATCACTATAGTTATTATTTATCTTGTGCTTGCATTTGTCTCTATGTAATGTATATGAATCCCTTATTGTTTATAAAGCACCATGGAATTAATCATGATCTATAATAAATAATAATAAAAACAACTTGTAGCTTATTGCATAATTTCTTGTAGGCAGGATCATTACATACTAAGAATTCACTAGTCGTGTCTCTCAGGAGTTAGAGTGTCATACTGTGAATGCATTGGGGCACATTTACTTACCCGGTCCCTGTGCGATCCCCGATCCGTAATGTCCGAAGAGGAAGAAGTCTGCCGCGATTCGCTATGAGAGCGCGCCTGATATCCTGCATGTGTCGCTTCCCCGTTCAGGTCTGCCGGAGTGTATATAAGTGCTTGGCTTGCGACACAATTTTAAATGCCCGCCGTTGAATCCGTTGGATCGTCCGACAGCCCACCCCTCATTTTGTGTCGCATGAAAGCCTGCGCGATTGCAACACAATCCAATCACGTGCGACGCAATCCCAGACATGATCCCCGAAAAGTCGGGAAACCTGACGGAAATGCGGCTGCGGGAGCCTTAGTATATAAGCCCCAGTGTCTCAAAAGATGCACTTATTGGCATATAACAAGAGAATTATGGGTATCTAAACCACATATCTGTCTGCAGCCAGTATGAGTCCTTTGACAAGTAGGAGGATCAAAGGTTTTATATTGGCAAAAACGTTACCTAGGGTCACTGAGTAGCTTTAGGTACAATTGCCACTGTATCAATGTAGTTATAAGTCCCTTCAGTCACTGTCATGAAGTCAATTGCAGATTGAACATTTGCACAAATTGTGGTGGACCATTTAGAAAATTGATTTAAAACCACAATATACATAATTACGTTTATATAATTTATACAATAGTAAAACCCTAATATGCTGCTATTTAACAGCTGATTTACCAGCTTATATATAAATGGGTTCAAACCAGGTAAATGTGAAAAATAAATGCCCATGAAAAAGAACGAGACTGAGGCATTCATGTATAACTGATCCGAATGTTTAGGAATTGGAAATCACGCTGATGCAAAATATAACAGCCAAATAATGTGTTCCGGCAAACAGCAACTTGGTAAGTAGAGAAGTTGCACACTGTTTTGATTGTACATTTAATACTGTTTCCTCCACAATTTTATAATGTAAGATTTTGTCTTTACTTAATTTACCTACCCCTTAGGCTACAATCAGTTAAGATAATAAAGTAACCTAATGTAGACCTAGACAAAGAGAAATGATTAAGCAATTTCCCTGCACTTAAGACATCATTAAAAGGAAATCAATTTTAGTTCCTTTAGCTTTGTTCCTTCATACATATTTTACTTTTTTCAAAGAAAACATAAAATTTATTGTTTATTTCCTTTAAACACATCAGGAATATTATTAAATCTAGCAGTATGTAGGAAATCTGTCATGAAAAGAAAAAAAAATGGTAATATTTAACCCCTTAGTGACCAAGCTCATTTGCTCCTTCATGACCATGGCCTATTTTACAAAACCAGCGTGTGTCACTTTATCCAGTTATAACTTTAGAAGGCTTAAACTTACCCAAGTGTTTTTTAGTTTGTTAATTTTTTAGTTAGTTTGTTTTTCCATTAAAGTTAGAGGGAAAAAATGGATATAGTTTGAATTTATTTGTGAAAAAAGGTGAATTTGGTAAACATTTTGAAAAAATTTTATATTTTCTAAGTTCTAAATGTACTGTTTTTCAAACTTTTTCAAAATTTTGTTACTATCATTTATCATATCTCAGCTTTGTGTTGGCGTCATTTTATAAGTGTCCATTTGTTTTATTACGACGCTAGAAAGATCACAAATCGACCAGTATTCTCTCAAATTTTCAAGAAAATTTTAGAATAAATTATTTTAGGGACCATTTCATTTCTATAGCAGTTTTGGAAGTTCTGTTAATAGAAACCTACCACATAGCATCATGTTCTATAAACTTCACTCCTCAAACTATTCAAAACACCAGGTAGGAAGCTTGTTAACCCTTTATGCATTTTAAAGAAATTCAAACAAAATGAAGGTTTTCTTTGGATTTCACTAATATTTATCATTTAGCTGCAAAATTTACCCACATTAACTGAATAAAAATAGAAAATTTATCTAGGAATATATTGGGCAGCTTTTTCCGAGTAAGAGGACACCCCATATGTGGCTGTAACCCGCTATCAGGGCACATGGCAAAGCGTGGAAGGGAAGGAGCCATTGAGCTTTTGTAGGGCAGAATAGGTTTTAGGTCCCGTGTTGTGTTTGTAGAGCCTTT
Source organism: Engystomops pustulosus (assembly GCF_040894005.1). Lineage (NCBI taxonomy): Eukaryota > Metazoa > Chordata > Amphibia > Anura > Leptodactylidae > Engystomops > Engystomops pustulosus. Next base: position 92,264,679 of record NC_092414.1, on the reverse strand, counting down.
GGGGCCGTGTTAACACGTGGAATTTTGGTTGCATTTTGAAATACAATCCAAAGGCTTCACCTGTGAACACACGTTGAGGTAAGATTGCATTACTTTGCGTTCAGTTAACATGTTGGAAACACAGTGTTACCAAAATATGTGATCACGAGAGGCATCTTTGCATTGCATTTCCAAACGCAACCAAAATGCCACGATTGAATGTGCCCGATTGAGGGTACTACAAACCGCTATCCCAGAGAATATGTAAACTTTTTGTCATGTGGTATAGGGGACATACTAACCCCTTGCCACTGATGGGCTTTTTCTACGTAACAATTTGTATTTCCTTTTCATAGAATTTTATATTATAATATATATTATAGTAGGTTATCTTTAGGGCAAGGCGCAATATGTGTAAAGTGGGATAGATAGGAGATCAGATTTATGTTATGCGGCTTACCATGTGTGTAACTTATTAGCACAGCGGCACGGATGCGCTTCCAGATTTGTAGCGCAACCTGAGGCACAACTATTGTGAAGTGTGGAGCTCACTATCTGGCAAGGCTTACTTGCTTCCTATAACAATTAAGGAAGGAACCCCTCAATGACATCCCCTCAGGACCAGGATTCTTCCGGATAGTCAGATATAGGGGAGAGAGAAGGGAGAGACAAAAGGTGCTAGCCTAATGTAATATGCCAGGTATGAGAGATAGACAGGTGTACGGTATATGAGCTCACCTTGCAGCGCTCATATTAGCCCTTTGTACAGACTTATGGGGTGGCTGCCGGCTCCTTCTTCCTAGCGGTTGTCTGTTCCAGTCAACTCAGAGAATGCTATCTTAATGCAGCAAAAAAAACTAAATTCATTCAGAACAAGTTGTTTCATGCTGTGCTACTGACACCAGGATCTAATAGACTGCCTGAGCATGAACTACACCTGGAGAGGTGCATTTCCGAGCACCGGCACCCGATACTTCCGAATGTATTTTGTGTTTTTTTGCTTCCTATAACAGTGTCACTTAGACATCAGAGCACAGCCTTTGTACACAGATATAACTAGAGACTGTGGTAAACATTTCCGCAGCAAGTCTGAACAGGACTCGATAAGTTACACCTACCATATAGTCCGCTGAACGCTGCTTCCAGCGAGTGCTTCGTTTTTGCACAAAACAAATGGACGCAACTAAGACAACAGTGAAATCAACATACTTTTTATAATAATAATTCTTTATTAATATAGCGCACACAGAGTCCGCAGTGCTGCACATAGTTTGCCAAATCAATCCCTGTCCTCATGGGGCTCACAATCTAATCAACCTACCAGTATGTTTTGGAGTGTGGGAGGAAACCAGAGGACCCAGAGGAAACCCACGCAAACAAGGTGAGAACATACAAACTCTTTGCAGTTGTTGTCCTGGGACTTGAACCCAGGTCCCCAGCACTGCAAGGCTGTAATGCTAACCACTGAGCCACCATGCTGCCCATAGCAACATATGATGTTTGGTGTTTCAACATATAACGCCACCAGGGATTAATAAGAGGTTTTACAATCCTGCTATGTGAACAGTGTGTGCCCTCTAATTTCAGTGTGCAACACTGTTTCATGTATGTCTTGCAAACAAAATGAGTTGCAATCACAAAATTTGTAAATACACTCTTAAAAAAATCAAACCTTGTTCAAATTAAACAAAATTGGTGTCAATTAAGCCCCCCTCCCCCACACATTAACCTAATCAAACACAACTGGTGTCAAACATTTGTTGCTGGTTTGAGGGCTGGTTGATCTTTTGACCTTACCTATACTCTCATCTCTTTCCTGTCTGTTTCCATTTGTCTGTGTTTATTCATGTCTGCTCTATTACCCTTCTTCCTGTATTCAGTCTCAGTTGTGTGTTTGTGTGCATGCAGGGATTGCTTGTTTGCCAAGTTTTTACTTACAGTAACATTGCAGTTTTTTCATGCCTGTGTGAATAAAAGTTTATCACCTTTTTCATCATATTGGATGCTGTGGCCTTTTTCTTTCTTTACTGGGTAAGCTAACCATTACCCGCAGGCTGGAACTAGTTAAGCCTAAGAGTAAGGGGCAGTATTCCCTCCCCTGTTTCCCTAGTTCTTGCTGCTCTCTTTATAAGGTTTCCTTCTTCCTTGTTAACCATGACAGCATTGCAGGAAAATCCTTTTTATTTCCTAGTAATCAAATAGTCCATACAGATTAATGTTTAGAGTTGAGCAGACCCATAGTTTTAGGGGCCGAACTGATTATTTGCCAAACAATCATTCACCTAATTGCTTCATAAACAGAGTAGAACCTGCTTGACTTTATACTAAATTTACACTTCACTTTAAAGTTCATTTTCAGGTGATGAAATCATGCTGGGCTCTGTGAGAAACATGATCTGGAAGGTGTAACACTGCTAGAGAACATACTGGTAGTAGTTTATTAGGCCAGTTTCTGATGACAGGTTCCCTTTAACAGCTTTTTTTTGTCTAAAAACAAGCGTTATCGCCTTCAAATTGAATGCTTAGTGATGGAGCTCATTCCCATCCAGGAGAATGGACTAGACTGCACTACTAAACCGTGAAGCTCATGCTAATGGACAAATAAGTACTGTAAGATCCAGTTTTACTAATACTACAAGAACCCATTCAGGAAAATAGATTAAAGTAAATGAAAACCACCCCCCATTACAAGTAAATGGTAGACACTGTACTAATTTGCATAGAAGAAAAACGTAGCTATTACTTTACTGTTACTTTAATATTTTCATAATCATACATGATACTTTGAATAAAAAAAAAAACTTGCACACAAAAAATCCTTTTTTTAATGTATGCTCATTACGATAAAACGTGTCTGGAAGTGATGTGGTGTCTTTATTTTAGAAGGTAATTACTGTAGATCACAACCAGAGAATTTAGGATTAGAAAGCTTACCATTAATGACACTGAAGCAATTTAAATGTATATCAAGGGATGTTTCACTTTTAGAGAATATAATTAGTAATGATAATTACTGTACCATGGTTTAAGGAAGTGAAAGGTCATGTTAAAGTACCATCATTAAGTTATCAAGGAAATGGATCAAGAAAGTAGACGGTCGCTGAGAAGTGTCGGGAGAGGAACAGTTTGCAAAATATGTTTATACAGCACTGAAAGAATAAAGAGATAATTGCCAGATAATGTGCACATATATAGTACAGCCGTCTCTATTACTGGCTTTAAATGCTTATTTTTTGTCACTTCTAATTTCATGAATAATTCACAGGTAAAACATTTTTTAAACTGAGCCAATATTCTACATAGTGGGGCACATTTACTAACAACAGTGCAAATTGCACTAAATACAGTTTGCCTGTGTAGTGTGCACGATGCACCAGATTCGGGATTTCTGGTGCCCGTTCTTCATGAATATGGCGCTCCCTGCACAGCTCTGACAGAGCTCACTGCTTCTTTTGGGGCGTGCAACACAATTCTTTTGGACTTTGCATGTAAAATCTGACGCATGGTCCAACTGAGCACCGGAACGCCCCTTAATCACATGATGCCTAGTGCAGCCTCGCCACAAAAGGGTTTGCCCATGCACTTCTTAAATACATATGCAAGCAGTTAACGCTAAAAAGAATTATATACAAAGTCTGAAGGGGGAGCCATAAAAGAGTTTAATACATTTTTTACTTTTAAGAATTTAGATTTTTTTTTTAATTGCTTACAGATATGAATGTTGTCATTATTTCCATATTATGCTGGGAGGTCTGTTAAATGATAGACAGTTCTAAGACACTTTTATGAATGATATAACAAAATTGGTGTGACCTCAGCAAATGTTAGCAAAGCATATGTTGCCATAAAAGTACACTATCAATGTGCCAAAATCTGTTACACTGAACAGTCTGCTACGATGCACGGTTTATCATTTAACATAAGACACTGTGATAAATCCCAGTAAAAGACTGTTCATCTCTTTGTGTTTCAATTCCATGTTTTTTTATCACAGTCCTTAGCCCACAATAATATACGGTAGTTGCTTGTGCTATTTTTTGTGGCAGAATACTGAAAATAAAAAACTGAAAAACTGAGAATAATAAAATGCACAACATTTAGTATGAAATGTTTTGAAAGGTGCTTTTAATTTTAATGTATATAATGTGTGTTATCTAAAATTTTGTTACCATGTATATGAATATTTAAAAATGACCTGTTGTGGCAATATACAGAATTCCAAGTCAGAAGGGGTAAATTAAATTCAACAGTAACCTTGTTTTATTTTACGGTTGTTCATGTTCACTCATAAACTACATATTGATTCCCTGGCTAATTTATGCTTGATTATTTTTGAAGCTTCTTAATGTCACCCGAGCATATATAGAAATGTGCATACTAAATTAAATATGCTGTGCACAAAATCATTTATGGTACTGTATAATAATTAATGCAGATTTTACAGTTACTGTAAATGCTCTAAATATTCAGAGATGTCCCTCATGACATGACTTTATGAATATTTTTCATAGCTTAAGTCTTTCTTGATTTTCTAGAAAAATTTTCTTCCGCTTCTCAACCGGCTACCATACAATAGATAAGGCACTGTATTGATTTTAGTGCAAAACGTTAAAGTACAAAAAAGGAACAGTACACAAAATCAGACAATAGATACACTTGAAATAATAGCATGTTCCACATGTGTATTCTTGATATGAATATGATATATACTTTACTTATGTTTTCTATATATTTGGCCTCTAACTGAGGGTATATTTTCATCAGATTCCAGAACACCTAATTGAACCTCCATCCCAGATCTTCCCAAAGATTGTATGATTTGCTAATTTTTCTTGTGATTCAAGCGGCTAGTGATCTAAGTGAACTTCCAACAAGCAGAGTTCCCAGAACTGTAAGTAATTTACATTTTATATATCTTAATTTAATACATATCACAATTTGACAGCAATTTGATAACGAAATTGTTGATATCCTCCAGTGCACACTGCTGGAGCAGGAGTTCCAGGGTAAATGTCTCTGCATTGAGGAGGACAAGGAAGAAACTAAAGGGGTTGATGTAAGAATTATAAATTTGATTTATTGAGTCTCAAAAAGAGACAACTAAGGGGGTACATGATTAAATAGTATAAATATATGAATGATCCACAGAAAAAATATAGTGGAAACTTGTTCCAGGTAGAATAAAATCAAAAGACAAGGGGCACATTCTCTTTCTGGAGAAAACAAGGTTTTCAAGGAGTCGACACATTGTTATTGTTGTGAACTGAATGTGAAGCTGTGGATATATTCAGTTACTAAAAAAGAGAGAATCCTAGTGGACCCATGCACTTGTGAGTCTTGAACCACATGGATTGAACTGGGGCTTTGACCTCTTTAGTTTCCTTTAAAGAAGGACAGACTGATCATGGAGTTGTACATATCGCCACAAAAATATCACCAGTTTTACTGTCTTATATATTGTTATACTTTGATTTGTGTTAGTTACTATTTACTCATTTATCTTTGTTTATTTCATTCCCCAGATCTGCTAGCCCTCATAGTAGCAGGCTACATCTACCCAGGTGGTAAGCAGACTTCTTTTATCTTTCTCTCTGATTGTTCTTTGATCATACAGACAGACATATTTATCAAACATACCCCCTTACACTCGCTCCATACATTATCTCTCATCCACCTGTTTAACAATCCACATATACCTATGTGTTCTCAAAATACTGACACCCCATATGTCACAAATACATGATATACTATATCCTATATAGCCTCAAGCTATGCCTAATGTACAATGAGTCGCACATGTACATTGTCCCTGGTTATCAACTTGTGTCTACTATTGGCATTATCTACCGTATGTCTTTAACACACTGCCATACATTTGTCTCTTTATATATTCATACATCCATATGAATATACACATCATACTATCACATGACATTTAATTTGGCTGTTTATCCATGCACATGTACTAAGCCAGGACCCTTTTAGTGTCCATAGCAACACACAGCCAACAGAACTGGAAATTTGAGCATGACGTGACTTCCCATCCTGTGCTCCGTATAGCACAGAAGCACACAGCCTCAAGCTTAATCTGGGGTACAATTGTACCATTAACACCAAAACAAAGAGCTTTAACAAAAATAATTGTACTTTATTAATAAAGACACGTAATAAAGTACAATTATTTTTCTTAAAGCTCTTTGTTTTGGTGTTGTTAGTTCTTAATTTTTGAGGGCGGATGAGACTGTTCCCACAGTAAAAAATCCCTGTCGCCTCTGAAAACCTTGTTTTCTCCAGATGGAGACAGTGCCCCCTTCTCTTTTGATTTGATTTAATCTGTAACAAATTACCACCATATTTTTTGTATGGACCATTCATATATTTATGTATATTAATCATGTCCCCTTGTAGTCGTCTCTAAATAAATCAAGTTGTTTTAATCTTTCCTTATAACTGAGACCCTCCATACTCCTTATCATTTTTGTGGCTCTTCGTTGAACCCTCTCCAGGTCCAGGGCATCCTTTTTATAGACTGGAGCCCAGTCTATAAAAAGTACAGTGGTAATATTACATCCCTATACCAAGAGTCTATACCACTTTTGATACATGACAAGATCTTGCTGGCTTTAGAGGCAGCTGAATGATATTGCATGCTGTTATTTAATGTATGATCTACTAGTACCCCCAGGTGCTTCTCAACAAGGGGCGCTCCCAGATTTACTCCCGAAAGGGTATATGTTGCCTGTGGATCCTTTAGCCAGTTTTTAATCCAATTGCAAAAATCCAAAAACACAATATCCACAGAAGCTCCTCCATCCAGGCACCTGCTCACCTCTTCATTGAAGCAGATAAGGTTAGTTTGACAACTTCTATTCTTAGTAAACCCATGCTGGCTGTCACTATTTGATGTCACATAATCCAGTATATAGTCTTTTACTAACCCTTCCAATATTTTACCCACAATGGAATTTAAGATTACAGGCCTGTAATTTCCTGGCGAAGTTTTAGAGCCTTTTTGTAAATATTGGCACAATATTTGCCTTGCGCCAATCATTTGGCACTGCTCATTATTGATGTGTATCTGTACACTCTGAAATTATCCATTACCAAGTACTAAATATATTTACAGTCTGCAGGGATTTAATAATTGAATTATTTATTTAAATTGCTTGGATATCATATGGTAACTTTATTTGCACTTTTATGCATAGAAATATTATTAGAATACCTTATATGTTGTTTTACATATTTTAAAAATACATCTATATGTATATAAGTAAATTGTGGAGTTATTAGCTATTTATAATGAAATGTGGTAAAGACAATAGAAGATTGTGCACAATATACTTCTTCCTCCCCTCCCCTGCTACTATCTAAAATGTTAACAACCGCACAAGAAAATACATGTCTAATATAGGGTGCCTGGCTGCTACTGTCTAAAATGTTAACAACCGCACAAGAAAATACATGTCTAATATAGGGTGCCTGGCTGCTACTGTCTAAAATATAAACAACCGCACAAGAAAATACATGTCTAATATAGGGTGCCTGGCAAAATGTTAATATATCAAATGTAACTTTTGTTAGCAGACTTTATTCCTGTACAGCAGCAGGTTAAGAGAAAAACAGACTGTACAAAGTTCTGTTCTGAATTCTGGATTCAGTCTTACTAAAATAAATATATATATATATATATATATATATATATATATATATATATATATATATATATTGGCATTGTTGTCAAATATAAAATGGTTGTCATTTTATTCATGGCAATAAAACGTAGTCCATTGGGAAATGCTTGATAGAATCTCAGACTATTGAGATTTTATAAGAGGCGGACATTCTATTATATCCTTACTACTTTCTGAAGCTGTAGTGGCCAAAAATCAATAGATTTTCAATTTATGTTTAGCAAAAAATGATTCAATATAATTGCTTGTCTAAAATAGGATTTTATAAAAATTTATACCACGGACAAATCTGTAAATATAAGGTCAAAATAGCCTCTTATCTGGATTGTTGTACCTGAGGCAAGTGCTTCCTTCCCAGTGACAATGTTATATAATATGCAGCTTAATTAAGATTGTCATACATACTTTACAATTGTTGGCACATGTCACCAATAACAACAGAACAACAACCTATTTTGTACAAAGACTTTCTGTCCCCTGACAGCTATTGTTGTAAAAAGCAACAATAGGTCACTTTGTGTCAACTACACATGGCACTATTAAAGTATTTGCTTTATTACATATCAGGATAATGTTTACCCCTACACTGCAGGAATTGCAAACCCCTTCATGACCAAAATATTGGGTTTTCACTGTAGCAAGTGGTTTCAAGGGGAGATGGTTCCCTCTGTAGATGATTAGCACCGTACAACAGCAACCGTGGGGTGCTGATGGTGTAACATGATGGCCAGAGGTCTTTGATTGAAGTACCTCAGGTCTGTGTGTAGCATATGCTTCTTAGGTCATAGTACATATATAGTGCCTGGTACTATACAAGTGATCAAATGTTTATTTCCTGTGGTCATGGTCATGTGATATCACATTTGTGCTCATCTCAGAGCTGTGTGTTATGATGAGCTGTGCACCTGTGTGACCTCACAAAAACATGGACCAGTTTTTTGCTCCAGGAAGAAAACGGGGAAGCTTCCTATAGAACAACAGTAAACATAGACCAAAAAAACCATGAGAATTTGATACAGAATGTATACCGTATTAGAAAACTACATAACTATGTATTTACAATCAGTAAAATGTATTTGTTAAAACTAGACAACCACTTTTAGCCTCAACCCCACACACAGTACCTTCTGAAATATGAATGTCCCCTGAAGGTCTTTAATGGTTTAAGGAACAGATTAGGTGACATGAACAGTTTCTTCCCGCCGCAGCCCTTTTTCATTTTTGTGTTTTCATATTTCACGCCCCACATTCAAAAATCTGTAACTTTTTTATTTTTCCATATACAGAGCTGTGTGATGGCTTATTTTCTGCATAATAAATTACACTTCAAAATGGTGGTATTTAATATTCCATGCCGTGTACTGGGAAGCGGGAAAAAAATTCCAAATGCAGTGAAATTGGTAAAAAAACGCATTTGTGCCGTATTCTTGTGGGCTTGGATTTTACGGATTTCACTGTGCACCCCAAATGACATGTCTACTTTATTATTTGGGTCAGTATGATTACGGGGATACCAAATTTGTATAGGTTTTATAATGTTTTCATACATTTAAAAAAATTAAAACCTCCTGTACAAAATTTGTTTTGGGGATTTTGCCATCTACTGGCGCTAATAACTTTTTCATACTTTGGTGTATGAAGCTGTGGGTGGTGCCGTTTTTTGCGGATTTTGATGATGTTTACAATTTTTAGGACTGTACGACCTTTTGATCACATTTTATAGAATTTTTAACTATGGGCGCGATTTTCCGTTACGGGGTTAAACGCAGTGAAAAACCGCTATCCTATTTTGATAGATCGGGCATTTTCGGATGCGGCGATACCTAATGGGTTTATGATTTTTACTGTTTATTTATATTTATATCAGTTCTAGGGAAAGGGGGTGATTTGTATTTTTAGTTTTTTTTATTATAATGTGTTTTTTTTACTTTTTTTTTATTTTTATTTTTACTATTTTTCAGACTCCCTAGGGTACTTTAACCCTAGGGTGTCTGTAGGATCCTATCATATACTGCCATACTACAGTATCACCTTTGCCGGCGGCGATCAGCAGTAAAACACCCGCGATTGGTGCGGCACCGATCATGGGTGTTACCGGTAAGCCTTTGCTGCAATATGCAGAAAAGACTTACCAGCTATGGAGAGGGCTCGGCCCGCGAGCCCTCTCCATGTACCGGGACCCGACATGTGACGTACTATTACGTCACATGTCGGGAAGGGGTCAATAGATTGATGTGTCCTTCAGATTCCCCTGCTTTCAATCTGCATGGAGGCCATACCTCAAAACCTCTAAGATTAAATACCTCTTTACACTTGCATCAGATGCATAGACTCCCTTCAGACTTGTGTTCTAGATGTGGGAGGGTACAGGTACCTTCTTCCACGTGATTTGGGAATACCCATCTATTCCCGATTATTGGATGGCCATTCATTATTACATCAATGGCAGCCTGGGTCTTCCCGGTGTCTGTTCCCTTCAGGTGTGTCTTCTGGGTCTAGTGGGGGACATTCTTCAGACAAAATTTGAGAGGGCTTTCTTCAGACTGCTAATGTTCTATGGTAGGAAGGTTAAGTTGCTGAATTGAAAGCCTCCTAAGCTCCGCACATTGGCCAAAGGGATCCCAATGATTAACTTGGAACTTCCAATCTATAAGATTACTTACACAGCTAGAGTCACTCCAGATCGTTTCTCTTCGATCTGGGATGTGTGGGTAGCAGCCCAGACTGCTTCGGGAGAGGAGGAAAGATAGCTCCCCATGTGTGAGGGATGCATGTGTGTTAAACTATGATACTTGTCAACTCTTAGCATCAGATACCACATGACATCTGCATGGTATACATATATAACAATATATATATGGCACATTGAGAAAGATTTTTTTAACCCTAATTCTTGTTAATAAACATTCACAATTATATTCAATTGTTGAAGTAGACTAGATGTTTTCGTAAATATCACTGAACATCAGTAGACTGAATACTCCTGAATTCCAGTACTTACATTTGAAGCTGAGTCTTTAAATCAGATCCAAGTGTGTGCTTAAGCTCAGAAATAGCTTACAAACCTCACAGAGCTCATCCGACTTTCAATACAACCATTTATTGTTAAAATTCCCTTTCTTTAAAAAAAAAAAAGGTAGTCTACGGGCACATATTACAACCACTTTGTGGTTGTTTTGAGTACAAATGGTACAAATAAGTGTAAAACATATTTGGCGCAAAAAAACTGGTTCCAAATTAAGGTTATAAGTCAGAGGTGATCTCCAGGTTAGCTTTGGTCAACCATTCTTGGGTTATCTCTAATTTTATCAACTATCAGTGAAAATCAGTAGACTGAATACTCTTTAATTCCAATGCTTTCCTTTGGTGCTGAATCTATAATAATCAAGTATCTTGGCACGTTAGCCACATGGCTCATTCTATAGTTTATTGTAATACACAATTAAAGTTAAGCTTGGCTCATTTCTGATAACTCTGTGGATCTCTTCAAATTAGATACAATAGAGAGATCTTTCTTTGCTATTTGCACTGTAGTTTAATAAACTTGTCAGGAAAGCCAGGATAAATTTCTATGTACCTGTGCAAGCAGGAACGGGCTTGTAATTCAAGATCTCTGCATCTTTCATTACGGGAGTTTGGTGATAAATCCTGTGCAATATGCTATACAGCTTTGGGTGTTTTTATATTAGAAATAAGGTTTTATCTTAACTGCCAGCAGGATTTGTATTCTACTAAAATGTTGTGTGTATGTAAAGATTGTGAACTTTATGTATATGTGATGAATATTATATTTATGGTTTTGAAGAAGAAACAATTTGAAACATGTTTGTTTCATGTTATTGAGTACTTCTTAGGGAAGTTCAAAACATTTACAAGTATGTTAAACTCTTCAGAATAAACAAACATACATCATACATTCTAAAATACATTTTTCCATTCCAGCTACTGAAAATTATATTAACTTCAAATAAAATAGAGATAAGCAGATGTATTGGCTGGTTCATAGATTTAGGTAGAACCTGGTGTTTTGCTGGAACCAAATATTTTGCGATACATTTAGGAAGAATGTTTCAAAATGGTGGCTACTGTACTGTAATTTATCCCAGAGTGGGATGGATGAGGAATAATTAAAACATTTGTTACAAGTTTCACAAAATAAGATTATTTAGAAAAATCGATGTTTTAGACCAGTGGGGTTTATATACCAATTCCTAGTACAATTGGAGCAACATTGGTTTTTGTACCGATTTGATTTATACCCAAGCAAAAAAAAAAGTATAAAAAAGTTTTGAAAAACTTGATATAGCTTCTACTATAAATTTAATCTTGGATGATTCACCCACATATGAAAACAATACACTGTGTTTGTGGTTCCTGTGATTTTTCCTTAGCATAACAGTAGAGAGGTACGGCTCTGATCATCATGTATAGACAGTGACAGGGATTGATTGGAGCTTTAGCAAATTAGGTTGTTTGTGCTATGCATTGAAATATTTGTGGATAGAAATTAGAGTCCTTGGCATCACAGACTGAGAGGTGAGTACCAGTTTAGAGACCACTTTTGTAGGACATTTGTATTGATTGAGATGCAGCATAAAAAGTGTTACTGGATGTGAGATTTGGATACACCGAAGAGTGTTTAAGAGAGGGTTGCAAGCTTCATCAAATTTAGCCTCATATTTTGAAGATGGTCTTGTGGTCTGATGAAGACCATCACATAAAGTGTAAATTTGACAGGACAATTGAACAAAGGTACAGCATATTCAAAGAATTGGCATAGAATAGTCACTGAGAGGGACAGAAAGTCATTAAAGAAAGAACCATCACAACTGACTATCCATTGCTTAGAGACAAGAATTCTTGCAATTGCTTACATGATACATATTGCCAGTTATGAGCTCATGGAACTGCTGGACACTTTTTGATCTTTCTGATTTTGAAGGGAAGCATCATGTGTCTTTCATGCTGCTTTAACTATCACTGGTAGATCTTTAGGTCTTTGCTCTTTAAGGTTGCTTGTTTATGTTACCTCTACAAAAGACCATTAGTAGTGCATCTTAATTTAAAACCTTAGTCTTCTTTGAAGTATTTGCCTTCAGAATGACCTTGTGACTTGTTGCAAAACAGTCTTGCCATGTTATATGATCTGTGATTGCAGAATGCCTCCCACAACCTCAGCTTTGTAGAAGAGATTGTCAATTCATTGCCCTTACCCTTCCCCAAGCCTTCTACATTGATTTTTCATTTTATGAAAATAATCATTAATACCTAAATGGTATAAATGGTTAATTATTTTTTGTAAAATACCAAACATTCATATGTCTGGCAATTGATTTTTTTTTTAATACAGGCGGTCCCCTACTTAAGAACACTCAACTTACATACGACCCCTAGTTACAAACGGACCACTGGATATTGGTAATTTATTGCACTTTAGTCCTGGGATACAATAAACAGCTATAATAGTTATCAAAGGTGTCTGTAATTAAGATTTATTGTTAATCCTAATTCTTATGACAACCCAACATTTTTAAAATCCAATTGTCATAGAGACCAAAAAAGTTCTGGCTGGGATTACAATGATAAAATATACAGTTCCGACTTACATACAAATTCAACTTAGGAACAAACCTACAGACCTTATCTTGTATGTAACCCAGGGACTGCCTGTATATTAGTTATCAGAAGTATTATTGTTATCAACGTCACCAGTGGGCAAGACATTTCTTATTTCTTTTCATTTAGGCTAATTTAAGTAATAACTCCAAGCATTATATTGGCACCACTTAGATTTATCTCAGAGGGTTAATGTTGTATGTTGTCACCAGAGGTCCTTTCATCCAGGCCTTTCACAATAGTGTAGAATAATTTTCCATGTCTAAGTGTAAGCCACTGTGCCATAAATCTGCTTGTCTACCTGTGACAAGATAAATGGTGAATAATTTAAATGAGACTGCATACTGCACTTACAGCAATAACATGCAGCCCCTGCTATGGATTTTATGAATGATACAGCATCATAAAGATCCCATAGCATCAGAAATTAAACATATGTCAGGAATGAAGCATTGCAGAGGATTGCAATAAAATCACATATAATTATTTATTGATTTAGGGTAAAAAAGCAAAATATCCCAGTTATTATGAAGCAATTGCTTTTTATTGAGTTTTCTTTTATTAAAGTTTAATCTAAACTTCAAACGTAAATTTGTCAAAGGTATCAAAAAATGGACATGGACTATGCACTAATCTTATCACACTGTAGAAAAGCCTGTATATAATAAAGATAATTTTGAGGTGGCTTTGGAGAAGATTCCCATAGTACAACCTATCACATTATATATTGGTTAGGAATTATTGAAAAGATTCATGTTTATTTGACATATAATTTTACTTCTGCTACAGGAACTCATATGCTTCAATAATTCTAAAAAAAATAGTACCGCACCTGTTAAGCTTCAGCCTCAAGTTTTAAGTAAAGCTGTACACACACATCAAAGTTGGCCATACCCACAGTTTCGCCAACATCTACTAAAATATGAGACAGACATTTTTACACTGATGTAGGGCATGGAGAAAATGGATAGAATAGTCCACGTTCATCTAATAGTGTGAACAGTGGTTTAGCTACTGGCTTCTGATCGTATTTGCCATACCCATTTCTCAAGTTACTCTCAACTTTCAAAAGAAGATACATTAAACACGTATACTGCATTTATGCAGAAGGAATTTGGTCTATGTTTTGTGTGGTTTTGACAACAAAGTGCAGAACGGAAGGAGCGCCATCACACTTTTGAAGGGCAAATTTTTAACTTTTATTTAAAGGGGTTTTCCCAGGAAAGAAAATTCTCAATCCCCTAGTGATGTTGAAACAATAAAGATCATTTTAACCCCTTACTTTACAATTTTACTCAGTTTTATTGCTGTTTAGCTCCTATCACTCCCTATGCCACAGTCAGTGCACAATTCCAGGGTGTGGATAGAGACTCTCTAAGCAGACACATTGGGGGCCATTTACTAAGGGCCCGTTTTGCGTTTTCCCGACGTGTTACCCGATTATTTCCGATTTGCGCCGATTTTCCCTGTATTGCCCCGGGATTTTGGCGCATGCGATTGGATTGTGGTGCATTGGCGCTGGCATGCACGCGACGGAAATGGGGGGGCATGGCCGAACGAAAATCCGACGGATTCGGAAAAACCACCGCATTAAAAAAAAAAAGTGTTGCGAGACTTGCACTTACCTTCACTAGGAATAGGCCGGTGAACTTCAGGGCATTCCAGCGGGCCTCAGGGAACTTCAGCGCAGCTGGTGGAACTACCTTAGTGAATCCTTGCCGGACCCGAATCCACCGCAGAGAACGCACCGCTGGATTGCGAATGGACCGGGTAAGTAAATCTGCCCCATTAGGATCCATCTTGTTCTGCGGTTACATTATCAGGGTACAGATGAATACACACTTTCATCTGGCTTCTGACATTGTACTAACACATTGACACATAGAGTGATGAGACAGATCAGAGATGAGATGCATGAGATGCCTATTACACAGAGGCATTACAGTCTTTTGCCTGTCTGCCTCCCCATTTCCTCTTATTACCTACCTGCCTGGAGATGGTAGTTTGCAGCTTCTCTTTCCTCACCATGTACTGTTTGCTGGCACAGAGCAGAGAGAGACAGAAATCTCAGCTGACTCTAAGTAAGGGTTATGTCTAGGGACAACTGAAATTGTGTACACCAGGAGTGATAGAGACAGGTTGGAATTATATCTGTAAAATGCTGTATTTTTGTTAATAACAGTGAATTATAGAATGTGTTATTTTGTTATCCTGAGCACATCTAAGGAACTTATATTCGCGGGAATACCCCTTTAACCTTTTTTTACTCTTCCACTCTGGGACTTAATTGATTGTTTCTTCAAAGTAATACACCGCCATACTGATGTATGACGGTCTATTCCAGCAGTCAGCTATGTGGATGCATAGGGTGATTCGCACACTGACAGATTCTGTCACCCTAGGACTCTGGGACTTCCGTAGAAATGATCAGCACCCCCAGAAACAAGTACAAGTGGGACTATCGTGGCACACATAGAAGCCCTATATGTGCCGCAGTCATGTTTAACTGTGGTGGCTAAGGGGTTAAACAGCTGAGATTGTGGCTATCTCGGTCCCAGGTGTTTCTGCAGAAGCCTGACTGTGGCATACAGCCCGGCTCCTGCACTGCTGTCACTGTTGACAACTGTTGAAGACGAGACTCTACGTGCAGGGGGGCAAATTAGCTGCTGACCTGGATGTACACTTTTGTCCTAGGTCACAAAGGGGTTAAAGAAAAACCATATTTATATTACTCTAAGTATATCATTGGAAGAAAAAAAACAACTACATCATATTAAAGGCACTGTAGTTGCAGGGCCTTTTTAATAAGATTTTAAAACCATAGTATATTTGTTATAAGCTGGCAATGGTGCAAGTCTCATTATTATGCTTTCCAGTCTTGAAGAATGGGGAACATTAAAAGTATGTTTGCTCACTTGTACACCGACAATTGTTATATACAGTAGCCTGATTTATTTTTACTCTCTGTGGTGAATGTGCTCCTTTGTACAGGGAACTCAGGATTACTTTACAGTATTTTAAAATACACCACAATACTTCTAAGATTAAATGAATGTTTTTCGGTCTATTTCAGCAAAATATTTACTGACAACTTTAAGAAACATTATATAATTTTAAGAAACATGATATGTTTTTTTGATGGTCATTGAATTAGATTCTGTTAAGTATTGTTATTCTTTACAGTCCAACATTGTAACACAACACTCACTAGTTACTCCTGTACCAGTGCTGCCTGCACAGCATTAGGTAGGTGATTTTGAGGTTATATATGAAAACACATTAAATACCACAGAAATGTTATCTCTTATAAATTGGAAATATGGAATTAGAACATTTATGTTAGTCAGAGAACATCAGTTGGAATTCTACTGCACCTGCTGACTTCAGTGAGGTTAGATCTTATTTTAGAAAATGTGTCTCAGAACAGGTATCTCAACAACAAAACAACATGAAGCTGAGAAACAATCAGCTGTAACAGGATGTAGTATGTTTCAATTTAGAATTGAACACAGGATATAATTGGTAATCTTGGGAAATATATATTTTGGACTTTTTATCAAACTCATTACAAAGTAATGATTTCACTTTAAACCTATTTTTTATATTTTTTGTCTTCAGGCTTCCGCGCCGCTTGTCTTCAGGCTTCCGCGCCCGTCTTCTTTCTTCTGCTGGGCGCCGCCATTGCTCTCTCCCAGCCGGCGCCTAGTATGACGCGCCGCTGCTGACGTCATACTAGGTGCCGCCCGGGGTAAAGACATGGCGGCGCCCAGCAGAAGAAAGAAGACGGGTGCAGAAGCCTGAAGACAAGCGGCGCGGACGCCTGAAGACAAGTGGCGCGGACATCGGGGGAGCAGCGCTGCACATCGGGGCCACCGGAGGGTGAGTATATAAGTTTATTATTTTTTAAGTATTTTTTACTCTTTACAGCTGGATATTGACTCGTGTATAAGCTGAGGGGACGTTTTTTAGCACATTTTTTGTGCTGAAAAACTCGGCTTATACACGAGTATATACGGTACTTGTTTTTAACCCATAGGCGCACCAGGACGTTATAGTACGTCCCCGGGGCTAGATGCTTAGCGCACGGGGACGTTCTATAATGTCCTGCTTCTGGCACCGGCTCACGAACGGAGCCGGTACCAGAAGCAGCGGCTGTCAGCTGTCTAGTACAGCTGACAGCCTGCGCTGCGCTAACACCCGCGATCGGAGCCGGCTCCGATCGCGGGTGTTAACCCCTTACACGCCGCGGTCAAACATGACCGCGGCGTGTAAGGGTGTTTGCGCTGTGGATCGGATCCCCCGTGCCGCTTACCGGGGAAATCGATCCACTTCTGGGCAGCTCCGAGGACTGGCATGTGCCCCGGAGCTGCCCGGTCTCCATGGCAGTCAGACCCCTTCCGGGTCTGACTGTAAACTGTCTGAGCATGCGCAAGCTTGCTCAGACAGTTTACACTGCTCTACAATAAAATAGTATTGTAGAGCAGTGTATTGAACTTAAACCAGTGATCAGAGCATCACTGGTTCAAGTTCAAGTATGTATAAGTAAAAATATGCAAAAACACTTAACACTAAATAAAGTATAAGAAAACACAAAAACACAAAAAACCCCGCATATTTGGTATTGCCGCGTCCGTAACAATCTGTATAATAAAACAGAATCGTTACTGGACCCACACGGTACACGTCGTAGAAAAAAAAACGCAAAAACGTTCTGAAAAAAGATAATTTTTAATTAATACCCTATAAAAAAATGCTCTAAAAAGTAATTTAAAAAATGTTATGCACTACAAAATAAGCCCACTAAAAAGAACAACTCTTCTCGCAAAAAATAAGCCCCTAACCAGATTTGTCATCCGAAAAATAAAAAAGTTATGCATATGAAAAGATGGTGATGCTAAAATGAACAAGATTTTCTCCAAATTGGTTTTTATTCAATACAATTGAATAAAATACACAAAACCCCCACATATTTGGTATCCCTGCATCCGTAACAATCTGCATAATAAAACAGAATCGTTATTAGATCCGCAAAGTGAACCCCGTAAAAAACAAAACAAAAAAAAGCTCCAGAAAAAAGATCATTTTCAATTAATACCCTATAAAAATGCTCTAAAAAGGGATTTAAAAAATGTTATGTACTCTAAAATAAGACCACTAAAAATAACAATCCTTCTCGCAAAAAATAAGCCCTTAAACAGATTTTTTGTGAGGCGAAAAATAAAAAAGTTATGCATATGAAAGACGGTGATGCTAAAATTAACAACATTTTTGCCAAATTACTTTTTATGCAGTAAAAATGGGAAAAAAATAAAAAATCTATATAAATGAGGTCTTTTTGTAATCGTGGCGACCCATAGAATAAAAATAATATACTATTTTTATGGTATGGTAAACAACCAAAAAAAAAAACCCCATAAAAATCTTCCTGAAAAGTGATGATTTTCATTTCCTCCACCAACAAAGAGTTAATAAAATCTCACCAATTAGCCTATAGATTCCCGCAAATTACGTACCAGTAAAGTGCATCTCATGTGGCAAAAGAAATAAGCCCCTATAGGTCCACATTAAAAAAAAGAAAAAAATTATAGCCTGTACAATGTGACATAGCAAATCTGATCTGGATGGCGCCTCCTTCCCTTCTATGCCCGGCCGTGCGCCCATACAGCAGGTTACCACCACATGTAGAGTATCTGTGTACTCGGGAGAAATTGGGTAACAAACTTTGTGGAGCCTTTATTCATTTAATCCATTTTAAATGTTTAATTTTCCACCCAAAATGGGTGTATTGTGAAAAAATATTACAATTTGCAGACTGCACCTCCATTTTGTTTTAACCCCTATAAAACACGTAAAGCGTTAACAATAGAGATGAGCGAACACTAAAATGCTCGGGTACTCGTTATTCGAGACGAACTTTTCCCGATGCTCGAGTGCTCGTCTCGAATAACGAACCCCATTGAAGTCAATGGGAGACTCGAGCATTTTTCAAGGGGACCAAGGCTCTGCACAGGGAAGCTTGGCCAAACACCTGGGAACCTCAGAAAAGGATGGAAACACCACGGAAATGGACAGGAAACAGCAGGGGCAGCATGCATGGATGCCTCTGAGGCTGCCTAATCGCACCATTATGCCAAAATTATGGGCAACAGCATGGCCATGACAGAGTGACAGAATGAAGCTAGATAGCATCTAAAACATCCAATAATTGACCCTGACACTATAGGGGACGGCATGCAGAGGCAGCGGCAGCAGGCTAGAGAGTGTCATGGCGACATACCCTAAATGGACTCAGGCTTCAAACCAATGGGTGGCAGAGAGGAACCAAAGGAGGTGAGCAAGAAGCGCTCAAATAATATCGGTACATGATAAAAGTTTGCCAGTATATTTTGTGGATTACACAGCAGGGTGGCGACAAAGTTAACATGGAAGCCATGAAAACAACCCAAAATTCTGCCTGACACAGCTCGTTTGATAAGGGGACCATGTATGGAGGCAGTGAACTAGTAGTAGATTAAAGGTGCTGCAGTTAAAACTATGTTAGTTGGATCTTGGCATGGAGCTGGCGCTCCGCTGCCAGGCGAGCTTTCGCCAATCCAAGCCCCTGTCTATAGGCTACTCCCCAAACAGCACTTCTAAGAACCTTTTGTATAAGATCAAGTGTAGTAGCGTTCTTATAAGTTTAGGATATGGCGGGTGAGGGGAATGTAAACAGATGCGCAAGAAGCGCTGAAATAATATCCCTAAATGGTAAAAGTTTGCAAGTATATTTTGTGGATTACACAGCAGGGTGGCGACAAAGTTAACAACTTTGATGTGGAATGCCCTGTAATAGCTCTTGGGCGGTGTGCCTTTTATCGCCTAGGCTCAGCAGTTTCAGCACCGCCTGCTGTCGCTTAGCGACGGCACTGCTGCTGTGCCTAGAGCTACCGACTGATGGCGCCATGCCCACGGATGGTAATTCGGAGGAGGTGGAGGAGGGGTGGGAGGAGGTATAGTAGGCCTTTGAGACCTGGACCGAGGTAGGCCCCGCAATTCTCTGCGTCGGCAGTATATGACCAGCCCCAGGGTCAGACTCGGTCCCAGCCTGCACCAAGTTAAGTGTAGTAGCGTTCTTATAAGTTTGGGATATGGCGGGTGAGGGGAATGTAAACAGATGCGCAAGAAGCGCATGATGCGCATGGAGCTGGCGTTCCGCTGCCAGGCGAGCTTTCGCCAATCCAAGCCCCTGTCTCTAGGCTACTCCCCAAACAGCACTTCTAAGAACCTTTTGTATAAGATCAAGTGTAGTAGCGTTCTTATAAGTTTAGGATATGCCGGGTGAGGGGAATGTAAACAGATGCGCAAGAAGCGCTGAAATAATATCCCTAAATGGTAAAAGTTTGCCAGTATATTTTGTGGATAACACAGCAGGGTGGCGACAAAGTTAACAACTTTGATGTGGAATCCATGAAAACAACCCAAATTTCTGCCTGACACACCTCGTTTGATAAAGGGACGATGTATGGAGGCAGCTATATGGACGACTTTTGGAGGTAGCAATGGAGACAACGTGTGGAGGCTGCTATGGAGACAATTTAATTTGGATAGTGCCTGTATGTGGCAGTCCCAAACATTTTTCAAACCAGAGGAGCAGGTAGGTGGCCCTCCAGTAAAATGGGATAGATTGAGTGCCTGTATGTGGCAGTCCCAAAAATGTTTCAAACCAGAGGAGCAGGTAGGTGGCCCTCCAGTAAAATGGAATAGATTGAGTGCCTGTATGTGGCAGTCCCAAAAATTCTTCAAACCAGAGGAGCAGGTAGGTGGCCCTCCAGTAAAATGGAATAGATTGAGTGCCTGTATGTGGCAGTCCCAAAAATTGTTCAAACCAGAGGAGCAGGTAGGTGGCCCTGCAGTAAAATGGAATAGATTGAGTGCCTGTATGTGGCAGTCCCAAAAATTGTTCAAACCAGAGGAGCAGGTAGGTGGCCCTGCAGTAAAATGGAATAGATTGAGTGCCTGTATGTGGCAGTCCCAAAAATGTTTCAAACCAGAGGAGCAGGTAGGTGGCCCTCCAGTAAAATGGAATAGATTGAGTGCCTGTATGTGGCAGTCCCAAAAATTGTTCAAACCAGAGGAGCAGGTAGGTGGCCCTGCAGTAAAATGGAATAGATTGAGTGCCTGTATGTGGCAGTCCCAAAAATGTTTCAAACCAGAGGAGCAGGTAGGTGGCCCTCCAGTAAAATGGAATAGATTGAGTGCCTGTATGTGGCAGTCCCAAAAATTGTTCAAACCAGAGGAGCAGGTAGGTGGCCCTGCAGTAAAATGGAATAGATTGAGTGCCTGTATGTGGCAGTCCCAAAAATGTTTCAAACCAGAGGAGCAGGTAGGTGGCCCTCCAGTAAAATGGAATAGATTGAGTGCCTGTATGTGGCAGTCCCAAAAATTGTTCAAACCAGAGGAGCAGGTAGGTGGCCCTGCAGTAAAATGGAATAGATTGAGTGCCTGTATGTGGCAGTCCCAAAAATGTTTCAAACCAGAGGAGCAGGTAGGTGGCCCTCCAGTAAAATGGAATAGATTGAGTGCCTGTATGTGGCAGTCCCAAAAATTGTTCAAACCAGAGGAGCAGGTAGGTGGCCCTGCAGTAAAATGGAATAGATTGAGTGCCTGTATGTGGCAGTCCCAAAAATGTTTCAAACCAGAGGAGCAGGTAGGTGGCCCTCCAGTAAAATGGAATAGATTGAGTGCCTGTATGTGGCAGTCCCAAAAATTGTTCAAACCAGAGGAGCAGGTAGGTGGCCCTGCAGTAAAATGGAATAGATTGAGTGCCTGTATGTGGCAGTCCCAAAAATGTTTCAAACCAGAGGAGCAGGTAGGTGGCCCTCCAGTAAAATGGAATAGATTGAGTGCCTGTATGTGGCAGTCCCAAAAATTGTTCAAACCAGAGGAGCAGGTAGGTGGCCCTGCAGTAAAATGGAATAGATTGAGTGCCTGTATGTGGCAGTCCCAAAAATGTTTCAAACCAGAGGAGCAGGTAGGTGGCCCTCCAGTAAAATGGAATAGATTGAGTGCCTGTATGTGGCAGTCCCAAAAATTTTTTAAAACAGAGGACCGGGTAGGTGGCCCTCCAGAAAAATGGAATAGATTGAGTGCCTGTATGTGGCACTCACAAAAATTGTTTCAAACAGAGGACCGGGTAGGTGGCCCTCCAGAAAAATTAAATGCATGAAGTACTATAGCAAGAGCCAGTGGGCCCTGTCAAAAAATAGCCATTTTCCTCTGCTTTACTGTACAAAGAGGAGGAGAAGGAGGAAAATGAGGAGGAGGAGGAGGAGTGGATCAATTATTCAGGTTGAGCTTCCTTCACCTGGTGGAGATTGGAAATTCTGAGAAATCCAGCCTTTATTCATTTTAATAAGCGTCAGCCTGTCAGCGCTGTCAGTCGACAGGCGTGTACGCTTATCGGTGATGATGCCACCAGCTGCACTGAAAACCCGCTCGGACAAGACGCTAGCGGCAGGGCAGGCAAGAACCTCCAAGGCGTACAGCGCCAGTTCGTGCCACATGTCCAGCTTTGAAACCCAGTAGTTGTAGGGAGCTGTGTGATCATTTAGGACGATGGTATGGTCAGCTACGTACTCCCTCACCATCTTTCTGTAAAGATCAGCCCTACTCTGCCGAGACTGGGGACAGGTGACAGTGTCTTGCTGGGGTGACATAAAGCTGGCAAAAGCCTTGTAAAGCGTACCCTTGCCAGTGCTGGACAAGCTGCCTGCTCGCCTACTCTCCCTCGCTACTTGTCCCGCAGAACTACGCACTCTGCCGCTAGCGCTGTCAGAAGGGAAATACTGTTTCAGCTTGTGCACCAGGGCCTGCTGGTATTCATGCATTCTCACACTCCTTTCCTCTCCAGGGATGAGAGTGGGAAGATTTTGCTTGTACCGTGGGTCCAGGAGAGTGAACACCCAGTAATCGGTGCTGGAATAAATTCTTTGAACGCGAGGGTCACGGGATAGGCAGCCTAGCATGAAATCTGCCATATGCGCCAGAGTACCAACGCGTAAGAATTCACTCCCCTCACTGGCCTGACTGTCCATTTCCTCCTCCTCCAACTCCTCCAACTCCTCTTCTTCTGCCCATACACGCTGAACAGTGAAGGACTCAACAATGGTCCCCTCTTGTGTCTCGCCAACATTCTCCTCCTCTTCCTCCTCATCCTCCTCCACCTCCACCTCCTCCGATATGCGCTGAGAAACAGACCTCAGGGTGCTTTGGCTATCAACAAGGGAATATTCTTCCCCCGTCTCTTGTGACGAGCGCAAAGCTTCCGACTTCATGCTGACCAGAGAGTTTTTCAACAGGCCAAGCAGCGGGATGGTGAGGCTGATGATGGCGGCATCGCCACTGACCATCTGTGTTGACTCCTCAAAGTTACTCAGCACCTGACAGATATCAGACATCCACGTCCACTCCTCATTGTAGACTTGAGGAAGCTGACTGACCTGACTACCAGTTCTGGTGGAAGTTGACATCTGGCAGTCTACAATCGCTCTGCGCTGCTGGTAAACTCTGGATAACATGGTCAGTGTTGAATTCCACCTCGTGGGCACGTCGCACAACAGTCGGTGAGCGGGCAGTTGGAGGCGGCGCTGCGCTGCCCTGAGAGTGGCAGCATCTGGGCTGGACTTCCTGAAATGCGCACAGATGCGGCGCACCTTTGTGAGCAAATCAGACAGATTGGGGTATGTCTTGAGGAAACGCTGCACTATCAGATTTAACACATGGGCCAGGCATGGCACATGTGTCAGTCTGCCGAGTTGCAGAGCCGCCACCAGGTTACGGCCGTTGTCACACACAACCATTCCCGGCTTGAGGTTCAGCGGTGCCAGCCACAGATCAGTCTGCGCCGTGATGCCCTGTAATAGCTCTTGGGCGGTGTGCCTTTTGTCGCCTAGGCTCAGCAGTTTGAGCACCGCCTGCTGTCGCTTAGCGACGGCACTGCTGCTGTGCCTAGAGCTACCGACTGATGGCGCCGTGCCCACGGATGGTAGTTCGGAGGAGGAGGTGGAGGAGGGGTGGGAGGAGGAGGAGGCATAGTAGGCCTGAAACACCTGGACCGAGGTAGGCCCCGCAATCCTCGGCGTCGGCAGTATATGAGCAGCCCCAGGGTCAGACTCGGTCCCAGCCTCCACCAAGTTAACCCAATGTGCCGTCAGCGATATATAGTGGCCCTGCCCGGCAGCACTCGTCCACGTGTCCGTGGTCAGGTGGACCTTGTCAGAAACGGCGTTGGTCAGGGCACGGATGATGTTGTCTGACACGTGCTGGTGCAGGGCTGGGACGGCACATCGGGAAAAGTAGTGGCGGCTGGGGACCGAATACCGAGGGGCGGCCGCCGCCATGAGGTTGCGAAAGGCCTCGGTCTCTACTAGCCTATAGGGCAGCATCTCCAGGCTAAGCAATCTGGAGATGTGCACATTAAGGGCTTGGGCGTGCGGGTGGGTTGCACTATATTTGCGTTTCCGCTCCAGCGTCTGGGGTATGGAGAGCTGAACGCTGGTGGATGCTGTGGAGGATCGTGGAGGCGACGATGGGGTTTTTGTGCCAGGGTCCTGGGCAGGGGGCTGACTAGCAGCTGACACAGGGGAAGGAGCAGTGGTGTGCACGGCCGGAGGTGAACGGGCTTGTTGCCACTGAGTGGGGTGCTTAGCATTCATATGCCTGCGCATACTGGTGGTAGTTAAGCTAGTAGTGGTGGAACCCCTGCTGAGCCTGGTTTGGCAAATGTTGCACACCACAGTCCGTCGGTCATCCGGTGTTTCCTTAAAGAACCTCCACACTTCTGAAGATCTAGCCCTCGCCGCAAGAGCCCTCACCACGGGAGCTTCACTAGTTGACAGTGGCGCTGATGCACCAGCTCTGGCCCTGCCTCTCCGTCTGGCCCCACCACTGCCTCTTCCAACCTGTTCAGGTCGAGGACTCTCCTCCGTCTCAGAAGCACTGTGTTCACCCGGCCTCTCAACCCAGCTTGGGTCTGTCACCTCATCATCCTCCGATCCCTCAGTCTGCTCCCCCCTCGGACTTCCTGCCCTGACAACAACTTCCCCACTGTCTGACAACCGTGTCTCCTCATCGTCGGACACCTCTTTACACACTTCCACTACGTCAAGAAGGTCATCATCACCCACAGACTGTGACTGGTGGAAAACCTGGGCATCGGAAAATTGCTTAGCAGCAACCGGACAAGTGGTTTGTGACTGTGGGAAGGGTCCAGAAAACAGTTCCTCAGAGTATGCCGGTTCAAATGCCAAATTTTCCTGGGAGGGGGCAGACTGGGGGGGAGGAGGCTGAGGTGCAGGAGCTGGAGGAGTGGGGATTTCGGTGACATGGGTGGACTGCGTGGAAGACTGACTGGTGGTGGACAAATTGCTCGAAGCATTGTCAGCAATCCACGACATCACCTGTTCGCACTGTTCTGGCCTCAACAGTGCTCTACCACGAGTCCCAGTAACTTCAGACATGAACCTAGGGAGTGTAGCTCTGCGGCGTTCCCCTGCTCCCTCATCAGCAGGTGGTGTCTCACCCCGCCCAGGACCACGGCCTCTGACCCCTGCAGTAGTTGGACGCCCACGTCCCCGCCCTCGTCCTCTACCCCTAGCCCTCGGGTTAAACATTTTTAAAATGAGAGTTATAACTTTTTTTTTTTTTTTACTTCTTTTTGTTTTTTTTTGTGTTTTTTTTTTTTTTTTTTTTTGTGTTTTTTGTTTTTTTTTGAGTTTTTAAAACCAAACAATCCTATCCTATTGCTATGGCTATTTTCTAGCCAAGTATCAAAGGAAGCACACTACTATGCCAGATGAGATGACACTGAGTTATTGCCTAATAGAAATCCAACCCCTACTGAATTTTGCCACTTCGGCCTTTGCTATGGATATGTGCGCCACTAAGCGCAGAACACAGCGGTCGCAAGTCTCACTACAAATTGCTCAGAATTGGCAAGTACATGCACTGCAGAAACTACAGCCACCAGCAGATCAACCAGAAATCAAATATATAGAACGCTACTGTAGGCTTCAAGAAGCTGTTTGTATTCTCCTATGGCTATTTTCTAGCCAAGTATCAAAGGAAGCACACTACTATGCCAGATGAGATGACACTGAGTTATTGCCTAATAGAAATCCAACCCCTACTGAATTTTGCCACTTCGGCCTTTGCTATGGACATGTGCGCCACTAAGCGCAGAACACAGCGGTCGCAAGTCTCACTACAAATTGCTCAGAATTGGCAAGTACATGCACTGCAGAAACTACAGCCACCAGCAGATCAACCAGAAATCAAATATATAGAACGCTACTGTAGGCTTCAAGAAGCTGTTTGTATTCTCCTATGGCTATTTTCTAGCCAAGTATCAAAGGAAGCACACTACTATGCCAGATGAGATGACACTGAGTTATTGCCTAATAGAAATCCAACCCCTACTGAATTTTGCCACTTCGGCCTTTGCTATGGATATGTGCGCCACTAAGCGCAGAACACAGCGGTCGCAAGTCTCACTACAAATTGCTCAGAATTGGCAAGTACATGCACTGCAGAAACTACAGCCACCAGCAGATCAACCAGAAATCAAATATATAGAACGCTACTGTAGGCTTCAAGAAGCTGTTTGTATTCTCCTATGGCTATTTTCTAGCCAAGTATCAAAGGAAGCACACTACTATGCCAGATGAGATGACACTGAGTTATTGCCTAATAGAAATCCAACCCCTACTGAATTTTGCCACTTCGGCCTTTGCTATGGATATGTGCGCCACTAAGCGCAGAACACAGCGGTCGCAAGTCTCACTACAAATTGCTCAGAATTGGCAAGTACATGCACTGCAGAAACTACAGCCACCAGCAGATCAACCAGAAATCAAATATATAGAACGCTACTGTAGGCTTCAAGAAGCTGTTTGTATTCTCCTATGGCTATTTTCTAGCCAAGTATCAAAGGAAGCACACTACTATGCCAGATGAGATGACACTGAGTTATTGCCTAATAGAAATCCAACCCCTACTGAATTTTCCCACTTCGGCCTTTGCTATGGATATGTGCGCCACTAAGCGCAGAACACAGCGGTCGCAAGTCTCACTACAAATTGCTCAGAATTGGCAAGTACATGCACTGCAGAAACTACAGCCACCAGCAGATCAACCAGAAATCAAATATATAGAACGCTACTGTAGGCTTCAAGAAGCTGTTTGTATTCTCCTATGGCTATTTTCTAGCCAAGTATCAAAGGAAGCACACTACTATGCCAGATGAGATGACACTGAGTTATTGCCTAATAGAAATCCAACCCCTACTGAATTTTCCCACTTCGGCCTTTGCTATGGATATGTGCGCCACTAAGCGCAGAACACAGCGGTCGCAAGTCTCACTACAAATTGCTCAGAATTGGCAAGTACATGCACTGCAGAAACTACAGCCACCAGCAGATCAACCAGAAATCAAATATATAGAACGCTACTGTAGGCTTCAAGAAGCTGTTTGTATTCTCCTATGGCTATTTTCTAGCCAAGTATCAAAGGAAGCACACTACTATGCCAGATGAGATGACACTGAGTTATTGCCTAATAGAAATCCAACCCCTACTGAATTTTGCCACTTCGGCCTTTGCTATGGATATGTGTGCCACTAAGCGCAGAACACAGCGGTCGCAAGTCTCACTACAAATTGCTCAGAATTGGCAAGTACATGCACTGCAGAAACTACAGCCACCAGCAGATCAACCAGAAATCAAATATATAGAACGCTACTGTAGGCTTCAAGAAGCTGTTTGTATTCTCCTATGGCTATTTTCTAGCCAAGTATCAAAGGAAGCACACTACTATGCCAGATGAGATGACACTGAGTTATTGCCTAATAGAAATCCAACCCCTACTGAATTTTGCCACTTCGGCCTTTGCTATGGATATGTGCGCCACTAAGCGCAGAACACAGCGGTCGCAAGTCTCACTACAAATTGCTCAGAATTGGCAAGTACATGCACTGCAGAAACTACAGCCACCAGCAGATCAACCAGAAATCAAATATATAGAACGCTACTGTAGGCTTCAAGAAGCTGTTTGTATTCTCCTATGGCTATTTTCTAGCCAAGTATCAAAGGAAGCACACTACTATGCCAGATGAGATGACACTGAGTTATTGCCTAATAGAAATCCAACCCCTACTGAATTTTCCCACTTCGGTCTTTGCTATGGATATGTGTGCCACTAAGAGCTAAACACAACGGTAGCAAGTCCCCCTGCTAATTCCTCACAAAATGGTAAAAGATGCAAATTAAAATAAAAAAAGTAGAACGTTATTGTAGCCCTAAGAAGGGCTGTTGGGTTCTTTGAGAATCACTCCTGCCTAACAGTAAGCTAATAGAACGCCCTAACGCTTTCCCTGACCAGCAGCAGCTCTCTCCCTAGCGGCATCCAGAGACAGAATGATCCGAGCAGCGCGGCCAGCGGCTAGTCTATCCCAGGGTCACCTGATCTGGCCAGCCAACCACTGCTATCGACGTGTAAGGGTACCACGTCATGCTGGGTGGAGTGCAGAGTCTCCTGGCTTGTGATTGGCTCTGTTTCTGGCCGCCAAAAAGCAAAACGGCGGGAGCTGCCATTTTCTCGAGCGGGCGAAGTATTCGTCCGAGTAACGAGCAGTTTCGAGTACCCTAATGCTCGACCGAGCATCAAGCTCGGACGAGCATGTTCGCTCATCTCTAGTTAACAAACTTCTTAAAAGTGGTTTTTCATACGTTGAGGTGTGTAGTTTCCACAATGGGGTAATTTACGAGTCTCACTATTATTTAGGCTTCTCAGTGTCAATTAGAAGTTGAGCAGGTCCATCTAAATACAGGTTTTGGTGATTTTACAAAAAATGTGAAAAATGATACCTAAATTCTGAGCCTCATAACATTCTAGTAAAATATGTGGAATCTTAAAAAACCATGCCAACATAAAGCAGACATTTGGGAAATGTAAGTTATGAATTTATTTGGGAGCTATGACTACCTGCATCAAAAGTAGAGAATTTAGAATGTTGAAAATAAAGAATTTTTCCAAATTTTTGCCAAATTTTGTTTTTTTTCATAACTAAACACAAAAGATATCATCCAAATTTTTAAACTAATTTGAAGTACAATGTGTCACGAGAAAACAATCTCAAAATCCCCTGGATATCTCATAGCGTTCCAAAACTATAACCACTTATAGTGACACAGGTCAGATTTGAAGAATGGGGCCGCGTCCTTAAGGCCAAAAGAGGCTGAGTCCCGTAGGGGTTAAATTTGGGAACTTATGCCCATTATAATTTTCTTCTATAAGTTTCCACACATAGTGGGGATTATTTATTATTGTTTGTGTTCTGTCTCCTCCTGAAGTATGCAAAGTACATGCAACTCTTTTCATTTTTGTGACTTTTTGGCAAAAAGTTGCATTAACAGTCAGCAGTAGAGAAGAACATTGCAGACAGATTTATTAAAGGGCCAAAACCACTATAATAAACTTGACATACAGCAGCTCCAAAGTCTTAAACTATCCCTAAAAGTCTACCTAATGATGAATAACCCACAATATCACAATTTTTTAATTGGAAATGGGGCTTTTACATTTTTTTACTTGTCTTGTCCTCAAGAAAACTGGCGGAGAATGTTAATTCCCCCCTTCCATTGATATGATACCACAAAAGAGCTTTTGGGTATGAAAATATATCCTTTCTCATCTTTTACCTTGGCCTAACACTTATAATGGCAAACAGTATAATTGCATTTCATTCTATTTTGCTTTAATGGTTGGTTGCAATTGTACCAACAATTCTGCCCCACAAATAGATTTCATTAATTTACCCCACAAAAATTATGTAGAATAAAATTGCATCATGAAAGTTAACAATTCTATGTATTTGGCTTTTACAAAAAAAGAACATCTTTTGTTATTTTTTACTATATGGTACCATATAGACTTGAGTATAAGCCGACTTGGGTATAAGCTAAGGTACCTAATTTTAACACAAAAGACTGGGCAAACCTATTGACTTGAGTATATGCCGAGGGTGGGAAATGCATTGGTCACAGCCTCCCAGTATATAGCCAGCCAACCCCCTGTAGTATATAGCCTGAAAGCCCCTGTAGTATATAACCTGCCAGCCCCCTTTAGTAAATAGCCTGCCAGCCCATGTAGTATATATCCTGCCATCCCCCTAGTATATAGCCTGGCAGTCCCCTGTATTATATAGCCTGCCAGCCCCATAGTATATAGCCAGCCTGCCTCCTGTAGTAAAAAAAAAAATTAACACTGTATTCACCTGTCTGGCGTCCTCTGTAAGTCCTCTTCTTCTTCCGATGATTATGTGCCTCCTCAGGTCCTCCGGGTCCTCTTCGGGTCCTTCCGCCCATCTTTGGCTCCTCATTGGGTTGTTCTGCTAATCTTCAGGTCTTCACGCTCGGCCATCACACAGAATGACATCAGCTGCTTGCCGACATCATTGTTTGTGAGCTGCCGGCATCGCAAGGGGACCCGAAGAGGAATGTAATGACCCAAAGAGGACCTGAAGAGGAGCGGAAGAACCAGAAGAGGACTCGAAGGACCTGAGGAGGCACTGGAGCATTGGAAGTAGAAAAGGACCTATGGGCGGAAAGGTGAGTACAGGTTTTTCAGAACAAATTTTGTGCTGATAAACTCGGCTTATACTCAAGTATGATACTTCAACTTATTACATTTTACAAGTACTAAAAATTCACATTACATAAAATGTAAAGATATACTTACTACAACACCACTGCGAGTGATAGCTTCTCGGTATGTGAAGTTGCATACAGCCCATGCAAGATAGTATGTTGACATTAATGGAGTCTGTGAGAAATGGTCCGTAACCCATCCACCCTCTTCAAAAACTGAGGTCTCCACTGGCATATTGGACAGTGACATATAAGACGTTTGATGTCTGATACTTATTTTGAATGTTGCCTTGTAAATAGGTTCATCAAAGCATGGAAAGGCTTTTCTGGCATGAATAGGGGAGAACTGGGTAACTCCAAGTGACCTAAGAGAAAAGATAATGAACCATTTAATATTTGGATAAGGAAATCATGTAATGATAACAATAATTATATAGATGATATATAAAAAGACATTTAAATATTTAAAAGGAATAGACTGATTATTCATACCATAATCTATTTAACAATCTCAATAAAAAATTTGGTTGATTCCCATGAGTAATCAATGAAATTTTGTCTTTATTCTGACTCATACATAAAAGATTCAGTCCTTCCCTCAGGTAGCTATGCACTTAATAATTATAGGTTATGCTTATTATTGTGTATCTGGTTTTGGTATCTTATGTGATTTGGGATATTTCTATTATACTTCAGTATGTGCATATTGTGATAACACATGGTAAAGTAGCATACTCAGGGCTAAATTGGTTGTTACACATTGGGGTGTTTTACAATTACTTGTATGCCTTGTTTTCTGGTGGAAAAATGAAATTCTTGGTGCACAGCCAGGAACTGGTTATGTTATATAGAATTGTTTCCCTAAATCCCTTCCTCATCCAATCCCTTTCTTTTCTTGATTGAATTTGATGGACATGTGTCTTTTTTCAACCGCATAAACTATGTAACAGCAGCTTTTTATCTACGCACACTACCCTCACATCAAGTGTGCATGGAGTGGCCTTGGATGGGTTATGAGTGGGTTGAGCCATTTCAGGGACAAAAGACTAGGTTCTTGGAGCAGCCTTTAGCTGAATTCTATGCAAGATCGGACCTGGAACAGAATTCACTCATACCCAGAGCTTCCTACCATAACAGGCACATTGTGCATCAACAGGGGGAGCTATGATTAAGGATCGAGAAAGTCAAAAGTGCATCAAGCAGGCTATATGGACATTTAAAATCCATGGAGTGTGGAAAAAATAAGCACTATCGGGGCGCCAATTAGATACTCCACTGAAACAAATATAGTGTCTAGGATATTAAATTTATTGTTAAAACAAGCCAAAATACAAAAAACATGGATAAATATGATAAAGGACAAGTCCTATGACGCGTTTCGGGTGCTTGGACCCTTTTTCAAATATGGACAAGTGATTAAGATAACAACAATTACAGGGTTTATATACATTAATTGAGAAATACCTGATGTCAGGTATTTCTCAATTAATGTACATAAACCCTGTAATTGTTGTTATCTTAATCACTTGTCCATATTTGAAAAAGGGTCCAAGCACCCGAAACGCGTCATAGGACTTGTCCTTTATCATATTTATCCATGTTTTTTGTATTTTGGCTTGTTTTAACAATAAATTTAATATCCTAGACACTATATTTATTTCAGTGGAGTATCTAATTGGCGCCCCGATAGTGCTTATTTTTTCCACACTCCTTGTATACAATACTGGTGGTCACCACGGCTACCGGTCCGTTTTGAGCACTGGGAGCGACTATTTACTCCTTTTTGGATTCTAGTGTCATACCTCTGGATTTAATTTGGAGCTCATACTGAACCCCAGGTTGGGGTTATCCATGCATACCATCAAGGATTTCATAAGGTGAGCACATTTCATGTGTATATTATCCTCCGAAAACCCAGACGATATTACTCGAGGCGCCGTCCTCTGTACCTTTCCTTTTTTTTTCTTGTTCTTGTGTCACATTTAAAATCCATGTCATGCTTATTCCTGTGTTGCAATGCTATGATAAAATAAAGCTAAGTTTGGAATATGAAATATATCAGTGATGGATTTTGCCTTTACTTATTTGTATTGCCCCAACCAATGAATCCAGGATATATGTGCACCCGGCAGATGAGCTGACAAATCTTGTGTTTTTAGGGGGAGTATCATGACTGGCCCATGATGCACCCACTCATGATGGATCCCCATTGACTTAGATTGATGTTTTTGAATTTGTTGCTACAGTTTTCATGTTGTATTACTTGAAAATGTCTTTTTAGAGAGAATAGATGCTCGCTGTCTCCTTTCTTTTTAATTAACACTACAAATTTGGTGTAATTCGGATGCCCTAATACTCACCTAACATAAATCTTATGGTAGTATTTTGTCATTAAACAACAGTTCACAATTATTTGCTAACCTTCATATGGGCCTTTCAGTATTTATAGTGATGTTTTTTTCACAAATATTAAAACCAAAATGTGTTGCTATGAAAACAGTATAATTCAACAGATGAAGAAAAAATATAGCACAGCAATAAATAAATATCAAGGTCATTTATCTGTATTCAATATTTCTCGTGGTATGTCACTCTAATTAATCTGAAGCTACGTTCAGCTATCCCACAAATGTCATGCCATATGTTCACAGACAAAGCCCTAAATTACTTTCATCCTCAACATAACTGAATTAATGCTACAAATGCTAAACAATATTACAGAAATATATCTACTAAGCACACATCTTTGCAGTAAATTAATATAAGTTAGTAATAAAACATATGCCAGTAAAGGTCATTGGTTAATAACAAAATCTAAAACATAAAGCTGTAGTAGTCAATATTAATGCAGAAAATTACAGCATTCTAGTTTACTCCAAAAATCAGGTCAATTTTCTATGCTTCAATTGATATATTCACCCACCATGACCCATCTTGTATCTACAGTGGCTTTATCTATTTGTCTTGTATTTAATGTGCCTGTAGAAAGCTGCGATAGAGAATTTAAAAGAAAAAAAAAGTGCTGAGGGGTTAAACATCAAATAACCCTTCAACACTGCTCCTCCAGATTTATAATATTCAATTCTGTTTTCTGTTTTTTTGAATTGGTAAAATTATAAAATGTAATAACTGGCATGGCAGCATTTTGTAAGTGAATCTATAGTGCCCTACCCCACATTATGGGGCACATTTCCTAAGAGTAGTGCAAACTTCCCTAAAAGCAGTTTGCCTGTGTGTAGTGCAGTGTGCTCCAGATAATGGATTTCTGGCGCCCTTCCTCATGAATCAGGAATCTGCACTGCCTGGATAGAGTTCACCAACTTTTTTTTTCTGCACCTTTAACATAGAGCATGCAACACAATTCTGTCAGAATACTGCACCGTCCGACTGAGCTCCACAACTCCCCCTAATTTGTGTGTCGCATGATTCCTTGTGCGGCTACGCCACAAAAGGGTTGCGCGTGACACAATTGTGGTGTAGACACTTCTTAAATTCCTGTACAAGCAGTTTGCACTAAAAGAATGTGCAAAGTCCGACAGAAAACTGGCACAAGGGCCTTAGTAAATGTGCCCCAAAATGTAAACAAAGTTTCTAAAATTTCTTTTATTCACATAGTAACAGTTAAAAGGGTTACAAAACAAGTATAAAACTTTGCAAAGGAAAGCATTCAGCACTTGAACTTTACAATCTGATAATAAATAGTATCACTAAGCTTCAATATAAAAGGAGTAAAACAAGGGTAGCATTAATAATTGAAAGCACAATTCACCACCAACTCTGCACAGCCAGGTAAGCAGACAAGTAGTTTATTACCATCCCAAATGAAAAGACAGGCTACTGGAATTGTACTTAGGTTCTGTAATGAAAATGAGAATTCTTTTTCTATCAGTCAGTGTCATGATAAGCTTCAGCTTAATTTGATTAGCATCAAATCCAAAAGAAACAGCATTTTGACCTTAAGCTACTCTATTAGTACAAAAATCCATATTTAGCCTCCAACCAGTAGAAGATTCATTGCTTATTCCTGAATCAGCATGTTTGCTCAGAAATAAAAAATCACTTCAGTACATAAAAAGTCAGGATATGCCACAGTTCAACTTCCTGGTTTTATGTATCTTTCTCAAAAGCACAGTCTTGGTATTAAGCAGAATAAAAATGTTTTCTACAGTTTAAGATAATTTCTGAAATACTACAATAAATAAAAGCTTTAAAAAAAGTAAAATATTTATGAAGTGAATGGAACATTTAGTTCTATGTACCAGGAAAATTTCCTTAACAATATTAAATGGCATGTAAAAAGAACAGCAGTATGTAAACGTTATTTGCTATCAACAAAAGTGTGGGCTCAAACTTTACAAGATGCCAAATACAATGGGATGCAAAAGTATTGATACCCTTTGAACTTTTCCTCATTTTTAAATGTTTTAACAACTACAAACTTAAATGTATTTTATATTTTAAGTGATGGAACAACACAAAAGGGGTCATTTATCTTTAGTCAGGACATTTGTGTTTTTTTCTTTTTCTGGGTTTTGGAGTTGTTTCAATTATCTTAGAGGTTGCTATATCAGGCATGTGTGTCTGCTAGTTTTTTGCGCCTTTATTTGTATAAAGTCGCACAAAAGTCACAAATTCTTCTGTAATCCCCTTTTAATGTTTAGCCTAAGCTGCTCAGGGCTGGAGTTTATTTTCACCATTTTACCAAAATTTTTGACTTTTTTTACATTCACATTTGAATTTTAAGGATATATCAGAAAAATATATGAAAAATGTTTGCTCATCTCATAGTCACAAATTTTGGTACAAATATGTACATAGGAGAAAAAAAGAGAAAAGCCTAAGATAAATGGCATGGCAGTCTTGGCTGGATACAGGGGTCTTGGCATGGCAGACTTGTTTGGATACAGGGGTCCAGGGATGACAGGCTTTGCTGGATACAGGGGTCCTGGCATGTCATGCTTGGCTGTATACAGAGGTCCAGGCATGGCAGACTTGGCTGGATACAGGGCTCCAGGCATGGCAGGCTTGGCTGGATACAGGCTTGCAGGGATCCAAGCATGGCAGGCTTGGCTGGATATAGGGGTCCAGACATGGCAGGCTTGGCTGGATGCAGGGGTCCAGGGATGGCAGGCCTGGCTAGATAGAGGAGTCCAGGCAGGTAAGACTTGGATGTATACAGGAGTCCGAGCAAGGAAGGCTTGACAGGATACCGGAGTCCAAGCAAGGCAGGGTGGTAGGCAAAGATTCCCAAAGCTGGTTCACAGCCAGACCTCTGAGTAAGGTACCAGTCAGTATAATCCACCCTGAGATACCTGTGAAGCAGGATCATATGAAACTCTAGGGAAACACCAACAGCCCTGAGCATAATT
Source organism: Engystomops pustulosus (assembly GCF_040894005.1). Taxonomy (NCBI): domain Eukaryota; kingdom Metazoa; phylum Chordata; class Amphibia; order Anura; family Leptodactylidae; genus Engystomops; species Engystomops pustulosus. Next base: position 92,228,340 of record NC_092414.1, on the reverse strand, counting down.
ACAATACTTACTTGTGATTTACAAGCCTGACCACTGAGGGTCAGAACACTTTTACAGATTTTCGTAAATTAAAAATCTAAATAGTGTGGTATGCATATGTGTTTAAGCCCCTTTTAAGCATATGCCATTTAATAAATATAGTACATCTGTATGTAATTTATTCTCAATGTAGCTACAGTTGTTTTGTGAAAACCTCAGATGTTTGTTAGAGTGCATTTGTGAACAATCAGCATCATGAAAATCGTGAAACTGTCAAAAAACTTAGGAATAAAGTAGTGGCATAGTATATGGCAGGGTAAGGTTTAAGGCAACACATTGGTCTCTAAACTTCTCACAGGGCACTTTTAAATCCCTCATCAGTACAAAGAAGAAGTATGGCACAACTAGTAACCTGCCAAGACATGGTTGTCCACCTGAACTGACAACCCAGGCAAGAAGAAGCCAAGAAGAATGCCATTTTTTAAAGCAAACCATACGAATTCCTGTTTGCAGTTTGCAAAAACCTATCTATATTTGGAGCATAGTATAAATGTGGTAGAAAATGCACTGTTCATATAAAACAAAATGTAACTTTTTGGCCTAAATAACAAACACTATGGGGCATATTTACTAAGAACCCTGTGCCAGTTTTCTTTTAGACTTTGCATTTTCTTTTATTTGCAAACTGCTTGCACATGTATTTAAGAAGTGTCAGATCCACATATGTGTTGCAAGGAACTAATGTGTGTGGTGGCTACACTATACCCGATGCGACACAAATTTCTGCACATAACGGGGCGTTCCGGTGCACAGTCAAACCGTGCACCACTATTAGTCTGCACAGTCCAATAGATGTGTGTGCAATATCCCATATTAATGGTGCACTAAAAAAATTCATGCAGAACGGGTGCCACAGCTCCTGAATCTGGTGCCCTGCACACTTCATAGGCAAACTGCAAATAGTGCAGTTTGCACTGATGTTGATAAGTGTGCCCCTATGTGTGGACTATCCCCACCATGGAGCATGGTCAATTGAGTTGATGAGTAGATAGAGCAAAATGCAGACCTATGAGTGGCTGCAACATACTTGTGCTGTAGGTTTATGTGTTCAAAAAGCCCAGTAAAAGTCTGGACCCAAATTCCCTTGAGATCCCTGTTTTCTGGTATGGAGGGGGGGGGGGGGGGGCTGGAAGCTAGAGAATGTCAGAATGGATTCAATAGTTTTCTACCAGAACTTATAATTTATATGTGCCACACTTATGCATGGCCTGGATCACAAAATGGTACACGCCTTATGACATTAAGCTGCTGACCGGTAAACTGACTCATGTGAATGCACACAAAATGTTTTAAGGTAATTATGCAAGAACCTGATACAAACTCTGTAACTTTCATGTTGAATAAGCAGTCACTTAGCATACAGGGGGAGAGGGAGCTGTGAAGCAGATTAATATAGAGAGCTTATTTGCACACCTCCTACTCATAAAGAGGTGCTACAATACTCTACAATACTTATGTGCCACCCCTTCACCCCATACCTATCATCAACCAATATAATTTCCCACCTCTTATAATGCCCCCTTCCCACTTCCCCTTTGTTTTATCTAAACATGTCAAGCCATTGTTGTGTTTTTTTCTATTCCTTATCCCGATGTGTTTTAATTCGCTCATCTTACACCTTATCTATGCACTCGTGGATTAAAACCTCAAATGAATATTATGGTCGATGCCTACAATTACATTTTGAAACAAACATGATTAAGCTGTTAACTATTCTATTCCAGGTAGCTACACATTGCATTTGTTTTCTGCACTGAATGCCTTTCAACAGTTAGATGACTTTAAGACATGACGTTTATCATAGGTGAAAACACAGATAAAAATAGAACAAAGGAGGGTGGCACCTCGTCTGATAACGTCAACAAGATGTTGATAACCGGGTGAGTATGTAAAACTGCTCACCTGATTTACACTTGGCAATGTACAGAATTAAACCTAATCTGGGGTATGGTGTCCAAAGTGTGACGTTTGTTAATGCATCTCCCAGAGCTCCAGATTCAGTAACTCCAATAAAGGGAACCGGTGTGGTACAGTATAAAAATGAGACAAAAATGGGGGCTATTCTGGGGCACTAATAACCTGGTACGGTGGAGTGTCAACACCAGAGCAGCAAAAAACTGATTCAACTCACACGATACACTTATGAAGAACTTAATTTATAGTTTATATGAATTTGTAAAGTAAAATAAAGGAATTAACCATGCAATAAAAAAAAAAAATAATGCATATGAGTGGTTCTCCAAATGTAGTAAGGTGTTTCAGGATATACCCTTCATCAGACTTAGTTTGGCAAAAAAGTTTATCATCGGGGGTCATCTATATACATGGTTACCTCCACTCAATTCTCTGATGTGCCTGTTACAGAATATAGTTGGTTATTAACTCAGTTTTTAATGAGCACTATAAATAAAAGGTCTTTTGCAGACAGCTAATAGTTTTTATACTTTACATTGTCTATTTTTTTACTTTGTTTACACCACAATAAATGCCATAATATTGTCATATTTTTTGCACAGCTGCTGAAAGAAAAATTAGATTGTTTTGTCCAACTTTGCATCTATGATTTGTTATCTTTTCACATAAAAAATGTTCAAAAATGATCGAACTAAGGCGCAACACACTGTGAACTAAATGTCGCAGCAATGTCTAAAACTCTTGACAAATGTTGAGCAAGATACTTTAGATGCTTTTTGGGTACAAACTATGGAGGATTTTTGTTGTAAGCATACTGATAAGGGTTCACATTACATTTCGCATAAGCTAAGCATACACATTGGACAAGCACCCAACGTTTACACTTAGCATATACAGTGACAAATAGTGGCAGGCGGAGGCATAGTTGTTGCCTCCATCTAGCCACTATATGTTCTGTCCATCACAAAATGCAGGAAGGAAGCAAGCTACGTCTGAGTGACTTATGCGCTTAGCGAAGGTGATGGACTTCTATGGGGAGAAGCATTTTGCATATCTCCCCACAGCCCCACCGAGTGCATATGTCAGGCGGATGGACCCGGTGATGTTAAAGTCCATATTAGGACAGTGACATCACTGGGGAGACATCCCATTCATACAGTCGGATACATCTGTGCCATACATTGTGAGGTCATGTGTCCTTACAATGTATGGAAATTAACATGGTGGGAACCCAGTCTAATTTGCTCTATGTTTCAAATTGGGTTCTTGGGAAAAAATTGGCTTTCATCATGTTCTCATAAAGCTCAGTTTCTCTGTTTCTCTCAAGAACTTATATTCTTATTAATATGTGCTGTTTTCAGATATAATTTTTAAATTCTGACTTTTTCATTGTTATTATGATTTTTATACCAATTTTAAAGATTTGGTTTGTATTTACTGTGGGCTTTTAACTTTTAGTTATTTTCACTGAAAAATAGATTAGATATTCTATCAAAATAAATTGCAAGTACTCTAACAACTATACATATTGACAGATTTCTTTGCTAAATTGACCTGTACATTTCCTGACTCTGCAAGCCATTTATTGACATCTTGTGACCGCAAGGCCTCTTGCAATAAGCATGTTTCATTATTTTTTCTTGGAAGTGCATTACTTATTCAACCAAAAGTAAAACACTATTTACATTGCCACATGGCGCCAGGTCCCCCTGTTCTTGTTTCAATTAATCTTAGCAAGACTAGAGCAATTCCAAGCTTAATAGCTTGAACCTGTGTGTCAAATTTAAGGAACTCAATTAGCAAGTTTGTTATATATGGCTCCAACTGACATTCACTATTCATTTTTGATAACTACAATAATGTGTGGGTAGCAAAATGTTTGTGGTTGCTCCAAGACTCCATTTGACTTATGTCAAATAATTAAAACTATTTATGTTTTATTTAACAAACAGGTTAAACATAAACAGTAATTTAGAGGATTTAATCGGAAGGGACATTCCACATTTTAACCATTTCCAACCAAACGTCAAACCTTTTCTCTGTTTTAAATTTGGATTCTCTATCTTGGTCCCAGCATATGATCTTTTTCTTTGAAAGTTATATGAAATTGCATCTATGATGCAACCATTAGTGGACACAGGCTGTCTTTCAGTTTTGCATTTCAGTTTTGTCACTTCTTGCCATCCCAAATCTGTAGATTTGGACTTTCCGTTTCCAAGATGTATGTGCAGTTCTCACAACAGTGTGATTGATATGTAACCTTATTTCGGTCTATGATACACCAATGGACAGGTGCTTTACTGGGTAGCAGCCCAATCAAATACTAAACTATACTTTATCTAAATAATATACTAATTATCGGCAGGGGCTTCTGGGGCATGGATTATCCTTTGCTCCCACTACCTGCAGAGGCTACTCCATGCCCCAGTAGCCTTTGTTGATAATTATCATATTATTTAGATAAAGTAGTAGTTTAGGAAGTATTTTAAGATTAGGTAAAAATAAATAAGGGCTTAGCATGTTACTAGCCACCCACCATCAGATCTAGCTTAATAGGTAGATTTCTGATGGTAGGTTTCCTTTAAAATGCAACTCCATCATTTTAATTAACATCCTGTGTTATTGTATTATTTGTTTTTGCTTTATATTTTTGATACATAGTCTTAGGGATTATGAAGAACATCTATAGAAAACTGCAGGTAAAAATCTGATTTTATTCAAATTTTTCCTTTGTTCTCATCTCTGAAGCATGGAGTTATTGTAAATGTAATTTCTATATCAGGCTGAACTAATCATTTTGCTTGAATTCTGTGCAACTTGCTGAGTACCAACAGCAAATTACTTGTATAATTCAAGGCCATTAGTAAAAGATTACTACTTCTGTGCTATTTTATGTTTACTTAAAATTATTAAAAAGGTTTCTATGTAACAAATAAAAACCAAATCATACTGTGTTTCATACTTGAGGCAGTGAAAAATAATTGAAAAATGTTCTGCCTTACTGGTTTGTTTAAAGAAAATCTACTTTTTTGTATGACAGCTCATAAATACAGAGGACAGATTCAGAAAAATACATAATAGGTTCTGCTCTCATCTCCAGTATAAGTGTTATAGATAAGTGGAATTTTAAAAGGATTTAAATAATATCATACAGCAACATGTCTAGCATTAGGGGGGAAAGGAAGTGTTCCATCAGGAAACAAAGCACATTGCATTACTAAGTACAATTTTGATCTGTCAATATACTCCAAGTTAATAAGAATTCAACCATAAAGGACTCTGCATGAGTTGTTTGGGCTATTTCAACTTCTCTTAAGTAAGAAAAATGTTAATGTATTTTTTGAAAAAACAGATGTTTTCATTAATATCTTTTTTCCCTTATCATATTTTCTATTTCTTACTACTATATGTGTTTTTAACAGATCACCATCTAACATTACAAAGCAGTGTGTCAAGAGTAAACATGTTGTCATATATATTATTTACATTTCTGTCATAATAGTATGCAGAAACTGAGTGGGTGAACAGGGAACTGTCAGAGCAGCTGAAGGCTCATTCTTATGAGCAAGCAAATGGACTAGCCTTCTTCACTAAAACTCAATGTAAGCATATTCAGCAATGATGTAAAAAACATGTGTATAAAGTCATTCTAAGTGCTAGGCATTGATTTAGCATGTTTAAGGCAGGATATTTATTGTTTTTAGGACCAAGCACAAATGTATTTGTTGTGCTAAAGACATCATTCACCTAGAATAGTGCAGGTTTCTTTTGTTTACAATTTAAATATAGAAATTAATATTTGGGGTGTTTTGTGCTTGTTTTACTTTATTCCCTTTTGTTACGTAGTTATGCACTGGTTCTCTGACTATTGTTATTGAGATGGTTCTTCTTAGCAGCATTCTCATGATCACATGATTGACCAGGACCTTTTTTGTTTCAGTTTTTACTCCATTAATTCAAAAGGGCAAACTTTTATTTTTCTGTTTAAAGACCCGTTTGAGAGTTTACCAGTAGCATAAGAATCACAGATGAACTAATATAACTCAATGCAGTAAGAAAAGGCTGCTCCTGTAATTTTATAGTAGGGCCAGCATCAGAGTTCAGTTATGGTGTCAGCTACATGTAATATGATTTATTCTGAGGGGCATTATATTTTGGGAGGGTCACGGGAGCACAGTATACAGTGATTATAGGTCCTGCAGTATATGTAAAAAAAATAGATATGGTGGGCTTACATGATATAGTTATTTCTAAGGGTCTGCCAGTATATATTATTAATTCATAATTAATTCTTAATGTGTTATTTTTTAAAGGAATGTGCTGCATTGAATAAACCAATCTGTTTGTTCAACCCTTTTGATCATACTATCTAAAATAATATAAATTTTGTTTCCTTTTGGAGTATTAGATGGTTGGTTGGATTATAGATGTTTGATGACACTAACTTAGACAATATCAATTTTGTTTCCTTCTGGAGTATTAGATGGTCCTATTGGCCATTACAGTTACCATTACATCTACAATGCCTCCCAAGTGTTTTCCATTGGTTCTACAGAATTTTAATTTAGTTTTACCAATGTATTTAACATTATCTGCTCAGATGACCTCATAGATCATTCAATTAAATCCCAAATTTTGTAAAATGTGACATTGTTTCAGAAATACTTCCAAACCTGTAAGTAAGCTATAAAGCCAAACACTTTAGGAGCAGATGAAGAGCTATGTATCAACCAATCCCTTAGGGCAGTGATGGCGAACCTTTTAGAGATCGAGTGCCCAAACTACAACCAAAATCCACTTATTTACCATGAAGTGCCAACATGGCATTTTAAGCAGTAACTTACTGCTACCTGTTCTTCCACATCTTTCAATTGTATCAGCCCCTGTGGCCACCAATACAGCTGAAGGAAAGAGGGCAAATTCAGACTCTCATTGTAGCTTCTCTCCAGGGTCTCTGTAGAGGAAGAACAGTGGGTCAAGGATGACCTCCAAAGATAATGCACTTTTTCCCCACAGTTCCAAACAGCCAGTGAAGTGTTGCTTTACAATAGCGCCGAGAGCAGCATCTCTTGAGTTGCCTGGGACTGCAGGAAGATTTGGTGGATTTGGTCCTATTTGGTGAACTCTGTCCTGGGGTGATAACCTGAGTGCCCACAGAAATGGCTCTGAGTGCCACCTCTGGCACCCGTGCCATAGGTTCGCCACCACTGCCTTAGGGGTTGCTCACAATTGAAGTCCAATAGCACCCTCCATGTTGGTGTCCATAAGAAGAATGGGCCAGTATTTTATAAGATCTGTATTGTTTATGTCCCCCATTATCATAGGTTTTCTTTCATCTCAAAAAGGACCTTTTTATAAGATATCTGTGCTATCTGAAAGGATTCCTCTGGGGGGGTGGGGGGGTGGGTTTCCTCATTCTCTAATTAGACTATGACACTGCCTCTTAAAACCAATCATCTTAAGATACTGTTCCTTGTGGATGTTCCTTGGGGATGCTCTTGTGTAGAGGGAGAAGGTGGTTAGTTTCCTATTGTACAAGTGGTTTTGTGTAGTTGGGTGTATGGAACACTGGTTAAAGAAAGGGGAAGCAAGTATTATCGATTTTACATGTAAAATAAAGACCAATGTTGCTTACATTCAACATCTCTACAAATGATATGTAGAAAACTTCCTTTCTGACCCAGCCCACTAATAACAATTACATATCGGTGCACACTTAGGTTGGCATGTAGCTATTTCTCCTAGCTATTTCACTTGTGCCTGTAGCATTGCAATTGCAGTATAACTATCCAACAAAATCTTTATTATTATTATTTTTATTATTATTATGTCTGTGATTTTGTGTCCTTTATGTACTTTTACATTGTCTAACAATATTGAAAAGTATCATCTGTATCTTTATCTTTAATACAGCTCATTGTAATATTTTATTATTGTATCACTGACATAAACCCAAAATCTAATGTTAAAAAATGTATTTGAAAATAGGCCATATTTCAAGGTACTTAAGAATTTCAAATTATTAAACAAGAGATACAGTTTTCACTGCTCAAGGAGTCTTGAAGTAAAAGTGGCAACATGAAATTTCAGGTCTGAAATGAAAATTCTTTGAATGTACATATGCTTCAAATCGGTGCAATAAATCTGAAAAGGCCTAGATTTCTTGTTTTGGTGTCACTTAATTCAGAAGAAAAAGTATATGGGGAGCAAAAGAATTCTACATAAATTAGATGACTTGCAAGAGAATTAGCTTTTAATCTTTTATAGTTAAGACAACATTAGATTTTAAAACAAACAGTCCTGACAGAGTTTTTATGGATATTACCTAATTAAGGACATATTTTTAAGGCTTTTCTAGTACATTTGTATTAGACCAAAATTTATAGACTGAACACAATGGGCACATGTATCAAACTTTTTAATTGCCTTTTTCTTTATTTTTTGTGACTTTTTTTGGTGCATGTGCTCATTTGTAACTTTTTTATGCCCAAGACAGTCTCACTACAAAGTTTATCATATGATTGTGACTTTGGGAGACTTTTGTTCTTCTAACTACCTTGCCACTCAACCTCAAAGGTGGCAGGCTTGATTTTTGGAGAGAGGAGGGGTCTGACTGTGGAATCTGATAAGTGTGGTGCTCTTGTACCATTGTGGTTGTGAGTTTCTTCTCTCTCTCTTATAACTGAAGGGACATGAGTTTTTGCAAGAGGTTGCCTAAATGGGATAACCACCCTCCCCCCCCCCCCCAAGGAATGAATAATGCTTAGAGATGAGCGAGCACTAAAATGCTCGGGTACTCGTTATTCGAGACGAACTTTTCCCGATGCTCGAGTGCTCGTTTCGAGTAACGAGCCCCATTGAAGTCAATGGGAGACTCGAGCATTTTTCAAGGAGACCAAGGCTCTGCACAGTGAAGCTTGGCCAAACACCTGGGAACCTCAGAAAAGGATGGAAACACCACGGAAATGGACAGGAAACAGCAGGGGCAGCATGCATGGATGCCTCTGAGGCTGCTTAATCGCACCATTATGCCAAAATTATGGGCAACAGCATGGCCATGACAGAGTGACAGAATGAAGCTAGATAGCATCTAAAACATCCAATAATTGACCCTGACACTATAGGGGACGGCATGCAGAGGCAGCGGCAGCAGCGGAAGGCTAGAGAGTGGCATGGCGACATACCCTAAATGGACTCAGGCTTCAAACCAATGGGTAGCAGAGAGGAACCAAAGAAGGTGAGCAAGAAGCACTCAAATAATATTGGTACATGATAAAAGTTTGCCAGTATATTTTGTGGATTACACAGCAGGGTGGCGACAAAGTTAACATGGAAGCCATGAAAACAATCCAAAATTCTGCCTGACACAGCTCGTTTGATAAGGGGACGATGTATGGAGGCAGTGAACTAGTAGTAGATTAAAGGTACTGCAGTTAAAACTATGTTAGTTGGTTCTTGGCATGGAGCTGGCGCTCCGCTGCCAGGCGAGCTTTCGCCAATCCAAGCCCCTGTCTCTAGGCTACTCCCCAAACAGCACTTCTAAGAACCTTTCGGATAAGATCAAGTGTAGTAGCGTTCTTATAAGTTTGGGATATGGCGGGTGAGGGGAATGTAAACATCTGCGCAAGAAGCGCTGAAATAATATCCGTAAATGAAAAAAGTTTTCCAGTATATTTTGTGGCTTACACAGCAGGGTGGCGACAAAGTTAACAAGTTTGATGTGGAATGCCCTGCAATAGCTCTTGGGCGGTGTGCCTTTTATCACCTAGGCTCAGCAGTTTGAGCACCGCCTGCTGACGGCACTGCTGCTGTGCCTAGAGCTACCGACTGATGGCGCCATGCCCACGGATGGTAATTCGGAGGAGGAGGAGGTGGAGGAGGGGTGGGAGGATTTGGAGGTATAGTAGGCCTTTGAGACCTGGACCGAGGTAGGCCCCGCAATCCTCTGCGTCGGCAGTATATGACCAGCCCCAGGGTCAGACTCGGTCCCAGCCTGCACCAAGTTAAGTGTAGTAGCGTTCTTATAAGTTTGGAATATGGCGGGTGAGGGGAATGTAAACAGATGCGCAAGAAGCGCATGATGCGCATGGAGCTGGCGCTCCGCTGCTAGGCGAGCTTTCGCCAATCCAAGCCCCTGTCTCTAGGCTACTCCCCAAACAGCACTTCTAAGAACCTTTTGTATAAGATCAAGTGTAGTAGCGTTCTTATAAGTTTAGGATATGGCGGGTGAGGGGAATGTAAACAGATGCGCAAGAAGCGCATGATGCGCATGGAGCTGGCGCTCCGCTGCTAGGCGAGCTTTCGCCAATCCAAGCCCCTGTCTCTAGGCTACTCCCCAAACAGCACTTCTAAGAACCTTTTGTATAAGATCAAGTGTAGTAGCGTTCTTATAAGTTTAGGATATGGCGGGTGAGGGGAATGTAAACAGATGCGCAAGAAGCGCTGAAATAATATCCGTAAATGGTAAAAGTTTGCCAGTGTATTTTGTGGATAACACAGCAGGGTGGCGACAAAGTTAACAACTTTGATGTGGAATCCATGAAAACAACCCAAATTTCGGCCTGACAAACCTCGTTTGATAAAGGGACGATGTATGGAGGCAGCTATATGGACGACTTTTGGAGGTAGCAATGGAGACAACGTGTGGAGGCTGCAATGGAGACAATTCAATTTGGATAGTGCCTGTATGTGGCAGTCCAAAAAATTTTTCAAACCAGAGGAGCAGGTAGGTGGCCCTCCAGAAAAATGGAATAGATTGAGTGCCTGTATGTGGCAGTCCAAAAAATTTTTCAAACCAGAGGAGCAGGTAGGTGGCCCTCCAGAAAAATGGAATAGATTGAGTGCCTGTATGTGGCAGTCCAAAAAAGTTTTCAAACCAGAGGAGCAGGTAGGTGGCCCTCCAGAAAAATGGAATAGATTGAGTGCCTGTATGTGGCAGTCCAAAAAAGTTTTCAAACCAGAGGAGCAGGTAGGTGGCCCTCCAGAAAAATGGAATAGATTGAGTGCCTGTATGTGGCAGTCCAAAAAAGTTTTTAAACCAGAGGAGCAGGTAGGTGGCCCTCCAGAAAAATGGAATAGATTGAGTGCCTGTATGTGGCAGTCCCAAAAAATTGTTTAAAACAGAGGACCGGAAAGGTGGCCCTCCAGAAAAATTGAATAGATTGAGTGCCTGTATGTGGCACTCCCAAAAATTGTTTAAAACAGAGGACCGTGTCGGTGGCCCTCCAGAAAAATTAAATGCATAAAGTACTATACCTAGAGCCAGTGGGCCCTGTCAAAAAACAGCCAGTTTCCTCTGCTTTACTGTAGAAAGAGGAGGAGAAGGAGGAAAATGAGGAGGAGGAGGAGTGGATAAATTATTCAGGTTGAGCTTCCTTCACCTGCTGGAGATTTGAAATTAGGAGAAATCCATGCTTTATTCATCTTGATAAGCGTCAGCCTGTCAGCGCTGTCAGTCGACAGGCGTGTACGCTTATCGGTGATGATGCCACCAGCTGCACTGAAAACCCGCTCTGACAAGACGCTAGCGGCAGGGCAGGCAAGAACCTCCAAGGCGTAGAGCGCCAGTTCGTGCCACATGTCCAGCTTTGAAACCCAGTAGTTGTAGGGAGCTGTGTGATCATTTAGGACGATGGTATGGTCAGCTACGTACTCCCTCACCATCTTTCTGTAAAGATCAGCCCTACTCTGCCGAGACTGGGGACAGGTGACAGTGTCTTGCTGGGGTGACATAAAGCTGGCAAAAGCCTTGTAAAGCGTACCCTTGCCAGTGCTGGACAAGCTGCCTGCTCGCCTACTCTCCCTCGCTACTTGTCCCGCAGAACTACGCACTCTGCCGCTAGCGCTGTCAGAAGGGAAATACTGTTTCAGCTTGTGCACCAGGGCCTGCTGGTATTCATGCATTCTCACACTCCTTTCCTCTCCAGGGATGAGAGTGGAAAGATTTTGCTTGTACCGTGGGTCCAGGAGAGTGAACACCCAGTAATCGGTGCTGGAATAAATTCTTTGAACGCGAGGGTCACGGGATAGGCAGCCTAGCATGAAATCTGCCATATGCGCCAGAGTACCAACGCGTAAGAATTCACTCCCCTCACTGGCCTGACTGTCCATTTCCTCCTCCTCCAACTCCTCCAACTCCTCTTCTTCTGCCCATACACGCTCAACAGTGTAGGACTCAACAATGGTCCCCTCTTGTGTCTCGCCAACATTCTCCTCCTCTTCCTCCTCATCCTCCTCCACCTCCACCTCCTCCGATATGCGCTGAGAAACAGACCTAAGGGTGCTTTGGCTATCAACAAGGGAATCTTCTTCCCCTGTCTCTTGTGAGGAGCGCAAAGCTTCCGACTTCATGCTGACCAGAGAGTTTTTCAACAGGCCAAGCAGCGGGATGGTGAGGCTGATGATGGCGGCATCGCCACTGACCATCTGTGTTGACTCCTCAAAGTTACTCAGCACCTGACAGATATCAGACATCCACGTCCACTCCTCATTGTAGACTTGAGGAAGCTGACTGACCTGACTACCAGTTCTGGTGGAAGTTGACATCTGGCAGTCTACAATCGCTCGGCGCTGCTGGTAAACTCTGGATAACATGGTCAGTGTTGAATTCCACCTCGTGGGCACGTCGCACAACAGTCGGTGAGCGGGCAGTTGGAGGCGGCGCTGCGCTGCCCTGAGAGTGGCAGCATCTGTGCTGGACTTCCTGAAATGCGCACAGATGCGGCGCACCTTCGTGAGCAAATCAGACAGATTGGGGTATGTCTTGAGGAAACGCTGAACTATCAGATTTAACACATGGGCCAGGCATGGCACATGTGTCAGTCTGCCGAGTTGCAGAGCCGCCACCAGGTTACGGCCGTTGTCACACACAACCATGCCTGGCTTCAGGTTCAGCGGTGCCAGCCACAGATCAGTCTGCGCCGTGATGCCCTGTAATAGTTCTTGGGCGGTGTGCCTTTTATCGCCTAGGCTCAGCAGTTTGAGCACCGCCTGCTGTCGCTTAGCGACGGCACTGCTGCTTTGCCTAGAGCTACCGACTGATGGCGCCATGCCCACGGATGGTCGTTCGGAGGAGGAGGTGGAGGAGGGGTGGGAGGAGGAGGAGGCATAGTAGGCCTCAAACACCTGGACCGAGGTAGGCCCCGCAATCCTCGGCGTCGGCAGTATATGACCAGCCGCAGGGTCACACTCGGTCCCAGCCTCCACCAAGTTAATCCAATGTGCCGTCAGAGATATATAGTGGCCCTGCCCGGCAGCACTCGTCCACGTGTCCGTGGTCAGGTGGACCTTGTCAGAAACGGCGTTGGTCAGGGCACGGATTATGTTGTCTGACACGTGCTGGTGCAGGGCTGGGACGGCACATCGGGAAAAGTAGTGGCGGCTGGGGACCGAATACCGAGGGGCGGCCGCCGCCATGAGGTTGCGAAAGGCCTCGGTCTCTACTAGCCTATAGGGCAGCATCTCCAGGCTTAGCAATCTGGAAATGTGCACATTAAGGGCTTGGGCGTGCGGGTGGGTTGCACTATATTTGCGTTTCCGCTCCAGCGTCTGGGGTATGGAGAGCTGAACGCTGGTGGATGCTGTGGAGGATCGTGGAGGTGACGATGGGGTTTTTGTGGCAGGGTCCTGGGCAGGGGGCTGACTATCAGCTGACACAGGGGAAGGAGCAGTGGTGTGCACGGCCGGAGGTGAACGCGCTTGTTGCCACTGAGTGGGGTGTTTAGCATTCATATGCCTGCGCATACTGGTGGTAGTTAAGCTAGTAGTGGTGGAACCCCTGCTGATCCTGGTTTGGCAAATGTGGCACACCACAGTCCGTCGGTCATCCGGTGTTTCCTTAAAGAACCTCCAGACTTCTGAAAATCTAGCCCTCGCCGCAGGAGCCCTCGCCACGGGAGCTTCACTAGTTGACACATTTGGCGCTGATGCACCAGCTCTGGCCCTGCCTCTCCGTCTGGCCCCACCACTGCCTCTTCCAACCTGTTCTGGTCGAGGACTCTCCTCCGTCTCAGAAGCACTGTGTTCACCCGGCCTCTCAACCCAGCTTGGGTCTGTCACCTCATCATCCTCCGATCCCTCAGTCTGCTCCCCCCTCGGACTTCCTGCCCTGACAACAACTTCCCCACTGTCTGACAACCGTGTCTCCTCATCGTCGGACACCTCTTTACACACTTCTTCCACTACGTCAACAAGGTCATCATCACCCACAGACTGCGACTGGTGGAAAACCTGGGCATCAGAAAATTGCTCATCAGCAACCGGACAAGTGGTTTGTGACTGTGGGAAGGGTCCAGAAAACAGTTCCTCAGAGTATGCCGGTTCAAATGGCAAATTTTGCTGGGAGGGGGCAGACTGGGGGGGAGGAGGCTGAGGTGCAGGAGCTGGAGGAGTGCCGATTTCGGTGACATGGGTGGACTGCGTGGAAGACTGACTGGTGGACAAATTGCTCGAAGCATTGTCGGCAATCCACGACATCACCTGTTCGCACTGTTCTGGCCTCAACAGTGCTCTACCACGAGTCCCAGTAACTTCAGACATGAACCTAGGGAGTGTAGCTCTGCGGCGTTCCCCTGCTCCCTCATAAGCAGGTGGTGTCTCACCCCGCCCAGGACCACGGCCTCTGACCCCTGCAGTAGTTGGACGCCCACGTCCCCGCCCTCGTCCTCTACCCCTAGCCCTCGGGTTAAACATTTTGAAAATGAGAGTTATAACTTGTATTTTTTTTTTAACTTTTTTTTTTTTTTTTTTTTTTTTTTGTGTTTTTTAGTTTTTAAAACCAAACGATGCTATCCTATTGCTATGGCTATTTTCTAGCCAAGTATTACAGCACACTACTATGCCAGATGAGATGACGCTGAGTTATGAAAAAAATAAACGTAAAATAAAAAAGGAAATGGCAGACTGTGCCTAGTTGAAATACAACCCCGGGCCCTAATAAATTTTCCCACTTCGGTCTTTGCGATGGATATGTGCGTCACTAAAACACAGTGGTCGCAAGTCTGACTCCAAATTGCTCCCAATTTGATAGTAGATGCACTGCAGCAAGTACAGCCACCAGCAGATCAACCAGAAATCAAATATATATAACGCTACTGTAGGCGTAATTAAGACGTTTGTATTCTCCTATGGCTATTTTCTAGCCAAGTATTACAGCACACTACTATGCCAGATGAGATGACGCTGAGTTATGAAAAAAATAAACGTAAAATAAAAAAGGAAATGGCAGACTGTGCCTAGTTGAAATACAACCCCGGGCCCTAATAAATTTTCCCACTTCGGTCTTTGCGATGGATATGTGCGTCACTAAAACACAGTGGTCGCAAGTCTGACTCCAAATTGCTCCCAATTTGATAGTAGATGCACTGCAGCAAGTACAGCCACCAGCAGATCAACCAGAAATCAAATATATATAACGCTACTGTAGGCGTAATTAAGACGTTTGTATTCTCCTATGGCTATTTTCTAGCCAAGTATTACAGCACACTACTATGCCAGATGAGATGACGCTGAGTTATGAAAAAAATAAACGTAAAATAAAAAAGGAAATGGCAGACTGTGCCTAGTTGAAATACAACCCCGGGCCCTAATAAATTTTCCCACTTCGGTCTTTGCGATGGATATGTGCGTCACTAAAACACAGTGGTCGCAAGTCTGACTCCAAATTGCTCCCAATTTGATAGTAGATGCACTGCAGCAAGTACAGCCACCAGCAGATCAACCAGAAATCAAATATATATAACGCTACTGTAGGCGTAATTAAGACGTTTGTATTCTCCTATGGCTATTTTCTAGCCAAGTATTACAGCACACTACTATGCCAGATGAGATGACGCTGAGTTATGAAAAAAATAAACGTAAAATAAAAAGAAACTGGCAGACTGTGCCTAATTGAAATACAACCCCGGGCCCTAATAAATTTTCCCACTTCGGTCTTTGCGATGGATATGTGCGTCACTAAAACACAGTGGTCGCAAGTCTGACTCCAAATTGCTCCCAATTTGATAGTAGATGCACTGCAGCAAGTACAGCCACCAGCAGATCAACCAGAAATCAAATATATATAACGCTACTGTAGGCGTAATTAAAACGTTTGTATTCTCCTATGGCTATTTTCTAGCCAAGTATAACAGCACACTACTATGCCAGATGAGATGACGCTGAGTTATGAAAAAAATAAACGTAAAATAAAAAGAAACTGGCAGACTGTGCCTAATTGAAATACAACCCCGGGCCCTAATAAATTTTCCCACTTCGGTCTTTGCGATGGATATGTGCGTCACTAAAACACAGTGGTCGCAAGTCTGACTCCAAATTGCTCCCAATTTGATAGTAGATGCACTGCAGCAAGTACAGCCACCAGCAGATCAACCAGAAATCAAATATATATAACGCTACTGCAGGCGTAATTAAGACGTTTGTATTCTCCTATGGCTATTTTCTAGCCAAGTATTACAGCACACTACTATGCCAGATGAGATGACGCTGAGTTATGAAAAAAATAAACGTAAAATAAAAAGAAACTGGCAGACTGTGCCTAATTCTACTCAAACCCCTAATAAATTTTCCCACTTTGGTGTTTGAGGTGGATATGTGTGTCACTAAGAGCTAAACACAACGGTAGCAAGTCCCCCTGCTAATTCCTCACAATATGGTACTAGCTGCAAATAAAAAAAAAAAAAAATTATAACGTTATTGTAGCCCTAAGAAGGGCTGTTGGGTTCTTTAAGAATCACTCCTGCCTAACAGTAAGCTAATAGAACACCCTAATGCTTTCCCTGAGCAGCAGCAGCTCTCTCCCTAGCGGCATCCAGACAGAGAATGATCCGAGCAGCGCGGGCAGCGGCTAGTCTATCCCAGGGTCACCTGATCTGGCCAGCCAACCACTGCTATCTACGTGTAAGGGTACCACGTCATGCTGGGTGGAGTGCAGAGTCTCCTGGCTTGTGATTGGCTCTGTTTCTGGCCGCCAAAAAGCAAAACGGCGGGAGCTGCCATTTTCTCGAGCGGGCAAAATACTCGTCCGAGCAACGAGCAGTTACGAGTACGCTAATGCTCGATCGAGCATCAAGCTCGGACGAGTATGTTCGCTCATCTCTAATAATGCTGAATAATGTGGTTAGGTTTCTCACTTTTCACAGAAAATTAAAGTACAAAACAGAAAAACAAGTTTAAGAATAAAAAGGTCCTTCCAGCTTCTCATACACCACATACATTAGGAGACCCTCTGGTTAGCTATTGATAAAATGTCCCACATCAACTACTATCTTAGAAATAGGTACATATCTCCAAAATATTGTGTGATAATATGCTGCAGGGTCAGAAGGCAACTAATAAATATACAAAGAAAATACAGCAGAGGGGGAGTAGGACGTGTTCCACTGATCTCCATGCGTCCATTTGCCTAAAGCAGCAACAAAGCGACAAATGGAGAGACCACTTGGTGGGAAATTGTGCTCAGCCTGCACTAATCACCCGCTGGGAGAGATGGGCAAAGCAAGAAAGATAACAGCTCCCGCGAAACTGACAGAATTCTTTCCGTCCTCACAACATGGAACCGGCGGGTCCCGGGAGGCCGCATCAGAGGCACGCCGCATGGAGTCCCCTGCCCCTTCATCCAGGTCATCAGGGAGATACTCCCCACTAGCAGGTCTACAAGAGAAAATACCCTCCATGCTATCAGCAGTCATAACACCAGAGAGAGGAGAGCCTGGAATAGGCACTTCTCGGAGTGAGTACATCTCGGTGCCGCTTAGACCACATGAGGCACAATCACTTTCACAGTCCCCAGATACCGCATCACCAATTAGTCCTAAGCCTCCCTTGGAGGATAGGATAACATCTATACTGAGAGACTTGCGAACATCTCTACAACAATATATACACACAGCCATAGGAGCATTTAAGGATGACTTTATTGCATTAGGAGAGAGAACGGCCAGGGCCACAACCTTTGATACTCCCATGTATAAGGATTTCAGACATGTGTACATTGTTTATCCTCATCATTTAATACCCAAGAATAAAGGTACTGGAGAGAAGTGTTTAATGATCCATACATGACATCATGATTACTCTGCGGGGAGTTGATAATCTTTACTAGTGATAACTGTTTCAAAGGAATGACCCAAGAGGCCTTTACAAGCATCATCACATACAGATTAGTTTATGTGATTACTTACTTTACTACATAGGTAGAAAACAGACCGTCATTAATAATGATTTGTATTTCGCTTAAGGGAAGAAGTCTTGCTACTACCTACCATTATACTAAACTATTGATGGTATTTTAATATAAATTATATTAAAATATAATTATAATTATAAATATTCCCAATACTAATTTCTAAATTTTGTTTTTTGAATAGTCAAAACTTTGTGTACAAGTGCACTGATTCAGTGGTAGTCAGAGACAAGAATTAAAATGTGCTTGTACAGAATGAATATGAATTGAGAATTTTAAAAGAGCCCTGTTAGCATTTCTAACCATCCAGCGATATGATGTTCAAATGAAACCTTTTTTTTAACAATTGTAACTGACCACATTGTGGATCCCTGAAATGTATAAATGTATGATATATTGAATGCTGTGGGTTAAAGAGATATATACAGTACCCATGACATATAGCTATGGCTTGCCATAACATTCTGATCTGTGGAGGTTCAATCTAAGGATTAGAAACGTATTTTATCTGCACAGCAGTTGGGCTGTTGTGTAGCTCTGCAGGAAAAATCTGTAATGTGCTGGCATTCCAGAACAAGTGATTTTGGCTCTTCATTATGAGGGTTGTTGGGCTCCCTGCAGTCAGACCCCAAAGATAAGATAATGGTAGCAGAACTTGTTTAACAGAAAACATGGGCATTAAGTGAGCATTTTAATACAATTGAATAAATCTTGTATTTGCTATGTGTATACCAAAGCTTACTACAGTAATGATCACTTTATTGAATATGCCATTTAAATGTAAGAAAATATTCCTTCAAATACATTATACTTTATCTAAATATAAATTTATTTGTGTATGCAATTAGCTTTTTTTGACAACTACTTTAAATCATATATAACAGATCAAATAGACTGCTATCATAAATTAATTGATTTTATACTAGTTATGTATAGTACAATTTCTGGTATTTCAAATGATTTCAACCCAACGGCCAATCCAATAACACAGAACAAGGAAGCATTAAAAAAATTCATTAATCTTGAAAAAGGAAATTTGGAATATTTCCAGAGGCTAACATGGCAATTTTCCACGGATTTTATATTTGGAGAAGTTGCTTAATATGTTTTTTGAATCAAGCGATAAATAATAAACAACATTGTAAATGTACAGGGAAATTGAGAGAATTGAACTTTGCATTATTCAGGCAATATATATACAAAGCATGCAATTACATAGCATGTACAAAATAAGTTAGACAGATGAGCTAAATGAAATGAATGGGGAAATGCTGACCACATGTGGTAACTACTTAAGACAACATGCATAAAACATAGAACATATATATTTAATCAATACAACTTATGCATCAAACACCTAAAAAGAAATCATATTTTATTTACGCCATTCAAAGTGTCATAAACATATTTCAAAAACAACTTGATGTCATCTTTTCTGCACTGATGTGCACTGAAGGGTATACAATATAACATAAATAACACCAAACCTTACTCAAAGGACAAGACAATTAAATACGGTGGAGGATACAATGATGGGCACTTATCAGGCCTTGTATGCCAGTTTTCTAGCGTAAGATGCATGAAAAAGTTGCAATTCTTGGTGCAGGGAAAGGAAATTGCAACTTTTTTCCTTTTTTCAAGTATGAAGACATGTGCAAAATGCCAATTAATTTTTTTGTTGTGCTTGCTCTCCAATTTGTGGTTTATATTGTTTGCATTAAAACAATTTCCATTAGAAAGTTTTTAGTTTTATCAATTAAAGTGGAGAGGAATTATATACTCGTATATATACGTATATATAGGAAATATATACTCGTATATACTCGAGTATAAGCCGACCCGATTATAAGCCGAGACCCCTAATTTTACCACTGAAAACTGGGAAAAACTATTGACTCGAGTATAAGCCGAGGGTGTAGTATACAGCCAGCCCCCATGTAGTATACAGCCAACCAGCCCCCATGTAGTATACAGCCAGCCCCCAGTAGTATACAGCTTGCCCCCTGTAGTATACAGCTTGCCCCCAATAGTATACAGCTTGCCCCCAGTAGTATACAGCCTGCCCCCAGTAGTATACAGCTTGTCCCCTTGCAGTATACAGCCTGCCCCCAGTAGTATACAGCTTGCCCCCAGTAGTATACAGCTTGCCCCCAGTGGTATACAGCTTGCCCCCAGTAATATACAGCCTGCACCCAGTAGTATACAGCCTGCCCCCAGTAGTATACAGCTTGCCCCCAGTAGTATACAGCTTGCCCCCAGTAGTATACAACTTGCCCCCAGTAGTATACAGCCTGCCCCCAGTAGTATACAGCCTGCCCGCAGTAGTACACAGCACAGCCCCCAGTAGTATACAGCTTGTCCCCAGTAGTATACAGCCTGCCCCCATCAGTATACAGTCTTCCCTCAGTAGTATACAGCAGCCCCTATACAGATAAAGAAATAAACTTAATACTCACCCTCCGTTGTCCCAATGTTCGTCGCGGCTCCTGGCGGCTTCCGATCCCCATCGCGGCTCCCGGCGGCATCCGCGACAGCGCCGCGGATGACGTCATCAGCGGCGACTCGTGTATAAGCCGAGGCGAGGTTTTTCAGCACATTTTTTGTGCTGAAAATCTCGGCTTATACACGAGTATATACGGTAAGTAGTTAGCTTCCTTCAAAGTGGTACATTTGATAAGTAAGTTAAATAAGTAAAGTAAATAGTACAGTCTTGAGTTAAGGACATACTAGTTACAGACAAAATTCTTTTCCCACTCTCTCTGGATGCTTTACGTTTGTTCCAGGCTGTAATGATCAGCTGTAGGGTGTTTGTAATTAAGTTTTATTGATAATCCTTTTTCCCATGACACTACAAAATGTTGAAATCCAAATTTTGGAGTTTGGATCTACAATTATAAAATATATCTGTTCCGACTTACATACAGATTCAACTTAAAACAAACCGAAAGAACTTATCTTCTACGTAACCTGGGGACTGACTGTAGTGTTGATAAAAATATATATACAAAATTCCAAAAAAGTGCCGTAATAATATAAAAGATAACTTTTAATTATAAGTATAGCTTAAAATGAGAATCAACACGCTATCATAGTGGAACAACTGGAACAATACTGACAATCATGGCTGGATGGCCATAACTACATAGGGGTAACGTACTATATGAACCATACAAGGAATAAAAATAAATGTTTCACTCTTACTCGCAAGTTTGGTGGGAGCAAGATAGGGGAGTACCAGCAGGCAGGAGGTCAGAGGAAATGGGAAGTAGTCCAATAATAGGATCGGGAAGGACTATCCCTAGAGGGCCCTGTTCTATGCTCACCCTGGTACAACCTGATAACATTCTGACGTGTTTCTGATGCAATACTCAATCCGCTACCTTCATCAGGGATAAGCACACAATCTGCCTGGGTCTGCTGTGTAGTATCGTGGGTAACAGTGGTCACTCCAAATGAATGTGGAGGCCAATGCAAAGGCTATGGGCCTGCAAACCAGCAGCACACTGAAATGAAAATGAAACCTATTTAAACCAGGAGCAGTAGGAAAACACCCATCTAGCCAAATCAGCTAGAAATAAGCAGATCCTCCCTCATTAGCATACAACCAATCACAACAGGGGGTGACATATGCATCATATCCAGGTCAGGTGCTTAGCAAAGAGAGAGGTTACACCTAGGAACTAAAAACAATTTTACAAGTTACCTGTAATCATAAAACAACCCAGAAGTTCCTAATGTAAAGTCCATCCGGCCAATATGGTGTCAAACACTAAATCGCCAGGGCGACATCCGACCTTTAACATGGGGCATGCAACACATTTCTTTCAAATTTTGTATGTTAAATGTGGTGCAAAGTCCAACTGAGCACTAGAACTTCAGTGCAGAAATTTATTTTTCATGAAGAGTAGTGCAGTGAGCTCCAGAAATCTGTCTCTTTTTAAATACCTGTGCAAGCAGTTAGCACTGAAAAAAACATGCAACGTCTGACAGAAAACTGGCGCACAACCCTTTGTAAATGTGAGCCATTATATCTCGATTCATCCATGAGTATTTGATTTTAGACAATGGGTTACACAGAGAAACAGTAAAATAAAAGGAAGCACAAAAAGACAGAACACGGGGAATGATCTACAGCAAACCAAATCTGGTTAGTGAAAAGAATTAGATAAAACACCCAATAGTAAGTTCTCATTGAGACCACGAGGGGCAACTGTATTTAATTTGAAAATCCAGCATGCCTCTCTACGTAAAATGGTCTTTTCAAAATCACCTCCATGTACATTTGTCACTACCAGGTCAATAACCATAAAACTTATAGCCTCAGGACGATCTCCCTGACACACACGTATATGTTTTGCAAGGGGTGTGTCATTCTTGAGTCGTATGTCCCTTAGATGTTCCTCCACACATCTACGGAGCTACCTGCTAGTCATCCCGACGTATTCCATTCTGCAAGCTCTGTAGATGACCCCTTGCAGTCAATGTAGTGTTTAATTATATAGGTGTTCCGAGTAACACTCAATGGGAAGCGCTTGCCTGTGGTCATAAAAGGGAATGCCACACACCCACTACATTTACAGCATCTTTTGATTTTGGTATGGAGCCACGGGGGTGTCATTGGTCAAGTAAGTGAAATGGCTGTGAACCAATCTATCTTTAAGGGTTTTACCCTTCCTATAAGTAATAGGTGATGTTCAGGAAATAGGAAATGTTCAGATTAGAGATGAGCGAGTATACTCGTCCGAGTATACTGCTCGGTCGAGTATTAGCATACTCGGACCGGCTCGTTACTCGGACGAGTATCTCGCCGGCTCGAGATCGAGCAGTAAATTAATAAAATAAATTGAATAAAAGTATTTTTATTGTAAAAAAAAAATATTACACATGTTTGCAGATGTTTTACTTGTAAGAACACATTGAAATAACACTATTCTTCACTTTCCAGGTGTTCGCGCGTGTCTCCCGCTAGGTTCGGAGATGTTCGGAACATCTGGAATGTGAAGAATATTGTTCTTTCAATGTGTTCTGCACTTAAATGGTCCTGTATTCACAGTTTTTAATGTTTTAATTCTATTCTTCACTTTGCAGCTGTGCGCGCGTATCTCCGAACCTATCGGGAGACACGCGCGCACACCTGCAATGTGAAGAATAGAATTAAAACATTAAAAACAGTGAACACAGGAGCATTTAAGTGCAGAACACATTGAAAGAACACTATTCTTCACACTCCAGATGTTCGTGCACATCTCCTAACTTAGCGGGAGACACGCGCGAACACCTGCAAAGTGAAGAATAGTGTTATTTCAATGTGTTCTTACAAGTAAAACATCTGCAAACATCTGGAATTTTTTTTTTTGCACTGTTCTTTTCTTGTTCAGTTTTATAAAAAAAATGCTCGGGTCTCCCATTGACTTCAATGGGGCTCGTTATTCGAGACGAGCACTCGAGCATATGGAAAAGTTCGTCTCGAATAACGAGCACCCGAGCATTTTAGTGCTCGCTCATCTCTAGTTCAGATCCATCTGTAAGATGTGACAGTGTTTAGAAAAAAGATTTTTCAACTGTGTCACATCCTTACTGAATGTGGTGATCATATGTATTAGCCCTTTAGTATCATCTTCCATAGATTTTGGTGACAAGTGATCTATATGGTTCTGATTCAAGGGGATTTTTAAAGTTACTTAATATGGAGTCCGGATACCCCTTATGCAAAAATCTGTGACGCAGATCTCTTGTTTGTTGTTTCATCTCTTGTTTGACCTCTTATTTGTTCTTTAAATATTTTATCAGAGAAACAATTGCACATAAGTTATAGATATTGACCTCTCAGTATACCTTTTTTAAAGGGAAAGGGTTGGCTGCTTGATCTGAACATCAAAACAGGCCAGTGTGTTACTGTGTACCTCAACAGTAAATCTGAGGCCCAGGTCATTATTGTTAAGCTTAGACACAAATTCCCTAAATAGTTGGTCAGTACCTCTCCTGATGATGAATATATTGTCTATGTACCTGGCCCACATTACAACACTCCCTGTGAATTCACGGAGGACATCCCCAAATACCACAGTCTCCTCCCACCAGCCCAGGAACAAGTTGGCTTAGGTGGGTGCATACGACCCCCACAAGCTTGTGGTAAATCTTCCCATTAAAGAGGAAGAAATTGTGGGTGGGAGAGAACCGTAGCAACTGTAGAAAAAAATTGTTGTGGGCCAGGCACTGATGACCCCTGGAATAGAGAAAATGTGACACTGCTTGTATAACTGACTCATGCAATATTGAGGTGTAAAGCGCCTTTACTTTAATATTGGCCAGTTTTATTCAAGACCCATTCCCTCAATCATTTTCAGTAAATTAAGAGTATCCCAAGTAGAGATAGGTGAATTTTTCAAAATTCGATTCGACCTGGTTCACCAAATTTTCAGAGAAAATTCAATTCGACCCGAATCGAATCATGTCGAATCAAGTTAAAAAACAGGTATTTCCTGGCTGCAGAGAGCCTGTAGGGTCTTGTAGAACGTTGTGCCATGCTCAAATATGCATAGGGAGCGTGGCTTGTTCTTGTTACAATGCTGTGACACGCACATGATAGCCGCCACTCTTAGAATTGCTTCACTCTTCAATTTTATGTGCACTTACAGGGGTCAACTTGACCAAATAAGTGAAGCGGGAATGCAGCCTGACAAGGTAACGTCTGTGCCAGGTTGAAAGGACTGACCTGAGGGCCTAGATCCCACTATAACATCAAAGAGTGCACTCTTTTTACACTGACATCAGATGATTCCATAGTTTGCGACAGAACCTGTTCTGTTAAACGCTGATACATGTACAAACCCCCCAAAAGAGTGGAGAGGGTGTCGGCAGTAATTTTGCACTGACGTCACTGATCATTTTTCCCTTCTTTCCATCTGTCAGTGTCCGCTTTTAATCGGTCAATAATCCATCAGTACAGCTAAAGCTGTGTTCTGTATCCGCTCCTGCTTTTGGGTATCAATCCTGAAGCTTTTCATTCCTTCTGACAGATGAAATGAAGGGGAAAACCAAACATAGTGGCATCGTCATAGGGTGGTGGAGGGTGAAAACAGCATTATGGAAATCACAGGGTGTTCCAGGAAGACAGGGTTCAGTTTGCAGCAGCAGCAGTAGGCCGCAAAGTGGCACAATGGCAAATTCTGGAGGTGGTAGCAACATGGTAGGCCACAGAATGACACAATGACAAAGTGTGGAGGTGGCGGCAGCAGCAGGAGGTCAGAAAGTGGCACAATGACAAAGTCTCATGGTGACAGCAACATGGTAGACCAAAGTATGGCACAGTGACAGAGTGTGGTGGTGTCGGCAGCAGCAACTGCAGGAGGTCAGAAAGTGGCACAATGACAGAGTGTGGAAGTGGGTAACAATTCCAGTCCCTGGTAAAGATGGTGGGAGGCAGATGGAGGAACTGGTTGGAGATGTGTGGCATCAGGCTTGTGGCAACATCAGAATAGTGGCTGAGGCAGGTAGTTAGAATCCAGACTCATTTCTCAACGTTTGTTGGAGGAATCATGGCTGATAAAATCTGATGCATAAATCATTGGTGTGTTGAAATACTTGCCAATCCACGCCTGATTCATCTTGACAAAGGTCAGTCTCTCCACCTTATGGGGAAGACAAGCGGGTTCTCCTTGGGGTAACGATGGCCCCTGCCGCACTGAACACCCTCTCTGATGCCACACGACTGGACAGACAGGACAGCTTCTCTACTGCAAAATCCGCAAGTTGCGGCCAAGCATAAACTTTGGCTGCCCAGTAGTCCATGGATCCTATACCTCGGGTGCTGGAGTGCTGTCCAAGTAGTCCACCTCCTGCTCCTGCGGCGACCATCCTCGCTAGGCGGGTGAAGGAAGCCGCTCATTAAGGACTCCAGACTTAAGTGGCAGTAGTATGTGAGCGATGACTGCCAGGAATCCCCTGATCAGACCTGAAAGAGGATGGACAATGGTGCACATCGACAGCATCCAACTGTCTTTGGCTGACATGAAAATTACACACGGGTGGAAACATCGCATATCAGCCTATGTTGGGGGAGGCCGTTCTGCCGCTGCAACTCGAGGAGGGTGTGCTTGGATTTGTAAAAATGGAAGAAATGCATTTACAGATTCCTGGCCATTTTTAGAATGTCATGCAGATGGGTGGAAGACTTCAGGAACCTTTTGCCAACCAGATTGAACACGTGCGCATGAAGGGCGCATGGACAACCAGTGCGGACACCATGATTCTCCCATTGTCTGTCACCATGGTATCGAAATTGCAGTTGTCACGGAGAAAGCCATACATTGATTTCTTCTTGCAATCATGATGCAGAGCAGTTCTCCCCCTGTGTGACTTCGTTCACCCTGGCAATTCAGGTGTACAACTGTGTGACACCGCTGTGTCCTGCACACGTGGTATGATGGAGCAGCACTTAGACTTGTGGAGACTGAGGTGGTGGTGGAGAAGGAGGAGGACGAGGCGGACATTGGTGCAGGAGCAGCAGTTTGACAATGTGGAGGAGAATGCATTGTCTCCTGTTTAAGTTGTTGGTGTGGCTGGGCGGGAGCACATTCACACAGTGGGCCGCAAAGGACATGTACTTGCCCTGAACGTAGTTACAGTTTCCACACCTTGGAAGAAACCGTTAAGCTCAAGGACTGGCCCACCTTTTGTTCTACATATATTTATAGGGCTGGTACTGCCTTTTTAGAAAATACATTTTTGGCTTGGATCTCTCCACCTCTGTTCGGCACAAGCCATTAGTTCTCTGAAGGGTACAGAGTCCACTACTTGGAAAGGGAGGGACCAACTACTTGGACAGGAGTACGGTCAGCTTCTACACCTTAGGATGGCTGGACGTATACAGTTGTCTCTTTCTAATCGCCTCGTTCAACGACTGCTGGCCCCATGTGCAGCGGGGAGCAAAAGCATCTGGACCGGTAGATGATGTCAAAGACAAACAGCTCCCTTCAGCAGAGGTGCTGGAGCCTTGATTGGCTGAAATGGGATGTGTACCACTAGGTGCTGCTGCTGCTGTTGCTGCGGCGGCAGGGTGGACCACCACATCTGAGACACGTTTCTCCCAGGCAATTGGATGGTGACGCTGAATGTGTTGATGCAGGGCTGGGGTGCCAAAGTTAGCTCCCTGGCCACGCTTCACTTTCTGCCCACAGATTCTACATATACACATGTTCAGCTCTTCTGGTGTCTTAACAAAAAACTGCCACACTGCCGAGTTTGTGATTTTACCGCCAACACTCTGCACTGGGTGACTACTAAAAATCGTTCATATGAATCACTCTGTTAATGATCCCTTGGTTTCAATATCCCTCCTATGCAAACCAACAGAGTAGGCCCTGTCATCCTTAAAGTTTTGGAGGTCCTGTACTAATTGTTTATGTTTTCTGTCCTTCAGATGATACTAAAATGTTTTAACCGATGTCTGGAATGAGTTTCCTTACTTCTAAAATCAGATTCAGACAAAAACCTCTATGTAATAATTATTTCCTATTTGGTTTTAATGTCTATATTGGACGGAATAACCCTTTCTTCATCCAATAATATCTGCTTCCTGTTGCCACCTCACCATCAGTGGTGGGCTACAACACCTTGCTGCTGGGACTAAAGGAATTCTTAATCATCTGGGACGATACCATTAGAGATATAGTTTCCTAAACTCTGCACCTCCCACCATGAGGTGATATGCTCTTTGCACTCTTTAGTCCGTTGTCTAAATGCCCCTATAAAGGTGTATACCTTTTCTTTACGTCTGGAAAGATGTCCTTTGCCTCATTCAGCCACTGCTCTGTGTCCAACCCTGTGCTCAAGAAGCCTGTCATATCAGAGTAAGAAACAATTAGGAAAATATGATTTAGAACATCAATCAAGTATTCATAGACCTCAAAAACTATATAAAGAACCAAGGCTAAAGCACTTAGCAAAAACATATATACACCCAATAATTTTAGTCTATACATCTGCAATGATGAAAGAGAATGTAGGGAAAAAAATAACATGAAAAATCAATTACTGCATCTTTGGACAAAAAAATTCACACTAAACTGGAACTTAATAAATGACTTCAATACGTCACACCTCAAGTACCTAGTAATCTAGAACTTGTAGCTTGAAATATTATCTCCTTGAAAAGGGCATTTGGGCCAATTTTGAACTAATTCAGTGAATTCTCCATTGTCAAACCCTGTGCCAGATTCCATAGCCAGCGTATGATAGCCCCGCCACTGTATTTTCACAGCGTGATACATCAAGAGGCTTCGGCTTTTTGATGCATCGGGCAGGTTGCTGTGCAGCAGTGCCTGGTGCAGAAATAAACACAGCAGGCAACTTTTCACAAGTGAAAAGTCACCAGCAGCAGCAGCGAGTGCACCAGCGCCGGGACAGTAACACCCCACACTGGCCCACTCATGGCCAGCTGTGCCCCCCTTCATAGCACCTTTTATTATTAATGTGGAGGACAATGTGGCACCTTTCAATTTTATAGTGATCAATGAGAACCTAAAGAGGAACCTGCTAAATGCTAATTTCTGTGTCTGCCACCACATGTGTCAACTCCAGTAAAATAATAAAAAAGCTTCTTTTTATATGTGCATTTTAAGTTCGAAAGCAGGCTATATCATTTCAAAAATTGTACTCAGTTTTCAGTACTCTGAAAGCAATTTTATGTAATGTAATGGCTGTAAAAATACAAATTAGACTCTATAATAAGATAATGTATATACTTTTTATGAAAATATGAATAAATGGAGAGTTGTCATATTTCTAAAGCAGTTTGGACTTGGTTGACCCACTAACACAAGAGAACTCAATATCCATTTACATTCTCAAACTGTAAATATCCGAAATTGTAACTTCCATTAAAATAGAAATATCAGAAGCAAAGTTTTCTCAAGCACAAAATAACAACCCAGAATTGTTATAAATTGCTATAATCATGAAAATGTGGACCTTCTTTCTTTATTTTCAAATAGCAGTTATCAATTTTCATTCTGTACAAAATTATGACATAAAATGTGTTTCAACCCTTTGAATAAAACATTGGACAAGTCATAAAACAAGAACAAAAATTATAAATCTATCCAAATATGAAATCTTGCTTCATGAAATATGATCTTACGTTAGCATGTTTTATCTAAATGTTCACTAAATGTACAGGCAATTTGAGTGTAATATCCAAACAATAGCCTACTTTTGAAAAAGTTATGTATTTATTACAAAAAGCTTATTTGAAATTATATCATAAAGATTGTTTACAATTATAAACATGTTTAAATGTAAATAAGTTGACTTAAGTAAAATTGTTATGTAGGATGAGAGAATAGAGTGGATGCAGTGACAGTAGACCAGTGATGGCAAACCTTTTAGACACCGAGTGCCCAAACTACAACCAAAAAAACACATATTTTTCGCAAAGTGCCAATGCGACAATTTAAGCAGTAACTTATTACACCCTGCTCTTTCACAGGATTAAATTGTATAGGGCACTTAATCCCTGAGGACACTTATACAGTAGAAAGAAG
The DNA here is from genome assembly GCF_040894005.1 of Engystomops pustulosus. Taxonomy (NCBI): domain Eukaryota; kingdom Metazoa; phylum Chordata; class Amphibia; order Anura; family Leptodactylidae; genus Engystomops; species Engystomops pustulosus. Next base: position 92,198,664 of record NC_092414.1, on the reverse strand, counting down.
GAGAAGAAGTTTGGATTATCATTGTAGCTTCCTTCTAGGGTCCTGGGCTGCCTGGGACTGCAAGAGGCCTTGAGTCCTGTCTGGTGAACTCTGCCCTGGGGTGATGGCAAGAGTGCCCATATAGAGGACTCTGAGTGCCACCTCTGGCACCCGTGCCATAGGTTCGCCATCACTGCAGTAGACCTTGAAACTAAACCCCCTTCCCATCTGTCCCTACCTACTTGTCTACCAAACCTTAAGTGGTAGGTAAACAACTATTGAACATTCCATACCAAGTGCTACCATGGAGACAAAGACAATACAACAGAGAGGGCTGGTTGCTAAATATGGGTCAAAACCAAGATGACAATACAGAACACAAATCAATAGGCAACAAGGTCAAATATTCCTGAATACAGATGACAGTATAAACGCAGCTCACTAAGTACAAGATTATAGCAGACAGAGTCTGCAGGAGAAGGACAGGTGTGATAAAAATCAATCAAGGTTGCCAGGAGAATTAATTCACCAGTGTTCAGGCAAGGAAGTGGCAGAATGAAACAAATTGCCACTATAAGCGCATCCTCAGCCACACACTTTGGACAGAGAATGTTGCAGGCACAGATGTAACAAATTAACTGTATCTGTTAAGCTTCATGACCATGAATAAAACATTTCCCTAGAACTGATAAAAATAAACAAATAAAATCATAAACATGTTAGGTAACGTTTCAAAAGACATACCGGTAATCTATCAAAATATAAAAATGGCTGTGCCCTGTGGTGAACCACAGTGCAGTGATAAAAAGGTTGTACAATCCCCAAAATGGTAGCAATGAAAACATCATCAGGTCTCACAAAAAATGGCACCTTACAAAGCTCCATACGCAAAAGTATAAAAAGTTATTTGTATTAGAATAGGGCACAATAAAAAAAAACTTGTACAAAATATTTTAATTTTTAAAAATCTATTAAAACATAATAAAACCTATATAAATTACGGGTATCCCTTTTTACTAACTGGTATGGAATATGAAATGCTGTAAGTACAATTTGTTAGGCAGAAAAAAGCCACCATACAGCAAAGTAAACTGAAAAATAAAAAAGTTATGGATTTTTGAAGGCCAGAGTGAAAAATAGAAACGGACAAAACAAAAATTTTGTGGTTAATATATTAGCAGAAATTGCCCTAATAAACCACTACCAGTATGTCAAGCCGATTAACACCTTGTAGATCATGTTTCTTTCAAATCCAGTATGGTGTCATCATCCAAAAAATCCACTTCTATGTTATATGTAAAATGGCTGCATTTTCATGGAGTCAGAGAGGTTAGCACTGATGTCAAACTCTCCCTGGCTCAGAACACCCTCTTAGCTGTGATAGGCATCATATATCAGACTTCAGGAGAGCCGATTAAGGATGTCCCTGGATGCCGGACCATCAATTACATTGAAAAAATTTCTGAAGTGGGGAGAGCTAGACTTCAGTGCTAATTTTCCTCTATAACTTTAAACAACCATTTTACATTTCACTTGAAACGTGATTTTCTGGATGATGTTACCACATTTTGGCCCTGTGGCTATGATAGAAATGTGATCTGGAAGATGTCGATCTACTTGATAATATACCGTTAGTGTGTTAGTAAGTTAACTAGATGCAGAAAAAATACTGAAAATCATACATAGTGCCAAGCAGTTATGGAGAAAAGTCTCCAGTTCTAAAGCACATATGAAAACTGCAGTATGTATAGTGGCTGGCTAGGAGAAGTGGGATATATACGGGTCTGCCTTGCAGAATGAGTTTGGTAAGCACAAAAGTCCCAGCAATCATTATACAATAACGGCTTCATGGCTTAACTATGCCAGCAGTACAAAGCACCTTTCTTATAGATCAAGTGAACCCATTAGAAAAACTATCAGGCAAAAGCATATATTTATAATTGACAAATTTTTAGGACGATTCTTTTTCTCTTCTATTTTAAATGTAAAATGATGGATACTATGGCTGGTTATTTGCAGAGGGATTTTGGTAATTTTGTTCAGGTAACTGTCGCTTTTATATCTAAACTATATGTAAAACTCTTAGGCTAGTTGCAAATCTGCATTAAAGAGGTTTCATTATGAAAAGTAAAAAATAGCTTGCTTTCATTTTTCCACTTTATAGACGACCAACCGAAGGTAATTATCTGAACACTGATGTCTATGGGACACAGTAGACTCCAAGGTTTTCTTTTATGTTATTCTCTTCTAAAAGGGTGAGTTTAAGGAAAACTCACATAGCAAGTGTGAACTAAGCCTTAAAGGTGATCTACCAATATTACCATATAAATATTCCATGAATAGATGAAAATATCTACTAATATGTGTATCAGTTTACAAGATGAGACTTAAATTCCTATATACCTTATATACTCGAGTATAAGCCTAGTTTTTCAGCACAAAAAATGTGCTGAAAAACCCAAACTCGGCTTATACTCGAGTCAAAAAAATAAATATATCTAAACTCACCTTTCCGACAACCCCTGTATATCTTCTGTGCGATCTGTCCGGCAGCGGCAGCAGGCTATATACACTGGGGCAGGGTCTGGCAGGCTACATACACTGGGGCAGGGTCTGGCAGGCTACATACACTGGGGCAGGGTCTGGCAGGCTATATACACTGGGGCAGGGTCTGGCAGGCTATATACACTGGGGCAGGGTCTGGCAGGCTATATACACTGGGGCAGGGTCTGGCAGGCTATATACACTGGGGCAGGGTCTGGCTGGCTATATACTGGGGAGGCTGTGACCAATGCATTTCCCACCCTCGGCTTATACTCGAGTCAATGGGTTTTCCCAGTATTTTGTGGTAAAATTAGGGGCCTCGGCTTATACTCGGGTCGGCTTATACTCGAGTATATACGGTAATTATTTAAAAAGACTTCAATGATTCTTTTCCATCCTGTTATTACATCCATAGCCCATCAGCATGTACAAGTCAGTGAGGTCAACCTTATTTAGTCATAACATTCTATTCCTGGGTCTAATCTTGTCATTTACTTGTGTGATCTCATTGTGACCTGGTGAAAACTACATGGATTTGTGTATCTCATCTCATCACTTTGTGTGGATGTTCTAATCCACAAAAACATAAAAGAACAAAGGTAACTCAGCACTCATAGGACATACTGGGATTTCTGTAAATAAATCTTTTTTAATCCAATAATAAAGAAGATTCATGGTGCAATATCGATCAATGTGTTCCGATGCTCCACTTCTTAGTCACTTTCCTGGATCATAACTAAGACACAGAGCATCAAAACACGTTGATTGACAGTGCACCATATATACTGTATGCTTTTTAAAATATTGGAATAAAGAAGATTCTTTTAAAGAAATCCCAGACTGTCTTATGAGTGCTGTATTACCTTTGTTTTCTCAAGTATTTCGTCTGATGGCTCTGGACTGTATGTAGATTTCTTGAACTACAGAGATGGAGGACCTATAGATCAAGGGACTCAGGTGAGCTGGCTAATCACTAACAGGTGACAAAAAATCTGCTCACACAGGAACAAAAAAACTATCATAGCTACTAATGATGGTAAGGAAGGCTTTGGACATACATCAATAATGATGAAGATGACACAGAAATTATATTACATAACATGAGTAAGGCCTCTATCACATGGATGATGTGGGGACATGTATCCGCTCAATATATGTCCCCATTGATGCCTATCGCAACCGGTTGCGGAATGGTGACCACATACATGTGTGTCACTGTACCACGCACATGAAAAAGATATTGGGGCACATTTACTTACCCGGCCCATTCGCGATCCAGCGGCGCGTTCTCTGCACAGGATTCGGGTCCGGCTGGGATTTAAGATGGTAGTTCCTCCGCCGCCCACCAGGTGGCGCTGCAGCGCCGAAAATAATCTTAACGCCCCGGAATGCACCATCCCATAGAAGGTGAAGGTGAGCGCTCCCCAAGCGACACATTTTCGGATTTTAAATGCGGCGGTTTTTCCGAATACGTCGGGTTTTCGTTCGGCCACGCCCCCCCCATTTCTGTCGCGCGCATGCCGGCCCCGATGCGCCACAATCCGATCGCGTGCGCCAAAAACCCGGGGCAATTCATGTACAAGCGGCGCAAATCGGAAATATTCGGGTAACACGTCGGGAAAACGCGAATCGGGCCCTTAGTAAATGACCCCCATTGTGTTCTCTATCTTTTTCCATGTTTATTGCCAGGCTTCATGCCTTGCTATGTAGAGGGGAGGGGTGTGCAGTGCACATCCCTCCATCTCTCCGGTGTGCAGCTGTAAGCTCGCCTATGGTCGGGCAAGCATACCTCTGTGTCAAAGAGGCCTAAAATCTTTATTGAGCAGTAAACTGTCATTTTCAACATTTTTTTGTCTGCTGTTCAGCCCCTTTAAAGAGGCACCAATTTTAGCCTGCATTGTATAACTTTTATAGTTGGTGCATATACCTATGACATCTAACCTTGACCTGCAGAATATACTGCCTACATGTTCCTTTGCTAAGGGGATGCTAGTTCATTTTTTCTAAGATCCCTGTATATTAGCTTTTTTTTACTCTAGTACATGTATGACTTTTCTGTTAAAGTCTGAACATTAATATTTCACATTAATTAATTTTAGACAATAAATTCTATGTGGCACATTTACTTACCCGGTCTAGTCGCGATCCTGCGGCGCGTTGTCCGATGATGATTCGTGTGTGCCAGGATTCATTAGGGTCGTGCGCCTGATATCCTCCAGGTGTCGGTGCTGCACCAAGGTCCGCCGGAGTTCATCTTCTTCTTCCTGGTGCATGTGAGTGCTTGATCTTGCGACACAATTTGTTTTTTAAAGAGGACCTGTCACCCTGGAAAACCCACCCACCAAATGTGCCCCCCATAATCCTCCCCCAGCCCCTTTCTCCCTAGCTATTTTTATTTTAAATTTATGTGCAGTAAATTCATTTAAACTGATCTGACCTCTTACTGAATAAGAGGTCGGATCGTGTATCTGGTGTGCTGGCAGTCGGCCTTATTCATGAGGGGGCGTGCTGACATACCCTCAGCACGCTGACGGCCACGCCCCCCGATTTCTGTCATGTGAAAGTCGGCGCCAATGCACCACGATCCAATCGCATGCGCCAAAAACATGGGGCAATTCGGCACAAAACAGAAATATTCGGGAAACCCGACGAAAGTGCGGTTTTGGACCCTTTGTAAATGTGCCCAAATGTGTCTCTCTTAAAGTCAATTGAACACATGCAAGGAACCCTGCGCTAGAAGGAAAAAATACCATGACAAAACAACAATAGTGTTAGTTGTGATCAGTCATTTCACCTAACAAATTTGCACTGCATTTTATTAAATCAGTAGGGCTGCTGCTCACACATATAAATTACTCTAATTGGTTTCCTTCTTCAAAAAGTAAATAACAATGTGTATCTTCCGGGCACAAGCAATGTAAATTGAATAATTTGAGCAGTAACAAAACTCATTTAACCCGTTTATTGATTGATGTTAGTTCCAAAGATGTATCTCTCATACACTTAGACTGTTTCCAGTTCGTCTACATGTAAGAGTTCACAAAACATTTTTGCACTTATTATAAAACACATTATCCTGCTTTTACACTACCCTGTCAAAACAGGAATAAATGCCAGTGAATGTTATTTCCTATGATCAATATAATAGGCACATGGGGCTCCAAAGTTTAGTAGATTACAATTAGAAGTAATTTCTGTCCAGATAAGGGAGAGGTGCAGGCACTGAACTAGCCCCCAACCTCTGTCCCTGCCCACTTGCAAGGCCCTTCACGAAACCACAGGCGGTAACTGGTCAAGGTTCCTTATGCTCCATGCACATGTCTGCATGAGCAGACATGTCCTGTGAGCTGCGCACCCCTCCCCTCTCCAGAGAGAGCTGAGCGGATGCGTAGCAAATCATGGCAGAAATAGGACCTGCACTATTATTTGCAGTGCAACCAACCAGCTGCCCATGCACAATACACCGTAGTCGTTTTGCGGCTATCTCTTAGCCCCATTGGTGGATGTGTGCATGTAACTTTACTCTGAGTATGTGGTCAGAACAGATGACAAACAAACAAATAGAGATTGAGATAAACATCGTTAGGATAACTGGGTCCAACTTAAGTACACAATTGTGAGGCAAAGAATAGTCAAGAATTTAGCAAGGGTCAGGGAGCAAGGTAATAATTATAGAGTAAGTAGTACAACAAGTATCAGGAGACCATTATAACCAGCACTACATGGGTCCCCATGATTTCCTGGACGTCGCCCTAGCAGTGGCTGTGACACACTCCTAGCTCAGACAAAAGAACTAACTCTGCAGAGCAAGCTGTCAATCACAGCCTCAATCACAGCAGCCAAGTGAGCAGTTCACAAGCCCAGAACATTGCAGCAAAAACCCATTCAGAGAGTTATGATGAAGAGCTATATTTCAATAAAATATTCATTTTTAATCCCTTTGCAATTAATGTATTCTTTATTCTTGAATTTATCTGCTTTACTTTAAGAACTTTATGGAGAACTGTGTTAAAATGTCATGCATGGGTATTTCTTTCTCTCACTGTGATATATGACACTTTTTTGGAGTCAAAGCCATATTTGATGTAAAAATATGATGAAGATCCACTAATACCACAACAAACAGTGATTCAGTGAAAGAATCGAGATTCTGTTTGCTGTGCAAATTTCGCTATTCTTGAGATTTGTGCCCTCTAATCCTTGAAGTACCCTTGCTGGTGTGAATTGGCTCAGCTAAAGGTGATCACGTTAATAAATAATCATAAATGAAGCATTATATTCATTAACAGCAAAGTGAGAAAATTAGCTTTCATGACTGGAGGCCAAACTCATTCAGTATATTCTCAATCACGTCTATTAACCACTGTATGTTTCAGTATGCACTGTAAGCAGGTTATACATGGCACCTAGTGTGTGGTTATATAGTAATAGAATTCTAATTATCACAATGATATTAATATTCATTCATTTCATCTTCTATGTATATCTGTACATAGTCTTGTTTTTTGTTGAATAAACCAGAAAAGAGCTACATATATCTCTAGCAGTAACAAAATTATGTTTTTTAACCCCTTCACGACTTGGCCTTTTTTAGTTTTTTCACTTCCATTTTTCACACCCCACCTTCAAAAATCTATAACTTTTTTATTTTTCCACATAAAGAGCTCTGTTATGGCTTATTTTCTGCGTAACAAATTGCACTTCGTAGTGACGGTATTTAATATTCCATGGCGCGTACTGGGAAGCGGGAAAAAAATTCCAAATGCAGTGAAAATGGTGAAAAAACACATTTGCGACGTTTTCTTGTGGGCTTGGATTTCACAGCTTTCACTCTGCGTCCCAAATGACATGTCTACTTTATTCTTTGGGTTGCTACGATCACAGGGATACCACATTTGTACAGGTTTTATAATGTTTTCATACATTTAAAAAAATTAAAACCTCCTGTACAAAATTTTTTTTTTGATTTTGCCATCTTCTGGCGCTAATAACTTTTTCATACTTTGGTGTACGAAGCTGTGGGTGGTGTCATTTTTTGCGACTTTTGATGGCGTTTTCATTGCTATCATTGTTAGGACTGTGCGACCTTTTGATAACTTTTTATTAATTTTTTTATATTTTCCAAAATGGCAAAAAAATGTCATTTTTGACTTTGGACGCTATTTTCCGTTACGGGGTTACATGCAGTGAAAAACCGTTATAATATTTTGATAGATCGGACATTTTCAGACGCGGTGATACCTAATGTGTTTATGATTTTTACTGTTTATTAATATTAATATCAGTTCTAGGGAAAGGGGGGTGATTTGAATTTTTAGGTTTTTTTAATATAATTTTTTTTTTTTAACTTTTTTTTACTTTTACTTTAACTATTTTTCAGACTCCCTAGGGTACTTTAACCCTAGGTTGTCTGATCGATCCTACCATATACTGCCATACTGCAATATGGCAGTATATGGGGATTTTACTCCTCATTCATTACAATGTGCTGATAGCACATTGTAATGAATAGGTTAAAACGAGACAGCTTCGGGCCTTCGTGAGGCCCGATGCTGTCATGGCAACGGATCACCGCTCCCCGTGACGTCATCGGGGAGCGGAGATCCGCGCCAAGATGGCTTTTTGAAGCCTCCGGCAGCATTGCCGGAGGCGATCGCAGTGAAAGCACCCGCGATCGGTGCTAGCACCGATCGCGGGTGTTACCGGTAAGCCTTTGCTGCAATATGCAGCAAAGACTTACCGGCTATGGAGAGGGCTCGGCCCGCGAGCCCTCTCCATGCACCGGGACCCGGCGCGCGCCGTACTAGTACGGCGCGCGTCGGGAAGGGGTTAAAGGTAACTGTAAGAAGGCAATTTACAGTGGGCAACCAGATCTCTGGTGCCCCCTTGTCAAGTAGAGTAGACAGTGTACAAACAATAACAAATAGGGGTCTCTGGAAGAATAATGGGGTCACCATTTCCAAATATTAATTTAGATTATTTACGCTGTCACGCTGCTCACTTTAGTCGGTTTTTCTGACGTTTTCAGGATTTGCACCGCTGGGACAGGTATTTTACTGGGGATTGTGTCACAAGCAATCAGATTGTGGCGTGGCTGCGCTGGCTTTCATGCAACAGAAATCGGCCCATCGGACAATCCGACTGATTCGGCTTTTTGAGCATGGAATTTAACTTTCGATGCACCAGGAAGAAGAAGGTGAACTCCGTCTGACCTGAGCGGGGAAGTGACACATGCAGGATATCGACCGCACAATCTTAGTGAATCGCTGCACAGTGTATGAATGTTGGACAATGCACTTTCGTGTACTCCCCAGGTCCGAGTAAGTAAATGATGCATTAAAAAGAGGGGTCTACAAAAAAGGGGCTATAGAGTGTCACAAGAAGGGGCATTAATACTATGTGGGGGCATTAGAGGCCAGAATTGGAGGTATTAAAATTTCTGTCCCTATGGGGTAGGTTGTGGAACACTGCTGTAAAGGATACAAAACTGATGCATTTTAATATTCTTAAAATGAAATGCTATTTAAAGGGAACCTGTCATCAGGTTTTGACTTATGAACCTAATCCTGTATATTAAAATACACATAATCAACTCTATCTGTAAGCCAGGGAACACTTCTCATAACATATGCTTTTTTATGGAATTTCTGCAGTAATTGGTTCACTTATAGAAAATTCTATCAAGCATTATAAATCAGGGGTACTTATAGATCTAGGTGCCATGACTATGGTAATCTTATATTTGTTATCCATGGCTTTCTTCATTCCATAAATAATCTTTTTAAATTATGCTATTTATACTGAAGGGCTTTGGGGGTATTACAGAGCCCTAAAATGCTGAAGATCCACAGGCTAATACAATGAGCAATGTCTCCCTCTTTCTGTCTGTGTAATCTAGCGGCAGCAGAAAGTGAAGGGGGAGGGGAGACATGTTCAGCACATTGTAACAGCCAGGAAAGCTGCAGTACTGAGCGGCTCTGGTAACACCCACCAGAGCCCTTGAGACTCATTAGCACAATTATGCAAGCTTGATTTTGATGGTAGATTTCCTTTAAAGCTCTATACAGAATGTAGGAGGAACAGTGAGTTGCAGTATCTAGACTTCCACCAACCATCTGCAAACTATATAAAGACTTCAGTAATGACAATTACAAGTCACATAAGGAATAGTGTTACTCCTCATTTACTCACATCAGACACATTACATTTTCTTACATAAGGTTACCGCCTCAGATTATAATGCTTTTAATAACGATTCTAAAATGAAATAATATAATAATGAGGGGGATGATTATATAATATTTTAGATTCACTAGTATTCACTAGTAAAAAAAAATTATTGTAGTTTATGTGTGTATGGATGATAAAGTCCACCAGAGTGCGTTTCAGCTGTTCTCTTCACCTAGTGAAGGGGATCAAGTCTGCATTTCCTATTAGAATTAGTGAGTTTTTAACTTAAGAAAGCCACTTTAGCGAAGAATATGCAATGTTCAACTCTTTCCATAGCATGCTGTATATTCTCACTTAAACAAATAAAACAAATAAGATGTGGGGTATAAGAAAACAAGTCTTGGAATATAGAGAATATACTTTTACATTTTAAGTATATTTAGTGTGAACTGTAATAGACTTTAAGAAAATCTTTATACTAATGTCATATGCTGCGAACAGTAATTACATCACTTTGTGTGAGGAATATAGCCCAGAAAGGTCAAAAGAAAAGTTATCTTCTCTGTCACTAACACAGAATGTGTATTGATTGGACATGCTGAACTTTTATTCCATGGGATTACTGAATATCATTCAGCCTGCAGATCACTTGAGTAATGGGTAGGCATGTAATTGACCCGTGTTAGTATTATATGCAATGCAAAGTTGTCGTCTCATTGAGCTAGCGAAAGACTGATTGATTTTTAGAACTTTCTTACTTTCTGAAATTAAATGTTGAGGTCTTTATATGAACTATTGTGACTATTTGTTTCAGCCTTAATTTGCAGTGGAGACAGCTTTCCTATGCTTCCATGTCTCAATGTGGATGAACATGCTCAATGTTATCTGACCATCATTTGAGATAATGGGTGATACTCTAAACTTTAAACATTCTCATTTTCTCTATTTAGCAGGTTACTATGAAACAGAGAAACTAAACAAACAAAAACTACACTGAAAGAAAAAAAAAGCCTTAGATATTAGACTAAACTCTATCACCTTTATGAAGTAATTATTTATTTTTATAATCCAAGTAAACAACATATGCGTATCCAGGTAAATACTTATACCAGTAATAAAATGTTATTAATTAACATGTCTGTAATTAAGCTTTATTGATCATCTTTGGTCCCATTACAGCAAAAAATATTGAAAATCCAATTGTCATTGGGATATAAAAAAAATGTTGTCTGGAGCTACAATTATAAAATATACAGTTCCGACTTACATACAAATTCAACTTACACTGCCTGTATAGTGGTTTTAATGAAACTCAGATATAAACCATACAAGTTAAAAGGCAATCTTGCTCAACCATTTATAAGACCATTGCATTTTCCTGAATCTACTGCTGACTTCTATAATCTGGAGGTGCCATGCGCACAGATTGTGGCATGCTCAGTGATCCATTGTGGTCTATTGTGTACAGTCATGGTCAAAGTGTCTCAGCAGACCACTCCTATGAAGATGAATGGGTGAATAGTGCTTATACCCACATGTCCACACAGCCTCTGTTTGCGGCCAGTTGTGTGCATGAGGCCTTAAAGCATAACTCAACTTTAAACATAATCATGGTGCAGATGACACAGATGATAATAGTAAACCTTGTAATATACTTTATTAAAGAATTTGTCCCTGTGTCCTTTTTCCTTTTGTCCTTATTTAAGCAATTTGTATAAATCAGCTTCCTGTCATTTACTCCACTAACATCTCAGAGATAAAGTAACCTAATCATGTTTCTAATAATGTAACACCTTACAGACAATCCAAGGATGGACTTATCTCATTTGTGAGCTTAATCATCAAGCAAAATATTTTCTAGGCATTGGAAGACTTAATATTTAGCCTGTATTCATTATCTCTATCTATCTCTGTCTATGGGACTTCAGATACACTGCTCACCACAGGAGAAGAAAGGAGCAGTAAAAAGACACAGAGAAGCTGTAATTGAAGGAGTATATTACTAAGTTTACTACTAGGACCACTTTACTACTATCACTGTAACAAGAAACAAACTGAGAGGTAGGAGTTACCATAGCTAATGGGCCACAACAATCATTTTGTGCTTCTGCAGACATGATACAGTAGAATTTTGCTGCAGCCAGTTGTTTTTTAGCTATACTCGGGATATTGAAGAGAAGGGACATGACTAAGTTTCTGGGAGACAAAAAGAATATTTCTTTGAGTCTTTTTTATTTTTAAAATGGAAGAGGGTCCGAATTTATTATAATTATTTTGTGTTTTTTTGTGTTTAGTGCTCCTTAAAGGGAACCTGTCACCAGGAGACCCATTTTTAGCACTCCCCCAGTCCCCACAGAGCATAGTACATACACTGCCAAAGTGTTTTTGTATAGAAAATAGGTTTTACAGAAAAAAAGATATGTTATATTGTACCTTTCATTAGCATCTGCTGTGTGACCAGGCAGTTGCCAATTAGGAGGGGCTGGAAAGGAGCAGTTCCCCCCCCACCCTTGGGAAACATGTGACCTTTTCAAATATATGAATAACTCCCCACACTCAGGATTGGCTGTAGAGGAGCAGGGGGCGTCGCTAAGCCCAGTGATGAGTGTTTTCATATATTTGAAAAGGTCACATGGAGTAGCTGTTCCCTAAGGGTGGGGGGGAAACTGCTCCTTTCCAGCTCCTCCCATTTGGCAACTGCCTAGTCACACAGCAGATGCTAATGAAAGGTACAATATAACATATCTTTTTTTCTGTAAAACCAATTTTTTATACAAAAACACTTTTGCAGATATCTAAAAGGTATTGACTTAAATGCATGTGCTTGCATACAAAATAACCCCTTCTGATGAACCCAGTACAAATTTGTGCAACAAGTCTTCGGCATGTAGATATGTCCTATAAATTACTTAAGCAGTTAGTAATGAGTATACGTAAACAGACATAATAACCCTACAATATAAATTGGAGACTTATATTTTGTGTTCTACAAATAAGGGCCAGTTCACACCTGTTATTGTGAGCCAAAGTCATGATTGGTCAAATCAGAAGTGCTGCAAGTCTTTCTATACTATCTTATCTCTGTGTAGTCTCCACACCTGCTTTTGGCAAACAATAACTGATTTGAAAACTTATGAAATAACATTAATTGGAACTGACACATATTGTGCTACAACTGAAGCTTACTTTATGAGTGATGTCTTTCTATGGATCTTATAATCCTTTCTTTAGCGGGTTTTATTTTTTGTTTTTTTGCATTGACCTACTTCAAGAAATGTTTTTATGACAGTTGCATTGTTTTAAAATTCCTTTCTCAGTTACGTGATCACACAAATAAGAACATATGCAAACCATTTAAAAGGTCTATCCAGCATCAACTAGAAAAAACAGTCTGAATAAGGTTTATTTAACTTTTGATGCATTGTTAGAGAATCTACCAAACTACTTGTTAATTATTTCTGAGAAAGGTAGCATCAAGTGCGACTGTTTTTCCTAGTCCCTACTGAAGTTATTAATAAGAGTCCATCATAGTAAATTTGCCTTATACATTATTATTCTGAGAAAGGTAGCATCAAGTGTGACTGTTTTTCCTAGTCCCTACTGAAGTTATTAATAAGAGTCCATCATAGTAAATTTGCCTTATACATTATTATTCTGAGAAAGGTAGCATCAAGTGTGACTGTTTTTCCTAGTCCCTACTGAAGTTATTAATAAGAGTCCATCATAGTAAATTTGCCTTATACATTATTATTCTGAGAAAGGTAGCATCAAGTGTGACTGTTTTTCCTAGTCCCTACTGAAGTTATTAATAAGAGTCCATCATAGTAAATTTGCCTTATACATTGTAATTTTTTATGTTCCCTACATGTACACTATTCACTAACTAGGCAAGCATTCCATTCAGGACTCTAGGAAAGGTGAATGCTAATCTCAGTGGACACCATTGACTCATAATCAGTTAGCTTTCGCAGGAAAACATATGAATAAGAAATGGCTCAATAGAATATTAAAAGACTTCACACCACATGAAAACTTTCAGAATCCTAATCACATCTAGCGAAGTGGATGTTTGAGGAAATGTTCAAAATTCAAAGGGCAAATTTTGTTTTTTAATCTGAGTACAACGTCCACGTGTATCACCCAAGCCTCTAACATAGGTGCACAAGCTACTTACAAGGATGTGTCAAAGAGATTGTGTTACTAAAAAGCATCTGATGCTCCTCAGTGACTGATTTTTATAAACAAGCGCATATTGTTAATAATTTAATAAGGAATGGCTTTACTTGCTAAACTAGGGCAAGGTGGTGTAAATTGTGCTTACGTTTGTCAGATGCAATTTACAGTGGCTGTCATTTTTACACACTGTGGCATGCACTGTGTGACACTGTGCTGGAGGCTTTTCAATTATATGCAAATTATACAAATTAGGAGTAGTTTATGCAGATTTGGAGAGTCTACCCCAGTGCAGTAATTAAAAGGAAGGCATAGCAAATAAAATGCATGCTAATGAGATTTTGCAGTATGAAGTTTTCCAGTTCTTGACTGTCTTTTGGGATCTAGCAGTAAAAAGAAAAACTGACTTTTTCTTTCTTTTATCCCCAAAACACATGACAAATCAAACGTTAGTGAAAGCAGCCAATAACCATGTATTTTATTATTACCGAAACCAGGATAAACAAGTTAATTAACTGCATGTGGATGTATCCCATTGCTGCTCTCCACGTGATGTATGACACTTCCAAATCAATATGGAGATCTTAATTGCTACAACAAGGGAGGAAAAGTAAAGTATGCAACTTCTAGACTGCCAACACTTTCCCACAGGGCTCTGCTACATCAACGCCTTTTTACATATTAACACAAGAGGCGAAAAACCCATAGAGAGTTAATGTGGATATTAATATTGTCCCCTGCATACAATTTAACATTGCTAAAAACTATTTGTCTTGATGCTTCAAAATTTTGAGCCTACTTTACCAGCTAAGCGAAATGTAGACAGCAGGTAGGTAATCATTTAGCTATAATAATGCTGGTGTGTGGTCAAATCCTATTTTTATTTGTAACTTTGGACACAGAACTGCATACTGTATTATACCATTTGATAAAGTCACAAGGCACATTCACAATACATGGATGGATAACACTGCCTCCCATCTGTAACCTGCCTGTGCACTGAATGCCTATTCTGTAGTTTAGTCTAGCTACTGGAACTCCACACATGCTTGATTCATGCACCCCCCAGGAGGAGAAGACCATGGCTTACAAGAAGAATATCATGTCTTATAATCTGACACATCAGAAAGGCATCAGGCTTTGTTGCTGAAATAGATTTATCAGCAAGGAGCCCGCACTATTCCCAGCTGCATATCCTGTTATTTGCAGACACACAATGGGGGCTGGGGGCTGGAGAGAGTGGGACCAAATGGTGAAGAATTAATGGGAGATAGGGATTGTGAAGGAGAGGTACAAATGAAACCTTTCAGTCAATGTAGTAAAGGAGAGACATTAATGAGACATGGAGGTGGTGGGGGCATCTGCTCACTGCTGCAAGGTGGGTGTTTTATATCATTACAGCTACACCTAGGAGGAAGCATACAATGAGAGACTTCTGACAGAGTTTCTATTGGATATGTTATACATTAGTGTAAATTAAATAATATGGATCTAGTTACCTTCTCTCTCCATGGATCACATAGGAACTCCGGAAGAAGCCAAGTAATTCATTCTCTATAATAGCATTGTAAATGATCTTCATGTTGTAACTTTTCTGAGCCTCCAGGCTCCTGTTTAGAACCACCACTAACACCTGGTTGGCAGGATAAGGGAAGAAGTTAGAAACTTTGACGTCTCCTGCCACTTTGTCCTCTGCTACTTGGACTCTCTCTACATTTAATCTGTGAGCATGGACTACAATGTATCTACTGGAGTTTAGGCATTCAATTTCCACATTCACTTCCCCAGAAAAAGTAAAGTTTTCCATGAATGCAGTGATCATCAGATTGTAGTGCAGTGGTCTCAAGTGTGTGGGTAGTCTCAGGTAAGTCCATGGTTTCCAGTCTTCTTCCTGGTCCTTGTCCTGAAGATGATTGGTTCCATCCCCAGCATCCTTCCCTACCTCCAAATTCTGGTTAAACCTGGCAGCCTCCAGGATACTGTTGTTAAGTGTCCTAGTGGATCCATCTGGACATTCCTCAAAGCGAATACTGAGGAACACTGCAATGATAGTCACAGCGATCAGAGCCAAGATCGAGAGGGCAAAGCCCAGGACCAGCTTCCTGTGCACAGTGATCTGCCTCTCAGTGGTCCTTGGTCTGACAGCCACTGTATCAGCCCACTGGTCCTGAAGACCTCTGCCGTTCCTCATCCCGGAGTCTTGGATCACCATGGAGCTCTGAAGTAATTGTCCTTTATTGGCCACATCCATAGCTGCTCATCCTGGAACTCCAGAGAAATAAATCAAGCTGCAGGTAGATGTCCCACTCCAGGACTTGAGGCATCACAGGCCACTTCATATTCCAGAAGGAAAGGATGTGACAGTTAACCCTTAGTGCAGGATGGCATGACTGGAAATCTTTCTCGGAGGCTGCTGAGGCTGAGTAGGAGCTGCAGGAACTTGGGAAGGAATGGCTTTGGTTCTGGACAAGCCACTTTGTTTATAGTGGGATATTGAAGGCAACTCTGTGCTTATGAGGGGGAGGAGAAGTGACAGGACTGCATGACATTTCAGAGAACTCCAATAGTAGGCAAGGAAATCACACACACTTCTGATTGGGCTGGGGTCCCCTTCTCATGCAAAGAACACAGATCCAAGACACAACACATCCCGGGGAAGTTGCTGTGCTTCCAGCAGGCTCATGTCCTGGAGCATCCCCATCTGGCCAGCACAGCTTTCCTAGGCACACTACACGGTGGATGCGGATCCTTCATGCAGCATCTGCTCTCCTCTGTGTCAGGCAATGACAGGGACAGTGGACCAGGACTGCTCAGCCACCATCATCCAGGGATCCAAGGCAAGTGTAATACTCTAAAGACTAGTATTTCCTAGCTAGTCAATGATGTTAGAAGGATAACACCCTGTGCTTGCTGTAGTGAGTGTATAAAATGAGCAGAGCAGATGCCCCCACCTTCTGCATGTCTCATTTATATCCCTCCTATACCACAGTGGCTGTAAGCTTTCCCTCTGTACCTCTCCTTCATTCTCATTCTCCCTCTTTTATTTATTTTTCTTAATCATTTTGTTTTTCATTCTTTCCCTCCCCCATATCCAGTTCGTGAGCATATGTCTGGCAAGAGCAGGCTATACAGCTGGGGACAATGTAGACTCTTTGCTAATACATCTATCTCAGCAACAATGCTTGATGTCTTCCTGATGTGTCAAATCATAAGACATGTTATTGCTCTTGTACTCATTGATCTTCCTCTCATATGTGTGCATGCATCAAGTAAGTGAGGAGTTTCAGCATCAGCTGGATGCAGCCTCCAGACATGCAGCAGTTACTTCATACACAGGATTTCCTAGCTTATGCCATGTTGTGTATTTAGAAATACAGAACAACTGCAATAAATTAAATTAAAATGTTAATTTGTCAGGTTCTCTGACCTATCATGTGCAATAAAATAGTAAGAAAGACATGTAAGTAATATATTTAATACATTAATACGTTTATTTAGAATAAAAGGCACCAGTGACAATATTCTGATGTGAGACATTTTCTTCTTCTTCAGATAATTATTATTTATTATTATTTATTATCCTATCTATTATGGAAAAGCTGGGTGATGACATGAATAACAACCAATACAAATCTACTTAGTTGCTCAACATCAAAGTAAGAAGTGTACCACTGCTTGTTGTGGTAAATCGTTCATACTTATTACTGAGAAATAACTATTTGAACACTTACAGTAACCTAGGTGGGCACCCAGCTTTCCCAGAAGTCTTTGTAACAATTATGATTTTAATACTTTTTACGAGTACACGCTGCCCCCTTTTTTATGTAATAAAACATCTAGATTTTAAATTCTGCACTTTTCATGTTTTTATGCATGTCTGTAGCCTTGATGGGTGTGACAAATACCCGCATAGTTTCAACAGAACAATGTACTCAGCTTTTCGTGATGCATAAAAGACAACAAAGGTTGGATAACTAAATAATTTGGGAATTTTTTTGTCACTTAGGAAAGCTGGGTGAGAATTTATGTGGCTGCCAAATTTGTTCGTATATAGAACTTTCAGATTGTTTAACAGGTTGAGATTGGAGGCTGACTGAAGCATTTACCAATTCTCTGACCCCTGAAGACTATATAAAGAATTATTATCACAGACAGTGTTATACAATATTCACACAATATGGCAAAAGCTCTTAATTGAGGATATAAAGGTGGGAAAGTATGGGCAAACATTGATTCTGGAACATAAATCAGAGAATGAGGGTAATCAAGAGGTGCAGAGGGAAATCTAGCAACCACTGTAGTAGAAGATGAATATTATTCAGACAAGCACATGGTGGGGGCATCTGCTCCACTTCATGGAGCTGGCTGTTTTATCATCATGATGACCTTACATCTCTAGCTAGGAAATACTAGTCAATACACCATGACACTTGCCTTGTGGGTTTGACTCTCTATAATATGGTGACTGAGTGGTCCTGTTCCACTGTCTGTGTGATAGCTGGACACAGATGAGAGCAGATGCTGCAAGAGGAAACCAGATCCAGACTGAGTGGTCCTGATCCACTGTCTGTGTGATAGTTGGACACAGAGGAGATGCAGCAAGAGGAAACCACAACCAGCCTGCAGCTATGTATTCAGGGAAACTCTTCTTCATCCTAGCTCATGTTCTAAATCACTCAGGTTCCCATGCTTCCCATCACTAATATCAAGCTGATATCTGTAAGTATGATGTTAACAGGACATACAGCTGTGTAACTGCCAGTAAATCATGACAAATCATGCCTGAGGTTGAGCAGAGTCATCTCAGATATAACAAAGTACTTAACCTGTAGCTCTATGATTTCTTCTATTACCATGTCAAATATTAGCTTTTCTACAACACTTTAAGCTTACATCTTCATAAAAAAAAATTGGAGATATTTGTTAATACTTAATATTGTTCTGCATCCTTTTCACTTATTTTGTTGTTCCATAAAATAAATAAGACCTGGCAATAATGTTTTCTTCCTATTTTCCATAATTGGAAATGTGTCATCCTATTTATAAATGTATAGGATACATTATATATATGTGTGTGTGTCCAGAAACAAAAGAAATGATGTCCGCGCTCCAGGGAAATTCAGATAAAATTCATTCTTTTATTGTAGAAATAGCATTAAAATCCATAGGCATGGTTGGCAATCAAATGGTTACCCAGGTCAGTGACCAAATGTGTGTGTGTGTAAAATGTATAAAATGATTAATGAAACTATGGACCGTTTGACCTCCATTCTTTCTGTTGTGTAGTCTGAGAGTATTATATGTAAATGTTCTCTTAAAAAATCAATTGTTGCTGCTCCTTTATTCTTTTGCCTAAGTTTTTGGAAGAGGAATTAGCTATCTAACAGCTGATGTACACTACACAACACTTGGTCACCAAGAGAACCATCTACCTATCTCTTCCAGGTCTTCCAGACGCAGAACTCTGCCCCCCAAACTTCTCATTGATATTTGCTTGGTTGGATTTATGTCCACTTAGGGTGAACAACGTACAAGAGTGACCATAAATAATGGTAAATATGGTGATGTCAATATGGAAGAACATAACTAGCTTCCATCTATAACCACAAAAGTAAGAAATAATGGGCCACATCAATAGACTGGTATTGCCAGTTTTCTGTCATACTTTGCTCTGAAAAGAACGACGCATGCAGGGTGTGCCAGGATATTGAAGACCATTCAATAATCTGGCGCTTTCTGCACATTAGTGAGACAAACTGGATGTAGTATATTCATTATTGATAAATCTGCCCCAATAGTTTTATGGTAAAGTGTTAGACATATCACCTAAAACACTTTAGTTCAATGCTTTTTAATACACATTTAATAAGCTATCATTGGCATTAAAGCTGTTATATAGCATTTACATGTAACAAGTTCAAGAATTAAAAGATTTAAGGGCCAGAGTCAGTAATAGCTTTTTTACCACATACATCACTGCTATGAAACATACATCCATTATGCATGTAAAAGCTTTGGAGAAAATTAAGAGAGACTGCCTGATATTACATCTGCCATCTAAAGGTTACAAACTTGCATCTGCTCATCCTCCACATACTTAGAAGACTCCAATAGAAACAAGTCATTCAGAAGAAGTCAGCCTAGAAACAATTGGAAATTATTCCTAGTTCAAGCTAAACTGGAGCAATGAATTTGTTGAAAGTGAACCTGTCAGTATAGGTTAGGGGGTGTAAAAAGAATGAATAGGTGTACTTTTACCAAGTGTCTGATAAGTCATAGGAGGATTATTATAGCAATTCACCTAACAGCAATGTGTCACTCTAGTTTATTTCCCCCAAGTGAGCTACAAATTCAGCTTGATGTGATGGATATATGTTTATGTACGTAACCCTGTAGTTTATGGGTAATGTCAGAAAGTAGATTGTTTGGATATTATCCATAAATCAAAAATGTCAGTTTACATTTGTTATTGTATTTCACAGGTTAAATGTGTGCTCACAGGAACAGTGAAATATTCCACAAATACTCTTGGGAATATAGTGTCAGTTCACACATACAGGTTTGTTCTATTGGTTTGCTTCATTTCTCTTTGAGCAACTTTGCAAGAATTTTGCTGCCTGACAAACATCTACAACATTAGAATATGTTGTACTATAAAAAATAGGAGCCAAAATATTCTGTGGATTAAAAACAAAAAAAAATACCAATGATCCACTCTTCTCAAAACTTATCTATGTTTTATATTCTCTCTTCAATAATTGGAAAATAAAAGCACATGGGATGGGGTTTTCTAAAGTGGCCATATACATGTGATATCTGATGTTGGCTGAACCAAACATCTGGGAATTCCCTAAACAATGGTTAGATATTGTATTGTTATACAGACACTTTGATTTTATAGACAAACTACTATGATTGGAGCTGTATGGTTAATTTAATATATAAAAATATATATATAAAGTGTCTTACCTGTATACAACACAGGACCTGCTCCAGGCTTGTACTAATAAAGTAGTCTTGATACTGTACACATGTTTTCCCAGCCTACAAACCATAGGTGGGTGGCTCCTCTTTTTCTTAACCATCATAATAACTTATCCATTGACCAATCTGAATTGAATCCTTGGTGTTCTGTAATTACTGGTTTCTAGTGTAGCATCTTGGGATAAGTTCCCTCTTGTTCCTACTCACCCACATGCCTCTATACCTGTAAATTATATGGTCCCCCCCCCCCCATGATAATTCCCCTTCTCCTTTCTATTCCCCAGCATGGTATCAGTGTCATTTATATGCACCAATTCAAATTACTAATATTAATTGTACTTACTGATATGGGCTAAAATTTTAAAATTTAAGCCTCATCTGACAATGACCAAAGAATGGTCATTTTTGGGAAGGTTTGATATAGTCTTATTTGGTTTTGGTTCAATTTTAGCTATTGTATTGCCAGAAATGAGAATATTGACATATCACTTTGTAACGTAATGGCAGATTGCAGACTTTTTAGGTGCAGAATCAAGCAGCGTACCAAAGTTAGCTGCCTCAAGGATTTCATGGAGTGTGCCGGATTTATCATTGAAGCCCAGATGTTTGTTTAGCTTGTGCGACTTTTGAGCTCTGACATTGTTCCATTCTTGCACCTAATAAGTACCAAAACAGAGCATGCTAGACCCAGACTTACTTTTGGGAGCTACTTTTTGGAACTAAAAAGTCGCACACCACAAAAAGTAGGAAATGTGAGACAAGCAACTCATCACATGTATCACAAAGGGAAAAACGTAACATTGCAATGATTAAGTAGGCAAAGTTCAGGAAACTTGTAAAAGCGGCAGCCAGAAAACTATGATAGATGTGCTCCAATAAGTATTATATTGGTTGTCTACTTCAGAATCATGATTTTTTTCTCTAATGTCCCTTTATAAGACTCCTTACTCTTGCCCCCTCCAGCAAGTTCAATTGCTGGCATTTGTAAAGAGCTACCTACTTAAACATTTGCTTTTAAATGTACCACTTGGTTGGATAAGGGCTGGTCTTCCCTTATAATATAACAGGGAAAAATTTGGTTTAGGAGGTTTATTTCCCAAGACATTTCAGAACATTCAAGTTTCCAATAATACAGTATTGTAATCCTGTATGAGCTACAGTATCCAGTGTGTAACTTGTGTTTCTATAGCTAGGATTGACCGGCCATTGGAAAACTATTAATTTTAATGTAGCCATGGCCATCCATACACTGTCAAAGTTACTGAAGCCTATGGAAAGGCATAAATCAGAAGCCGGTTCCTTCTCAAGACATTTTTCTGTTTACCAAATTACTTAACCCTCTCCCAGAACATCAAAGAGGCGCCAAAGCCTGAAACTCACAACTGTAATTGCTTTATAGAAAATATAACAACTTGTGAACGTCACAATATTGCCAGTTACTATTGCAGGAAGCCCTTGTTTTTTTCTGTTTCCTAATTTACATGCAACCTTGGTGTTGCACTTCATGTTATTTTTCATAGCACAGTAATTACCAAACAGGCCAGAAAGTCTCGTTCTTCAAATATATTTCCTCTTAACCATTAATCCCGTGTGCAACAGTCAATAAATGCTAATAAATGTTAATAACCCTCACAAGGAATTATACGGCTGCAGACATATACAATTTCTTCTTTAAAATTCCCCTCAAGAAATAT
Source organism: Engystomops pustulosus (assembly GCF_040894005.1). Classification (NCBI taxonomy): domain Eukaryota; kingdom Metazoa; phylum Chordata; class Amphibia; order Anura; family Leptodactylidae; genus Engystomops; species Engystomops pustulosus. The sequence goes on along the minus strand of NC_092414.1, from coordinate 92,176,120 downwards.
TAGTTTGTTTGCACTTTTTTATTTATGTACATTACAGAGTTTTATGCCTCCTCTTGGATATTAATGGATTGCAAAATGCTCCTATGCACAGACTGCTTCCGATATACATTGTAATTAAGGAAGCAGATCATTTGTATAAAGATCAATACCATGCAATTTATTCAGGACCTTGGGAAACAGGGGGTCATTAATTTTTGTTCTTTCCTGTAAAAAGAATAATTCAGACTAGAGTGAAACAAAATGATTTCATCACTGGAGCCACTAATGTTTAACTCTGCATGCTGTCATTTTTAAGCATTATGTATTATCCTGCGTTCCCTGTGCTGTAACATGAACAGAAAGAGGATATAATACACACCGAGCTGTGAATACACTCTAAATGTTGACGGCAATGTTTATTCTTTGTTGATAAATTGCTTAAAGAGTATTTGTTTTACAAAGTAAATATTATTTTTTTTTATAATGAACATGTGTGTATTTATTTCAGTTTCAATGCAATGTTGAATGTTACAACATCCTCTTTAGCGCCATCTTGTGGGGTATAGAGCAATAAAAAGCTAAAGTCACCTTTGTACCTGTATAGGTATAATCAGAAAAGGGAGCCGTAAGCTACAGTTCTTTTTTCTGTATTGTATTCTGTACTTACATGTCCTGTGTATGCACTTTGACATTGTCGTATACAATATTCATATATTTTAAATATACATTGTGAATCTCCATTTTGCAGACGTGAAATCCTCATTGAAGACTAACACTTCATAAAGATTTGTGCAGATCTCTATAACAATGATATGGTACCAGTATGTTATCTGTATTGCATTTGTGTTTCCAATAGGTTTTTTTATCTTATTTCTGTTTTTTTCTAAGAAAAATTATTTGTGCACCGTGATGCAATTCTGACTACATAGAGATCACAGTACTTCCTTATTTTGGCAATGTAATAAACATATATGTGACACCAGTCAGTATACCCCAAGCAGTGCCTGGCTCACAATAGGGAGTTTACTACTTCCCAACTCATCCACAAGTAAAACAGCACAGTATATGGAACATTATAGACTTTTTGGACACACATTTTATGTTTTTCAGTGATTTTTTATTTTAGTGAAAATTCTGTTTAAATGTTTATGCAAATTAACACTATGTACCAGAAACAGATATGGAGAGCAGAGGGACCTTGCTAAAGATCTGTATATGAACCCATTATTGTAATAGCTCATGATAGAACTGAGAACATGACAATTTATTAATTAAGCCCTTTGCATTTGATCTAATATACAGTTATCTTTCCATAAGAAATGCATTGCTCTAATAAAATGTCCATATTGGCAATATCCTAACCCTTTAATAATCCTAATTTGAATAGTGTAATACCAAATTCACACTCAACTGCAAATGTTTACAATCTGATCCAAAGATGCATTCCGCTTTGGCAGGGGGTAGAGCTCAACCTTTGCATTACTTTGCGAAGGTTGATTTCTATACCCTGAATCCACAGCTATAGTTAACACGCTGTGAATCTTAAACCTTCAGCTGAAGTCAGTTTCCACTGCTGGGTTTTATGCAGCCTGTGGATAAAATTCATATTAATCTCATCCACTATTTTGTTACTGTAAATCTGAATTAACAGACCATTTGTCCCCACATCAGAGAATTTATAGGCAGAGTTGGTCTTTTAAAATATAAGATGCTGGGTGCTAAAGATCAGCACTGATTAGTAATGATTGCCGTAAATTGTGCTCATATATGCCCAGTGTTTGAATGACTTTGTATGGTGCACATGGCTGAGGTGGTATACGTCTTATGTATGTGTATAGTGTTTGTGGTGTGTGCATAGTATCTATGCAGTGTACTTCATCTTCCTGTTGTGTGTGAAGCATTGGTCTGCCACGTGCACTGTGCTTGCCAGTTTCATGGTTGTTCTCGTCGATTGAGTGCAATTCTGATACAGTGTGAATGTTAGAAATGTATGCTGCACGTTTCTAATGTGTTTACTGTTGCCTGTTTTGTGTGCTGAATAGTACATGTACAATTTTGTATGGTACGTTTCTTATTTTATGTTTGTTGTAGTTTATTGTGTGTACTGGGCAATGTTTATGGAGCAGCTCTCTACAGTAACGAGGTGCGTAAGGGGGTATTCTTATCTGGGCATTGACATTTAATTAAATTCATCTGGCATAAATTAGTTTCTTCAATAAATTCATTTATACAAAAAATTGCACTGGTGTGAAGATACTTTCTAATAAATGTAGCTACGTCGTCCCTTTAGAAACAAAATTGTAGTCCTTGGATAAGACCACCATTGTTGAAGTAATTGCTCAAACAAATAGTTTTTATATATGATATGGTCAGGAGCTACTGCATGTCCCACAGCCATCCTGTGGTAACAAACACTAAACCCAGATGGTCAGACAGGGTTTGCGGTTTGGCCACAACCAAAGGACAGCTATCTGGGAACAGCACAGCTATACTTCTTTTTTATTTAAATAACATGCAATTGAGAATACCCCCTCCTGACTCCAATTTGGATCAAAGATCAATGTCAGGCTTCAGGATTAGTGAACCCCCTGGACTCCCGTAGATGACAACACAAGCAACACCTAGGACCGTAATCTAAGTGGCACCCAGTCTTCACCAGAGCCCGTCGCAAAGCAGGATGGTTTTGCTGCGGCATGGTGCCACCAGGTCGTTCCACAGGCATGACTTGGTTGAGGTACAGGAACACCAGGCAAACTCGAAATCAGGGACAGGCACGTAGTCAAGACAGGCGGCAATGATGCAGAAACTGGAAAGGAGCAGGAGGTCAGGGCTGGCATTGAAGGAGCAAGGTCAGGTCAGGTCCTAGGTCACAACATGAAGACAGAATACAATGAATGCACATGGGAAGCTTTCTGAAAGGCTAGGAGCATTAAGATTCGGTGGGGGTTACTGGGAGCAGCCGGCATTTACAGAATCAAAGAATTGGCCAGCGGTCCGCTGGCCCTTTAAATCTGTGAAAGCCAGCATGCGCACCCTAGGGATCGAGGATGCGTGTGCTGGCCAGCCGGGGTGAGGGCAGGAATGTGGAGAGGTGAGTATGCTAGGAACCAGGAGCCACCATGGAGAGGGGCACGGGTGTGCCTGCGATCCGACACATGCCAATCAAATTTCAACATTGTACTACACACTGATAGCATGTCTTTCAGAGAATGGGTCTTAACACTGAAATAAAAATATCCTTAATCCCTTAAGGACCAGGCCCTTTTTCGTTTTGCGTTTATTTTTCAATCCCCACCTTCAAAAATCTATAATCTTTTTTCTTTTTCCATGTAAAAAACTCTGTATGGGCCTGTTTTCTGCATAACAAATCGTACTTCATAGTGATGGAATTTAATATTCTATGTTGTGTACTGGGAAGCGGGAAAAAAAATTCTGAATGCAGTGAAAAAGATGAAAAAACGCATTTGTGCCATTTTCTTGTGGGCTTGGGTTTTACGACTTTAACTGTGGGACCCAAATGACGTGTCAACTTTATTCTTTGGGTCAGTACGATCACTGAGATAACAAATTTATATAGGTTTTATAATGTTTTCGTATATGTACAAAAATTAAAACCTCCTGTACAAAAAAAAAAATTCTTCATTTTGCAATCTACTGTTGCTTATAACTTTGGTGTACAGAGCTGTGGATGATGTCATTTTTTGTGCCCTTTTGATCACTTTTTATTAAATTTTTTATATTTTTCAAATTGCAAAAAAGTGCCATTTGCGACTTAGGGTGCTATTTTCCATTACAAGGTTAAACGCAGTGAAAAACCGTTATTATATTTTGATAAATCGGGCATTTTTGGATGCAGCGATACCTAAATGTGTTTATGATTTTGACTGTTTATTTATATTTATATGACTTCTAGGGAAAGGGGGGAAATTATTAGAATTTTTAGGTTATTTTAATATAATTCATTTTTATTTTTACTATTTTTCTGACCCCCTACGGTACTTTAACCATTGCTTATCTGATTGATAATATCACATGCCATACTATACTATATGGGGAATTTGCATATCGCACATTGTAATAGATAGCCTCGGACATGACAGCCTCGGATTTCTTTTTGACCCAAAGCTGTCATGGCAATGAATCACCGGCTCCTTAATGCCATGACAGCTGACAGCGATCAAAGGGTTAACACCCACGATCAGTGCTAGCACTGATCACAGGTGTTAGCGACGAATGTTTGCTCCATTGTGAAACAAACACACTCACAGGTGTTTGTTTCATGAAGAGGCCGCTTCATACTCCCCCCTACCCAACAAGACATACAGTAACATCTTTTTGTGTTATGGGGTTAAACAGATATTTTAAGAGATTCCAAGGATTTCTTGAAGCAGCACACTTAATAACATATTAGCACTTAACAAAAACAACTATTTTATTTCAGTGATTCAAGTTCCATCTGCCTAGACTGTTATTTATAGAACTATACAGTCTTTTGAACACAACAATAACATGATGTTTTGATGCTTTAAATCAAATTACTAAACACAGTTTGATGTTTTTATTAATAGTTGATTATCTATAAAGGGACATAACAGAAACAAATACATCTACACATAGAAAAGGCAAATCTGAAAATTATGATTATAATTTAGCTATTTGCTTTATTAAAGCTGTCCAAAAAGAACCATATCCAATGTTTTGGCTTGGTACAAATTTGATTATTTGTTTATAGTCTGTTCTACACTGTGTCTATAATATAATGCCTATATGTACAGGCGGCCACCTACTTAAAGGAAACCTACCACTTAGTATGGCAGGGGTAAGCTGTAAGTACCGAGCACCAGCTCAGGGTGAGCTGGTGCCGGTACTTACTTTCGTTAGTGTTAAAACCGCGGTATCGCGGTTTTAACACTTTTTAAACTTTAGGGCAGAAGGGGCTTCGGCGCTGCGCGCGACCGTGCGCGCGCAACATCTCCGCTATTTCCTATGGAGGCGCGCGCACGATCGTGCGCACGCAGCGCCGAAGTGTCTTCTGCCCTAAAGTTTAAAAAGTGTTAAAACCGCGATACCGCGGTTTTAACACTAACGAAAGTAAGTACCGGCACCAGCTCACCCTGAGCTGGTGCTCGGTACTTACAGCTTACCCCTGCCATACTAAGTGGTAGGTTTCCTTTAAGGACACCCGACTTACAGGCGACCCCTAGTTACAGACAGACTTCTCTGCCCCCTGTGACATCTGGTGAAGCTTTGTGGATGCTTTACTATAGTCCCAGGCTGCAATAATCAGCTGTAAGGTGTCTGTAATGAAGCTTTATTGATAATCCTCGGTCCCATTACAGCAAAAAATTATGAAAATCCAATTGTCACTGCGACAAAAAAATTTTTTGGAATTCTATACTGTGATAGACCATTGTTTCTAATATTTGAAAATTCCATAAGGAAAGGTTCTTTTCCACAGTACTGCCACCTTGCAAATGTAATTCTAATAATTAAAAAAGGGACAAAAAGTGATCCAGGAAAGTCTAACATCAATTGTTGGGAAAATATTTGATGGGTTTATTATAGATGCTTTCCTTCAGTATCTCATTGTACATAACCTAATAACCCAGCATCAGCATGGGTTTATAAGACATCGGTCTTGCCAGACTAATCTGATTGGCTTCTATGACAAGGTAAGTTCCAGGCTGTGGATGATGTATATCTGGACCTAAAGGGAGACCTCATTACAATGTACAAATATTTGAGTGATCAGTGCAAAGATCTCTCCAAAGATCTTTTCATACCTAGATCTCTGACAAGGGGACATCTTCTACACCTAGAGGAGGGGCAATTCTACCATCACCATAGACAAAGGTTCTTTACTGTGCGAGCAGTGAGACTTTGGAACTCTCTGCCAATGGATTTTGTAATGGCTCATAATTTTGACATGTTCAAAAGGGCCTGGATGCCTTCCTAGACAGCAATTATATCACATTGTATGGAAATAGAACTTGTAAGTAGTTTCTGTTGATCCAGGCAGTTATTGTGATCACCATATTAGGGGTCAGGAAGCAATTTTTCCCTGCTTTAGACCAACTGGCTTCAGTTTTGCAGGTTTTTGCCTTTATCTGGATCAATTAGTAGGTTGGTCTTTTTCTAACCCCCTTTTTTTACCATGATAATTGTATAGAGATATGTTGTACACTAATGCTACAAATAAAGTTTCTCATAATGACAAATAAGTCAACACACAGTGTAACTCTATGCTTTCCAATGTTTCCTGTGTCTAGTGGAAAATTGTTGTTGGAGTAAAATACAAAATTTAAACAAAAACATTAATAACATATTGTGATTGTAATCAAATGTGGTGTTTGGCTGTGAAAAACAACAAACATTTGTATCTTTGTGAAATAGTATCTGCGACATAGCACTCCGAAAAGTCACCACAGCTTGATAATAACCCTTTCTATAAATGACAACACTAAAAAGCTGTGAAAGTTTATCCATTGTCATGCTGGGGACATTGTATATAAAGCGATCACTTAAGAGCCTTACGTGTGTAAGAATATTGTGTCTGTCTGAGACAATCAGCAGGCAACTGTTGAGTACTGTGCAGTGACCTTCCATCTCCAGATTCTATGAATTGTGATGTGATGATAGAGATTCCTATGGAGAGCTCACAATTGACAATTGTTGTGACAATTTCAAACTGTTTTGCATGTCTATCTACATTTCGGCAGTTTTGTGTGTGATGTACCTTTAAAACGTGATTCATCTTAGTGCAGGTTTACAGGTAGTTACAAAGATAAATAAGATGTTTGCTTATTTAAGAACTGTACCAGCCCAAGAAATAACTTAATATCAGACAGGGTCGGAATGTCCCACTGTGAAACATTGTGGCCTGATCCCCTTTTGCTCACTAACTCTGCCCCCATCACCACTAACTCTACTTCCTGCCTCTCACTGTGTTGGGACTACAGCTCTATCTGCATCCAATAAAAAAGCCTTCAGCTTTCTGCATCACCACTGTTCCTCTGCTCCAGCTGTGTGTAGAGGCCAGCAAGCACAACCTGGGGGGTGAGGTGGCATAAAATAGGGAGGAGATGAGGAGCCACAGTATGAGGAGGAGATGATTGGTCAAAATATGAGGGGTGAAAATATCAGGAGGAGATGAGGGGCCACAATGAAAGGGGGAGATGAAAGGCCACGATATAAGGGGGGATGACAAAGGGCCACAAAAGACAGGGTGTTGAAGTGCCACAATATGGGAGGACTACAATAGAAGGGGAGATAAGGGGCAACAATATTAGAGAAATCTGGTGGAAGTTTGCTTGAATTGCATTTTAAAATGAATTTCAAGAATCTCTGCAGAATATCCTACCTGAATGCAGATGTGTTTAGAACTAAAGGCTTACATCTGGATAGAAACAACAAGTGTATTTGGCAAAACACTTGCTACCTACCAATTATAAGCGTTTAGGTCAAGATACATTTGCGTTCAGGAAGGAAATGCTCCAGAGGTGCTTCAAATTCTTTCTAAAACACAATTCTATCACATGTTGTGAACATGACCGTAGACTGCGTTCACACTATGGCCCAGATCTAATGAACTAAACAGTAGATGGACGGCACTCCATAGGTAAGCGGTGCTCTGGGTACGGCTTCGGCCTCAATGTAGATTACAAAGGAGATCCCGGCACTCGCCAAAGGTATGCAAACAATATTTTATTGTAAGATCAACTTACAGCATGCTGTGCAGGGATACAAAACGGGAACGCGTTTCCGGCTCAGTACACGAGCCTTTATCAACCATACTGCATCGCTACACATATCACACTTAAATACAAAGTAGCGGCCTAAACCCCGCCCACTGACGTCACATCCTACCGGAATCCTGACCTCCGTGTTGTGACGTAGTGGCTTTAGGTATTTTCCTCATTCTGGTTGTGTTTCTGAAAGAGAGATTTAGACAGAGTCAAAACACTGGTGCATCAACATTTGGACAAGACTAAAAGTAGTTAAAACAGAAATAGAAAATAAAGAAGTTACAAAAGGATAAACTCATCTCAGATGAACTATCACTACAATTATGAAAAATTGTTTAAATCATAATCACGGTTTAACCCTCGAGGTTCCAGGGTCCCCAGAGTATGTATCCAATAAGCCTCGCGGCGGCGAATGAGAGTTTTGATATTACCACCTCTACGGGGAATTTGAATTTGTTCGACCACTTGGAACCTAAGCTGAGCGATGGAATGTTTCCTTTCATAAAAGTGGTAAGGGATAGGCAATAATCTGTTGTTACATCTGATGGTCGATTTATGTTTGTTGATGCGTTATTTTACAGGTTGTATCGTTTCCCCTATATATAAGTATCCACAAGGACACTTTATGGAATAAATCACATTCCGGGAGTTACATGTGTAATACCCCTGTATCTTAATGGGTTGCCCAGTGTGGGGGTGATATAGTATGTCACTACGAAGAACATTAGAGCACTCAGAACAGCTCAAACATGGGAAAGTACCTCTCTTCTGTGTCACCAAAAAGTCTTGTTTTGGTAGTTTTTGTGTGCCCCCCATGTCAGCTCGTATCAGCTTGTTCTGTAGGTTTGGAGCCTTTTTATTACAGATTAGGGGTGGATTCTGAAATTCCTTGACTTCAGCAAACGATGTTCGAAGTATACGCCAGTGTTTCCTGACCATTGTGTCAATCCTGCTATTAAACATTTGGACAAGACTAAAAGTAGTTAAAACAGAAATAGAAAATAAAGAAGTTACAAAAGGATAAACTCATCTCAGATGAACTATCACTACAATTATGAAAAATAGTTTAAATCATAATCACGGTTTAACCCTCGAGGTTGCAGGGTCCCCAGAGTATGTATCCAATAAGCCTCGCGGCGGCGAATGAGAGTTTTGATATTACCACCTCTACGGGGAATTTGAATTTGTTCGACCACTTGGAACCTAAGCTGAGCGATGGAATGTTTCCTTTCATAAAAGTGGTAAGTGATAGGCAATAGTCTGTTGTTACATCTGATGGTCGATTTATGTTTGTTGATGCGTTATTTTACAGGTTGTATCGTTTCCACTATATATAAGTATCCACAAGGACACTTTATGGAATAAATCACATTCCGGGAGTTACATGTGTAATACCCCTGTATCTTAAAGGGTTGCCCAGTGTGGGGGTGATATAGTATGTCACTACGAAGAACATTAGAGCACTCAGAACAGCTCAAACATGGGAAAGTACCTCTCTTCTGTGTCACCAAAAAGTCTTGTTTTGGTAGTTTTTGTGTGCCCCCCATGTCAGCTCGTATCAGCTTGTTCTGTAGGTTTGGAGCCTTTTTATTACAGATTAGGGGTGGATTCTGAAATTCCTTGACTTCAGGAAACGATGTTCGAAGTATACGCCAGTGTTTCCTGACCATTGTGTCAATCCTGCTATTAAAGGGATGGTGTTGGTGGCTGAAAATGATCCTCTTCTCGGCTCGTACGCTGGGACTGATAGTGCCTGTAGTAGCAGTACTTCTACCCTCCTTCAACAGATGTTCGGGATAGCCTCTGTCCCGAAATCTAGATTCCATCTCATCCAATCTGTCCTTCCTGGTCCTTTCCTCCGACACTACTCTGCATACTCTTTGAAACTGGGATTTGGGAACAGATTTCTTTGTGGCATAGGGGTGGTTGCTGCGGTAGTGTAACACACTATTCCTATCTGTATCTTTCCTATACAGGTCTGTGCCCAAAGTCCCATCAATCCTTTTGTACACCACTGTGTCCAAGAAACTAATTCTCATATCGTTACTCGTCATAGTGAACTGAAGTTCACCACGTATAGAATTGAGGTGTTGTAGAAATACATCTAGGGTCCCTTGCGATGCAGTATGATTGATAAAGGCTTGTGTACTGAGCCGAAAACGCGTTCTCATTTTGTGTCCCTGCACAGCATGCTGTAAGTTGATCTTACAATAAAATATTGTTTACATATCTTTGGCGAGTGCCGGGATCTCCTTTCAGATCTAATGAAACTGTCTGTTTTTTGTCATACTTTGCCATACTTTGCAATGAAATGAATGTCTTGGGAGCTTGCACATGTACTTAACAAGTGGCTGTGCCAGTTTTGTGTCGCGGCTGTGTCCAACAAGACAGAAAAAAATGTGTACCTAAAAGGTTGTGTTAGTTCTTAGTCAGAGATTGCAAAACATTTACAGCGACTCAACAGAATTGTCACACACAGTGGGGCACATTTACTAAGGGTCCATTGGACGCATTTCTGTCAGGTTTCCCGACTATTTCTGATTTGCATTGAATTGCCCTGGGTTTTTGGCACACGCGATCTGATTGTGGAGCATCCGCGCCGGCTTTCATGCGACACAAATCGGGGGTGTGACCTTCAGATAACCCGACTAATTTGGACAAACCGTGAAATATAAAATTAAAATCTTGTGTCGCAAGATCAGCTTTCACATACACCGGGAAGAAGATGGTGAACTCCATTGGACCTCAGCGGGAAGTGACACATGCAGGAAATTGCAGCTCCCAATCCTCGTTGGACATTCCGGATCGGGGATCGCGACAGGACGGGTAAATAAATGTGCCCCAGTATGTTAAAGGTGTGAGATGGTGCACACTTCCCAAGCAGTGCAGGGGGCGTCAGATAATTGAAGACCATGCACCAGTATTGAATAATCTAGTGCTCCCTGTAGTTTGTCTAACTTTCAATAAATCTGGCACTATGTGTTTGCATTGTGTTTTAAAACACATTGTGGCTCTTTTTCTTAACCGTCCCGTTGCCTCCACCGATCTGGAATGTCCGACGAGGATTCGGAGCTGCCGCGATTCACTAAGATCGTGCGTCCAATTTCCAGCATGTGTCGCTTCCCCGGTCAGGTCTGCCGGAGTTCACCATCTTCTTCCCAGTGCATGTAAGTGCGTGTCTTGCAACACAATTTTGAAAGTTAAATTCCGCGGTTTGTTAGAATCAGTCGGGTTGTCCGACGGCCACGCCCCCTATTTGTGTCGCATTAAAGCTTGCACCAATGCACCAAAATCCGATCGCGTGTGCCAAAAACCTGTGTGCAATTCAGGGCAAATTGGAAATATTCGGGAAACCCGACGGAAATGCGTCCCATTTTAAAGTTTTACCACCATTAATAATGATGTGTTTTGGGATACGTTTCGCCTCAAGAATATGTTTATTTTTTTTGCACAATAATTGCTGCTCTGTGTGGAAAACGAAATAATGATCATGTTACTTTTCTACACAATGCACGAAAAACATAACACGAAATGGACAAATCTTCATGTAATCCACATGAAAAACGGACATAAAAATGTGTATTGGATGTGGATTATCATGTGGATTTTCTGCATTATACTTCACAACATGTGCAAATAGCTTTAGAGCACATATTGTACAATTATCACCAGCACCATTATTTGGCGATATACTGTATATTCCGGCGTATAAGATGACCTGGTGTATAAGACGTTCCTGTTAAAATATAGAGTTTACGATATTCGCCATATAAGAATACCCCTTTTCCAACACATACAAAACACCGGTAAGAATTAAAAAAAAAAACTGATTTGAATTTAACATGGTCCTTTTTTTAATTTAAATTCTTATGACATGCAGGTATATAGCAGGAAAACTGTCGCTCATAAACATAAGGCATACAACCACAACATTACCATCGTCCATTTTACTGTAAATGTTACCATACTGTACCTTAAATTTTTATTTTATTAAATATTCCATGCCATGTACTCAGAAGCGGGAAAAAAATTCCTAATGCAATGAAAATGGTAAAAAAATGCATTTGCGCCATTTTCTTGTGGGCTTGGATACTACGTCTTTCACTGAGCGCCCCAAATGACATGTCTACTTTATTCTTTGGGTCGGTACGATTAAGGGGATACCAAATTTGTATAGGTTTTATAATGTTTTCATACATTTACAAAAATGAAAACCTCCTGTACAAAAATTATTTTTTTGATTTTGCCAACTTCTGGCGCTGTTTTAGGACTGTACAACCTTTTGATCACTTTTTATTGATTTTTTTATATTTTTCAAAATGGCAAAAAAGTGCAATTTTTCGACTTTGGGCGCTATTTTACGTTACGGGGTTAAACGCATTGAAAAACCGTTATCATATTTTGATAGATCGGGCATTTTCGGACGCGTCGATACCTGATGTGTTTATGATTTTTACTGTTTATTTATATTTATGTCAGTTCTAGGGAAAGGGGGGTGATTTGAAATTTTAGGTTTTTTTATTATAATTTTTTTTTTTTAACTTTTTTTAATTTTTATTTATACTATTTTTCAGACTCCCTAGGGTACTTTAACCCTAGGTTGTCTGATCGATCCTACCATATACTGCCATACTACAGTATGGCAGTATATGGGGATTTTCCTCCTCATTCATTACAATGTGCTATCAGCACATTGTAATGAAGGGGTTAAAACGAAATAGCCTCAGGTCTTCGGAAGACCCGAGGTTACCATGGAGACGGATCGCCGCCCCCGATGACGTCACTGGGAGCAGCGATCCCAGGTAAGATGGCGACGCCCATGCGCCGCTATCTTTTTGAGGCTGCCGGCAGCTTTGCGGGCAGCCATCGCTGTGAAAACACCCTTGATCGGTGCTAGCACCAATCGCGGGTGTTACCGGTACGCCTTTGCTGCAATATGCAACAAAGACTTACCGGCTATGGAGAGGGCTCAGTCCGTGAGCCCTCTCCATGCACGAATACACGGCGGGCGGTCAATTACCGGCGTATAAGACGACCCCAGACCAGACAGAAGATTTTTCTGTCTTCAAAAGTCGTCTTATACGCCTGAATATATGGTAAATACTATAATAACCCTAACCATAATGTCATAGCTGAATATTTCCTAATAGTACACCATCTTATGCTCCCTCATTATGTATGTATGTCAGATTTACCCTGCTAGCCTCCACAACTGGATCGGAGAATTGCTGTATCAACTAGAATAGTCACAACTATGGAGCAAGGACATCCTCTGTGGGATCTGACCAGCACACAGGTCCATTTCTGTAGACCAAGTTCAGGTGCAGGTAGCTTGACATGGAGTTATTACTATTTGGAATTGGGCAAATAATTTGCAACATAAGCTGATCCTAATGATTCTGAGAGTGAAGGGGACACAAGATGGCTTTAATGCTCTCTCCTATCCTAAATTATCTATGCCAAACATCACTTCTGGCCTCTAACTATGTCAGGAGCTAAAATTGGGTGATTTCCTTGAACTGCACAAATATTGCAAATATGCCAGTTACTGTATAAATTTGTGTAGTATTTAACTGGGTATTCCCACAAAGACAAGTTTCTTATATGTACTCAGGATAAAAAAATAACACATTCTCTAATACACAATTTCAGTTGCCCCTAGACACGACCCTGTAACTTCTGATTCAGAGTCGGGCCGCCATCTCGGTTTGTGTGTGACATCCACAGAGCTGAGTTTTTCTGTCTCTGGTCTCTGCCCTGTAGCTCCGTCCCCTGCAGTCAACATGGAGCTTACTTACTGCTGCACACAGAATCGGAGTTACTGAGGCAGCAGCAGCAGCCAGAGGAGAAGCTATAAACTACACACAACTAAGTTGTTTATCTGGGGAAGTACAGCAGATTTAGTGTGTTTTTTTAATAGCAGAGATGTAGGAGAGCTGACTGTGTCATAATGTGAAATAGGCATCTAATGGATCTCACCATCTCTCATCTGTCTCATCTCTCTCCACATGTGACAGATACTAGTACAATGTTCAGAAGCCAGATGAAAGTGTATATAAACCACATTGGGGCAGATTTACTTACCCGGCCCATTCGCGATCCAGCGGCGCGTTCTCTGCTCTGGATTCGGGTCCGGCCGGGATTTATTAAGGTAGTTCCTCTGCCGTCCACCAGGTGGCGCTACTGCACTGAAAGTCATCTCAACGCGCCGGAATGCACCACCTCGGACCAGGTGAAGGTAAGCGCTTCGCAAGCAACACTTTTTCGGTTTTTAAATGCGGCGGTTTTTCCGAATACGTCGGGTTTTCGTTTGGCCACGCCCCCCGATTTCCGTCGCGCGCATGCCGGCGCCGATGCGCCACAATCCAATCGCGTGCGCCACAATCCCGGGGCAATTCAGGTACAATCGGCGCAAATCGGAAATATTCGGGTAACACGTCAGGAAAACGCGAATCGGGCCCTTAGTAAATGACCCCCATTGTCTGCTCCCAGAACTAAAAATATTAATAATAATTCTTTATTTATATAGCGATTATGCAGTGCTGCACAAAGCATGACAAATCGATCCCTGTCCTCATGGGGCTCACAATCTAAACAACCTACCAGTATGTTTTTGGACTGTGGGAGGAAACCAGAATACCTGGCTGAAACCCACACAAACACAGAGAGAACATACAAACTCTTTGCAGATGTTGACCTGGGTGGGATTAGAACCCAGGACTCCAGTGCTGCAAGGTAGAGGTGCTACCCACTCAACCACCATGCTGCCCATGGATGGATTATGATGTGTCTGCTTGGAGAGTTTCCACCCACACTCTGGAATTTTTCACTGAGCAGCCTAGGGGGTGATAGGTGCTAAAACAGCAATAACACTGAGTAAATTGTAAAATAAAGGGTCGAAAATGATCTTTATTGTGTAAACATCACTAGGGGATTGCAATTTGGGAAGTTTATTTCATGGGAAAACCCCTGTAAGCCCAATATATATGTAAAAGATGGATAAAATGAAGAGAAACCACACTCCAGTATGTTTTGGAGTGTGGGAGGAAACCAGAGGAAACCCATGCAAACATGGAGAGAACTTACAAACTCTTTGCAGATATTGACCCTGGGACTTGAACCCAGGTCCCCAGTGCTGCAAGGCTATACTGGTAATCCCTAAGCCACTGCACTTTGCATGACATTATTTACTATTCCATGACGTGTACAGGGTAGCGGTAAAAAAATTCCAAATACAGTGAAAAATGTATTTGTACCATTATCTTATGGCCTGGATTTTATGGCTTTCGCTATGTTCCCCAAATGAAACGTCTCCTTTATTCTTTGGTTCAGCATAACATTTTATAGGTTTTAATGTGGTTTAATATAACCTTCTGTTCCACAAAAATCTTCATTTCCCCATGTTCAGTGTACAGAGCTGTGTGTGGTGTCATTTTTGCTCCCTGATGAAGTCACAGAAAGCGATGATCTAAGTCAAGATT
This sequence comes from Engystomops pustulosus, assembly GCF_040894005.1. NCBI lineage: Eukaryota > Metazoa > Chordata > Amphibia > Anura > Leptodactylidae > Engystomops > Engystomops pustulosus. The sequence continues at coordinate 92,160,915 of NC_092414.1, read as the reverse complement.
GTGGTTCCCATACAGGAAACATCCACCTTGTATGGAGAGGGTTCCCCTCCAGCCAATGTGTGACGTGCTGATGCGTCACACGTCGGTAAGGGGTTAAGCTATTGGTTGCATCAATGACCTTTTCAAAAGCTGATGTTGGATTACATGGCCTGGACTTATATGAAAGGTGTTCAGTGGGTTGTAGGACTATATGTGTAGGCCGGTCATGATTTAACATTCCAATTATGCCTTTATAGGACTTACTTTGTGCACCGGGACTCGGAAACAAAAAGATTCATTGCTATTTGTATATACAAATATTGTTTCCCTAAATTTGGAAGTGTAGCTTTGTATAAAATGTCATGGTATGTAGATGTATTATGATTTCTCATAATCTAGCATCCCCCTATACATTGCCCTTCCAACTTAGTACAGGGCTCCTCCTTGAACGCAATGAATAATAAAATAGAAAGTGTACTTTCCTTCCAATGATGCAGTGTGAGGACACACTGGTGGGTCCATAATAAGAACACGTGATACATATGAAGCCTGGGGCCCCCGGGACTCTCGGATCCCATAGCAGAAGCATGGTCTGCCTCCATAGGAGTTACACCATTAGATGGCAAACAGCATGTGCACAATGTGATACAAAGGTATATATAGGAGGTGCTCAATTAATTATAATGGTGACATCATAATCAAGATTGCATTAAAATTACAACATTACTGTGTTCTCATATAGTGTTACAAATTTAAAGTACAAATGTTCTAATATATTATTACAGTTATACAGAACAGTGCCTGTCTTTAAATACATCCAAAAAATGCAGGTGTCTTTGTTATCTATCTATCTATCTATCTATCTATCTATCTATCTATCTATCTATCTATCATATATGTTGTCATTAATGTTTACCATAAATATACAAAAATACACCTCAGTGTGATGTGCTGTTAATGTTCAATAAATAGTTTGCTTGACATGTTGTATAAAAATGACCCATCTCTGACTGAAGATCTCCTGCGGTTATGTTTGGTAATATAAGTGTCAGAAATGAATCAATATGCCAGAAACAGGCATTAACACTTATCACTTGTTTGGTTTACTACTTCCTTATAAAATATATGTCTAACAAGTACATTTTTGTGTTTTTTCCCTCAGGATGTGAGTTGTTCTCAGTGACTTTACTTCACCAAAGACCCACACATTTGGGCAAATTTATCAAGCTGTCTGAAAGTCAGAATATTCTTAGTTGCCCATGTCCACCAATCACAGCTCTCCTTTAAAATATTCATGAGTCTAACCGTCAGACAGCTTGATAAATCTGCCCCATTGAATTGAACATAGATATGTAAGCTGTTGAAGAAGTCTGGAAAACCATGAGATATCAAGATTAACACAAAATTCCTGATCAGACATTGACAAGACTTCATGCCCTTCCTACAAAAGTTGTTTTTGAATTAATGTTATTTGGTGTATACTCTAAAGGGGTATACAGATCTGGCCATGGTCTGTGCTGAATTTGTGCTAATTTTTACAGAAGTGAATGGAACTGTCACGGGTGGTCCTGCGATCCATATCGCGGGGTCACCCGTGCCTCTCGCTCCCCGCCTGCGCGCCGCAAGCGCAACTTACGAGTCCCGGCTCCAGTCCTGGCCTCTTCGGTTCCGGCTGAGCTGCTCCTCCGTCCTCGGCCCCTAGGGCGTGCGCGCACCAACTTCTGCAAATTTAAAGGGCCAGCGCGCCGCTAATTGGCGCCGGCCATTTCAGGTAAACTATTTATTCCTGCCTCTTCCTGTGATCCCTGCCAGATCTTTGTGCCCTGTGCCTTGGAGAAAGCTTTGTTTATGCCGTGTGCTCTTTATGTGATTTTCCGTTGTGACCCTGATTCTGCTTTTGACTTTGCTCCTTTGCCGCCTGCCTTGACCTATTGCTACGTCTCTGACTCCGATCCTGTGCTGCCCGTCCTGACCTCCTGCCTGTCCCCGACTACGAGTTTGCCTGCCGTTTCTGTACCTCGACCTTGGCTGCCATTGCGGACAAGTCACACCTGTGGAACGACCTGGTGGTACCACGCCGCAGCAAGACCAACCTGCTTTGCGGCGGGCTCTGGTGAAAACCGGGTATCACTTAGACTCCGGTCCCAGGTTGTGGCTTGTGTCTTCGTCCGCAGTGGTCCAGAGGATCCACAACCTCGAACCTTGACAGGAACTTAGTTGCAATATCAGATACTACTAGATAATGTGGAGCTGTTTTTGGATGAAAGTAGCCATGTTTCAGCAAATCCTGCACAATCCATTGTGGGTACAGAAATCCATGTAACTCTCTAATAAAGTAAAACTATAAAACTATAGTTTCCCCAAATATTTGTTGCTTTAATACATGTAAAATGATTGTCCAGGATTCTTTTTTAAATGGCTTATCTGTTATTAAATTAGTGCAATGGATATTTACTAATTGTCCACTTGTGGTGATGTGGAAACCACAAACAGGTGAACTGTACCCACCCTTACTAGTTTCATTTCCCATCAGCATAACATAATTGTGCTTGGCCGCTGAGGTCTTATTTTTATGGTCGGCTTATTAGCTATACAGACAGGGAACAAAGACCAACAGGATCTAGCAGTTTTAAACCTTTTTTTCTTAAATACCGGACATTCGTGGTTTCCAATTTCACTGTATGTTTCCATTTCATACAATAATTAGCATCTATCCCATGTTGATCCTAAATGTATATGGTAAATTTGTATCCATTGCAGATGTAGAAGTAGACTGTATGAGTTGATGCCACCGGCAATATGTCTGGGTCGAGAGGAACGTCCCCAAACTCCGAAACCTGAACCTACGCTTCGCTCAACCTAGACAAATGGCAATGGTTGAAGAATCGTCTGTATTAAGGGTAGCCAGATAGATTTCTACTATCCCTGCATTCAGGGCTGTAAGGACTTTTGTGAAGAGTTGGACAGCAGTGACAGAATATTGCTGATGTGATGCTATTATAATTTCATCATACCATCCACAGAAGATACAACAGGTTGAGTTAAGGTAGATAAGAGTACAATGAATTTTTTAATTTTTATTTTAATAAAGAATTAGTATTAAAGTGTTTCTTTGACATAAAACTACATAATAACAACAAAGCCTAAATGTTATACTTTAAAGATGTATTCTATAAAAATGAATAATTAATTCATGAAATGTTTAAATATTTTTCTTAAAAAGATTTTTTTTTTCTTCAAATGAAAGTGATAGAAAGAGCTGACACATTTTATCATGTCTAATAAGTACATTATACTGTTTTCTTTGCTGTGGGCTACACTTCTAATGTGTGCAGGCTTCAGGCCGCATGCATCAATAAGGCACTTGGTAACAGAGCCCTGGCTGGTGGCATGACTTCAAATAGAGATTTTTTTTCATTACAATAATTTATTGCTTTCATTTTCAAATTGACTTTTGTTCCCATACAGCTTAAAGTGTGTCTCTATTCTGTTAAGTTTTTCTTTAATGGTTTGTTGCTTTGTTGTTCAAATTACTTTAGTCAGGATTTATGCAAATAAGTGCTGCATTTAATGTGAATAACTCATTCGCAACCATGCAGGCAATAGGTATAATGTTTATTCGTAACCCTTTTGCTACTAGGAGTTTTTGGATATTTGGTGTCTCTGGCCAATGCACCCTTTTGGCATTATTTTCATACCCCCCTACCTCTATATTTTCTGAAAGGTGACAACTTGCTAATAAATTCCTGTGGATATGCAGAGAAAAAGGGAGGGGGACAGAGAGAAACAGCGCTACCTAGTACGAGATTATCCTTGGTTAGTTCCAGGGTGCTCTTGAGTAGAGGTGCTCTTGGATGCCGCGTACCCACCCTCGCCCCAAGGTTGGGTAACAAGGGCGAATAGCAAATGGGCTGGAGGGTAGGTCACTGGTTGTACCACCCTATGTGTAAAAATGGGACGTCAGAAAGGCGCTGGTCCTCAGAGGTAAAAGGTTTCCTTTATTCAGAGATATTTTGGACAACGCGTTTCGTTATTGGTGCAATATTATTGCAGCACTCCAGCACAACCAGCCTAGACCTGAGGAAGCACTCGTCGTAGTGCGAAACGCGTTGTCCAAAATATCTCTGAATAAAAGGAAACCTTTTACCTCTGAGGACCAGCACCTTTCTGACGTCCCATTTTTACACATAGGGTGGTACAACCAGTGACCTACCCTCCAGCCCATTTGCTAATAAATTGGCTAAGAGGGTTGTCTTTCCTATTACCAATTATTTCCTACTAAACATATTGCTGTACACAGAGTAGCGTAGTATAATCGACTGTGATAATCTTCTTATATTTGTTATCCAGAGCCTCCTTCCTTCTAAATACAACTTTTAAAAGTATGGTAATGAGTTGAAAGGCATTCAATGTTCAATGCTGCAGCTTCACAGGCTGTCACACTGTACAGGAGCCCTTCCCACCTCCCACTGTGCGCTGAAAATAAATTTTTTGATGAGAGATTACATCAGTCAGAGGGGGGAGAGTACTGAAGGAGGAGGGAGGAAGGGAAGAGAGTCTAACAGCATGTGCAGCTACAGCACATAGGGGCTGTGGTAACACCTCTTAGAGCCCTTCTGGATAATTAACATTATTAGCATAAAGTAGTTTTTTTTAAGGAACAAGGCTCTGGATTACAAACATAAAATCATTAAGACAGTCACAGTTCCTGGATCTATGAGTAAATATCGCTGGTCTATCCATGTTTGATTATGATGATAGTTTTCCCTAACCCCTTCCAGCACCCTGACGTAACTCTACACCATAAGATGCGGGAACTAACCGCACCTTGACATAGAATTAAAGCATGGCGATTGCATGATTGATCAGAAGCTGAGCCCGTGCGATTACTGTGGGATCCCGGCAATACGGGGTAGCTGAAATCCCGCAGTAATCCTGTCTGTTTGACCTTATAGATGCTGCTGTACTAGTGACCGCGGCATCAATAGTGCATCGCCTCGACAATCGGTACCATTCGTGCAGGGCACAGAGGTGCCGATTATTCCCATGGCAACTCTGAGGTCCGGTAAGGACCCCAGGGCTGCCTTCTGTAGCAGCCAGTTAGCATCGTGCACTCAACACAATCTAACAGTGCATCTGTCAGCCTATGTGTGAGAGTGCCCGAGACCGACAGTCACTGGAATGAGAGTGCCCGAGACCAACAGTCACTGGAATGAGAGTGCCCGAGACCGATAGTCACTGGAATGAGAGTGCCCAAGACCGACAGTCACTGGAATGTGAGTGCCCGAGAAAGTCAGTCACTGGAATTAGAGTGCCCGAGATAGACAGCCACTGGAAGGAGAGTGCCCAAGAAAGACAGTCGCTGGAATGAGAGTGCCCAAGAAAGACAGTCACTGGAATGAGAGTGCCCGAGTCAGACAGTCACTGGAATGAGAGTTCCCAAGACCGACAGTCACTGGAATGAAAGTGCCCAAAACAGACAGTCACTGGAATGAGAGTGCTTGAGACAGACAGTCACAGGAATGAGAGTGTCCAAGACAGACAGTCACTGGAATGAGAGTGCCCGAGAAAGACAGTCACTAGAATGAGAGTGCCCGAGTCAGACAGTCACTGGAATGAGAGTGCCCAAGAAAGACAGTCACTAGAATGAGAGTGCCCGAGTCAGACAGTCACTGGAATGAGAGTGCCCAAGACCGACAGTCACTGGAATGAAAGTGCCCAAAACAGACGCTCACTGGAATGAGAGTGCTTGAGACAGACAGTCACTGGAATGAGAGTGTCCAAGACAGACAGTCACTGGAATGAGAGTGCCCGAGAAAGACAGTCACTAGAATGAGAGTGCCCGAGTCAGACAGTCACTGGAATGAGAGTTCCCAAGACCGACAGTCACTGGAATGAAAGTGCCCAAAACAGACGCTCACTGGAATGAGAGTGTCCAAGACAGACAGTCACTGGAATGAGAGTGCCCGAGACAGACATTGTCAGTGACAGAGACTATAGATACATATAAAATATTTTTTGTTAACGCATTCTATTTTGTTATAGCTGAGAGCACTTATTTACTATCCTGGGCAATGGTGGGAGCTACAGCTAGTAATCAAATAAAACATAAAAAAGTGAAAATCACCCAAACACAAAATATTTGGTATCACAACGTCTGTAACAACTCGCACAATGAAATTAAATTGTCACTGAACCCGTACAGTGAGCACCGTAAAAAACACAAAAAAAACTAAAATTATGAAATTTTCACATCTGAAAAAATCAAAAGGTAACATTTTCCCTGACATGATACCAAGAAATAATAAGCTCCAAAATAGCTCTGTAAACAAAAAAAAAACCTTATGCCCATTGTGACATGGAAATGCAAAAACAAGCAAATTTCTCACAAAATGAGTTCTATATTCTGCAAGTTAACCATAAAAAAACTATATAAATTGGGGTATCGCCATAATCGTGATGACACATACAATAAACACTTTGGGGCACATTTACTTACCCGGCCGACAGAGTTCCCGAAATACGCATTGTCTGACGATCATGCACTCCGGCGTAATTCACAAAGATCGTGAGCCCGATTTCTTGCATCTGTCGCCTCCCCGCTCAGGTCCACCGGAGTTAACTTTCTTGTTCCTGGTGTATGTAAGTACATGTCTTTTGAGACAATTTTAAAGTTAAATCCCGCGTTCAGTCCGAAGCCGTTGGATTGTTTGAGGCCCGCCCCCCACCCCCAATTTCTGTTGCATGAAAGTCGCTGTCCCAAAAATTTATAAAAGACGACAAAAGTGCGATCCACAGGACCCTTAGTAAATAAGCCCCATTATTTTTATGGTACGGTGAACGTTCGGGAAAATAAATGCTAGAAACCATTAACAAGAATTAATGAATTTTTTTAACTAGCACCAAGAAAGAGTTAATAAAATATGTCTTTTAGCTATTGAAACCCTTTGGAAATGATGTTCCTTAAAAGTCGATCACATCCACACAAAAAAATAATCCCCTATAAGTCCAAATAACAAAAAATAAACATTTTATAGCCCTTAAAATGTGACAAAGCAGATCTGCTCCTTCCATTCTATCTGAAGCCGCAGGGCTGGCTCCAGCACCCGGCAAGTGCCAAGGCCCAGAGAGCTGTCTGGGGCCTACACACGATGTGCACATCTTCACTTCCTGAGAGGACTGAGGAAGAGCTGTATCCTGCACTGTTCCTCCCCACTCTGACAAGGTACAGGACAGGCAGAGGCTACTGAGCTGCCTGTGGGATGCAGGACATTACAGAAAATTTTGAACTTTGAAAATAAAGAATTTTTAGAAATTGTTCCCAAATTTCATTTTTTTTCATAAATAAATACAAAAGATATCATCAAAATTTTTTGAAGTACAATGTGTGACGGTAAAACAATCTCAAAATCCCTTGGATATGTTAAAGCGTTATAAAGTTATAACCTCCTATACTGATAAATTTAAAAAATCACTGGACCAATAAATGGCTTGGACCAGAAGCGGTAAAAGTGAGACTGAGTTGCACAATAGCAATGTAATGAATGGATGTAATGTCAGAGTTTTGTAAAGCAGAATACATCTATAATGGCCCTGCCAATGCAGTCATGAAAAAATATTGTTCCTATTAGATTGGTATCTGTCCATAAAGCCTGATCCCCTCTGTGCACCATCTACTTTCAACAGTATAACTGGCAATGCAGCTGTATATTATCTACCTGGGAAGGAAGGGTTTACATAGTAACCGTTGCTGTGCTTTGGAATAAACAAACTGTAAGTTCTACATCTCTTGTCTACATGTGATCCCTGGCTGTGACATAAACATCATGTGCTTCCCCTTTTTTTCTTCTATTTTTCCCCCCTGTCTTTTCTCCTTTTTTTCCATTTTTTTATCTTTCCTTTTCCTTTCTTTTCTTTCCCCTTTTTTTTCTCCCCTTTTTTTTTCCTTTTTTCCCTTTCCTTTTTAAACAACTTCTTTATTAATACAGATAAAAATTATATAATCTCTTAAGCCATATGTACATATTTAAATAAAATACAATTCCAGATACATAAAATTACATATATAAATCAGATTAAAATACAATCTCAGAAAATCCTACACTTTTTGCCAAACCCGAAGTGTTAAACTCCAATTCTTTCCTTACATAAGTGTAGTTAACCAGAAGTGATTCTAGACTATGTCTCCTAAGTTACCATAAACAAATATCCTAGTGTCTAGTTTCCTAGCCTAGTTTCTACATATTTCTGGGCTTCAATAAACCAACCATTTATGCCCCCCCCCCCCCTCCCTCTCATGGTTTGCAGACTTTCCAATTTATTACACATACCTTTTAAAGATAATAGAAAAAAAAATAAAAAACAAATAAATAAACCCATTGGGGTAAGATACCCATTTGGGCTCCTGGAGGAAATCAAGCCCTACTCCCTTATCTACACCCCAAACCATCTCCCCGTACTCCCTCTTATCTATTGTTTTATAATGAGTGATCTCATACTTCTCCACTAATTTAACCAGTTCTTCCTAGTTCCTAAATATTGGCAGCTCCTTACTCCCCCATTGTCTGACCACTAACAGTCTACCCAGGAATAACATTTTATTGCATCTGTCTCTGTCAACCCTCGAGAGCCTCTCCAGATCAACTACCCCGAATAACGCATCCCTTCCTGAGATCCTCCCATCCCCCGTGCACCACCTTTCCACTTCTTCTATCATCTTCCTCCAAAAGGGACGAATCATGGGGCACTCCCATATTTTATGTAAATAGCCAGCGTTTGGGTTGGAGCATTTTTCCCAGTCAGCATTTTCCCTCAACTTCATTCTATACAGTTTTTCGGGCGTATAATGCAATCTTTGTACAATATTAAATTGGACTATTCTATGGCTACCACCTAGTGATGACCTTTTTATATTCCTATATATTTCTAACCACATTCTTTCCCCTATATTTCCTAACTCCTTTTCCCACCCTTTCCTTGCAGGATAGTGCTCAAACCCCCCTAACCTTCAACCACTCTTTTATTTTATTCCAGCATTTATTCAATAGTTTACTAATATCCATATTCCGATATCCATCTTGCATTAGTATGGCGCTCTCCAATAATTCTAATAGATTTCCATATTTCCCCTGACTCATATCCATCAACCTTTGAAATGCTGAACAATCCCTTCTTAGGACCAGAAAGCTTAATTGGGACGCAAAAAAATACCCCCTAAAATCTGGGATAGCTAAGCTCACTTGATTCACCGGATTATATCAGTGAGAAATCCTTATCCTGGCTCTCTTCCCTCCCCAAATCAAATCCCCCAGAATACCCTCTATTTTTTTAAAGGTCCCCTGTTGGATCCAGACCGGGGAGCAACTGAGGGGATATAATAATTGGGGCAGGACCACCATTCTAATCAGGCTCACTCTATCTGCCTTTGAAAATGGCAATTTTTTCCAACCATTTACTCTTTTCCTAATAATTTTAATTAGCGGGTTAATGTTTAGTTCTACGAAGCGTTTCGTCTCCTCTGAAACCAGAGCTCCTACCAGAGTATTTAAAATTTCCACCCGTTTTAAGGTACCTCAACTTACAATCCTGCAAATTGATTTCCTCCCCCAGTGGAAGTACTGTAGTTTTTTCCCAATTTATTGACAGTCCGGAAAACCTTCCAAACTCCTCCACTACTTCGATCACTCTAGGGATCCCTTCCTCTGAGTTCCGCAGTGTAAACAGAATATCGTCTGCATACAGGGATATCTTATCCCTCTCCCTGGCCGCTCCCGCATCCCTGAATATCCTTCATTTCTCTTATTTTAATAGCCAACGGCTCTATATACAATGCGAAGAGAAGCGTGGAGCGGGGACATCCCTTCCATGTACCTCTAGTCAGAGTGAAACAGGATGTATTACTTCCCCCCACCCTAACCTTGGCCTTCGGGTACTGATACATTACCCTTACACCCTCGATAAACCCCGGTCCAAAACCAAATTTTTTCAGTACAGCCCAGAGGAAGCACCACTCTACCCTGTCAAAAGCTTTCACAGCATCCAAAGACAGGATGGAGCGGCGCCCGCCCACTACCAGCTAAATATCCGAGAAGAGACGATGTATAATAATAAAATAATATATCTTCCCAATTTATCAATTTCGGTTTTGAAAATCTTATACTCAATCTTGTTATGAAACAAGACCGTAACCCCTCTGGAATATGAGGAATCAAACGAATGCAATATCTTTGAGGCCCATCTTTTTTACAACCAGTGTTTTGATTCTGGGGTAAGATGGGTTTCTAGCAAACACACTATGGATTGGAGGTGCCTTTTTATAAGGTCCTCTACCATACACCTTTTCGTACGGTCCCCCAGACCCCTAACATTTCAGTTTTGATCCATGGAGCCGTTTTTTAAGTTCCTTAAATTTTTCCCGTTTTTGCAGAGTCTCCCTAGAGTAATCCACAAAGACAGAAATCCTGTTACCATTGTAGGTAATCTCCTTTTTATCCCAAAAGTTTCTCAGAATAGTTTCCCTGTCTTTCGAATTGAGTAACTTTGCCAGGATCACTCTAGGGAGTTATCCCACTGGAGGGGGTTTCCCTGGAACCCTGTGGGCCCGTTCTATTGCAAAAGATTTAGAGAGACCCTCTACTTTTAACTCATCCACCTGCCATTTTTCCAAGAAAGACTCTAAATCCTTTCCTCCTGTGTCTTATGGGAATCCCACAAATCAGACATTGCCTCTTCTAGACCTGTCCTCCAAGTCTGTTAGCTTTTCTTTGAGATATTTATCCTCCTTCTCTAACTTCTCTGTCCTTTCACCCATAGCTCTTTGCTCCTTTTCTAGAGCTTTCACCTGGTCCCTTGTTTCTGATAGTGATTCTCATATTTTGCCTAAGTCTCCTCTAATGAGGGAAATATCAGTTTTCAGATCACTGGTTTCTTTTTTTAATTCCTCTAATGAGGAGTTGAGCTTCTGAACATTGCCTAGAATTTCCCTCAGAATAGGATTGGGCTCTCCATCCTCTTCTTCCCCCCGTAGTGCCTCATACCTGGAACCGCTGCCTGCCCCCCCCCACCCCTCTTCTTGGGGGTCAGGCTGAGTCTGAGAGAATTTTCCTAGATGTCTGGTTTTGATGCTAGGCTAAGTTTGTCTAGCTTCCCAGCCTGCTCTGCTTTCCCTTCTGATTTATCTTTCTCCTTAGGGGAGGATAAGCCCCCTGATTTCCTTCCTTGGGTTTTGGGAGGGATATTTACGCACGACGCAATCCCTATTTTACCCAGGGGGGGGGGGGTATACTTAGAGAAAGAAAATCAGAACACAAAAAAACTGAGAGGCAGTACAGTAATCACAAATGGAAAAAAAAACTGTATTCAATATATAAGACCACCCCTCAAACACACAATGATAGCGTATTGCTTTATGGACCTAAACCAGTTCGCTTAGCACAGTGTTCGATAACCGCTGATGTTGGTAACAGATATTCCAAAACGGTTAGACACCGAACAGTAGACAACAGTCCTCGAGACCCTCCACCGGCTGCAAACTTAGCCAAGCAATATCTTAAGCAAGCTGGAAGAAAAAAAAATTGTGTAGGCAGCCGGTAGTGGGATTAGTACAGCCCGAAGAGCTTAGTAGGTAGTTTAGTTCCATAAAGCAGCCATCGAAACAGGGGGTCTTCTAGAGGGGGACCACCAATTCTTGGAAAAATGGTAATTAGTCCTGAAAGCCGCCAATAGAGTTAGTAATAAGAGTTAGTAATAAATGATCCAGAGCACTGTGGGGATTTGGCCCAGTAGAGACCGTGGTAGCGGGGTGCTGGGATGCAGTTCAAGACAGGGACACCAGGGTACAGTCCAAACAGGTCTCGCCTGCGTTTATTGCAGCAAAATAAAACCAGCCTTTACATTCAGGTATTTGAATAAACAAAAGAAAACCTACCCGTCAGGGTGCTAACTATACAAATAGTCCACTAGCTCACACTAAACAAAGATCACGTGGGTGCTCCAGACACACAGGTCAGAGCTGTGTCCTCTCAGCCTCCTTCCACAGAGAGACAACCCACTCAACTCTGCTGAGTCATTTTATCCAGGCTAATTAGGCTGTTCCCATCACCTGTGTCCAAGGTGCTGGACAAACCCACCTCAGCACTAAGGCCTTGCATAGAAGCAAAACCTAGGGGAAACATACCGCCCATCCACAGTTAACCCCTTCAGTGTCTCACATACCCTCCCCCTCTGTTTGACCCTGTGGGGACGAACACTTTTGGTCATCAGACAGTGGGTACGGGATAGGGCATCGGCATTCCCATGCAATTTTCCTGCTCGATGTTCCACCGTGAATTTAAAATTCTGGAGCATTAGGAACCACCTTGTGACCCTGGCGTTCCTCTCCTTGGCCTGACTCATCCAGGTTAGGGGAGAGTGATCGGTCACCAGTGTAAACTGCCGCCCTACCAAATAATACCTCAGGGATTCCAGAGCCCATTTGATTGCCAAGCACTCCCTCTCAACTATACTATAGTTCTTTTCAGGAGGTGTGAGCTTGCGGCTCAGGAATGTTACAGGATGTTCCTCACCCTCCACTACTTGGGACAGGACAGCCCCCAAGCCCACGTCAGAAGCGTCAGTCTGCACAATAAAGGTCTTGGTGAAGTTAGGGGTGATCAGTATCGGTCCCTCACACAAAACCGTCTTAAGTCGCTGAAACGCCCCCTCAGCCTCTTCACTCCACTTTACCATCACCGCCCTGCTACCCTTAGTCAGGTCAGTCAGAGGTGCCGCTATTGTCGCAAAATCGGGGATAAATCGGCGATAATAGCCCACTATGCCCAGAAAAGCCCTCACTTGCTTCTTGCTCAAAGGTCGTGGCCACTGCTGGATCGCCTCTACTTTATTTACTTGGGGTTTGATGACCCCTCGCCCAATACGGTACCCCAGGTAACGGGCCTCTTCCAGACCCAGTGCACACTTTTGGGGGTTCGCTGTCAGCCCTGCTGCCCTCAGGGAGTCTACCACTGCTTGTACTTTGGCTAGATGACTCTCCCAGTCGTTACTATAGACTATAATGTCATCTAAGTAGGCCAAGGCATAACTCCGGTGAGGTTTTAGCACGAGATCCATTAACCTCTGGAATGTGGCGGGAGCCCCATGTAGCCCAAAGGGGAGTACCACGTACTGAAAAAGCCCATCAGGGGTAACAAAAGCGGTCTTCTCTTTAGCCCTGTCAGTCAGGGGTACCTGCCAATACCCTTTCGTCAGGTCAAGGGTGGAGAAGAACCTAGCCTGTCCAAGTCGTTCTATCAACTCGTCAACCCTGGGCATGGGATAGGAATCAAATTTGGACACCTCGTTCAACTTCCTAAAATCATTGCAGAACCGTAGGGAACCATCAGGTTTGGGAATCAACACAATAGGACTCGACCAGTCACTTTTAGACTCCTCGATAACCCCCAGGTCTAACATCTGCCTGACTTCTTCGGATATGGCAAGCCGGCGCGCTTCAGGGACCCGGTAAGGTTTTTGGTGTACCCGGATGTGGGGTTCGGTTATGATGTCATGCTTGATGACTGAAGTACGTCCCGGTAACTTAGAGAACACCTCCATATTTCGGAGCACAAACTCCTTCGCTTCCTGAATCTGGGCCCTGGAGAGGGACTCCGAGATCCGTACTTCAGGCACCTTGGCATCGGGTACACCTACCTCCGGTGTCCCCTTCTTGGAGACAGACGCCTTCTCTACTCCCATGGCCATCAGGGACTCTCTTTCCCTCCATGGCTTTAGGAGGTTCACGTGGTATATCTGTTCGGGTTTCCTCCTCCCCGGCTGAGATACCCTGTAGGTTACCTTCCCCACTCTCTCCATGACCTCATATGGCCCTTGCCATTTGGCCAAGAACTTGCTCTCCACGGTGGGCACCAGAACTAGCACTCTGTCGCCTGGGTTAAAGGTCCTGAGTCTGGCTGACCTATTGTAGACCCTAGACTGGGCCTCTTGTGCCCTTGTCATGTGTTCCTTTACAAGGGGCATTACCGCCGCTATGCGGTCCTGCATAAGGGAGACGTGTTCTATCACACTACGGTGGGGGGTCCTCTCCTGCTCCCAGGTCTCCTTGGCTACATCCAAAAGCCCACGTGGGGAACGGCCATATAACAGCTCAAAGGGTGAGAAACCCGTGGAGGACTGGGGAACTTCACGTATGGCAAACATCAAATAGGGCAACAAACAATCCCAGTCCTTCCCATCTTTGCTGACCACCCTCTTAAGCATCCCCTTCAAGGTCTTATTAAACCTCTCGACCAGGCCATCTGTCTGAGGATGATACACAGAGGTGCGGAGCTGTTTTACCTGTAGTAACTTGCACATCTCCTTCATTACCCTAGACATGAATGGGGTACCCTGGTCAGTCAAGATTTCCTTGGGGAGGCCTGTGCGTGAGAACACCTGGAACAGCTCCCTAGCAATATTTTTGGAGGAGGTGTTCCTTAATGGAATCGCCTCGGGATACCGCGTAGCGTAGTCCAGGATAACTAGGATGTATTGGTGCCCCCTGGAGGATTTGACTATGGGGCCAACCAGATCCATTGCAATCCGTTCAAAGGGCACTTCTATGATCGGTAGCGGGACCAAAGGACTCCTGAAGTGGGAGACCGGGGCAGTAAGTTGACACTCAGGGCAGGAGCTACAATACCGGTTTACCTCCTCCCATACCCCGGGCCAGAAAAATCGCTGCAGGATCCTCTCTCGGGTCTTCTCAGCACCTAAGTGCCCTCCCAGCACATGTTTGTGTGCCAACTCTAGCACCAGCCTACGGTGAGATTGGGGCACTACAAGTTGCTCAACCTCCTCACCCCGTATCTGGTCGACCCTGTACAACAGTTCCCCAATCACCATTCGGGGGTATATTTTATCAGCCCCTGGTATTTGGAGTACCCCATTTATCACCTTAACATTCTCCCGTGCTTTAACCAAGGTAGGGTCCTGTAGCTGTGCAGCCCCAAAATTTTCACGGGAAATCTCAAGGTCCAGCATGTCGGCCACCTCCTCGTGGCCCTCGACCTCACCAGCTAGGACCTCTAGGGGAGAGAATTCATCACATGGGGTCACCCCTACTGCTGGTGTGGGTACATCGGCCTCAAAGGGTTCAGGGGCCAAGGCCGGACATACCTGATGTCCATTATCTGCAACAGCATCTGAGGTGGGTCTTCGTCTCCAGAGGTCCCAAAACACCGGTAAGTCTCTGCCGATAATAGCCTCATGAAACAGGGTCCCCACCACCCCCACTTCATGGGTAACAGTACCACAAGGGGTATGTAGGTTGATGACAGCAGTGGGATATTCGCGAGTGTCCCCATGTATACACAACACTCCCACTCTCCGCCCACTGTATAGTCCAGGATCAACCAAAGTTCCCCGCACCAGGGTGACCAGACTCCCTGAGTCTAGCAAGGCTTCCACTGTGTGACCACCGATTGTGACCATGCACACTTGGGGTTCTGCATCCGTGACTGACTCAGCCGCCAGAACTGGCCGGGCAAACAGTGACACTCGCCGGGTCTGGTTGCAGTCCATTGGCTCCACTGACAGAGGACAGTTGGCAGCAATATGGCCCATTTCATGGCACCGCCAGCACTGGATACGGCCATGACCTCTGTCACGAGCCTCACTGGGTTTCTGGGTATCCACGCCCCCCAATGAACCCCCTCCCAACCTGACATGTCTCCCCTTTTCCGCAGTAGCAGTCTTACCAGCTGGTTTGGTGACCCTGTCACTGGCACTGCTTCGTGTCGGAGAGGTAAGTAGAAGGTCCTCCGTAGCCCGATACCTCTCTACTAGGGACACAAGCTCCTCAGCTTTTGTGGGACCGGCCTGTCCAACCCACCGCTGGAGCCGAGAGGGCAGAGAACGGGTGAACTTGTCGAGGACCACTCTCTCTACCATCTGTGCTGGGGTGCAGTCCTCTGGTTGTAGCCACTTCCGGACAAGATGGATCAGGTCATGCATTTGGGAGCGTGGGGGTAATTTTTCTGAGTAAGCCCACTGGTGGACCCGGCTGGAGCGAATTTGAACGGTGACCCCAAGACGAGTAAGAATCTCCGCCTTTAGCTGGGGGTACTTACGGGCCTCCGTTTCACTCAGGTCGTAGTAAGCCTTCTGCGACTCGCCGGTCAGGAACGGTGCCAGGACATCTGCCCACTGCTCAGCCGGTAACTCCTCTCGTTCAGCTACTCGCTCGAACACAGTGAGATACGCCTCCACGTCGTCGGTCGTCGCCATTTTTTGTAAAGCCTTTTGTACTGCAGCCCGTGCGGAATGCTGGACAACCGGGTACCCTTGTAGACCAGTACGGGACCCCTCAGTAGTCGTCGCTTGCGGTGCTGCCATCATGCCAGAAAACTTCTCCATCATCAGCTGGAACATGGCTCGGGACTCTTCCTGCTGTTGCTGGAGCATGGCTTGCTGCTGGCGGGACCTCTCCTCCTGCTGTTGGAACATGGCTTGCTGCTGACGGGACCTCTCCTCCTGCTGCTGGCGGGACCTCTCCTCCTGCTGCTGGAACATGGCTTGCTGCTGGCGGGACCTCTCCTCCTGCTGCTGGAGCATGGCTTGCTGCAGCTGCCGATTAGCCTGGGACTCTTCCTGCTGCTGCTGCCGATTAGCTCTGGCCTCCTCTTGCAGGTATTTAATAAAGTCCTCCATCTTGGCTGTATCCTGCAATTTGCCTGCTGCTTTCACCCAGGCCATGCAACGTTGCAGGATGTAGCGAGCCTTTCAGGTGTATGTCTTTTGAACTGCCCGCAATCCGAAGCACCATATGTGGGGATTTGGCCCAGTAGAGACCGTGGTAGCGGGGTGCTGGGATGCAGTTCAAGACAGGGACACCAGGGTACAGTCCAAACAGGTCTCGCCTGCGTTTATTGCAGCAAAATAAAACCAGCCTTTACATTCAGGTATTTGAATAAACAAAAGAAAACCTACCCGTCAGGGTGCTAACTATACAAATAGTCCACTAGCTCACACTAAACAAAGATCACGTGGGTGCTCCAGACACACAGGTCAGAGCTGTGTCCTCTCAGCCTCCTTCCACAGAGAGACAACCCACTCAACTCTGCTGAGTCATTTTATCCAGGCTAATTAGGCTGTTCCCATCACCTGTGTCCAAGGTGCTGGACAAACCCACCTCAGCACTAAGGCCTTGCATAGAAGCAAAACCTAGGGGAAACATACCGCCCATCCACAGTTAACCCCTTCAGTGTCTCACAGCACTTAGTCATTGATCAGTGGACCCGACAGCGGGGCAGCCCCCATCTGCAGTTGTGCTAAACCAGACCACTTAACACCGTATTAGGCAGTCGCTGATATTAGTACCGGGTATTCAAAAACAGTTGCCCACTGATTAGTAGGCAACAGTCCTCGGATTTGTAGACCCTACTACAGACTTTAACCAGGCACTGTTTTAAGCAAGCTGGAAAAAAAATTACGTATACAGCCGATGGGGATTAGTACAGCCTGAAGAGCTTAATATAGGCCAGCTCCCTCTTCTAGATCGTGCCGCGGCAGCCACTGAATGCCGAGGCTCTCCCGCCGTGCCTCCTCCTCCGTAAAGCAGGGCTAAAAGAATTTGTCAATCTGGGGGTCCGGGGATCGTTACTGACAGGACAGCTGTTTACCGAGCCATCGGTGGCTTCTCGTCTCGTGGAGGAGAACGCCGGGGAGCAAAGCCTGGAGGGGAGGGACCGGGAGCAATGCGCCTACGCCATCCCGCTAGGCACTGCCACGCTGCCTCCAAGCTTATCTCACCATGGGCTTCCCCTTTACCATCTACCTGGTGATCCCTTAAAAAATGCATACATCAGGAGTTAATGCTGTTTCCCCCTCTTCCTGCAATCCGCTTGCTGGACCTGCGTGAATGGGGCCTGTTCCACTTGGACCAAGGGACCATGACCAATCCTGCGCTAGGCTGCGCTAAAACAGGTACCAGGGAAATCCAGCTGCCTCCAAGCCATGAGGTCAGACTCCAGTGGGAGGAAATTGCACATCCTAACAAGAGTGCTATAATTGCTCAAGGAATGTGGTTATAAAGAGTACTGGGCCACAATTTTAAAAAGAAAACTATAATAATTTATTGATATTTGTGGCAAAAACCTTGACCTTAGCAAAAATAAGTTATCCAGTAACCCTTTTAACAAAACAAAAGGTTCAAGACTTTTTTAGGTCATGGCTACACTGCTCTTGCTGGAATGCTATTTAATTTCAGCTATGGATTGATAGCTGTAGCCCATACAACTATATATATAACTCAATGCATTCACTCAGCTTTAGCTCAATATTTGCATTTAATTAGTACCTTTACAAAAAGTTACTTTGATAACACGACCTTATAAGCCTTTCTTTATAACACAACCTCTATCAGTTCTGATTTATACAATTTTAGTTGCCCCGAGATCCGACCCAAAATTTTCTGACTATGGTTGGACAGGGCAGATTCCTTTTATGAATAGCTTCTCCTGTCTGCAAGACGTAGTGTGCTGTCTGCATCCATCCCCCCCCCCTCCATTACAAGATAAGCGCACGCACAGACTTCCTCAACAAACTAAAGATAAGATCTTTATAGTAGGGGAAGGGGGTATAGCAGTGCTGATTGTGTGTGTTATAGCTGAGATGTAGCAGAGCTAGTCTGTGTCATTGTGTTTTATATCCATCTCCTGGATCTCATCATCTCTCATATCTGATCAGTCTCATTTCTCTTTTTCTATCTGTCATCCTACTCTCCATGTGTTCATCTATCTCCGTGCTCAACATCCCCCTTCCCTGTTTACTGGAGATGTCAGAGCAGAGCTTCCTCCAATGCAGTAAATAGTTCGATGAGATGGGAGCAGATGGGTCAGGAACTGATCTGCAGATTCACTGAGGGGACATTGCTACCTTCTCTCCATCACCGGAGCCAAGAGTGAGATGGCACAGAGGAGGAGCAGTGCAGGACAGAGCTCTGGGTCTGTCAGTGCCTACATCTCACAGGCAATTTGGGGTGAGGGCCATGGGACTTCAGGGAATGATTTGAGGAGTGCTCTTGTTCAGATTGGACTATTGCTCCAGAGCAGTGATATTCTTATGTTATTCAAGACAACATTCTAAAAGCTAATTCTATAGATGGCCATGAATGTCTGTTGTTTAGAGGTCTTAAGAGCTGGGTGCCAACTCTATCTACTAACATATTTTTGTTGGCTGTGATAGTGTGGAAGGAGAATTTGCTGCAATGTGGAATATATTTTGTTGATGTACAGAAATAGTCCACATATTTAATAAGAAACAACACTACAAATAGTGGGTAAACTTGTATGGTTCACTACCTGTAGCTATGTGAAGTAGCACTCATAATACTAATCAGCAACTTTCATCATTAATGATAATATGGTGTCATCACAATTTTCACATGTCTATCATATAACACTGTGGCTTGTCTCAACCCTGTTACAAACTGATGTGATAAATTGCTCTTAAGTGAGCATGTGATATCATTGTGGCTGATATTCAGCTTTCTCAAATATTTGCATGTGATTTAATAAGCAAAAGCAAGCTTAGACATCTAGATGCATAAATAGTATGAAAAAATAGAAATATATCTATTAAGTTCTAATAAGGATGGAAAAGGAAAGGGGCAGGACTGAGGGGAAGAGGAGCTTCATTCCAGACAATTACAAAAGCATCAATAATTTTTTTTCTGTAAGAAGGGATCTAAATCTTCTTCTGCTCCTTCTGAGGCCTTCTCCTAAGCCAGGATATTCCATTGAATTTAAATTCTTACAGAAAGAAGCTTTATTGCCTCTGGAGATAAAACTCTTTTCCTATTTGAAAAGATATATCAAATATGATCTGGGACATTCTCAAGATATGATGTTGAACCAGTGATTTATTCTGACTGCCTTATTAAAGAGGTATTCCCTTAAAGACCAAATTTGCAAATATACTCAGAAAGCCAAAATAGCACATTCTATAATTCAATGTTATTAATAAAAAAGGATCAGCATTTCATAGATATAATTCTAACCTGTCTCCATCAGTCCTTCTATTTAGCATTTTGGTTGTCCGTAGATCTGACCATGGTCGGGCAGGTCTGGTGTGGGGGAGGGGTGCTTCTGTTAGACTGCTGTACCTGTTTCTCTGAATGTGCTTCCTGCAGAGCAGGTTCTGTACCTCTTCAAGCCTCCCTCCAAACTCTATTCCTGTGACCATGTCTATCTTTGATAATATTTCTTTTCCCTGACCCTGTTCTGTGCCCACCAGAATACCTCAGGGTCTGACTACTTATGATTTATATAGGCAGAAAGAGTTCTGGCACTCCGAGGTAGCAATGTAGTAGTTTTATTGTAAATCCTTCATTTAATTCAAAAAAGTAGCAACCATTAATCTCTGGATGCATTTCACTCTCCAGAGCCTTTCTCAGCTCCTTACATAATACCTCAGAGTGTAGGGAGCGCCTAGATTTGAGTGCCTTCCATTCTTGGGATACTTATGATTTATGTTAGACAATTCTGGAATCTTTTAACACTGTAATGTATTCCCCCCAAGTGGCCAAAAAAATAGCCTTTGACATGTTAAATGACTAACTCCTAAAGTAGAAGGGTTAATTTGGTGTATGTTGGGTGAGGGTTCAGATGAACCGGGATTTCAAATGTTAAAGAACATCTACCACCAGGTTGAAAGATTGTAAACCAAGCAGACTTACATGCTGGTGTGTTCCCTTTGTCAGGGTCTGCGCTTCTTTTAGCTTCTTGGGACCTTGTTTTTACAAAAAAAGGCTTTAAAAACTATGCAAATGCGCCTTAGAGACTCTGGGCTCCATAGATGTCAGTGGAGCCTGGAGCCTCCCAGGCTCATTTGCACAATTTTTAAAACCCTTATTTCTTAAAAACCAGGACATACGACTCTCAAAGAAGAGCAGATCCTGGCAAAATAGACACACACCAGCATGCACATATACCTGGTTTACAATCCTTCATCCTGGTGGTAGATTTCCTTTAAGGCCAGTAAGTTTTGGTGTAGTTGTGTTTTATATGTTGTGTGCTTTGTAAGGGTTATGGTAAAGAAAGTGTTAATATTCTGCATGTGTGATAAAGCAGAAGTTAACATGCTAAACATCATTAGTATATATTCATTTATATTGCAACACGAGGGCCATAATGCAGCTCTTGATCAAACTCACTTGCAAAGTATCCTTTGGTATCAAAAATTTACACGTAAATCTTACTAGTGCCTTTTGCTATTTGATATGTAAATTATAATTGCGATATGTGACTGCTCAGCTAGTGTCCACACACAGAGCTGAGGATATGTTGCAATGAGAGGAGAAAAAGAAGCAGAAAGAGTGAAATTGCTAGGTAAGTAGCTAAAAGTTATCTTTAGCATGTAAAGATCACTAGGCGATTAAGAGGATTGTGGGGATTTAGGACTTTCTTTCATGGGCAAACATCTTTCCTCTAATTATTATAAGCCTTATGTTTTTTTATTGTTTACCTTAATCCAGATCAACACTGTAGGATTCTAGTTATAGAGCTGTGCCTTTATGCAACCTAAACTATTATGATACAATGTAAATGTTCATATAAAATTTATTAGCATATTTCCAACACTTGCCTTTGTATTCTAATCTACACATTTCTTTCATTACCTTAGTTGTCCTACTTTGCACTTATTATAGATCAACAATGTTTTCGTACAATGGGGGTCATTTACTAAGTGCACGATTCGCGTTTTCCCGACGTGTTACCTGAATATTTCCGATTTGCGCCGATTTTCCATGTATTGCCCCGGGATTTTGGCGCACGCGATCGGATTGTGGCGCATCGGCGCTGGCATGCACGCGACGGAAATCGGGGGGCGTGGCCGAGCGAAAACCCCACGGTTTCGGAAAAACCGGCGCATTTAAAACAAAAAAAGTGTCGCTTGGGACGCACTTACCTTCACTGGGTCCGGCTCGGTGAATTCCAGTGCGTTCAGCACAGCAGCGCCACCTGGTGGATGGCGGAGGAACTACCTTAGTGAATCCCGGCCGGACCCGAATCCACCGCAGAGAACGCGCCGCTGGATCGCGAACGGACCGGGTAAGTAAATGTGCCCCAATGTTTTTAAAAACTTTGGAAAAAGCTAATAGTGTATAGTCAAGGTCAATAACACCTATATATTAACTGTTAATCCAAAACATAAAAAGGCAATGCACACAAACCTTTCATTATGAGCGGATATGTCTGCTATTGCAGTTCAGCCCATTCAAATGCATACATGTAACATCTTTGCCGGTGTCATCCTCTGTCCATAAAGCATGACTGGGGATCACACCGATCTTTCTTCTGTGAACTCTTCTTCCGCCCCCAATCTCATTGCTACCTTCTTTGATGTCAGAGAGTTGAGCCAATCACTTTCTGGACCAATGATTTGGCGTCTAATTAAAATCTTTGAAAACTGCTACTCTTTGCCCTCAATATTCAGTACTGAGCTAACTAGTGTTCATTCTGTCTTTTCTGGTAAATTTGACCCTTTAGTTAATTCTGTATCGGTTTTCCCAGTGATTTTGGATTGAACTTTCCCTTTGGTTATTGCCCATTTTTGTTTCTTATCCTTCTCTGTTTGTATAATCTTGCCTTTGTACAAAAAGAATGTTGACCAGTTGTCTCCTAACACTTGGAGTAGGTAAGGAATTTAGGCAGACACAGCTGGAAAAAGGGGTTTAATCGCAGGCCCAATTGTCTTTGTCTGTTTTACTGGTCCCCTCCCTGACCCTGCATAGCAATAATGTTAAGCAGTACTTTGGGTGCAGGACCAGGCAACACTTCACTGGAGACAAAAACGTGTGAAGGTACATGTTATCAGTATTTGGTCAGTAACAGGAAAGCATAATCAATTAATATATAATAACTTCCCAATTAGGTTTAGGCTTGGTAACACACACATGGAACAATATATTAGAATTTTCTTAAACTGACCTTCCTTGTCAAAATTGTGGTTGTTCATTTCATTACAAATTGAGGCTAGTTTCAGATCAGTCACAAATCAGTCACTTAATAAAATGTTTCACAACCAAAACTGTCAATATTGCAAAGTATGAAGATGAATTCCCAACTACTAGTGCTGTGCAACTGACACAAAAAATCTTGGTACCAAACCATAGAAAAATATCCCCTTTGTCTAAAACTTGCATTGATCAGTTGTTGAAGTTTCATGCTCCCATCCTAGCTTTATCATTGACAGAATTTGAGCAGTTAAAATAGAAATGGATGGTAGATTTCTTCATATACTTTTGTCTGCTACAATGTCAGCTTCCAGTCTACACAGAATAAATTCAAGGCAATTACAGCAGTGACAGTGCAGCTCTCTTGCTTTTCAAACTCACTTTCATATTTCATATTTGTTAGAGCATTACAGTGTAACCACGTACTATAATGTGTTGTCAAACAGTGCTTTAAAATGTACAGTATTAGGAAGGAACTAGAGCTACATGAAAGCATGTGTCTGCCGATTACTTACTGTACAGTCTTTCTTTCCAGGGAATTTACTAATGTATAGTGTCTGCACAGCACTTAATAGACGCTGCCCTGTCCTTCTTATTAAGAGTACAAAAAGTAGAGAACAAATATCATTTTCACCAGCGAGCACATTTAATAATATATTATTTATTCTCCACATGGGTTAGGAATCCCTGGTCATGTGGAAATATATTGGAAAATTATGGAAGGGTCAGAAAATCTATTTTGGTAGAAATAAGAGATATTAGGGATTCTCTTTATATATGAAACTTTTTTCTATCTTTTTCACCTATAATCACTTTTCATCTATCACTATCGCTTTATTAATCTATCCATTTACTTAACTATCGCTACTAGAAATCCTCTTTGTGTTATATAAAAGCCATCATATCACTAATGATGCTGTCTGAATATATCGGTTGGCAATGCTATTAGAATTCTCGATTCTACATAGAACAACCTTATTAATTGTTCAATTTATAGACAGATTATAAGGATGGACATAAAGAACTTCTCATCTAAGTAAGAACAAGAGTGAGATAATTCTTAACCCCAAAGACATCTCACATCATTTTGCAAACTCTCATCATAAATTATACATGAAAAATAATATCATCCCTCAACCTACCCTATTTGCAATTAACAATTTCTTAAAATATTAAGCTGTACCTGAAATAGGTGAATCTGATTTGCTCAAATTAAATAAAAATATGTCCGTAAAAAAGGAGAATTTTTTTAACCTATTTATATTGTGAAATTTATAATTAGAGATGAGCGAGCACTAAAATGCTCGGGTACTCGTTATTCGAGACAAACTTTTCCCGATGCTCGAGTGCTCGTCTCGAATAACGAGCCCCATTGAAGTCAATGGGAGACTCAAGCATTTTTCAAGGGGACCAAGGCTCTGCACAGGGAAGCTTGGCCAAACACCTGGGAACCTCAGAAAAGGATGGAAACACCACGGAAATGGACAGGAAACAGCAGGGGCAGCATGCATGGATGCCTCTGAGGCTGCTTAATCGCACCATTATGCCAAAACTATGGGCAACAGCATGGCCATGACAGAGTGACAGAATGAAGCTAGATAGCATCTAAAACATCCAATAATTGACCCTGACACTATAGGGGACGGCATACAGAGGCAGCGGCAGCAGCGGCAGGCTAGAGAGTGGCATGGCGACATACTCTAAATGGACTCAGGCTTCAAACCAATGGGTGGCAGAGAGGAACCAAAGGAGGTGAGCAAGAAGCGCTCAAATAATATCGGTACATGATAAAAGTTTGCCAGTATATTTTGTGGATTACACAGCAGGGTGGCGACAAAGTTAACATGGAAGCCATGAAAACAACCCAAAATTCTGCCTGACACAGCTCGTTTGATAAGGGGACCATGTATGGAGGCAGTGAACTAGTAGTAGATTAAAGGTGCTGCAGTTAAAACTATGTTAGTTGGATCTTGGCATGGAGCTGGCGCTCCGCTGCCAGGCGAGCTTTCGCCAATCCAAGCCCCTGTCTCTAGGCTACTCCCCAAACAGCACTTCTAAGAACCTTTTGTATAAGATCAAGTGTAGTAGCGTTCTTATAAGTTTGGGATATGGCGGGTGAGGGGAATGTAAACAGATGCGCAAGAAGCGCATGATGCGCATGGAGCTGGCGCTCCGCTGCCAGGCGAGCTTTCGCCAATCCAAGCCCCTGTCTCTAGGCTACTCCCCAAACAGCACTTCTAAGAACCTTTTGTATAAGATCAAGTGTAGAAGCGTTCTTATAAGTTTAGGATATGCCGGGTGAGGGGAATGTAAACAGATGCGCAAGAAACGCTGAAATAATATTGGTAAATGATAAAAGTTTGCCAGTATATTTTGTGGATAACACAGCAGGGTGGCGACAAAGTTAACAACTTTGATGTGGAATCCATGAAAACAACCCAAATTTCTGCTTGACACACCTCGTTTGATAAGGGGACGATGTATGGAGGCAGCTATATGGACGACTTTTGGAGGTAGCAATGGAGACAACGTGTGGAGGCTGCTATGGAGAAAATTTAATTTGGATAGTGCCTGTATGTGGCAGTCCAAAAAAGTTTTCAAACCAGAGGAGCAGGTAGGTGGCCCTCCAGAAAAATGAAATAGATTGAGTGCCTGTATGTGGCAGTCCAAAAAAGTTTTCAAACCAGAGGAGCGGGTAGGTGGCCCTCCAGAAAAAAGAAATAGATTGAGTGCCTGTATGTGGCAGTCCAAAAAACTTTTCAAACCAGAGGAGCAGGTAGGTGGCCCTCCAGTAAAATGGAATAGATTGAGTGCCTGTATGTGGCAGTCCAAAAAAGTTTTCAAACCAGAGGAGCGGGTAGGTGGCCCTCCAGAAAAATTGAATAGATTGAGTGCCTGTATGTGGCAGTCCAAAAAACTTTTCAAACCAGAGGAGCAGGTAGGTGGCCCTCCAGTAAAATGGAATAGATTGAGTGCCTGTATGTGGCAGTCCAAAAAAGTTTTCAAACCAGAGGAGCGGGTAGGTGGCCCTCCAGAAAAATTGAATAGATTGAGTGCCTGTATGTGGCACTCCCAAAAATTGTTTAAAACAGAGGACCGGGTAGGTGGCCCTCCAGAAAAATTGAATAGATTGAGTGCCTGTATGTGGCACTCCCAAAAATTTTTTAAAACAGAGGACCGGGTAGGTGGCCCTCCAGAAAAATTAAATGCATAAAGTACTATAGCTAGAGCCAGTGGGCCCTGTCAAAAAATAGCCAGTTTCCTCTGCTTTACTGTACAAAGAGGAGGAGAAAGAGGAAAATGAGGAGGAGGAGGAGTGGATAAATTATTCAGGTTGAGCTTCCTTCACCTGGTGGAGATTGGAAATTATGAGAAATCCAGGCTTTATTCATCTTAATAAGCGTCAGTCTGTCAGCGCTGTCAGTCGACAGGCGTGTACGCTTATCGGTGATGATGCCACCAGCTGCACTGAAAACCCGCTCGGACAAGACGCTAGCGGCAGGGCAGGCAAGAACCTCCAAGGCGTACAGCGCCAGTTCGTGCCACATGTCCAGCTTTGAAACCCAGTAGTTGTAGGGAGCTGTGTGATCATTTAGGACGATGGTATGGTCAGCTACGTACTCCCTCACCATCTTTCTGTAAAGATCAGCCCTACTCTGCCGAGACTGGGGACAGGTGACAGTGTCTTGCTGGGGTGACATAAAGCTGGCAAAAGCCTTGTAAAGCGTACCCTTGCCAGTGCTGGACAAGCTGCCTGCTCGCCTACTCTCCCTCGCTACTTGTCCCGCAGAACTACGCACTCTGCCGCTAGCGCTGTCAGAAGGGAAATACTGTTTCAGCTTGTGAACCAGGGCCTGCTGGTATTCATGCATTCTCACACTCCTTTCCTCTCCAGGGATGAGAGTGGAAAGATTTTGCTTGTACCGTGGGTCCAGGAGAGTGAACACCCAGTAATCGGTGCTGGAATAAATTCTTTGAACGCGAGGGTCACGGGATAGGCAGCCTAGCATGAAATCTGCCATATGCGCCAGAGTACCAACGCGTAAGAATTCACTCCCCTCACTGGCCTGACTGTCCATTTCCTCCTCCTCCAACTCCTCCAACTCCTCTTCTTCTGCCCATACACGCTGAACAGTGAAGGACTCAACAATGGTCCCCTCTTGTGTCTCGCCAACATTCTCCTCCTCTTCCTCCTCATCCTCCTCCACCTCCACCTCCTCCGATATGCGCTGAGAAACAGACCTAAGGGTGCTTTGGCTATCAACGAGGGAATCTTCTTCCCCCGTCTCTTGTGACGAGCGCAAAGCTTCCGACTTCATGCTGATCAGAGAGTTTTTCAACAGGCCAAGCAGCGGGATGGTGAGGCTGATGATGGCGGCATCGCCACTGACCATCTGTGTTGACTCCTCAAAGTTACTCAGCACCTGACAGATATCAGACATCCACGTCCACTCCTCATTGTAGACTTGAGGAAGCTGACTGACCTGACTACCAGTTCTGGTGGAAGTTGACATCTGGCAGTCTACAATTGCTCGGCGCTGCTGGTAAACTCTGGATAACATGGTCAGTGTTGAATTCCACCTCGTGGGCACGTCGCACAACAGTCGGTGAGCGGGCAGTTGGAGGCGGCGCTGCGCTGCCCTGAGAGTGGCAGCATCTGTGCTGGACTTCCTGAAATGCGCACAGATGCGGCGCACCTTCGTGAGCAAATCAGACAGATTGGGGTATGTCTTGAGGAAACGCTGAACTATGAGATTTAATACATGGGCCAGGCATGGCACATGTGTCAGTCTGCCGAGTTGCAGAGCCGCCACCAGGTTACGGCCGTTGTCACACACAACCATGCCTGGCTTCAGGTTCAGCGGTGCCAGCCACAGATCAGTCTGCGCCGTGATGCCCTGTAATAGCTCTTGGGCGGTGTGCCTTTTATCGCCTAGGCTCAGCAGTTTGAGCACCGCCTGCTGTCGCTTAGCGACGGCACTGCTGCTGTGCCTAGAGCTACCGACTGATGGCGCCATGCCCACGGATGGTAATTCGGAGGAGGAGGAGGTGGAGGAGGGGTGGGAGGAGGAGGAGGCATAGTAGGCCTGAAACACCTGGACCGAGGTAGGCCCCGCAATCCTCGGCGTCGGCAGTATATGACCAGCCGCAGGGTCAGACTTGGTCCCAGCCTCCACCAAGTTAACCCAATGTGCCGTCAGCGATATATAGTGGCCCTGCCCGGCAGCACTCGTCCACGTGCCCGTGGTCAGGTGGACCTTGTCAGAAACGGCGTTGGTCAGGGCACGGATGATGTTGTCTGACACGTGCTGTTGCAGGGCTGGGACGGCACATCGGGAAAAGTAGTGGCGGCTGGGGACCGAATACCGAGGGGCGGCCGCCGCCATGAGGTTGCGAAAGGCCTCGGTCTCCACTAGCCTATAGGGCAGCATCTCCAGGCTAAGCAATCTGGAGATGTGGACATTAAGGGCTTGGGCGTGCGGGTGGGTTGCACTATATTTGCGTTTCCGCTCCAGCGTCTGGGGTATGGAGAGCTGAACGCTGGTGGATGCTGTGGAGGATCGTGGAAGCGACGATGGGGTTTTTGTGGCAGGGTCCTGGGCAGGGGGCTGACTATCAGCTGACACAGGGGAAGGAGCAGTGGTGTGCACGGCCGGAGGTGAACGGGCTTGTTGCCACTGAGTGGGGTGTTTAGCATTCATATGCCTGCGCATACTGGTGGTAGTTAAGCTAGTAGTGGTGGAACCCCTGCTGATCCTGGTTTGGCAAATGTTGCACACCACAGTCCGTCGGTCATCCGGTGTTTCCTTAAAGAACCTCCAGACTTCTGAAAATCTAGCCCTCGCCGCAGGAGCCCTCGCCACGGGAGCTTCACTAGTTGACACATTTGGCGCTGATGCACCAGCTCTGGCCCTGCCTCTCCGTCTGGCCCCACCACTGCCTCTTCCAACCTGTTCTGGTCGAGGACTCTCCTCTGTCTCAGAAGCACTGTGTTCACCCGGCCTATCAACCCAGCTTGGGTGTGTCACCTCATCATCCTCCGATCCCTCAGTCTGCTCCCCCCTCGGACTTCCTGCCCTGACAACAACTTCCCCACTGTCTGACAACCGTGTCTCATCATCGTCGGACACCTCTGTAGACACTTCTTCCACTACGTCAAGAAGGTCATCATCACCCACAGACTGCGACTGGTGGAAAACCTGGGCATCGGAAAATTGCTCAGCAGCAACCGGACAAGTGGTTTGTGAGTGTGGGAAGGGTCCAGAAAACAGTTCCTCAGAGTATGCCGGTTCAAATGGCAAATTTTCCTGGGAGGGGGCAGACCGGGGGGGAGGAGGCTGAGGTGCAGGAGCTGGAGGAGTGCCGATTTCGGTGACATGGGTGGACTGCGTGGAAGACTGACTGGTGGACAAATTGCTCGAAGCATTGTCGGCAATCCACGACATCACCTGTTCGCACTGTTCTGGCCTCAACAGTGCTCTACCACGAGTCCCAGTAACTTCAGACATGAACCTAGGGAGTGTAGCTCTGCAGCGTTCCCCTGCTCCCTCATAAGCAGGTGGTGTCTCACCCCGCCCAGGACCACGGCCTCTGACCCCTGCAGTAGTTGGACGCCCACGTCCCCGCCCTCGTCCTCTACCCCTAGCCCTCGGGTTAAACATTTTTAAAATGAGAGTTATAACTTTAATTTTTTTTTAACTTTTTTTTGTGTTTTTTTGTTTTTTTTTGTGTTTTTTAGTTTTTAAAACCAAACGATGCTATCCTATTGCTATGGCTATTTTCTAGCCAAGTATGAAAGCACACTACTATGCCAGATAAGATGACGCTGAGTTATTAAACAAAATAAACGTAAAATAAAAAAGGAAATGGCAGACTGTGCCTAATTGAAATCCAACCCCTAATAAATTTTCCCACTTCGGTCTTTGCAATGGATATGTGCGTCACTAAGCGCAAAACACAGCGGTCGCAAGTCTCACTACAAATTGCTCACAATTTGCTAGTAGATGCACTGCAGCAAGTACAGCCACCAGCAGATCAACCAGAAATCAAATATATATAACGCTACTGTAGGCGTAAGTAAGCCGTTTGGATTCTCCTATGGCTATTTTCTAGCCAAGTATGAAAGCACACTACTATGCCAGATGAGATGACGCTGAGTTATTAAACAAAATAAACGTAAAATAAAAAAGGAAATGGCAGACTGTGCCTAATTGAAATCCAACCCCTAATAAATTTTCCCACTTCGGTCTTTGCAATGGATATGTGCGTCACTAAGCGCAAAACACAGCGGTCGCAAGTCTCACTACAAATTGCTCACAATTTGCTAGTAGATGCACTGCAGCAAGTACAGCCACCAGCAGATCAACCAGAAATCAAATATATATAACGCTACTGTAGGCGTAAGTAAGCCGTTTGGATTCTCCTATGGCTATTTTCTAGCCAAGTATGAAAGCACACTACTATGCCAGATGAGATGACGCTGAGTTATTAAACAAAATAAACGTAAAATAAAAAAGGAAATGGCAGACTGTGCCTAATTGAAATCCAACCCCTAATAAATTTTCCCACTTCGGTCTTTGCAATGGATATGTGCGTCACTAAGTGCAAAACACAGCGGTCGCAAGTCTCACTACAAATTGCTCACAATTTGCTAGTAGATGCACTGCAGCAAGTACAGCCACCAGCAGATCAACCAGAAATCAAATATATATAACGCTACTGTAGGCGTAAGTAAGCCGTTTGGATTCTCCTATGGCTATTTTCTGGCCAAGTATGAAAGCACACTATTATGCAAGATGAGATGACACTGAGTTATTAAAAAAATAAACATAAAATAAAGAGTAAATGGCAGACTGTGCCTAATTGAAATCAAACCCCTAATAAATTTTCCCACTTTGGTGTTTGAGGTGGATATGTGTGTCACTAAGAGCTAAACACAACGGTAGCAAGTCCCCCTGCAAATTCCTCACAATATGGTACTAGCTGCAAATAAAAAAAAAAAAGTATAACGTTATTGTAGCCCTAAGAAGGGCTGTTGGGTTCTTGGAGAATCACTCCTGCCTAACAGTAAGCTAATAGAACACCCTAACGCTTTCCCTGACCAGCAGCAGCTCTCTCCCTAGCGGCATCCAGACACAGAATGATCCGAGCAGCGCGGGCAGCGGCTAGTCTATCCCAGGGTCACCTGATCTGGCCAGCCAACCACTGCTATCGACGTGTAAGGGTACCACGTCATGCTGGGTGGAGTGCAGAGTCTCCTGGCTTGTGATTGGCTCTGTTTCTGGCCGCCAAAAAGCAAAACGGCGGGAGCTGCCATTTTCTCGAGCGGGCGAAGTATTCGTCCGAGCAACGAGCAGTTTCGAGTACCCTAATGCTCGACCGAGCATCAAGCTCGGACGAGCATGTTCGCTCATCTCTATTTATAATATCTTCCAGACCAGACACATTACCAAACGGATATTACTAGAACTATGCACACAAACTAGCCCCTCAGCTATCCAAACTATTTGGCTACTTCATTGGAAAAGGCAACATCCCTAAAGAAATGTTACAAAAGACCATTATCACTCTACCTAAACCCGGAAAGCTACTACTAAACTTGAAAACTTCAAAAACATCTCTCTCTTAAATAATAAGCTAAATTATTCACTAAAATCCTGGCAAATAGGCTTATCAACATCCTGCCTAAATTGTCCAAAACAATGAGGTAGGCTTGATGATAAAATAGGCAAATAGTAGACGAAGTGAGAAAAATGATTAACCTGATCCACCATTCCAACTCTGGTCACCTGTGAAATTACAGGGAAATCTTTAACCCCTTAAGGACGGAGGGTTTTCCGGCTCATTTCTCGCTTTCCAACTTCAAAAATCCATAACTTTTTCATTTTTCCGTGTACAGACCTGTGTGAGGGCTTATTTTGTGCGTAACAAATTTTACTTTCCCGTAATGTTATTTATTTTAACATGCCGTGTACTGCGAAGCTGAAAAAAAATTCCAAATGTGGAAAAATTGAAAAAAAACCGCACGTGCGTCACGTTCTTGTGGGCTCAGTTTTTACGACTTTCACTCTTCGCTCCAAATAACACGCCTACTTTATTCTTTGGTTCGGTGCGATCGCGGTGATACCAAATTTATATAGGTTTTATTGTGTTTTAATACATTTTCAAAAATTAAACGAATGTGTACAAAAAAGAAAAAAAATTTTTTGCCATCTTCTGACGCTAATAACTTTTTCATACTTTGGCGCACGGAAATGTGTGAGGGGTCATTTTTTGCGAAATGAGGCGACGTTTTCATTGCTACCATTTTGAGGTCTGTGCGACATTTTGATCATTTTTTATTTCATTTTTTATGTTATGTAAAAAGGTGTAAAAGTCGCATTTCGGACATTTGGGCGCCATTTCCCGCCTCGGAGGTCACCGCCGGCCGTAACCGTTTTTATATTTTGATAGATCGGGCATTTTGGGACGCGGCGATACCTAATATGTCTGTGATTTTTACTGTTTGTTATGTTTTATATCCGTTCTAGGGAAAGGGGGGTGATTTGAACTTTTAATATTTTATTAATTTTTTTTATTTTTTAAACTTTTTTTTTTCTTTTTTTTTTCACTATTTTTTAGACCATCTAGGGTACAATAACCCTAGATGATCAGATCGCTCCTACCATATACTGCAATACTACAGTATTGCAATATATGGCGTTTTTGCAGGTCTTACATTACAATGAGCCACTGGCTCATTGTAACGAACCTGCATAAACCATGTAGCCTCGTGTCAAGAGAAGACCCGAGGCTACCATGGTAACCGATCGCCGCCCCCCGATGACGTTCGGGGGCGTGGCGATCGAAAAAAAGATGGCGGCGCCCACGCGCCGCCGTCTTTTAAACGCCGCCCGCGACTTTGCGGGCGGCGTTTAGAGGGTTAATAGCCGCGATCGGTGCAAGCACCGACCGCGGTTATTAGCGGTGGGGGTTTTGTGCAAAATGCAAAAACCCCCACCTCTGTATGAAGAGGACTCAGCCCGTGAGCCCTCTTCATACTTCCCTTATACCTCTGCGCCGTAGAGCTACGGCGCAGAGCGTTAAGGGGTTAAGTAAAAGATCCCAAAACAACAACCATCAACACTAATTAATAGTGTCCACATTCCCCAGGAGTTTGATATTTTATGTCCTTTAGTGTGTGACAAAGAGTCTTTAACCCCTTGGCA
The DNA here is from genome assembly GCF_040894005.1 of Engystomops pustulosus. Taxonomy (NCBI): domain Eukaryota; kingdom Metazoa; phylum Chordata; class Amphibia; order Anura; family Leptodactylidae; genus Engystomops; species Engystomops pustulosus. The sequence goes on along the minus strand of NC_092414.1, from coordinate 92,127,738 downwards.
CAATATGTCGTACAAGTACGTCAGGAAATGTGGTCAGTAGCAGAGCCCAGGCGATCGCCGTGGAGGCTCGGCTGAATACAAAAGCATCCCTCCAGCAGTAAAAGCTGGGATTGTGTTATTCTCAATCCTGGCGGTTTAACCCTATAGACGCTGTGGTCATGGTGACCATGACATTTATGGGGCAGTTCCAGCTACTCACTCAGCAGGTTGGCATCCTCCATGCATGGTACAGAGTTGCCGACCACTTCCATGGCAGGCAGCAAGAATTAACAATGTACCTGTCAGCCTATGTAGAATGCATAGTCTGACTAATTTAATATTTTAGTAATACATTAGTATTTCAGTTTATCACTTTGAACAAGTAATCAATTTATCACTTGTTCATGCCATTACTGTTTATCCCACACTGGAACAAAGTAAAATAGTCAAAAGAAAGGTTTTAAAAAGAAATCAACATACTCGGGAGAATTGGGTATGGAACTTTGTGGAGTTTTTTGTCTTTTCATCCATTGTGAATTTTTAATTTTTGGGCCAAAATTAATGTATTCTGATTCTCCAAAAAAAAAAAAATACAAATTATAAATTCCACCTCCATTTTTGATTGTACCCCTGTAACACATTTAAAGAACTAACATACTTCTTAAAGTTGGTTTCTCCTACATTGAGGGGTGTAGTTTGTATAATGGAGTAATTTATGTGGTTTTACTATTATTCAGCCTGTCAAAGTCTTTTCATCTGCTTAAAGAGCAAGAATTTAGACCTTTGAAAATTGAGAATTTTTTGACATTTTGACAAATTTTATTTTTTTCATAATTAAACACAAAATATATCATCCAAATATTTCCACTAATTTAAATTAAAATGTGTGATGAAAAAACAATCAACAATCAAAATTTCCAGAATATGTTTATAACCACAGGACAGAAAGCTCTAAAGTGGCTTAGTCCTTAAACGGAACCGGTCAGAAGAAATTGACCTACTAAACTGCTACCAAGATGTTGTCAAGCAGCTTCCAGATCATGTTTCTTTTGTGGCTCAACATGGTGGTATCATCCAGAAAATCAAATTTGAAGTGAGATGTAAATTGGTTGCATAAAGTCATAGAGGCAGAGGCTTGAACACTGATTTCAAGCTTTCCCTGTCTAGAAAGTCCCCTTCACTGTAATTAATGGTCCTGCACCCAGAGACATCACTAACCCGATCTCCTAAAGTCTGATGAAAGATGCCAAGGGTAGAAGGTGTTCAGAGGCAGGGAGAGCTTGACTTCAGTGCTAAAATCTCCGCCTCCTTGACTTTATACAATCAATTTACATCTCACTCCAAAGTTGATTTTTTTTTTAATGCTGCCACCACACTGGGTCATGAAAGAAACATCATCTGGAAGATGTTCAGCTGCTTGACAAAATACCGGTAATGGTTATTAGGTGATGATTGATTCCCTTAAAGCAAGCTTCATGCAAATTTAGCCTTATTATAATCTCATTTTGGCACAAATTCTATTATTTATTGTAAGCAAATGCCAAATCAAGACTAAAGTCATTACTTTTCTCCTGCTAAAAAAGAAAAGTAAACCATTAGGCTATCAAATATGAATATACCAGTTAAGCAGAGGTGCTCCCACAACCAAACATTGTGTAAGTTGTATGGCTAGACAACAAATGGTATAGTCACCGTAAAGCATCCCTGCTGGCTTAAGACCTGCCTCCAGTGGACAAACAACCCCAATAAAGTCTGCACTGAAACCCACTAACAGACCCTTTGTGATCCTGCAAGGGGAAATGGTGGACCAAATCTTGTAAAATTAGCAGTGTAAAAAAGATTCATTGAAAAAGTCAGACAACCTGAAGTCACAACTAGAGATGGGCAAATGTTTCTAAATTTGACTTGACCAGGTTTGCCGCATTTTCAGACAAAATTTGAATCGAATCGACCCGAATCGAATCATAATAAATACGACATGTGACGTAAAAGTACGTGCTGGCTACGGGTGCATGGAGAGGGCTCATGGGCTGAGCCCTCTACATAGCCAGTAAGTCTTTGCTGTGTATTGCAGCAAAGGCTAACCGGTAAATCCTCAGATCGCGGCCATCTTGACGAGGATTGCCGCTCCCCATGACGTCATCGGGGAACAACGATCCATCGCTATAACAGCCTCGGATCTTCCAAAGACCCAAGGCTGCCTCGGTTTAAACCCCTTCATTACAATGTGTGATCAGCATATGGAATAAATGAGGAGGGAAATCCCCATATACTGCCATACTTTAGTATGGCAGTATATTGTAGGATCGATCAGACAACCTAGGGTTAAAGTACCCTAGAGACTTTGAAAATAGAAAAAATTATAAAAAATAAAATAAAAAATTCAAATCAACCCCCTTTCCCTAGAACTGATATAAAAATAAAAAAAACCTGTAAAAATCATAAACACATTAGGTATCACCGCGTCCGAAAATGACCGATCTATCAAAATATAATAATGGAAAATAGCGCCCAAAGTCGAAAATGGCACCTTTTTGCCATTTTGAAAAATATAAAAAATACAATAAAAACATCATCAAAATTTGGAAAAAATTACATCACCCACAGCTCCGTACACCAAAGTATGAAAAAGTTATTAGCACCAGAAGATGGCAAAATATATATATTTTTTTTGTACAGGAGGTTTTAATTTTTGTAAATGTATGAAAACATTATACAAATTTAGAATCAAACGGCAATGAAGCAGCAATCCGTTAAATAAAGTGAAGGTTATTTATTCCACCATAATGATGCGATGTTTCGTCTCTTCCATATATTTTCAGTAGCACATAAATAAATTGCACTTATTTGTCTTGAAGAGACAAAACGTTGCATCATTATGGTGGAATAAATAGCCTTCACTTTATTTAACGGAGTGCTGCTTTGGATTCTGGATTTGGGGGTCGCTGTCGGACTCTTCTGAATACCTGAACCCGACTGTTTTCTGCATACATGGTGCTGCTCCACATCTTTCCCCTTGGTTTGCCTATACAAATTTGGTATCCCTGTGATCTTACCGACCCAAAGAATAATGTAAACATGTCATTTGGGGCGCCGAGTCAAAGCCGTACAATCCAAGTTCACAAGAATATGGAGCAAATGCATAATTTCACCATTTTTACTACATTTGGAATTTTTTCATGGCATGGAATATTACATACCAACATTTTGAAGCGCAATTTGATACGCAGAAAACAAGCCACCATACATGAAAAATGAAAACGCAAAAACGAAAACGCTTTACTCTTCAATTCCATGGGCACTTACAGGGGCCAACTTGACCAAATAAGTGAAGCGGTAATGCAGTCTGACAAGGTTACGTCTGTGCCAGCTCGTAAGGACTGATTTGAAGGCCAAGATCCCACTATAACAGTGGTGGCGAACCTTTTAAAAAACCAAGTGCCCAAAATCATCGCAAAGTGTCAACACGGCTATTTAGCCTGAAGAATACAGCCATACAGTGAGGAACACTACTGCCATATAGTGAGGAACACTACCCCCATGCATTGAGGAACACTACCGCCATACAGTAGGGAAGAATACCACCATATAGTGAGGGACACTACCTCTATACAGTGAGGAATTCTACCTCCATACAGTGAGGAACACTACCGCCATACAATGAGGAACACTACTGACATACAGTGAGGAATACTAACCCCATACAGTGAGGGACACTACCGGCATACAGTCAGGAACACTACCGCCATACAGTGAGGAACACTACCCCCATACATTGAGGGACACTACCGCCATACAATGAGGAACACTACTGACATACAGTGAGGAATACTAACCCCATACAGTGAGGGACACTACCGGCATACAGTCAGGAACACTACCGCCATACAGTGAGGAACACTACCCCCATACATTGAGGGACACTACCGCCATACAATGAGGAACACTACTGACATACAGTGAGGAATACTAACCCCATACAGTGAGGGACACTACCGGCATACAGTCAGGAACACTACCGCCATACAGTGAGGAACACTACCCCCATACATTGAGGGACACTACCGCCATACAATGAGGAACACTACCCCCATACAGTGAGGAATACTACCCCCATACAGTGAGGAACACTACCCCCATACAGTGAGGAACACTACCGCCATACAGTGAGGAACACTACCCCCATACAGTGAGGAATACTACCCCCATACAGTGAGGAACACTACCGCCATAAATGACCCATCAGTTATGTTTTAATCAGTCACTGCAGTACATCTATAGCACATCTGTGGCTAAATGTGGCATACAAAGTTTTGAGCTATATTTGAAAACAAGTACTAAAAAATATAAAAATTTCTGTCCAGTGGATGTGCATCACTAAATGAATAAGTGCCTGAAAAATTACTGTATGACATATTTATATTGGGGACGCTGGTTGTTTGATGTTTTTATTCATTCCCTTTGAATATTTCCTTGATAAGAAGCTTTAAATTTATTTTGTGACATGAATACAAAATTGGTGTCGGCTAAATAATAAATGAAAAGACACTATAAATAGTTTTAAGCATTAGAGTGTTGCACATTTCCCAGGATTCTCCTATGGTTACAGCTGAACATCTACAGTGTAAGAGGAATAATCACAGTAGGTGGCAGATAGTAAACTATAAATGTCACAAGTGGTCATTAGTGCCATTAAAGTAAATGGTCCTGAGTATTATCTAGTCTTTGTTATAGGATCTAAGCACCAGGAAAATCATTATATATAAAAAGAGCTTATTGATGAGAGTGTTGAGTGATATGAGTTTTATAGCACTTGCAATAACATTTATAATTTTACAGTTCTTCAAGCACAATGTTCCTTCCCTCTTCAGCTTAATGCCTAGTAAATGGGATACTAGTCTTTGTAATGTTAACAGTCTATGGTTACTATACATGTATTAAAAATCTAGAATTTCAGATTATTCCAATTAATTATTTACACCAATTGGCCAGATTTATCAATAATGAAGTAAACTGCATTACCTGCAGCTTGCCTCACTAATGTGCAGAGTGCGTTAGATTATTGAAGATTGCTACTATCAATCGTGGGTATTAACCCTGCTGATGCCGACGGCTGAGCCACCTGCAGCATTTAATAGACAGCGACTTGATCGGTTGCCATGACAGTCTTGTGTCTTCGACAGACCCGATGCCATCTGGTTTCTGCAGTTTCATTACAATAGTAAAAAAAGTTTAAATAAGTTTAAAAAATAATTTTAAAAAATTCAAATTCTTTTTTGGTCATTCCCGGCGGTGAACCCCATAACGGAAAATAGCGCCCAGATGCCCGAAACACCACTTTTATACCATTTTACTACACATAAAAAAAAGTTTTAAAAAGTGATCAAAATGTGGCACAGTCCTCAAAATGGTAGCAATGACAATGACAGCTCATCTTGCAAAAAATTACACCTCACACAGCTCCATACACCATAGTATGAAAAAGTATTAGCACCAGGAGTTGGCGAATATGTTTTTTCTTTTCGTATGCATTCATTTAATTTTTAAAATGTATTAAAACGCAATAAAACCTGTATAAATTTGGTATCACCAAACCAATCAGTAAAGAAGAGGTGTTATTTGGAGTGCACAGTGGATTACAGACTGCAATGCTAAGGCCCCCTCTACACTCGCAATGTGTGCTGCTTGGAACACACGTCCCGAACGAACTCGCATCACACTTGCGAGTGTAGAAGGGGGCCTAAGAGTAATCTCAACACTTTATTCTATATTAAAATACCATATGTTTAATATTTTTAATAAGTCACACCTTACTATAAGATGAGCCCCAGATTTAGACACAAAATTATTTAACAGCTGGTAAAAATTCTCTGGTTGTCCCACAAACATCTCTGAAACAGCTCCTATGGCACTGTAACATTATACACAGAGACAACGCAGTATGAAAAGATTATAAAACCTATATAAATATGGTGTCCCCATGATCGTACCGATCCAAAGATTAAAAAAGATATGTTATTTGGTACCTAAAAGTTATCGGTCTGAAGATCCATTGGGATATGCCTAAAATACGAAAAATATCTGCACCAAATAATGTAGAAATTGGGATTCCATGGAAAAGTATGTTTGACTATATCTTTGTATTAGGATTTTCCAGTGCATTAACCCCTTAATGCTGAGGTCCTTTTTCGTTTTTGCATTTCCATCTTTTATTCCCCACCTTCAAAAATCTATAACTTTTTTATTTTTTCATGTAAAGGAATGCATGAGGGATTGTTTTCTGCGTAACAAATTGTAATTCATAGAGACGACATTGAAAATATTCCATGCCATGTACTGGGAAGCGGGAAAAAAATTCCAAATGTAGTGAAAATGGTGAAAAAAAATGCATTTGCACCATTTTTTTGTGGACTTGGATTTTATGGCTTTCACTGTGCACCTCCAATGACTTGTCTACTTTATTCCATGGGTTGGTGTGAGCATAGGGATTCCAAATTTATATAGGTTTTGTAATGTTTTCATACTTTTACAAAAATTATAACCTCCAATAAAAAAACGTCTACATTTTACCAATTTCTGGCCCTAATAACTTTTTTATACTTTGGTGTGCGGAGCCGTGTGTGGTGTAATTTTTTGCGACTTTTTGAAGACTTTTTTAATGCTACTATTTTAAGAACTTTACGGTGTTTTAATCACTTTTTATAGATTTTTTAATATTTTTTAACATGGAAAAAAGTGGCATTTTCAACTTTGGGCTCTATTTTCCGTTATGGGGTTAATCGCTGGGAATAACCGTTATTATATTTTAAAAGAGCTGACATTTTTTGGAACGTGGAGATACATGTTTATGATTTTTACTGTTCCTACAAAATCGTCCAAAAAACTGATCCTACAAAATGCTGCCATACTACAGTATTGGGGATTTACCATATTATTTATTACAATGTGCAAAGCGCACATTGTACTGAATGAGTTAAAATGAGACAGCCTCGGGTCTTCATATGACCCGAGTTAAAATGAGCAACTGATTGCCGCCCCCCAATTACCTCACAGAGGCCGGCGATTGAATCCAAGATGGTAGAGCCCACCACACGCCGGAATTTAAATGCCTCCTGGAATTTTGCTGGATCCATTTACATGGTTAAGACCTGCAATTGTTGCCAACACCAACCATGGGTGTTACCGGTTTAGTTTTAATTACCTGATTTGAAAAAGGAAGTATAATAGAATAAAATATTCCAGGCCTTTTAACAAAAGCCTGTCATATCTAACTGGACAGATCCAGTCATTTAGGCAGATCAGTAACAGACTGTCATAGGTACAAATCACCTGCAAAATGCCCGTAGACTGCAACTTGGTAGAATTGCACTATATTGTAGAAACAGGGGGCCACTAAAACTGAAAAAATAGTGCTACCACAAGATAAATCAGTGCTAACAAAGAGAAATCAAATTGCACTGCTCTGTAAGCAGAAGTATAAAAAAGTTATTGGTGTAAAAAGACATTTTTTTTAGAAATATTTAACTTTTTTAAGTTAGCATACATCTTTCTGAAATCACATGCTCCCTTAAAAATATGGCAAACCTGGTCCTTCTCCACTTATGCTATCAACCTTCCCATTCAGACCTTAACCCTACCCCACACTAAACAAATCTACTCTCCTGCAAAGTTGTTTAGTTTGCTTTATTATTTTGTTACTTACTGTATATTTCAACATTAGAGATGAGCGAACACTAAAATGCTCGGGTACTCGTTATTCGAGACGAACTTTTCCCGATGCTCGAGTGCTCGTCTCGAATAACGAACCCCATTGAAGTCAATGGGAGACTCGAGCATTTTTCAAGGGGACCAAGGCTCTGCACAGGGAAGCTTGGCCAAACACCTGGGAACCTCAGAAAAGGATGGAAACACCACGGAAATGGACAGGAAACAGCAGGGGCAGCATGCATGGATGCCTCTGAGGCTGCCTAATCGCACCATTATGCCAAAATTATGGGCAACAGCATGGCCATGACAGAGTGACAGAATGAAGCTAGATAGCATCTAAAACATCCAATAATTGACCCTGACACTATAGGGGACGGCATGCAGAGGCAGCGGCAGCAGGCTAGAGAGTGGCATGGCGACATACCCTAATTGGACTCAGGCTTCAAACCAATGGGTGTCAGAGAGGAACCAAAGGAGGTGAGCAAGAAGCGCTCAAATAATATCGGTACATGATAAAAGTTTGCCAGTATATTTTGTGGATTACACAGCAGGGTGGCGACAAAGTTAACATGGAAGCCATGAAAACAACCCAAAATTCTGCCTGACACAGCTCGTTTGATAAGGGGACCATGTATGCTTACAGTTCATGCCAGTCGCTGCACTGGCTGCCAGTCTCCTTTCGAATACAGTTTAAAATAATAATAACCCTCATCCATAAAGCTCTGTATAATGCTGCACCCCCCTACCTCTCCTCTCTTATCTCAGTCTATCGCCCAACCCGTGCTCTTAGATCCGCCAGTGATCTTAGATTAACCTCTACCCTAGTGCGGACCTCCCACTCGCGTCTCCAAGACTTCTCTAGAGCTGCACCAATTCTATGGAATGCTCTGCCCCGGACTATCAGACTAATACCTAACCTCCAAAGTTTCAAACGTGCTCTTAAAACCCATTTCTTTAGGCAAGCCTATAACACTCATTAACTGCATGAAGTTTTAACTCTTCTACTAACCCGTCCTGTGTCGTCCTCCCATCTGTTATCCAGCAACCAACAGGCACCAGACTTCTCTGCAGTCCCATTCACCCTGGACCTGGTATATAAGATGACGGCTGAGTGGTTCAAGCGACAGCAATTCCATTTATTATATTTTTTTCTATTCCCTAAGAAGAATGGCTTGACCATTAAATATTCTTTTACCTCGTGTTACCCCATCATCTTCATAAACCGTAAGCTCTGGCGAGCAGGGACCTCACTCCTGTTGTTCCATACAAATGTTGTGCTCTGTTACATTACATTTGTATTTGTTTCCTATGATTTGTAAAGCGCTACAGAATATGATGACGCTATATAAATAAAGATTATTATTATTATTATTATGGAGGCAATGAACTAGCAGTAGATTAAAGGTGCTGCAACTATGTTAGTTGGATCTTGGGATGGAGCTGGCGCTCTGCAGCCAGGCGAGCTTTCGCCAATCCAAGCCCCTGTCTCTAGGCTACTCCCCAAACAGCACTTCTAAGAACCTTTTGTATAAGATCAAGTGTAGTAGCGTTCTTATAAGTTTAGGATATGGCGGGTGAGGGGAATGTAAACAGATGCGCAAGAAGCGCTGAAATAATATCCCTAAATGGTAAAAGTTTGCAAGTATATTTTTTGGATTACACAGCAGGGTGGCGACAAAGTTAACAACTTTGATGTGGAATGCCCTGTAATAGCTCTTGGGCGGTGTGCCTTTTATCGCCTAGGCTCAGCAGTTTCAGCACCGCCTGCTGTCGCTTAGCGACGGCACTGCTGCTGTGCCTAGAGCTACCGACTGATGGCGCCATGCCCACGGATGGTAATTCGGAGGAGGAGGAGGTGGAGGAGGGGTGGGAGGAGGTATAGTAGGCCTTTGAGACCTGGACCGAGGTAGGCCCCGCAATTCTCTGCGTCGGCAGTATATGACCAGCCCCAGGGTCAGACTCGGTCCCAGCCTGCACCAAGTTAAGTGTAGTAGCGTTCTTATAAGTTTGGGATATGGCGGGTGAGGGGAATGTAAACAGATGCGCAAGAAGCGCATGATGCGCATGGAGCTGGCGCTCCGCTGCCAGGCGAGCTTTCGCCAATCCAAGCCCCTGTCTCTAGGCTACTCCCCAAACAGCACTTCTAAGAACCTTTTGTATAAGATCAAGTGTAGTAGCGTTCTTATAAGTTTAGGATATGCCGGGTGAGGGGAATGTAAACAGATGCGCAAGAAGCGCTGAAATAATATCCCTAAATGGTAAAAGTTTGCCAGTATATTTTGTGGATAACACAGCAGGGTGGCGACAAAGTTAACAACTTTGATGTGGAATCCATGAAAACAACCCAAATTTCTGCCTGACACACCTCGTTTGATAAAGGGACGATGTATGGAGGCAGCTATATGGACGACTTTTGGAGGTAGCAATGGAGACAACGTGTGGAGGCTGCTATGGAGACAATTTAATTTGGATAGTGCCTGTATGTGGCAGTCCCAAACATTTTTCAAACCAGAGGAGCAGGTAGGTGGCCCTCCAGTAAAATGGAATAGATTGAGTGCCTGTATGTGGCAGTCCCAAAAATTTTTCAAACCAGAGGAGCAGGTAGGTGGCCCTCCAGTAAAATGGAATAGATTGAGTGCCTGTATGTGGCAGTCCCAAAAATTTTTTAAAACAGAGGACCGGGTAGGTGGCCCTCCAGAAAAATGGAATAGATTGAGTGCCTGTATGTGGCAGTCCCAAAAATGTTTCAAACCAGAGGAGCAGGTAGGTGGCCCTGCAGTAAAATGGAATAGATTGAGTGCCTGCATGTGGCAGTCCCAAAAATTTTTCAAACCAGAGGAGCAGGTAGGTGGCCCTGCAGTAAAATGGAATAGATTGAGTGCCTGTATGTGGCAGTCCCAAAAATGTTTCAAACCAGAGGAGCAGGTAGGTGGCCCTGCAGTAAAATGGAATAGATTGAGTGCCTGTATGTGGCAGTCCCAAAAATTTTTCAAACCAGAGGAGCAGGTAGGTGGCCCTCCAGTAAAATGGAATAGATTGAGTGCCTGTATGTGGCACTCACAAAAATTGTTTCAAACAGAGGACCGGGTAGGTGGCCCTCCAGAAAAATTAAATGCATGAAGTACTATAGCAAGAGCCAGTGGGCCCTGTCAAAAAATAGCCATTTTCCTCTGCTTTACTGTACAAAGAGGAGGAGAAGGAGGAAAATGAGGAGGAGGAGGAGTGGATCAATTATTCAGGTTGAGCTTCCTTCACCTGGTGGAGATTGGAAATTCTGAGAAATCCAGCCTTTATTCATTTTAATAAGCGTCAGCCTGTCAGCGCTGTCAGTCGACAGGCGTGTACGCTTATCGGTGATGATGCCACCAGCTGCACTGAAAACCCGCTCGGACAAGACGCTAGCGGCAGGGCAGGCAAGAACCTCCAAGGCGTACAGCGCCAGTTCGTGCCACATGTCCAGCTTTGAAACCCAGTAGTTGTAGGGAGCTGTGTGATCATTTAGGACGATGGTATGGTCAGCTACGTACTCCCTCACCATCTTTCTGTAAAGATCAGCCCTACTCTGCCGAGACTGGGGACAGGTGACAGTGTCTTGCTGGGGTGACATAAAGCTGGCAAAAGCCTTGTAAAGCGTACCCTTGCCAGTGCTGGACAAGCTGCCTGCTCGCCTACTCTCCCTCGCTACTTGTCCCGCAGAACTACGCACTCTGCCGCTAGCGCTGTCAGAAGGGAAATACTGTTTCAGCTTGTGCACCAGGGCCTGCTGGTATTCATGCATTCTCACACTCCTTTCCTCTGCAGGGATGAGAGTGGGAAGATTTTGCTTGTACCGTGGGTCCAGGAGAGTGAACACCCAGTAATCGGTGCTGGAATAAATTCTTTGAACGCGAGGGTCACGGGATAGGCAGCCTAGCATGAAATCTGCCATATGCGCCAGAGTACCAACGCGTAAGAATTCACTCCCCTCACTGGCCTGACTGTCCATTTCCTCCTCCTCCAACTCCTCCAACTCCTCTTCTTCTGCCCATACACGCTGAACAGTGAAGGACTCAACAATGGTCCCCTCTTGTGTCTCGCCAACATTCTCCTCCTCTTCCTCCTCATCCTCCTCCACCTCCACCTCCTCCGATATGCGCTGAGAAACAGACCTGAGGGTGCTTTGGCTATCAACAAGGGAATATTCTTCCCCTGTCTCTTGTGACGAGCGCAAAGCTTCCGACTTCATGCTGACCAGAGAGTTTTTCAACAGGCCAAGCAGCGGGATGGTGAGGCTGATGATGGCGGCATCGCCACTGACCATCTGTGTTGACTCCTCAAAGTTACTCAGCACCTGACAGATATCAGACATCCACGTCCACTCCTCATTGTAGACTTGAGGAAGCTGACTGACCTGACTACCAGTTCTGGTGGAAGTTGACATCTGGCAGTCTACAATCGCTCTGCGCTGCTGGTAAACTCTGGATAACATGGTCAGTGTTGAATTCCACCTCGTGGGCACGTCGCACAACAGTCGGTGAGCGGGCAGTTGGAGGCGGCGCTGCGCTGCCCTGAGAGTGGCAGCATCTGGGCTGGACTTCCTGAAATGCGCACAGATGCGGCGCACCTTCGTGAGCAAATCAGACAGATTGGGGTATGTCTTGAGGAAACGCTGAACTATCAGATTTAACACATGGGCCAGGCATGGCACATGTGTCAGTCTGCCGAGTTGCAGAGCCGCCACCAGGTTACGGCCGTTGTCACACACAACCATTCCCGGCTTGAGGTTCAGCGGTGCCAGCCACAGATCAGTCTGCGCCGTGATGCCCTGTAATAGCTCTTGGGCGGTGTGCCTTTTGTCGCCTAGGCTCAGCAGTTTGAGCACCGCCTGCTGTCGCTTAGCGACGGCACTGCTGCTGTGCCTAGAGCTACCGACTGATGGCGCCGTGCCCACGGATGGTAGTTCAGAGGAGGAGGTGGAGGAGGGGTGGGAGGAGGAGGAGGCATAGTAGGCCTGAAACACCTGGACCGAGGTAGGCCCCGCAATCCTCGCCGTCGGCAGTATATGAGCAGCCCCAGGGTCAGACTCGGTCCCAGCCTCCACCAAGTTAACCCAATGTGCCGTCAGCGATATATAGTGGCCCTGCCCGGCAGCACTCGTCCACGTGTCCGTGGTCAGGTGGACCTTGTCAGAAACGGCGTTGGTCAGGGCACGGATGATGTTGTCTGACACGTGCTGGTGCAGGGCTGGGACGGCACATCGGGAAAAGTAGTGGCGGCTGGGGACCGAATACCGAGGGGCGGCCGCCGCCATGAGGTTGCGAAAGGCCTCGGTCTCTACTAGCCTATAGGGCAGCATCTCCAGGCTAAGCAATCTGGAGATGTGCACATTAAGGGCTTGGGCGTGCGGGTGGGTTGCACTATATTTGCGTTTCCGCTCCAGCGTCTGGGGTATGGAGAGCTGAACGCTGGTGGATGCTGTGGAGGATCGTGGAGGCGACGATGGGGTTTTTGTGGCAGGGTCCTGGGCAGGGGGCTGACTAGCAGCTGACACAGGGGAAGGAGCAGTGGTGTGCACGGCCGGAGGTGAACGGGCTTGTTGCCACTGAGTGGGGTGTTTAGCATTCATATGCCTGCGCATACTGGTGGTAGTTAAGCTAGTAGTGGTGGAACCCCTGCTGAGCCTGGTTTGGCAAATGTTGCACACCACAGTCCGTCGGTCATCCGGTGTTTCCTTAAAGAACCTCCAGACTTCTGAAGATCTAGCCCTCGCCGCAAGAGCCCTCACCACGGGAGCTTCACTAGTTGACACATTTGGCGCTGATGCACCAGCTCTGGCCCTGCCTCTCCGTCTGGCCCCACCACTGCCTCTTCCAACCTGTTCTGGTCGAGGACTCTCCTCCGTCTCAGAAGCACTGTGTTCACCCGGCCTCTCAACCCAGCTTGGGTCTGTAACCTCATCATCCTCCGATCCCTCAGTCTGCTCCCCCCTCGGACTTCCTGCCCTGACAACAACTTCCCCACTGTCTGACAACCGTGTCTCCTCATCGTCGGACACCTCTTTACACACTTCCACTACGTCAAGAAGGTCATCATCACCCACAGACTGTGACTGGTGGAAAACCTGGGCATCGGAAAATTGCTCAGCAGCAACCGGACAAGTGGTTTGTGACTGTGGGAAGGGTCCAGAAAACAGTCCCTCAGAGTATGCCGGTTCAAATGCCAAATTTTCCTGGGAGGGGGCAGACTGGGGGGGAGGAGGCTGAGGTGCAGGAGCTGGAGGAGTGGCGATTTCGGTAAAATGGGTGGACTGCGTGGAAGACTGACTGGTGGTGGACAAAATGCTCGAAGCATTGTCAGCAATCCACGACATCACCTGTTCGCACTGTTCTGGCCTCAACAGTGCTCTACCACGAGTCCCAGTAACTTCAGACATGAACCTAGGGAGTGTAGCTCTGCGGCGTTCCCCTGCTCCCTCATCAGCAGGTGGTGTCTCACCCCGCCCAGGACCACGGCCTCTGACCCCTGCAGTAGTTGGACGCCCACGTCCCCGCCCTCGTCCTCTACCCCTAGCCCTCGGGTTAAACATTTTTAAAATGAGAGTTATAACTTTATTTTTTTTTTAACTTTTTTTTGTTTTTTTTTGTGTTTTTTGTTTTTTTTTGTGTTTTTTGTTTTTTTTTGAGTTTTTAAAACCAAACAATGCTATCCTATTGCTATGGATATTTTCTAGCCAAGTATCAAAGCACACTACTATGCCAGATGAGATGACACTGAGTTAGTGCCTAATTGAAATCCAACCCCTACTAAATTTTCCCACTTCGGTCTTTGCTATGGATATGTGCGTCACTAAGCGCAGAACACAGCGGTCGCAAGTCTCACTACAAATTGCTCAGAATTGGCTAGTACATGCACTGCAGAAAGTACAGCCACCAGCAGATCAACCAGAAATCAAATATATAGAACGCTACTGTAGGCGTAAGTAAGCTCTTTGTATTCTCCTATGGCTATTTTCTAGCCAAGTATCAAAGCACACTACTATGCCAGATGAGATGACACTGAGTTAGTGCCTAATTGAAATCCAACCCCTACTAAATTTTCCCACTTCGGTCTTTGCTATGGATATGTGTGCCACTAAGAGCTAAACACAACGGTAGCAAGTCCCCCTGCTAATTCCTCACAAAATGGTACTAGATGCAAATTAAAATAAAAAAAGTAGAACGTTATTGTAGCCCTAAGAAGGGCTGTTGGGTTCTTTGAGAATCACTCCTGCCTAACAGTAAGCTAACAGAACACCCTAACGCTTTCCCTGACCAGCAGCAGCTCTCTCCCTAGCGGCATCCAGACACAGAATGATCCGAGCAGCGCGGGCAGCGGCTAGTCTATCCCAGGGTCACCTGATCTGGCCAGCCAACCACTGCTATCGACGTGTAAGGGTACCACGTCATGCTGGGTGGAGTGCAGAGTCTCCTGGCTTGTGATTGGCTCTGTTTCTGGCCGCCAAAAAGCAAAACGGCGGGAGCTGCCATTTTCTCGAGCGGGCGAAGTATTCGTCCGAGCAACGAGCAGTTTCGAGTACCCTAATGCTCGACCGAGCATCAAGCTCGGACGAGCATGTTCGCTCATCTCTATTCAACATCCATTGACCATTGATAAGATTCCATGTTTTCAGTATTCATCTTGATAACATTTTATGCAATGTATATTGTATTTTTTCAATGTTCATGAAACTTAATGTAAAATGACAAAACTGGATGTTATTATCTTAATAATTTTGTTAAGCTGAATTAAACCTATTGAAACATGTCATTTGAATCTCGGAAATGTATCCGTACATGTTTTCAATGCTTCATTCTGTTTGTAATTGTTATTAATATCTTTAAATACAAATTTTATTGAACAAAAAAACCTGAAATGTAATAGAAACCATGGGGGTTATTTATCATTGGTTTTCCTGGGCTTTTTTTGTTGTAAAAAACTAGCTTCAGTACAAATTTATTTGGGGGTGTTATGACAAACCAATAACTCATAACACAAAGGATTAAGTAACATTATTTTCCTTGTAAGCTATAAAACTCTAGATGTTTATTTTAATGTAATTGCTTAAAAAGCCTCTCTGATGGCTCAGCCCCATGTACCAGTGTTAGCAAGTAACATAATTCTTCATACTATTTTTTAGTGCTTTTTCATTCTCCTCTTGCTGAGTGTTCTGCATCTTACTGGATTACCATAGAAGCACAATTAAGCCTACTCTTTCCATTTTTAATACAATGTCATAGTTATCCATACCGGGCTTCAAACTTCAAACAATCAGTACATTCATTAGGCACATTATTGGTCCATTTTATTTATTATTTGGCCAAAAACATGTCAGATTGTTGCCAAGAGGACTAAAATAAAAGATTGCTATGTTTTCTGGTTCTGTATCACCGGGGGATTTTGATCTGTTGTTTTAAAAGCGAACAAGAGTGTTGTAATTTGCACAGATCTGCTGGAGCACTACGATCTCCCACCGAGCTCCAGCTACTTATTATGAATTTTCAGAGGTCAAGTGAAGAAATTGCAAAATTGGCATGGATCACCACAGATTTGTTAAGTAGAACAGGTGTTGCTTAGCCTATAATGGACTTTTCAATAAAATACCAAGAGTTGTGCACAGTTTCTACAAACACAAGGATAATGAAAGAATTGACTGTTTCATGGCTATGTCTCCCATGCTGTGTTTTTAAAATGATCATGGTACTTTCAATGCATACTTAACAGGGTTTGATACAAATAAGACGGAAGGATGCATTGCCATGAATAGGATGTACATGTGATGGGATTTTTATTCATTAACCTATTATGAAAAACTAACACAATTTCTTACACATTAATGTGTCAATATACATTAGAATATTTGATCAAACAAAAGACTCTTCACGTCTTACTGTCATCTACAAGTATTGTACATTCAATTTTATATTTATTTGTAGCATTCAATTAGTTTGATAACAGACAAGTCAATCAAAAGTCACCTAGAACCATATGCCCCCTGTTGTGCAAGTAATAGCCCCTGTATTATACGTGGGTCCTTCATAATTCATTAACATATAAATGGAATTAACCTGTTATTTTCCACATTTCTATATTCAAAGGTGATTTTCTTTCATAATGTCCTATATGTACTATTCATGGATTCATTTCACACATTGCATTGACGGGAAATTTTGATTAGGTTATATACCACTAATGACCTGCATACTGAATATATTGAATGGAGTAAGGACACGTATGATGTGTCCAGAACTTGTCTTCCTTATTAGAGCCAAAGATAAACCATCTTTGTTTTGTTTGATATCAGGTATAAATTTCGATTTCTATTCTGTATCTCATAATATTGGTGTGGTTTTGGAAGAAAAGAATTAGCTAAAAGCTTTAAATGTCATAAAATAATAAAATGCATTATATCAACGTATCATGGTGCCCCCTCTGCTGCATTGACACATTTTACATGCACCACATACATTTTCATTGTTTTTTTATCTTTATACGTTGCTAAGTACAAATAGAATTTGCCATTTTGTTAAATATTTTCTGGTCATATTTTCGTCTAGGTATACAATGTAGATGCACATATCTGATGCAGACTTTTGCTAGCTAAGTGGTAAAGACATTCTAAAACCGGTCTTTATCTATGCTGTCTAAAAGGACTGCTGTCTGGTTGTTGAATTTATAGGTAGCGTGGTGGCTTAGTGGTTAGCATTACAGCCTGGCAGTGCTGGGGACCTGGGTTCAAGACTGAGGGTCAACATCTGCAAAGAGTTAGTATGTTCTCTCTTTGTTTGCATGAGTTTCCTCCCACACTCCAAAACAAACTGGTAGGTTGGTTAGATTGTGAGCCCCATGGGTAGAGGAACTGATCTGGCAAGCTCTGCGCAGTGCTGCGTAATCTGTGTGCATTATATAAATAAAGGAATTATTATTATATCTGTTCACCTATGGGTGATGCTGTATATGACATTAGATGCCACATGTATTGCTAAATACCATAGGCACCTAGACTTTATACCATTTAATATTTTAGGATTTTAGTGCTCTGAAACAATACCCACAACTAACAATACCAACGCCACCAATGAGAGGTGTGTTATAAATTCAGTCACTTTCTACAGAAGCATTGATTATGCAAATGGACCTCTTAAGGACATATCGCCTTTTCATTTTTTTCTTTCCATTTTTTCAGAAATCCTTTTTTATTTTTTCGGTGCAAAGAGCTATATGAGAGCTTGTTTTCAGCATCACAAATTGTACTTCCTAGTGATTGTATTTAATATTCCATGCCCTGTATTGGAAGCTGGAAATAAATTCTAAATGTGGAAAAATTGATGAAAACACATATTTGTGGCATTTTTGGCCCAGTTTTTACGGCTTTTCCTGTGCTCCAAACAACCTCTACTTTAGTCTTTTGGTTACTATGATCACAGACATACCAAAATTATTTATGCTTTATATGGTTATTGAAAATATTTTGTACAAAAATAAATTCTTAAATTTGCCCTATTCTGATGCCAATCACTTTTTCATAATTTGTTGTACAGACCTATGTAAGAGGTCATTTTTTGAGTGATGATGTGACATTTGCAATGCTACCCTCCTGGAAACAATACAACTTTTTAATCCCTTTTTATTGAAATTTTTATTAAATATTTTCCGTTATGGGGTTTGCTGCCGGGAATAACCGTTTTTATATTTTGGTAGATTGCCATTATGATGTTGTTTATTTATTTATTTGTATACCATTTTAATTGGTTTTCTAAAGAAAAAGAAAATATACACACAACAGTAATATTACTTAACAACTAGACAGCTTTCTAAGTGCATGCATTAGTTTCAACCAATATGCTGCATTAATGAAAGTACACAATAGGTGAGTAACTTATTTAAAACTTAGATTTTAATTTATCCATTATAGTAAAATCAGAAATATACAATATTATCTAAAATAATAGCTCCCAGAGGGAATGATTTATATGCCAGCCATCAAACAGTTTTAGAAAAGCGCGTTCAATGGTAAGGATGCTGATTACTAGCCTTAGTGTTAGCATAGAGATCTATATGGGTGGCCATATACCTGTTCACATCTGATAGAGATCACTGATGAGTGCGCCTTAGAAGTTACGACTCTTCAATTTAGGACTGCAGGTACTGACCATCATTGCAACCATAAAAAGAAAAAGTGAAAGGGGGCCACCAAGGGATAGTTGGATGGGAGTATGAGTAGCACATTGATAATTAGATGGCTGAGGCATGGGTGAAAAAGGTGCACCTAAAATGTATCATGGGTGCCCGACATTCAACCTACTCATCCCTAACTTTAGGGGAGGGGTCTAAATACACCCTAATACCTCACCACAGGAGCGCAGCCCTAATCAGCTGCCACCCCATCTGGAACCTCACCCTCTACTCGGCCTTCTAGGTCTACACTCAGAAGGGAGGGGGAGAGGTGAAGTATTCATCTAATAACAACATGAAATTGTATTGTTTGTTCATATATTTTTTATAGATGTAGAAGATATATCCCAACACTGAGGTTCAGAAATATATGAATAGGTGAGTTTATGTCGTGGTCAAGACCCTACATGACATGTTTCGCCTTCAAACTACAGGCTCATCAGGGGTACAGTAGACCTAATAGAGAAAAAACACATATATAAACAAATAATCCTTAATAAAACCAATAGATTACAGATTAACATTATGATGGGCTAAATCAAGTCTGAACTGAGTCTTACCGCCAGAAACCATATAATGATGTAATAAGCGTGGGCGGTATAATCAAAGGCTCTGCATAGAAAAGACTGGAGTCAGTCGAGTCTATATAGCAATGCAGCAGAGTGATATCCATTGGAGTTGTCAATTCTGTTCTTACCTCCATATAGGTTGTTAGGCAATGGCCATAATACCATCAGAGAGTCATCCCTTCGGATTAGTGCCAGAATAGTTGGCTGCAAAATTGTGGCATCCCATATGGCAGGGTGACACCGGTGTGTCAGTGGAACACGACCACACGTGCCTAGTGATGCTGAATGTCAGCTGGCCGCCATCTTTAAGGCAAATCAGACCTGTATCTCCAACCCTTGCTGGACGCTGAATGCAGTCAGCGATCTGGACTTCAGAAAAATGGACTTATCTACCCACTAGAGGTTGCGGAGTATCCCGTGCCTCAAGAAAATTGCATCCGGCTTACACATGCGTTCCAGGGGGCAGGCCTCCACGGCAGATGGAGAACAATTAGTGTGCCTGCGCTGAGGCGCCCCAGTGTGATACATGCCGCGGTGGGAAGCGCCAACAACACAGGGCGCACCAAGGCAGGGCAGACAGTTAAGTAGATATGTCAGAGCATAAATATTGTAATTGTCATATATTTATTGTAATATATATATAATGGGACATAGTAGATCACATATATCACATCTTTGGGAAAAAATAAGTCTAACATCCTATAAGTTGCTTATTGGTACTATTATAGTTAAATTGACGTGACATATTTTAAGTTACTGCTGCTGGGATATCATAATGGGCATTGACCAAAGCTCATAGGGGCTTATCTACTTAGGGTCCAAGGGACCGCATTTTTGTCGGGTTTCCCGCCTTTTTCCGTTCTGCGCCACATTTAACTGGGGTTTTTGGCTCAATTGCGCCAACTTTCATGCGGCACAAATCGAGGGCATGGCCGTCGGACAACCCAACTGATTCGGACTAAGCGCGGGATTTAACATTCAAAATTAAGGCGCAAGCTAAGCACTTACATGCACCGGGAAGAAGAAGGTGAACTCCGGCGGACCTCTGCGGAGAAGTGACATATGCAGGAAATTGGACGCACGAATCCTCGTCGGACAACGCACATCGGGGATTGCGACGGGACGGGTAAGTAAATGTGCCCCATAGTGTTTTCAAAATTAGGTGATTGTCACTAAGTATCATGATGTCACAGTGAGCACTGTAATATTACAATCGAACATTGTGATACAAGAATTAATCTTAAAATAAGTGTCACAATGAGGTATTGAGATTTCACAGGTATTTTATGATGTTACAAAGGGTAATTTTGATGTTTCAATGGACCATTGTGAAGTCATGGTAATGCATTGAATAACCAAATTGTGACAACAGGATTTCACAATGGGCATTGCAATTTCACCATCTGGAATTATAATATCACAGTTGAGTTGTCATGTCATGAAGGGCATTTTCATGTGACAAGGAGAAATTTGGATATCACAATGGATCATATAGGAATTGTGATGTCAGATGTACATTTTGATGTCACAATAATCAAAATTGTAAAGATATAGTGAGGCATTGTTATATCAGAAATAGCATTCGGATGTTAAAGTAGGGCATTGTGATGTAACAATTGGATAAAAATTATTTAACAATAGAGCGATATGATGTCACAATTTAGCTTTAATAAAGAGGCATTATGTTGTTACATTGTAGCCTACAATATCATAATGGTGCTTTTCTATGTCACATAGATGTCACAATGAGAAATTTTAATGTTACAATGGGTCTTTGTAATGTTACAATAATGGATTGTGATGTCATGGGGAGCTTAATGATTTGCAATGGAAGATTGCATTGGTTATTGCTTTGTCACATTTTGATGCCCAATGCAGGGAATTGTGACATCATTATGAGGGATTGTTACAGTATGAAACAATGAGGGATTTTAATGTTACATTGGTTGTTCCTGATTTTAGAATAGGCCGTAATGATTTCATTATGGGGATTGTAATGTTAGCTTATGAAATACTTAGTAGTGCAGTAACACCCTGCATTGGTTTATTTTGGACTATAAAAAGGTTACAATTATATAGTCATACAAAAGAACTTAGAAGATACAGACTAAAGTGATTTCAAACTTTTTTAGGGAAATACATTATTTAACCCTTTCACGACCAGCCAGTGTCAACTAATTTGTAAAAGGGTGTATGATAAGGGCTCAAGAAATGGTTCCTTTCCATAAATGATTTTGTCCACTACATCTTAAAGCAGACACCTGCTTCTAACTGCCACAATTGGTGCTTACACCAATCATCCCAGTTAACCTACTAAGTGGCCAAACCTGATCTGATATATTCAAATAAAAATGTAATGGAGATCATTGTAAAAGAATACTGATCAAAATTATAGAACAGTTTTAGATTCAGATCCTGAAAGTTATTGGTGTAAATCCTGCACTTGGTGCTAATTTCCTTAATTATCTGACAAACCCAAGTTAACTGGTAGCCTAACTTTCCAGTTTTCACAGAATCTGCAAAAATAGGGTGCCATTCCAATGTGACTGAAACACTCCGGCAGCAGGTTGTCCATAGAAAGGCCAAAGGGGTGACCCAATCAGTTATAGCAAGAGAAGTCTGTAATTTCTAGAATATTGCATCTTCACAACATCACAAACTCATTCAAGTCCCGTAAGAAGGCTGGTTGCCCTTAAAAGACAGGACAGAAAGAGAGGACAGGATAATGCAGAGAATCTCCATGTGTAATTGTTTCAACATTTCTGCTGGAATTGCTTGCCAGTTCAGCACTGATCAGGATTAGGATCTGCCTTGTCATATAGTGTCTCTATGTTTGAAAGCATTTGGACTGAAAGCCCACTCTGCAGTGCCCAAAACTCTCTTTAACAGAAATGCTAGACTCATCTTTGCCGAGGAGAATATTTCCAAATGGGAGAAAAATTTAACCCAAAGAAGTAAAGTGTGTAAAAAAGTCTGTGAAAGGTGGCTTGGGGAATGTTTTCTGCAGCAGGAGTTGGACCTATCATACATGGAAGAATGAATGCAAGCGTGTATCAGAACTTCAACAACATGGGGTTTCTTCCTTGAGTTCTGTTCTGTTCTCTAATTTTGATCCCCAGGGTGTGTGTATATATATATATATATATATATATATATATATATATATATATATATATATACCAAATGTTTAGACACACCTTCTCATTTAAAGAGTTTTCTGTATTTTCATGAGTATAAAAATTGTAGGTTCACACTGAAGGCATCAGTTCCCACTGGAGGCAACACATGTGGAATTGTATACTTAACAAAAAAGTGTAAAACAACTGAAAACATGGCTTATATTCTAGGTTCTTCAAAGTAGTCACCTTTTTCTTTCATTACTGCTTTGCACATTTTTGCATCAAGAGGTAGTCAACAGAAAAGGTTTTCACATCACAGGTGTGCCCTGTCAGGTGTAATAAGTGGGATTTCTTGCCTTCTAAATAGGTTTGGGACCATCGGTTATGTTGTGCAGAAGTCAGCTGGATACACAGCTGATAGTCCTACTGAATAGAATGTTAGAATTTGTAGCTAAAAAAAGCAGCTAAGTAAAGAAAAACGAGTGGCCATCATTACTTTAAGAAATGATGGTCAGTCCAAAAAATTGGGAAAACTTTGAAAGTGTCCCCAAGTGCAGTTGCAAATACCATCAAGCACTACAAAGAAACTGGTTGACAAGAGGACCACTCCAGGAAAGGAAGACCAAGAGTCACCTCTGCTGCAGAGGCTAAGTTCATCCGAGTCACCAGCCTCAGAAAATGTCAGGTAACAGAAGCTCTGATTAGAGACCAGGTCAATGTCACACAGAGTTCTAGCAGCAGACTATCTCTACAGAAAAAGTGTTAAGAGGAGACTGTTTGTGCAGCAACCTCCATGGTAAAATAGCTGCTAGGAAACCACTGGCAACAAGCCGAAGAGACTTGCTTGGACTAAAGAACACAAGGAATGGACATTAGACCAGTGCTTTGGTCTGATGAGTCAAAATTTGAGATCTTTGCTTCCAACCCCTGTGTCTTTGTGCAACACAGAAAAGATGAACAAATGGACTCTACAGTCCTGGTTTCCACAGGTTTTTCAACAGGACAATGACCCCAAGCACACCTCCATGCTGTGTAAGGAGAGTGATGGAGTGTTACGCCAAATGACCTGGCCTCCACTGTCACCAGACCTGAAACCAATCAAGATGATTTGGGGTGAGCTGTACCACAGAGTGAAGGCAAAGGGGTCAACAAGTGCTAAACATATCTGGGAACTCCTTCAAAACTATTGGAAGATCATTTCAGGTGACTATCTCTTGAAGCTCATCAAGAGAATGCGAAGAGTGTGCAAAGCAGTAGTCAAAGCAAAAGGGGGCTACTTTGAAGAACCTAGAGTATAAGACATAATTTCAGTTGTTTCACAGCTTTTTGTTAAGTATATAATTCCACATGTGTTGTTTTATAGTTTTAATTCCTTCAGTGTGAATCTACAATATGTTCTCTCTCTCTCTCTCTCTCTCTCTCTCTATATATATATATATATATATATATATATATATATATATATATATACACAAATTTTCCTCTCCATAAGACTTCACAAGTTCTTCCACCAGCTAGATTTGCTAAACATTTTCATGACTTCTCCATCAATTCATGGCAAAACCTTGAAATTCAAGCTCAAGCTGCACTCCATAAATTATTCAATTTTTCCATGTTTCTCCGTCAGCAATATGGAATGATTTCCAGCATTGCATTATGTCAATTTTAGAATCAGCATAACTTGAATGCTATCAAAAGCTAGGCAGGTGTTTGTGGCTTTGACACATTACTCCTTAGTCATGTGGCTGCAGTAATGAAAATGTTTTTGACGGTACAACCTTGAAAATTTATTCTTGTTAACAAACAGAATCAGGACAGAAACAGGACAGATTATAGCTTTCACATAATAGCAGTTCACACATTTAGTCACTACTGGTCCTGTGTTGGCCCCAAATTATTAACTATGGTAATAATACTGATTCTTGACCATCCCACTTAAAGGAGTATAACCACAAATATAAGATTCTTAAATATACATTCTCTAATACAGAGTTATTAACAAAAATACAGCATTTCACAGATATAATTCCAACCTGTCTTTATGAGTCCTGGCTGTTAGAGATGGGCGAATTTGTTAAAATTCTTTTCGTCCCGATTCGACAAATTTTTAGAAAAAATTTGTTTCGACCCGAATCAAATCAAAACGAATCACGTTATAAAAACAGGCATTTCCTGGCTGCAGAGAGCCTGTAGGGTGTTGTAGAACGTTGTGCCATGCTTAAATATGCATAGGGACCATGGTTTGGTCTTCAAGCAATGCTGTGTTTTAGTATGAAACGGACATGACAGCTGCGGCTCTTAGAATCGCTTCACTCTTCACTTCCATGTGCACTTTCACTTCCCCAAATAAGTGAAGCGGGAACGCAGCCTGACAAGGTAACGTCTGTGCCAGCTCAAAAGGACCGAGCTGAGGACCAAGATCCCACTATAACATCAAAGAGTGCACTCTTTTTACACTGAAATTAGATGATTCCATAGATTACGAAAGCATCTGTTCTGTTAAACGTGGATACATGTGGAAAGCTCCCCAAAAGAGTGCAGAGGATGTCGGCAGTAATTTTGCATTGACGTCACTGATCATTTTGCCCTTCTTTTAACGCGTCAGTGTCCTCCTTCAATAGGTCAATAAACCATCAGTATTGCTAAAGCCAAAAACAAACAGGAGTTGATCCAGAATAGAGATGACCAGTAAATGGGATACTTGCATGTCCTCTGTGTTCTGGATCCACTCCTGCTTTTGGCTATCAATCCTGAAGCTTTTCATCCTTCTGACAGATGAAATGAAGGGGAAAACCAAACATAGTGGCAACATCATAGAGTGATGGAGGGTGAAAACAGCATTATGGAAATCACAGGGTGTTCCAGGGAGACAGCGGTCAGTTGGCAGCAGCATGAGTAGGCTGCAGAGTGGCACAATAACAAATTATGGAGGTGGAGGAAACATGGTAGGCCACAAGTGGCACAATGATAAGAGTGTGGAGGTGGCGGCAGCAGAAGCAGCAGCAGGAGCCCACATGTGGCAGCAACATGGTGACAGCAACAGGGATAGCCACAGAGTGGCACAATGATTTAGTGTGGAGGTGGCATTAGCAGCAGGATCCCACAGGTGGCAGCAACATGGTGGCAGTAACAGGGAAAGCCACAGAGTGCCACAATTATATAGTGTGGAGGTGGCATCAGCAGCAGCAGCAACAGGAGGCCACAAAGTGGCACAATGATAAGAGTGTGGAGGTGGCGACAGAAGAAGCATCAGCAGGAGTCCAGAGGTGTCAGCAACATGGTGGCAGCAACAGGGAAAGCCACAGAGTGGCACAATGATATAGCGTGAAGGTGGCATCAGAAGCAGCAGCAGCAGTAGCAGGGGTAGCACAATGACATAGTGTGAAGGTGGCATCAGAAGCAGCAGCAGCAGGAGCCCACAAAGTGGCACAATGATATAGTGTAAAGGTGGCATCAGAAGCAGCAGGAGCTCGCAGAGTGGCACAATGATATAGTGTGATGGTGGCATCAGAAGCAGCAGGAGCCTGCAGAGATGCACAGTGATATAGTGTGAAGGTGGCATCAGAAGAAGCAGGAGCCTGCAGAGTCGCACAATGATATTGTGCGTTGGTGTCATCAGTAGCAGCAGCAGCAGGAGCCCGCAGAGTGGCACAATGATATAGTGTGAAGGTGGCATCAGTAGCAGCAGCAGCTGGAGGAGCCCACAGAGTGGCACAATGATATAGTGTGTTGGTGGCATCAGAAGCAGCAGGAGCCCACACAGTGGCAAAATGATACAGTGTGAAGGTGGTTTCAGAAGCAGCAAGAGCAGAAGAGTGGCACAATGATATAGTGTGTTGGTGTCATCAGAAGCAGCAGGAGCCCGCAGAGTGGCACAATGATATAGTGTGAAGGCACATCAGAAGCAGCAGCAGCAGGAGCCTGCAGAGTGGCACAATGATATAGTGTGAAGGTGGCATCAGAAGCAGCAGCAGGAGCCCGCAGAGTGGCACAATGATATAGTGTGAAGGTGGCATCAGAAGCAGCAAGAGCGGCAGAGTGGCACAATTATATAGTGTGTTGGTGCCATCAGAAGCAGCAGCAGCAGGAGCCCACAGAGTGGCACAATCATATAGTGTGAAGGTGGCATCAGAAGCAGCAGGAGCCCGCAAAGGGGCACAATGATATAGTGTGAAGGCGGCATCAGAAGCAGCAGCAGCAGGAGCCCGCAGAGTGGCACAATGATATATTGTGAAGGTAGCATCAGAAGCAGCAAGAGCGGCAGAGTGGCACAATGATATAGTGTGTTGGTGGCATCAGAAGCAGAAGCAGCAGGAGCCCGGAGAGTGGCACAATCATATAGTGTGTTGGTGGCATCAGAAGCAGCAGCAGCAGGAGCCCGCAGAGTGTCACAATCATATAGTGTGTTGGAGGCATCAGTAGCAGCAGCAGCAGGAGCCCACAGAGTGGCAGAATGATATAGTGTGAAGGTGGCATCAGAAGCAGCAGCAGCAGGAGCCCGCAGAGTGGCACAATCAAATAGTGTGAAGGTGGCATCAGAAGCAGCAGCAGCAGGAGCCCACAGAGTGGCACAATGATATATTGTGAAGGTAGCATCAGAAGCAGCAAGAGCGGCAGAGTGGCACAATGATATAGTGTGTTGGTGGCATCAGAAGCAGCAGGAGCCCGGAGAGTGGCACAATCATATAGTGTGAAGGTGGCATCAGAAGCAGCAGGAGCCTGGAGAGTGGCACAATCATATAGTGTGAAGGTGGCATCAGAAGCAGCAGGAGCCTGCAGAGTGGCACAATGATATAGTGTGAAGGTGGCATCAGAAGCAGCAGGAGCCTGCAGAGTGGTACCATGATATAGTGTGGAGGTAGTGGACAATTCCAGTCCCTGGTAAAGATGGTAGGAGGCAGATGGTGCAACTAGCAGCAGATGTGTGGCATCAGGTGCGTGTCAGCATCAGAATAGTAGCTGAGGCTGGTAGTTAGAGCCCCAACTCATTTCTCAACGTTTGGAGGAGGCGTCATGGCTGATCTAATCTGATGAATTAGGCATTGGTGAGTTGAAATCCTGGCCAATCCAAGCCTGATTCATCTTGACAAAAGTCAGTCTCTCCACATTACGGGTGGACAAGCGGGTTCTCCTGGGGGTAACGATGGCCCCCGCCACACTGAACACCCGCTCTGATGCCACACTACTGGCCGGGCAGGACAGCTTCTCTACTGCAAACTCCGCAAGTTGCGGCCACGCATCAAGTTTGCCTGCCCAGTAGTCCATGGGATCCTCTACCTCAGGTGGTAAAGTGCTGTCCAAGTAGGCCACCACCGGTCTGCTTCAAGACCTGCTGCTGCTGGTGGTGGCTACCCTCCTCACTAGGCGGGTGAAGGAAATTGCTCATTAAGGAATCCAGACTTAATTGACTGTTGATGGAACTGCTACTGCTCCTACCCCCCAGCTCCCCACAGCAGCCGTGGTAGTAGTACGTGAGCAATGACTGCCAGGAATCCCCCGGTCAGACCTGACAGAGAATGGACAATGGTGCACATAGGCAGCGGCCAACTGTGTGCTCAGTATTTCTCTATAGTATGCCAGTTGTTCCTTCCTCTCAGCAGCAGGAAAAAAGTAACCCATTTTGGACCGGTAGCGAGGGTCCAAGAGGGTGGAGAGCTATAATTCATCCCTATGCCAGATGTTGACTATTCGGCTGTCACTAGTTAGGCAAAGCAGCATGCTGCGGGCCATCTGCGCATGTGACTCTGAGGGACTCCCAGCCTCCATATCCACAGTATACTGCCACGGTGCTTCTGGGTCATCTGCCTCGTCTTCTACCTCCTCCGGATGCTCCTGCTCCTCCTCACCTGTCACCTGAGTAGAAAAAACACAAATTGCACCACACTGCTTGTGCTCCAATGTCCTCCTCCTGCTCCTCCAGTTCAGCCCCCACCGGACTCATGTGGCCATAAGATGTCGTCTCCACTTCTTCAGTGCTCTGACCAGACAGATTTTGCAGCATGAGTTCCAGGACATGAAGCGGTGGAATGACGTTATTCATCCCGCAGTCCTGACGACTGACAAATAACGTGGTCTCTTAAAAAGGCGTGAGCAAACGGCAGGTGTCACGCATGAGCTGCCAGTGGCTGACATCAAAGTTACACAGGGGAGTACTACGGTCCGCTTGCATCATCAAAAAATCATTAATGGCTTTTCTCTGTTCATACAGGAGGTCTAACATATGGAAGCTGGAATTCCAACGGGTGGAAACATCGCATATCAGACTATGTTGGGGTAGGCCGTTCTGGCGCTGCAACTCACGGAGGTTGTGCTTGGCTTTGTAAGAATGGCTGAAGTGCGTGCACAGTGTCCTGGCCATTTTTAGAATGTCTTGCAGATGGGTGTAAGACTTTAGGAACTTGTTGACAACCAGATTGAACACGTGCGCCATGCAGGGTGCATGGACCATCCCTACTCGGTGCAGCGCGGACACCATGTTCCTCCCATTGTCTGTCACCATGGTCCCGATTTTTAGTTGTCGCTGAGAAAGCCACACATTGATTTCTTCTTGCATGACGCGGAGCAGTTCCTCCCCTGTGTGACTTTGTTCGCCCAGGCAAACCAGATGTAGAACTGAGTGACATCGCTGTGCCCTGCACATGTAGTATGATGGAGCAGCACTTGTGGAGGCTGAGGTGGTGGTGGAGAAGGAGGAGGCGGACACTGGCGCAGGAGCAGCAGTTTGACAATGTGGAGGAGAAAGCGCCGTCTCTTGTGGAAGTTGGTGGTGTGGCTGGGCGGGAAGTACATTGACCCAGTGGGCCGTAAAGGACATATACTGGCCCTGACCATAATTACAGCTCCACACGTCCGTGCTGCCGTGCACCTTGGAAGAAACTGATAAGCTCAAGAACTGGCCCACCTTCTTTTGTACATATTGTTGAAGGGCTGGCACAGCCTTTTTGGAAAAAAAATTGCGGCTTGGAACTCTACACGTCAGTTCAGCACAAGCCATTAGTTCTCTGAAGGGTGCAGAGTCCACGAATTGGAAAGGGAGAGACTGCAGTACCAAGAACACGGTCAGCTTCTGCACCTTAGGATGGCTGGATGCATAGAGTTGTCTTTTTGTAATCGCCTCGCTCAACGACTACTGGCGCCATGCGTAGCCAGGAGCAGCAGCATCTGGACCGGGAGATGATGTTAAAGACAAACACACGTAAATCTGGCTGTAAACTAGAGCCACAATAAGGTATGGCAATGTGTGTTATACAGATACCCCACAACTGACAGTGTAATTTCAGTTAAAATCACTGTATAAACTATGTGGATTTCACACATAAATATGGCTGTAAACTAGAGCCACAATAAGGTATGGCAATGTGCGTTATACAGATACTCCACAACTGACAGTGTAATTTCAATGAAAATTACTGTATAAACTATGTGGATTTGACACGTAAATATGGCTCTAAACTAGAGCCCCCAAAAGGTATGGCAATGTGCGTTATACAGATAAGCCACAACTGACAGCTCACTACTGCAGATGCATGAATGTCAAACAGATTTCTTCCTATTCGATTTTGTCACTAAATAGAACTGCTATTTGGGGTTTACAGATCCTCCTTAAAGAACAACCAGGGATTGCTCCACCAATCGCTACTGCAGATGCATTAAAGTCAAACAGATTTCTTCCTATTCGATTTTGTCACTAAATAGAACTGCTATTTGGGGTATAGAGAACCCCCTTAGAGAACAGCGAGGGATTGCAGCAAGAATTGCACAGTACAATAGCAGCAGCTGGACGCTACAACATGAAGTGTGAAGTGCTGAGATAGAAAATGGCTGGTTTTATAGGGCTGTGTGACATCACATAAGCCTGCTGGTCGCTGATTGGCTTACAGGTCTGCAGATGTCATCGGGGGTGTTCCTTTCTCCTTCCCAGAGTTCTCTGCTCCATGTAACACGTTGTTCTCGCGCGAAAAAAACAACTTAGTTCCCATGAATCAATATAAACTTCGGCTTCGTGATGAATCAAATTTTTCTTGAAATTCTAACCGAAGTTAGAATCATTAGAATCGATTCACCCATCTCTACTTGCTGTCCATGGATCCGACCATAAACTCCTGGCTATGGTCAGATTCTACTCATAAATAACCTTTCTTTCTGTACGCTGCAGTACTCTCTGCCTCCTGTCCCTCCCCTCTGCATTACCAGAGCAGATCAGACACACTACAGACACAGGCACTTCCTGCTGCCATGAACCGTGGAGAAACTTACTCTACAAGCTACTGACAAGATAAGGTCTTGATCCGAGGGGAGGCATAGCAGGGCTGACTGTGTGTGTTATAGGTTAGATTGCAGAGATGAGTGTCTCAATGGGGCAGATTTACTTACCCGTTCCATTCACGATCCAGCGACACGTTCTCCGTCGAGGATTCGGGTCTTCCAGCGATTCACTAAGGTCATGTGCCCGATGTCCACCAGGTGTCGCTGCTGCGCTGAAGTCCGTCGGAGTTCGCTGAAGTTCATCGTCCTGTCTTGGGTGCAGGTAAACGTGTCAAGTGACACATTTTTTAAAAAAAAATTGTGGTTTTTCCGAATCCGTTGGGTTTTCCAATGGCCACACGCGCTCATGCGTCACAATCCGTATGGTAATCTACTATATTATACCTATCATACCTATACAGTGTTTGTGAGGTAAAGCCTTAAAATTCTCATGCATCGCAACCGGCTTAAAAGTAGACACATTCCCATTGCTTCATTTGACAATTTTATTAGCATATATACTACTAGTGTATCAGCCAATTTATTCAGCCCAAAAAATGTGCTGAAAAACACCACCTCGGCTTATACTCGGCTCACACTTAAAAAAATAAACATCCATGCTCACCTTCAGGCGCTGCCTGATGCTTCCTTTGGCTCCTCTTCCTTCAGCTCTTCATCTGTAACAGAGCAGACAGAGATGCATTCATGCGCTCTGCCCACTGGTGCACACAATGGACGCGTGGACGCATTTTTGCCCGCTCTATTACATATGAAGGAAGAGGAGCTGAAGGGAGTGCCAGAAGGTGAGTATAGTAGTTTATTTTTTTTTTATACACCCAGGGGCTGCAGGGCCATTCATCAATAGGGGTGGATTGCTGCAGGACATTTAATCGGTGGAAGGCCTCACTGCAGGGCATTTCATAGGTGGTGGGCTCATTGCAGGGCATTTCATAGGTGGGGGCCTCGCTGCAGGGCATCTCATAGGTGGGCGACTGGCTGCAAGGCCTTTCATAAGTGCAGGGGCTAGCATCAGAACATTTTATCAGTGGACGACTGGAAACTGGACATTTCATTACTAGGGGCTCTACTGCAGGGCATTTTATTACTAGGGGCTCTGCTGCAGGGTATTTCATTACTGGGAAGGCTGCTGGGAATTTCATTATTCAGGGAGGCTATAACCAATGCGTTTTCCACCCTCGGCTTATACTCAAGTCAGTTTCCCTAGTTATTTGTGGCAAAATTAGGGTCGACTGAGGTCGACTTATAATGAGGTACTCTGAAATGTCTTATTTTGTTTGTATATGGACCCCATGATCTGTAAAGCACTGTAGAATATGATGCTGCTATATAAATAAATGTTTTTTTTTTATTTCCGTGTTTTAATCTATTTACAATGTTTTTCACAAGACAACTTCAATGATCTATAAGAATGAATAATCCATAATTAGGCTAAACAGCAGAAAAGAGAATATTATTTCAAATATATCCATGTTTCATTATGGTAAGTAACATTTTAGTAAGGTGCACAATAGTGGGTACTGTGTTAATTTTATCAAGCTGTACCATTATTCTTGAACTGAAATTCATTTTAAGTATAAGTAAATCCTCATAAGTATTGAAAGTGCATTTTAAAGTCTTATAATCAATACTGTAATGGGCAAAAATCAATTGTGCTATCAGTTGTCTGCTTTATTTCCAGCTTGTTTGTAAGCTTTACAGCACTATTGTTTTGATAAATTGCCTTCTTTCATTGATACCTTTTACATTTTATCATCCATTTTAAAACTATAAACTATAACTAGGCTACCTATTGAGCAACCATTTCTCC
The DNA here is from genome assembly GCF_040894005.1 of Engystomops pustulosus. Taxonomy (NCBI): domain Eukaryota; kingdom Metazoa; phylum Chordata; class Amphibia; order Anura; family Leptodactylidae; genus Engystomops; species Engystomops pustulosus. The sequence continues at coordinate 92,095,102 of NC_092414.1, read as the reverse complement.
TCCAATAGCATTTGTTACCATCAATCACATCCATTGTGTTTTACAGTATTTGTTTTAAACTGTCAAAATGGTAAGTTTCTGCATTTCTTCAGTTCAATGTATTGTCAGAAATTCAAGCGGGAAATATAAAACAAATGCAAAATAGATGGACACATACTGAGACTACTGCTCTAGGGGAAAAACTAAGAGGATTAAATGATAATGCAAACTAATGGTAGCTGTGTGTTCAAAAGCCAACTGGCTCATGATTCTCCTCTAAATCTAAGAGGTTCTGCATGAGAAACAACAAACCAACAGGCTGGAACTGAAAGAATCTAAATAAATTCTTGAAAACAATACCAAAGCTTGAAGCTTATGTAATCTCTGAACAAACTGTAATTGATTACTGGACTGTACCTGTTTTCACCTTGCTGTTCAACTGTTTCATTGTTTATCCCACTTGTTAAACTTAAACATATTTTGAATAAAAATCAGTCAAAAAGTTTTATCTTCTGGTGCATTTAAAACATGACTGATACCTCTTAGAAATAACACTGAGAGGTGTCAAGCTACTTGCCACTCAGGGAAAATCCAATCTCAAAATTTCATGCTGCTTCGTGGATGATCTTTAAGTGTCAGAAGGGGTGATCCATCATCAGACTTAGTAAGCACATGAACAGTTCCCTCTTTAAAAAAATCAGTAATTTGGTGTGGTCATTGTGGATAATTCTCTGAATAGGGTATCCCACCCAAAACAACTTGGTAGCATCTGTAATTTTCCAAAAACAAATATCAAAAACTTGATACGTACATGTGGACAGATTTTTTGGGACTGATTGTAGCCAGTGGACCTTATCAATGAGGTATTTTTGTTTTGGAATGTCTGAAAGTGTGGAAGCTATGAGTTTTGAGAGAAACATTGGAATTTCTGATGGGTAACTACGCCGGGATCTCTCTTAATTTACTGTTATTCCATCAAGCTATCCACTGAGTAGTTGCCATTCCTCAAGGGTAGCACTTAAAGTAATCTCCAGTAAGTATTTGGCCTCTATCGGTGCTTCATCATTCCTAAAGTACAAACGGGAACCATCTTGGGGCACTAGCTGCCTAATGTTCCAAGGGAAAAGAAAACCTAAGTCACTTGGGACCTCTTTTAGGTCATCATAGTAGGAGGACTTAAGTTGAGTAGTACAAGTAGAGCAAGTACAGCTAACAGTTGCTGAAAATTGTTTCTTAAATGACTGAGCTCAGAGTCACACGTCCATCCTGGAGCTCAGTCAGTTGACAGCTCCCCCAATGCCAAAAACTTTTCCTATTCCTTTATACAGACTAGTGTAAAGTGTAATTTTTTGTGGGATGAGTATACATTTCCATTGCTACTATTTTGGAGACTGTATAACAATTTTTTTTTTATCCAATTTTTCATGTGTGGACAAATGACAAAAAGTGGTACTTCATACATTTGTCCATTTCTAGATTTTGAAAGATCATGCATTTTGGGAGATGGCAATTTTTTGTTAGGTACAGATCCTCTCTAAATGAAAATAATTGTGGGTGAGCACAAATTGTGTGAGTTCTGTGATCTGTTGGTAGGTTGTGCTTCTCCATGTGTGCCCGACATGCAGTTATTCCATCTTTGTGGAGTATGTTACTGTATAGAAATTCTACATCCATGGTGACCAGAATTGTACTATAAGGAAGTGGGCCTACAGTCTTGAGTTTATTTAAAGGGTCAGTAGTGTCCTGCATATAGTAGTTCTTCTGACCAGGGTTTTTCAGAGATTTTTCCGCTGAACCTGAGATGTTTTCCGTTAAGGTGCCAATGCCAGAATAATAAATAAAAGCTGTACAGCACCCCGCCAGATACTTTAAGAGGCGTCAGCCTCTTGATGTATCGTGCTGCGAAAAAGCAGCAGCGGGGTTATCATTTGCCAGTGCTCGCATGATAGATGTCCCCCATTGGGATAGTTTAAAATTAATTTTTTTTCCGTTTTAAACTCAAAATGACCAATTTAAATGTATTGCCTAGTATGTGATGGTCGATTTGAAAACAATGGGGCACATTTACCCTGTCCCTGCATGATCCCCGAGGTGCGTTCTCCGACGAGGATGAAGTCTGCCGTGATTCAACAAGATTGTGCGCCCAAGATCCTGCATGTGTCACTCCCCCGATCAGGTCTGCTAGAGTTCACCTTCTTCTTTCCGATGTATGTGAGTGCATGTCTTGTGACACCATTTGAATTTTAAATCCCGTCCTTAGTCTGAATCAGTTGAGTTGACCGACGGCCACGCCCCCGATTTGTGTCACATGAAAGTCAGCACGATTGCGCCAAAATCGAATTGCATGCACCAAAACCCCCTGTTAAATGCAGGGTTTCCCGGAACTAGTTGGGAAACCCGACGGAAATGCGGTCTGTGGACCCTTAGTAAATGTGCCCCAATACGTATAGTCTCAGGTAAACAGGGGGCCATGGTGATGTTTTTATAGTGTAAAGAGGGATCTTTATATTTTATTGGGAAATATTAATGTTTATTTGTAAAGGCTTATTAATATTTTGTGTATGTGTGTTTTTTATTTTATATGCCCCACATTAAGGTAATAAAAGACCCGGGTGGGGGGGGGGGGAGTTACCTCTAACTGGGATATCTACAAGAACTCCAGTTAGAGGGAGAAATGACCCCTTGTGGAGGCTGATGTCTGATCAGAGCTGTACTGGTTCTGATCAGATGGAGCAGCTCTGATTTACCTCTGCAGACCCGGTAATCACTTGACCATGAGCGCCAGCTCCTGTATTCACTGTATAGTTCTACTTTAGCACTATTTAGTAAAGGAGAAGGCAGAAGCAGTAATAAATTGCTTCTGCCTTCTCCTTAGGGTCTCCTGAGAGCAGGTGAAACTGCAGCAACATCAAAAGATGATGTTGCAGAGTCTGATCAATCTTTTATTTCTTCTTAGAGATTCTTCTCATTGTACTGTTATGTCTAAAAACATCTTTTACTCTTACAATAGGTGACCATCCAGATTGCTTATTGCCAGTATAGGTTTTCCTTCATCGCTTATTCTAATTAAATGAGTTAGAAACCTGTTTGACTACTTGCTCCAGGATAATAGTTTTCTTTTTCTTTTGTAGACATACACTACTGTATAATTTGACAACTTTATGTTTCACCCATTTGACTCTTAACCATGTCATTGTTGTTGGATCAGTTATTTTACCTGAAGAGATATATACCTCAATTAGCTAGACATGCTCGGCCCTAGGTTTCCTTCTCAAGTTAGTGATGTACTTTATGTTCTATGATCTTAGCCCTCAACTCTGCTATTGCAGATTCCCAAAGTGAAATAGGTTTATCCCTGTGGGCTTCATTATCTTCTTTAAAACTAAGTAAGTCTTTCGTTATCACTTCTGTAAACTTTTGGTCCTGTTCCAATACCATAGGGAATCCCCACATATACTGTACCCTATTTAAATCTTCAATTAAAATAAATCAGAGACAATTGAGTTTTGCAGCATCATGGATTTGGGTTTTCTTCACTATTATTAATAAATAGTAGATCAGATGTTTTCTGTATTATCCTATCCTTGATTACAGTACATCTATTTTTCTTGCTTAATGTGGATCAACTCCCCTATGAAATTTCCCTAACCTTCCTAAAAAAAATGTGTTAAAAGTGTTTTATCTGCATTAACCCTCTCTGCTAATATTAAAATAAATATCTAATTATAGATATTAGTATGTCCCCAAAAAAGAAATGTAACTCTTTCAATGGATTTTTAATGACTATTGTAGCTTTTTAGATAATCATGCTACATCATGCTACAGCATTCTATAATTGGTAACTGCTGTCAGTTAAACTTTTCAACATCTTTTCTGTCTATATATTTTTACGTTTTGGGATTCACATTTAATAAATACCTGCTTAGTGCTTTGTCCTCCGCTTCAAATTCTGTGGATATGAATGCTCGTTTTAATAAAGAAAATAATCATGCTCTTTCTCCATTGGGTTTACTCTTTATCTCTCACCTGGCATAACGAAATTCTTTTCAGCAACATCCACTTTCTTTTTTTAAATCAGTTATGTTTTTTATCAAAAAATGTTTTCATAAACAACTCCACCAAAATCCACCCCCCACCCACTTGTAATGTGAAAACACACAATACCAATAGTTACAGGTTATAATTACAGATTAAAGAGTTTAATCATCACTGCCCATCAAAACACACACCTTCTGTAGGCAAGTTCAAAAGTGTGGGCAGCAGATTCGGTTATTCTAGCCTAATTTTTTATCCTAGTTTAGTCAAGGTATTCATTGGGGCTTATTTACTAAGGGTCCCGCGGCCACACTTTCGTCGGATTTCCCGACTTTTCGGGGATTGAGCCAGGGATTGTGTCGCACGCGATCAGATTTTGTCGCAATTGCGCCGGTTTTCACGCAACACAAATGTTTTTTTCCCTTGCTTCCTAAGTGCCTATTCACATATCTAATATATATCTTTTTTCATTACATTTGAAGCTTAAACCAGGGGTGGAATACAATATGGTACAATAGACTCATAGCAAAGCTGGACCTTACTATACTTCCCCAATAGCAAAGTTTAGAATCATTGAATATTTACCATTTAAGCACATAGTAACCAAGGCAAGTAAAATATTTTGGATATTTATTTGTATATGTGTGTATATATATATATATATATATATATATATATATATATATATATACGGAATGAAAGTCCAGGCAGCACGCTTGAGCGGTAGTGGGTGCAAGCTAAATTGGATCGGACATGGGATCCTCCATAAGTAGAAAACAAGAAACAAAGCAGCACTCCAAGCGATGTAGTCAAAAAAATGTGGTCCTTTTATTTCATGTGCATCAGCGACGTTTCGGCTCGCCTTGAGCCTTCCTCAAGCTAAACAATCAGTGTTTCACATGGACATATATACAAAAATTCAGTGGTCACGTGACTTCATGAGCCCCGCCCCTCACAACTTGTGACGAATCAAATAGTGTTACAAACATGTCCACATATGGCAATAAATATGTATACAAACATTTGTGGTATTAAAGTTACATACACTGTGTAATCATTGTGACCAGGCTCTCATTAAAACAGACATAAATGAGTAAATCATTGTGATACGGTGCTTCAGTGTAAAATGCTAAAAAAACACCCATCAAGGTGTTTAGACGTACCCCCGCATGTTCAAAAAACCTTGGGCTCTTTAACAGGAGCACCTTTACTCCTGAGGTTGAGGCCCCATATATTACTGCATTTATTACATCTGTTAAAAATGATTTAAAGAAATTGCGTTTGACAAATATTGATGTACCATTGAAACGAGCCAACCTCACTACTGGGGAGATTGCTGCATTGGATGAGCTGGCCCATGACGGCGACCTTACCATCAAGCCAGCCGATAAGGGCGGGGCTGTCGTCGTCATGGAGACCAGCTCATACCTAGCAGAAATCATGAGACAGCTCTCTGACACAAATACCTATCAAAAAATTGCATCAGATCCCAAGTTTACTTTAAGCAAAAAGATTAAGGAAATATTGGATGAGGCATTGAGAGCAAATGTTATTGATGATGACTTGTATAAATATTTAATAATTGAACATCCGACCACTCCTGTACTTTATGTACTGCCTAAAATCCATAAATGTTTAGTCTCCCCTCCTGGCAGACCGATCGTTTCAGGCTCAGGATCGATCTTTTCCAATATTGCCACATTTCTAGACAGAGCTTTGAGGGATCTAGCAATCAATGGTAAATCCTACATAAGGGATACGTTGGAATTCATTAATAAATTGAATGCTGTACACATTACAGAACGAGACAGGGTCCTTCTAGTGTCCTTTGACGTTGTCTCGTTATATACGTCAATAGAACACAGAATGGGCTTGGATGCAGTACAAGGGCTACTCAGTACTACTCAAATGACATTAGAGACACAAGAACTGATCATGACATTGCTGGAATTTGTCTTAAGAAACAATTATTTCCTGTATGGAGACGACTTTTTCCTTCAAAAAGTAGGGGTGGCTATGGGCGCCAACATGGCGCCCACATACGCTAATATAGTAATGCGGGCCCTAGAGGAGGGCGTCATCTATGCCTCCCCACTCTTCGAGCATTGCTTGGAGTGGTGGAGGTACATAGATGACGTCTTCCTCTTATGGACGGGTACTCAAAATTAACTTGAACAGTTTCATTCATTTCTAAACACGATAGATAGGTCCATCAAATTTACGGTAGTCTTCTCCGAAACTTGCCTACAATTTTTAGATGTGCTGGTGACTAGACGGGGTGAACGATTCGATACAGACATCTACACCAAGCCAACTGACAGGAACACATTGGTAAGGTATGAAAGTAATCACCCACGAAGCACTATTAAGTCTTTACCTTATAGCCAAATGCTCAGGGTCAAGAGAATTACTAGTGACCCGGAAAAATTGACAAACAATTAGCAGAATATGGCAAAAAAATTTAAAAAACGGGGATACCCTAATGCGGTCATTTCACATAACCTATCTAAGACAGAAACGAGAACAAGGGATACTCTTTTAATGGACAAAGAACAGAAAACGGACGTACACAGAATACCATTTGTAAGCACATACAATGACCGAAGTGACGAAATAGCCAGGGTCATTCGTAAGCATTGGCCCAAACTTACTGGGAGTGACAATATGGTCTCAGAATTCGAGAATCCCCCACTCTTCTCGTATCGTAGATCTCAGAGTATCAGGGATAGAGTGGTGAGGTCAGATGTCGGTTCTTTTAAAATGAAAAAACAGCTGACTTTAACTGGACAGAACAGGAGGGGATGCTACCCCTGTTGCAATTGTATTAATTGTAATTTAATGCATAAAGGGATGAATTTTACACATAATGGGACTCAATATACCATTAAACATTTTTTGACCTGTGACAGCTCATATGTTATCTATATCCTGTATTGCCCATGTGGGCTGATGTATGTGGGAGAGACCACATTGGCATTTAAAATACGCTTCAACCAACATCGATATACCATAAGATCGGGACGCAAAGATCTTCCGGTTCCAAAGCACTTCTGTGATATGGGACATACAGAAAAACATCTGCGCTTTAGATTGATTGATCACATCCCTGTATTGAGACGGGGGGGGGGGGGGGGGCAATAGGGAACGCTTATTAAAGAAAAAAGAATTACAGTGGATTTTTATGCTGAATACACTCAAACCTAATGGATTAAATGTAGATTTTAAACTGAATGCAATATAAAGGGATTAAAAGGTTGTGGCGTCGACCTGTAGATCCTGTTTCTGTTCTCTTAAACATCCTAGTAGTGTGTGCAAAATGTTACGATTAGTGGACAACTAATATGTATACTAATGTTAATGTCATTCTTATTTATCTTTACAGATTATGAATTTACAAAGAATTAGAGCTTGTCCAGACGACCTCCGTATGTTCCATTCCTCAATAGTATCACTCAATTCTTTCCATGTATTATGTACGTGCACATCCCAACGAATTATAGATACAGCCAAACTTCATGTACCTTTGGGCCACAGCATACATTGAACTTATGCTCTTTACATTTGTCTACCCTTATGAGGGCCATATAGCATATTACAGGTGGTCATAAAGTTGGAGTCACAAATCCTGTGGCAACCCAGACCACCAATGCATTATTTTCATGTGTATCGCATTAATTAACCCTCTTTATACCGGTGACATTGTATATTCTTGTTAGCTGTGTGCCAGTCTATCCAGACGCATGTATTTCAGATTGATTATACTTACTCTATACAAGTTATGGAAACGGCATTTGTCCGTAAGCTGGCTGTTTACACGTCTCCAAGGCAACGGAGAATAACTTCCGGTGTCCCTGGCGCATGCGCGATCGGGAGTTCCCGGCTTGCGCTCCAGGGATGCGGCCGAGCTATATGCTGGGGAGCGTGCACATTGTGCGAACATTCGGAGTGACGATCGGAGGTTTTTTGAACATGCGGGGGTACGTCTAAACACCTTGATGGGTGTTTTTTTAGCATTTTACACTGAAGCACCGTATCACAATGATTTACTCATTTATGTCTGTTTTAATGAGAGCCTGGTCACAATGATTACACAGTGTATGTAACTTTAATACCACAAATGTTTGTATACATATTTATTGCCATATGTGGACATGTTTGTAACACTATTTGATTCGTCACAAGTTGTGAGGGGCGGGGCTCATGAAGTCACGTGACCACTGAATTTTTGTATATATGTCCATGTGAAACACTGATTGTTTAGCTTGAGGAAGGCTCAAGGCGAGCCGAAACGTCGCTGATGCACATGAAATAAAAGGACCACATTTTTTTGACTACATCGCTTGGAGTGCTGCTTTGTTTCTTGTTTTATATATATATATATATATATATATATATATATATATATATGTGTGTGTGTGTGTGTGTATGAACTGTTTTAGCCAAATATATGTATTCCTTTATTCAATTTTTGTGTTAGAACTCTGTTCCCAAATTACAGACCAGAATCCAGACCAGAATCCAGTCCAGAATCCAGTCCAGAATCCTGTTCTTCTTGCTCACTGATGATGTATTACATACACCTTACAGCTGACAATTGCAGCCTGGGACTAAAATAAAGAATCCAGAGATCTTCACCAGAAGTCACATTGGGCAGAGAGCTCCATCTGTAACTAGGGATCCTTACATAACTCCTTAAGTAGGGGACCGCCTGGGTATATTCCATCCACATTATGCAAAAAAATTCTAATATTCTTATTCATACACATGTATAATTTGTACCTAAGCAATTTTCTGGTTCCTGTAAGTACATCATTAAAAGGATTCTACATGCTGTGTAAAAAAATAATTACCGTTTTAACTATTTTTTTCTATGTGTATGTTCATTTTAAAGTCACTGAGCAATAAAGCCCCCTTCAAACTAGATATAACATTTTTGTATAACATTTTTTGTTGCAGTATATCATACAAATGTTTAAGTTATATTGCTGCACTGTTCCCCATCAGAATATCTTCTATTATACATTTTTTAAGATTTCAAGGTAAAGGAACATCTACAAAAATGGAATCACTAAAATAGATTTCAGTTGTCAGATATTTCTCCACATTTTGTTAGTGGTGCATTCTTAGATAATGCCTGTCATGTCTTTATTAATCGATACCTAAATTTATTTTGAAATATAAACATAAATAAATATTATAGAGAAGTTGTAAAGAAAAGTAAAGTCATCATGAACTCTTAATGAAATAAGGATTTCCCGTAAATATTTATACTTTGTTGCAATGTAACTAGCTCACTGTAAGTGTTCTGTTGCATTCTGAATATGAAACATTAATCTACTGTGTATATGGTAAATCCATTTTGTAACAAGTGCAAGTGACCAGACCCCTTAATTTTTAACTTTAAAAATCCTATCCTAGAGGAAGGCCATGATTATACAACTAAATATAGTGTTCTGACATTAGATCTTCAAATCTTAAATTCATCTATCTTTCAGAAGGGCTTAGAGCCACTCTTCCAAATAATGTTTCATTTAAAAATAGCTAACTCAGCAACAAACTACAGTAGCATAAGAGATTTAGTAGTTTGATAGAATATATAAACAATTGGACACAGTCCTGCATTCTAAGTCTTGTAGCTGTCAAGAGAGAAGAATAGAGGGATATTAAATAACAAAAACATGCAATTAAAGTAAATGTACCATGTTAATAATATTAGTTTAATTACACAGTGAATTAGGATATGATGAATTTAGTGCTGAGTAGGTTAGTATGGCAGAGGCCTTAGAACGAATATTACTTACTCTGTGCCTAAAAATGCTGACGTTAGGCTTCATAAAAGAAGCAAAGTCTTTAAAGTAAGAAATTTACCTTACAGTCAATAAAATAAATGGTTCCAAAACTCTGATTCAAAATAAACCGTTACCAGCCTGACATTACACATATGCTTGACCGCAGTGTTTAAGGGGTTAACATCCTCGATTGGATGAATCCTTCATTGCAGGTGTTACAGGTGGGTGTCAGTTCTAATACGCAACTGACACCTGCAGCCTCTGGCACGGAGTCATTGCCAGAAGCAGGACGTAATTGTTAGGATTGGGTAACACAAAAGACAGGGGATAGTGTGGCCTGAGCTTGCCCCAACCTCTGTCCCTTCCTATAGCCCCCCCACGCTAAACCGTGGGGCGACTACTTGAAGACTCGGAATACACTGGATAAGTGTGGGAAGGGAAACACAAACAGACTGACAAACATAAAACACAAAAGAATAGTAAACTAGCCGGAGTCAATGTCAAAAAACGAGCCGGGGTCACAACGATACAGATACAGATACAGAGCAAGTCAAACCTAATGCTGAGAGCGAGTGGAGAAGGGATTTCAAAACACTGGCACAGGTGACTAGTGAAGCTGCAATTTATGCAGCCAGAACTCCACCTCCAGAACCTGATAGGAGCTGGACAGCTTCTGGGAATTAACCCCTCATGGTGCAGAACAACCAGGCATCATGCAGAGGTACACAAGTCCCAGCAGTTGCGAAAACAACTCCTAGACAGCGCGAAATCTTAGCAGCCGCTGCCCGGGATGAGAGGTGGAGTTTGCGCGGATACACGCCGGGGGTCGGAGAACGCTGCTGGCACCAGCAGAAGAACCAGAAGTCCCAGCATTCTCCCTAGCGACCCTGACAGTAATAGTATGGCACAGGTCAGGAAGCAACCTCAACCTGAGCTGCACTATTACGTACTTAGTTAGGAAGAGGTTAAGCAAAAGACTATTTTGTCATATCAATTACAGATCACTCTTGTAGAGTGATATTTTAGAGTAATATTTAAAGCTATAACTTCATAGATGGAGAAGTGTTAAAAATTTCTTTTTCATTTTCTTTGTATGTGTCTTTTTGTAAAAAATATTTATATTCAGCAATTATTATAGATAATGTTGAGAAAACAGTTTTTGTTCTCATAGTAAGCTGATGTATGACTGCCAAGACATCCTGTAATGCTGCTGATGGGGACTTACAACCAAGGGAAAACTAAGGGAAGACACAAACAATGAGCCTAATGGTAAACCCACCCAGTTGTCCCTACCTACTTGCCGTTCCCACCCTAGATCATAAGGGACAACTGGACCAGCACCCCATGACTGCAACCCTATCACTCACGTTCTTGGTCAAATAGCCCTTGTACAGTATGGAGGTGTGTTTGTCCTGTTGAAAAATAAATGCAACTAATAACTAATTGTAAACCAGATGGAATAACATGCAGCTGCAAGATGTTGTGGTAACCATGCTGGTTGAGTATACCTTAAATTTTGAGAACCCACGGTGAGAACCTAGCAGCTATTTTACCATGAAGGCTGCTACTCACAGTCTCCTCTTAACTGTTGTTGTAGAGATGTGTCTGCTGGTAGAACTTTGTGTGGCATTGACCTGGTCTCTAATCTGAGCTGCTATTAACTTGCGATTTCTGAGGCTGGTGACTCGGATGAACTTATCCTCTGCAGCAGAGGTGACTCTTCGCCTTCCTTTAGTGGAGTGGTCCTCATGTGAGCCAGTTTGTTTGTAGCGCTTAATGTTTTTTTCAACTGTACTTGGGTACTGTCACGTCCATGCTGAAATGTCCCTCTATCCCTAGTTGGCAGAATAGGTGGCGTTAATTTGTGTGTGAACTTGGTCTTAGATTTAGTGAGACACACCCTGCTTCTTGCATTTTAAGCCTGCCCAGTAAGGGTTACTAGCCACATTGACAGTCCCCCAATGTGCTGCTGGAGGTGTGTCTGGGAACTGCCTTATATACCTGCCTACTCCTATCAGACCTTGGTGATTATTTTAGTCTCCTGTGTTATCTAGTGCTTTTGCTTGTTTCTTGCTATGCTGTGTATCAACTTCTGCTTTTCCTACTGACCATTCTAATTTGCTATATGATTCTGTACCATTGTTGCCATTGTGGTTTTGACCCGGTTCGGCCCGACTCCGCTTGTCTGTCTGTATCTGTTGTTGGTCCCTCAGTGTTGCGTCTCTCCCAATGTTATCCCACTTTCCCTGTCTCAGACCTGTGTTAGTACTCTGTGCACCAGTGTGAACACTGGTCTATCTCAGTATTCCTGTTACCTGTCCACTCCACCATCCAGCAGCTGCCAGATGAAGTAAGTCTTTCCTGTCATCTTGTAGGGTTGCTATGGGACCATCAGTAAGGTTCCTGATAGTGGGTTCACCCTTGTCAGGGTGGTTTATCTGCTTTAGGTAGGGCCTTAGCCTGCAGGGACATTGCAGGGTGAGTTCGCCACCACTTACCTAGTCCAACAGCTAGTGACAAGCCTGGTTGTGGTTGCATGGTTGCTGGACAGCTACTGACGGAGACACTTTCAAAGTTTTCCCAATTTTTCACACTGACCTTCCTTTCTTAAAGTAATTATGGCCACTCATTTTTGATTATTTGGCTGCTTTTTTTAATCTATTTAGTCTATTTAGTCTACACACAGCTGTGTATCCACCTGACTTTTGTACAACACAATTGATGGTCCCAACCCCATTTATAAGGCCAGAAATCCCACTTATTAAACCTGACAGGGCACACTTGTGATGTGAAAACCTTTTCTGGTGACTAACTTTTGAAGTTCGGCAAGAGAATGCCAAGAGTGTGCAAAGCAGGCTATTGAATAGGGTCAGACTGTAGGTGTTCTCCTTATGGAGAGATTGCCAACTAATGCCACCTTAAAGGCATGTGCATGTTAAAGCCATAGATGCTCCACATAGCCAGTCCAGTTCCCTAGGCTGTACTGAGGAGACCCAACCAACTGTGAAACAGTGCTGTCTACAGTTGGGAGTCTGTTCCTTCTAGAATAGATATACTGGTTTGGATTAATCCCACATCATGTGTTTAGACTTCTTCTAGGTCAAACTTGGTGTTAAGGGGCTGCCTTTCAAGGTAGCAAAAGGAGGCGTTTTTCATTTAACACCTTGAAAAATGGATTTGCATACTTCCCAGAATTCCATAGTGGAGCATCTATGGCTTTAAGTTTCCACACACCTTTAAGGTGGCCTTAATTGGAAATCCCTCCATAAGGAGAACACCTACCATCTGAACCCTGACATGTTGCTGAGAGCCACTGGACCTTTGATCCTGTCAATCCGTGTTTTGTTAGGGTGACCGACAGTAGCCATGCTGTTCCACAATGTCATGGTGTCTTTATGCACTGCTGTCTATGAGGATAAGGATGCTGAATGTCATGGTGGTGTAAGGGGGTAAGCATACAAATAAGATGTGGATAATATATGGTGGAGTGGATGAATATTATTTCATAGATAAATTAACAAACAAGCGGAGGAGTGTGGTGGCTTCAATACATTTATATGTTACATTGAGTCCTGTTATACAAAGAACCTTGTTTACTACTTCTGGCTCAATCCATTGTATAGATTCTAAAAACCAGAGAGCTGTTCAGAGCAGGGTCAAGGAGCCACACCTCCACTGAACACACTAATAGTCTATTCTGATAATAGGGCATCAATATCAGAACAGCCTTGGAGATCCAGAAAAGCCCTTTAAATACAATTATTATGTTGAACTATGAAATAAGCAACTATGTTTCTATTCTGCAAAACCATGATATTCTGCTAAAGTAATGCATATTTTGTGTGTGGCCAAATGCGCCTTGTGTTATTGGGACTATATTTATTTCCAGAATTTTTTATGATATTTAGATGCTGCGCATGCCATTAGTAGAGTCATAATGATTATAAAAACATTATCATCTAAGTACCTGCAGTGTTAAACAGAGTAGCTTAAATGAGACTCTTAGATGAGTCACTATAATAAGATAAAACATGGTAAATTATCATTCAAGCTTATTATTTGTATGCTAAATATTCTCTTAAAATAAAACACATACCGTAATCTCTAAACTGTTGCTCTAGCGTGGCATCATAGTTATTGATGGTGTCAGTCAGCAACAAAACATTAAGTTAGAAATGGGTATGTTTCTTTTTAACAATGTGCTAAAGTATTGAGATGTTAAAAGTCAAAGTCATACATATTGAAGGGGTTTTCTTGCCAGTGGCAATTTTAACTAGTTTATAACACAGGAAGGCGGGCTCTTCATGTGAAGTGTGCAGTTAACAATCGAAGGACAAACATGATTGTTTGCTTATTGTGTGAGTATTGTCAGTGTTCCGGTGTGCTCAGCAGTAGAATACTGGCTGTAAGGCCTGCTGCACGCAACCTTTTTTTCCTGTGGCCACAAAACCCATCTCTAATGGCCATGACTGTGTGTCAACAGTATTTTCTACTTTGGCTGCAAAGTAGGAACATATGTATTCCTTATGTCATAGATGTTTGTGGATCACAGAGAGAGGTTGTTACCTAGCAACTCACAAGCAAATATGCATGAGGCACGGATAACACAATGCGGCAGATTTACTTACCCGGTCCATTCGCGATCCAGTGGCGCGTTCTGTGTGGAGGATTCGGGTCTTCCGGTGATTCACTAAGGCAAATCCCCCGATGTCCACTAGGTGTCGCTGCTGCGCTGAAGTTTGTCGGAATGCACTGAAGTTCACCAAGCCAGGCCGAGTGCAGGTAAGCGCGTGTCAAGCGACACTTTTTTTTTTTAAATGCCGCGTTTTTTCTGAATCCATCAGGTTTTCGTACGGCCATGCCCCCTGAATTCCATCGCATGCACGCCGGCGCCACAATCCGATCATGTGCGCCACAAACCTGGGGCAATTCAGGAAAAATTGGTGCAAAAAGGAAAAATACGGGTAACCTGCCATAAAAACGTGATTCGGGCCCTTAGTAAATGACCCCCAATGTCTGTCAGATGTATTTTTCACAGCTCCATAGACTTCTATGGGAGTGCAAACATGGCCAAGTATAGGATTTGTTCTGAGCTTTTTCTTCAGGGCCATTTGGCTGTTACACATGGCTGGAGAATCCTCAGTTGTGTGTATGAGCCCTGTAGGGAGGCACAAGGTGTTGTGGCGGATAGTAGATATGTGTCACCGAGGTGGATGATGTGGGGTGGGGGGCCTTGTAATGGATGCTGTGAGGAAAGGAGGTCCTGTAATGGGTGCTATGGGGGAGGGGGGCCCGAGAATGGATGCTGTGGGGGCAGGGGGGCTCTCAAATGGATGCTATGGGTGGTGGGGGCTTCAAAATGGATGCTGTGAGAGGAGATTGGGCCTTGGATGGTAGCTGCAATGGGAAAGGGGCTCTAGAATGGATACTATGGGGAGGGGGGCCCTGGATGGATGCTGTGGTGGGGCAGTGACTATAATGACTGTAAAAGGGGCCATGACTATAATGGCTGGAGTGTGGGAAGGGGGCCCTGAGACTTAAATAGCTTCTGTGGGGGGTGCTGTGACAAAAAAATGGTTGCTGTTGGGGACTCTGTGACTATATTTGTTACCAAGGGGATCCTTTGGCTATCTTGGTTGTTTTTGGGGGCACTGTTATTAAATTTCTTGTGTGCCGCAAATGACATGTCTACTTTATTCTATGGGTTGTTGCGATCACAGCGATTCCAAATTTGTATAGGTTTTATAATGTTTTCATACATTTACAAAAATTAAAAACCTGTGTAGAATTTTTTCTTTTAATTTTGCTATCTTCTGGAGCTAATAATTTTTTTGTAGTTCAGTGTACAGAGCTGAGGGTCACTATTTTAGACTTCTGATGAAATTTTCAATGCTACCATTTTTAGCAATGTACAACCTTCTGATCACTTTTATTTATTTTTTTATATTTTTCAAAATGACTTTGGGCGCTATTTTCTGTTACAGCGTTGAATGCAGTGAAAAAAAGTTATTATATTTTGAAAGATCAAAATATCGCACTACACAAGTCATTGATGGAGTTACAGCCACAATTCACAAGTCAATCATGGCACTAGAGCCATACTGCACAAGTCCTTCATGAAACTACAGCCACACTGCACAGCCATACTTGGAGCTGCAGCTGCACTACACAGCCATACATGGAGCTACAGCCACAGCACACAACCAGACATAAAGCTACAGACACAGTATGCAGCCATATATGGAGTTGCAGCCACAGTACACAGCAAAACATGGAGCTACCACTGCAGTACACAGTCATACATGGAGCTACAGCTGCAGTACACAGTCATGCATGGAGCTACAGCCACAGTACAAAGCCATACATGGAGCTACAGCCGCAGTGCACAGCCAGACATAAAGCTACAGACACAGTATGCAGCCATATATGAAGTTACAGCTGCAGTACATAGCCACATATGGAGCTACAGCCGCAGTATACAGACATACATGGAGCTGCAGCTGCAGTACACAGCCATACATGAAGTTACAGCCACAGTAAGCAGTCATACATGAATCTACAGCCACAGTGCACAGCCATATATGGAGCTACAGCTGCAGTATACAGCCATACATCGAGCCACAGCCGCACAACACAGCCACAGATGGAGCTACTGTCGCACTACACAAGTCATTGATAGAGTTACAGCCACACTTCACAAGTCAATCATGGCACTACAGCCACACTACACAGCCATACCTGGAGCTGCAGCTGCACTACACAGCCATACATGGTGCTACAGCCACAGCACACAGCCATACATGGAGCTACAGCCACAGTATGCAGCCATACATGGAGTTGCAGCCACAGTACACAACCAAACATGGAGCTACCACTGCAGTACACAGTCATACATGGAGCTACAGCTGCAGTACACAGTCATGCATGGAGATACAGCCGCAGTACACAACCATACATCAAGCTACAGCAGCAATACACAGCCATACATGGAGCTACAGCCACAGTACAAAGCGATACATGGAGCTGCAGCCGCAGTACACAGCCATATATGGAGTTACAGCTGCAGTAGACGGCCATACATGGAGCTACAGCCGCAGTATACAGCCATATATGGAGCTACAGCTGCAGTTCACAGCCATACATGGGGCTAGAGCCACAGTACACAGCCATACATGGAGCTACAGCCGCAGTACACAACCATACATGGAGCTCCATTCTAGTTTGAGAGCTGCAGCTGTCACTCTATAGTTATGTAGCACTACATAAAGTCTCATTAAGTAAAAGCCAAATAGGATGTGTGCCCAGCGATGACTGGACACTGTTGTAGTGTATATTGAGCATAGGCCTCCAACAGAAAAAATGGTAACAACCAGTTGTCACATTATGCATACATATAGAGAGAAATAACAGATGGCCAATCCAGAATTTGGAGAAAAATATGACTTAGAATTGTTATTTCATGGACAATGAGAGTATTTACTGAAACAGACATATGAGGAGTGATGATAGATCTGTATTTTTGCTCTTTGACTACATTGAATAAGGGATGCATACTACTGTATAGTCTACAGGGTAAGAATATGCTGCAGAGCCCATGAGTATACCTTGTATTGGACTACTATATAGTCACTGTTACAATAGACACAATAGATATTTTTTAGCACCCTCTAGATTTCGCTCTTAGGGCTCTCATGTAAAGGTTGGTGGATACACTAACCATATCTTCCCTGCATGGGGTATGCAGTGCAGTAATGTCACCTGTGTTGTTATGACTAAGGTTGTCGTTGGCAATATATGAATGTTGTATAGTGTATTTTTGTATGGTACTGTTTCTGTGTTTTACTGAGCTTTGTTGGTTTGCTGCAGTTATTTACTGAGTTTAGCAGCGCAGTTTTTAGACAAGTTTGTAACTAATATAACTAAATGGGGCTTTGCCTCAGTACCTGTTTCAAAAGTGCCCAAAATCAGGCGTATTTTTCAGCATAATCTAAACCAACTAATAGAAGGTGCAAATTTAGACTAAAAGACTGGATGATACCTGATACAGTAACCTCCGTCTACACTGTCTAATTTTTAATGCTTCTGATAAATTTGACCCAGAAGATAGAGTTGTCCACACAACCTCTGATATGGGACAAAACTAGCTCACAGCCAGTACAGTAGACTGCCACCTGCTTCTTGTTTGATATAATCCCAGTCTATAACGGCATTATATCCCGTCAGGAGCAGACCTGATACCTTGTATATAACTGAGACATGGATGTGGGAATTTGGGAATGAGATTAAAGTATGATGCTGGTTAAATTTTATATTTAATTGCACACTAGACAAACTTTACAAACAATGGGGGTAATTTACTAAGGGCCTGAATCGCGTTTTTCCAGCGGGTTACCCAAATTTTTAAGTGTTTACGGAGATTTTCCCTGAATTGCCCCAGGTTTTTTGCGCACACGATCAGATTGCGGCGCATCGGCACCGGCATGCATGCAACGGAAATCAGGGGCGTGGCCGTACAAAAAAGTTTCCAGACCCACTAGGGGTGGTGACTTCCATAAAAAAATTACTTAGCAGAGAGTCCTATTGGATATTTGTTCTAAACACAAGGCAACCGCATGATATGAATAGCCGATATGATTTAATTACCAGTTATTAATAATAAGCAAGTTCATATATGCTTGTAACATACAATATCCAATTAGTTTTGATCTAGTTTTCTTTTGTTATAGGCTGATTTATACATTTTGTCTAGTGTTGAGGTTAAGCCAATACTCCCTTTAAAATACTATGTCTGTTCATGCATTTTAGGGTTAATACTCTTAAGGGTTAATTTCGATTGGCTCCACCTCACCACTAGGGTCATGTGACCGTGATTACAACCTGCATTTAAGATGTGTGATTTTAGTAGTTTTTATGGATCATGACTAAGGCGTAACAGCCGAAACGCGTTGATCGTTTCTTCACTGTATATGTTCCCGAACTTGCCGATGCACGAATAAATGAGATTTTAGACCACTTGGAGATTTGCGCTGGAATACTTTTTGTTTTCTCTTCAAACTTACCCTTGCCTGGGCAGTTCCGTGCACGCAACCCTGTGGGGAACTACCTTAGTGAAACGCCGGAAGACCCGAATCCTGCACACAGAACGTGCCACTGGATCGCGACAGGACCGGGTAAGTATCTGCCCCAATGGTCAAAAACTGACTCTTCCTACCACTTATAAATAATTATTCACTGTGAAAAAAATAGACATTAAAAAGAATGTGTAACATTATACATATATTACATTCTTCTATTTCTGTACTGTGAAGGGCATAAAAAGAATAATAAAAACCTGTGCCACTTGACCATTTTTGCCCATTTTGCCTCTGCAAATACTTAATAAAAAGTACTAAAAAATAATCAACATATTCTTGTATTATTTTATATTAATAATATTATAGCTTTTAGAACATGGTGACACAAAACCAAACTAGCTCTTCTTTAAAAGTGGTTCTTAAAATGGGATATTTCATTAAAGTAGTAACACATGAAAAAGTTATAAAAATGTACATATTTGCTGTCTCCTTAATCACACTAGCCTAGAGAATCATTTTCAAATCATTTTCATTACATTTTTACTCTAGAAAATCACTGCCTTTGTATATAAAGTGCCCTTTGAAAGTATTCTTTATTTCTATATTTTGCCATATGTATGGCTTCAAACATAAAGATCTAAAATTGTAATTTTTGGGTGAAGAATCAACAACAAGTGGGACACAATTCTGAAGTGGAACACAATTTATTTGTAAAGAAATAAAAAACTGAAAATTGTGGCGTGAAACACTATTCAACCCCTTTACTTTCAGTGCAGCAAACTTACTCCAGAAATTCAGTAAGGATCTCTCAATAATCCAGTGTTGTCCTAAATGACTGATGATGATAAATATAATCCACTTGTGTGTAATCAAGTCTCCTAATAAATACACCTGCCATGTGATAGTCTCAAGGTTTTGTTTACAGCACAGAGAGCATTATGAAGAACAAGGAACACACCAGACAGGTCCGCAATACTGTTGTGAAGGTTAAAGCTGGACTTGGATACAAAAAGATTTCAAAACTTTAAACATCCCAAGAAGAACTGTGCAAGCGATCATATTGAAATGGAATAAGTAGCAGCCGTTTCTCTAAACTTTTATCTCAAACATGGAGAAGATCAGAGATGCAGAGATGAGTCTGTCCATAGGACAACAATCAGTCGTACACTGCACAAATCTGGCCTTCATGGAAGAGTGGCCAAAAGAATGCAATTTCTCAAAGATATCCATAAAAGTCTTGTTTAAAGTTTGCCACAAGCCACCTGGGAGACACTAAACATGTGGAAGAAGGTGCTCTGGTCAGATGAAACAAAAATCGAACATTTTAGCCACAATGATAAATTAGATGTTTGGCGTAAAAGAAACACAGCTCATCACCCTAAACACACCATCCCCACTGTCAAACATGGTGGTGGCAGCATCAAAGTTTGGGCCTGCTATTCTTCAGCAGGGGCAGGAAAGATGGTTAAAATTGATGGGAAGATGAATAGAGCCAAATACAGGACTATTCTGGAAGAAAACCTGTTGGAGCCACAAAGACTTGAGACTGGGAGGAAGATTTATCTTCCAACAAGATAATGATCCCAAAGATAAAGCTAGATCTACAATGAAATGTTTCACAAAAAACATACAGGTGTTAGAATGGCCAAGTTAGGCCCGTTCCACACTTGCGAGTGTGATGCGATGAACTCGCATCACACTCGCAACGCAAGCTTCTGGGAACGCACGTCCCGAATGCTGCACCGCGGGAGTGAACTCAGCATGTCAGTTCACTCCTGGTGTGCAGCGTTCGGGCCGTGCGTTCCCGGCAGCTTGCGTTGCGAGTGTGATGCGAGTTCAACGCATCACACTTGCAGGTGTGGAACGGGCCTTAAAGTCCAGACCTGAAACCAATCGAGAATCTGTGGAAAGAGATGAAAACTGCTGTTCACAAACACTCTTCATCCAACCTCAATGAGCTTGAGCTGTTTTCCAAGGAAAAATGGGCAAGAATTTCAGTCATTCAATGTGCAATACTGATAGAGACATACCCCAAGCGACTTGCAGCTGTCATTGCAGCAAAATGTGCCGCTACAAAATATTAACTTAACTGGGGGTTGGCCACTCTTTAACATAAATTTCCTATATGCTTTTAATGTCTTAATAACAATACCTAAATTACCACCAATTGATTAATCATCTCTAATGCTTCCGTTATTGCTGTGTGCAGACTCTCTGTTCACTCTGTAGGTTTACATGTCTGAAAACTGATAAATAGTTGGGACCTGCAGCAGGATATTATGACTCATCCTCCTACTCCCCCTACCACTGGTGGTTTGCAGCCAGATCTTGTTGCAGTGAACACAGCAGATTTGTGTGGCAAATAACCTTTTTAAGCATTCAGAAAAGCTAGTGTGCAAGCTTTGTGACGAGTGTGCTTTGATCCTAAGTGTGTGCAGTGTCCAAAGTGGGATTTAAGATTAAGGGACTTAAGTTTGAGGGACTTTAACAGGTAACTGCTATATTTTTGTGTTACTTTACTGTGAATCTTCTTTGTTATTTCTCTTGTATTCCCCATTAGCACGATGGACACCATAAGAGGTGACGGTATGGGTAAGTAAATGTGCCCCTATGTACATGTTCAAGAGAGCCCTGGATGACTTTCTGGAGAGAAAAAATATCATGGGTTATGGGAATAAAACATTTATCTAATTCTTAAAGGTTGGACTTGCGTCTTTTTCCGGCCTTATATACTATGATACCTCCCTGTGTATGTCAGTGAGACGGACTGAGAGAAAAACACTGGAAGCTGCCATTACTGACAAACTGAAGGAGTGAGAAACAGGAAGTTGTGTGGAGATGCAAAGTGCAGCATGTGGATAACAGGGAGAGGCTGAAGCTCTCAGAGGAGACAAATATACAAGTACATATAAATGCAGAGACCTGTCTAATGGAACAGATTTATTGAAAAGTGGAGAACCTTTTTAAGGGGGCCAAATAATATTGCATGTCCTACTTTTCAATTTATTATTCTATACAAAATCTTAAAAAGACAATACACACTTGTGTCTCATTTGTTGTTGATTCTTTATCAAAAATTAACATTTTTATCTGTTTGAAGGAGGGA
Organism: Engystomops pustulosus; assembly: GCF_040894005.1. Taxonomy (NCBI): domain Eukaryota; kingdom Metazoa; phylum Chordata; class Amphibia; order Anura; family Leptodactylidae; genus Engystomops; species Engystomops pustulosus. The sequence goes on along the minus strand of NC_092414.1, from coordinate 92,073,119 downwards.
ACAGGACTCCCAAGATTGTCCAATTCAGACGTTGGACTTGTCGGAAGGAACCTGCACATGATATCATATAAACCCTCATATAAGCTTCCTATAACTATATAATCATTTATTTCACTAAAAGAGCTAGAATTAAAGTGAAAACTACATCCTAATTCACCATAACAAATATTTCTACAATTCTCAAAAATAGGAATAGCCTTTTATCGGTTCATTTGACCCCATCATAAACTGTTTAATTTATTCATTGTTTATTTACAAGCTTAGATTACAATTCCCATGAAGACTTCTTTCCCCTCAGCTCTTGCAGTGGAATACAGTCAATAATAAAACCATAAAAAATAGATCTACTCATGTTTTCAACTTCCGCTTCTTTCTATTTCTCTATATACCAGTATAAAGTATTCATTCTTCCTCCTTCCCCACCATCTGTAGATATTGCAGAGCTACCATAGATGAGTTTTATAAGCCACATCAGTTGTAGTCTCATCTACTCTAAAGTGTTGGCTATGTGATAAATGAGCTAGTGTCAATGACTGTAGATGTAATAACAACATAAGAGAGTTTTAAAGCTAAATAATACTTGACTAAAAGTTAGTGTTGGATTGAGACTGTATACATCTAGTCAATGGGTAATCTGGGAAGTCCTCTAGTTCATATCTCCAATCACTCCAAGATACTGATAACATCTTTATTTGTGAATTGATATCACTCTACAAAGAATAAAACCTCATTGTGCATGACAGCAACTTATCTATCTTTAGCAGAGCTTCTGTAGTCTTTGAACAAATCCCACTGTCCATATGAATGGCATTTTTGCAAAAATTCCTGCAATCTTCCTTTCAATGGGCTGAAATTTTGGAGACTGGCCTCATTGAGACTTTCTTAAGGTGAGCACAATACTATGGGGGCATTTATCAGTGCTTCTACATCAGGTGTCTTGTATGCCATAATGACAATTTCTTGTGTACTGCAAGAAATTGCTTTTTTTTGTGCCTATACCACCTTCACACCATGTGGGCATAGAAGAGGGGTGAAATTTGATATGAAGAATCCTTGTTGTGGATCAGGATATTTTGAATAAGGAGAATGGATTTTGGGCTTCTGGGTGTGGAGATATGATGTAGCTAAAGAGAAACATGTTATGAAACTCAACAAATAAAAAGTGTGATTGATTTATCTAAGATGGATGTAGATAGTACCTTGAAGATATTGGGGCAGATTTATCAAGCAGTCTGAAAGTCAGAATATTTCCAGTTGCCCATGGCAACCAATCACAGCTCAGCTTTCATTTCACCAGTGCTCATGAATATTTTAAAGGGGAGCTGTGATTGGTTGCCATGGGCAATTGGAAATATTCTGACTTTCAGACTGCTTGATAAATCTACCCCATTGTTTTAATGATTTAGAAAATGTTATGCTAAGTCCAGATATGGGTTTCCTCCATTGCTTTAGGCCAACCTTTTATTTGTTCTATGCCATTGCACATAGATGTACAGCCTGAGAAGCAGATCATGACAGTACCTACTTTTCTCCCCATTCCCCATCATCCCCTCCTCCACCCTCTTCCACAGCTTCTATAGTAAGAGTCAGGATTCTAGCTTTGGCTGTGACATCACAGGAAGTTCCACAATTAGGACCAGGAGGGGTCACATGAGCATCTAGACAAACAAGAATCTGCAGAGAATTTACAGAAGACTCATTTAAAAACTAAAGTGTCATTTATGTGATGCACATAACCCCCCCCCCCCCAAATAAAAACCCTCAACTACAAAATATAAGAACGAATACCTACCTATCAATCGATCTAATTATCTGTCTATCAATCTATCTTTCATCTTTATTACATGGGGAAGCAAAAATGATTTGTCCCTCCATGGAAATCTTACATCTGATAAATATTTATGTCTGTAGCTCAATAGCATTTTTCTATGTCAATGGCATTCCTACTGAAACTATTTTCCTCATAGGAATGACTTGCAGCATACAAAGATGCTTATTGAACTGCTGGGAAATACATTTTCTTGGATTTACCCCATCTGTCTTAACAAAATGCAGTGACCTGAGTACCTATGAATACATCACTCTGTTTTACTAAACTTTTGACTCCAAGCAATCCTATTTCATCAGCTGGATTGTGAATACATGTCCCCTGAATAATAGCTACAGAGCTGAACTATTGCTTGCAGTGTTAGGCTGATACTGATCTGTCTGCAAGCATAGTAAATCTCCTTGTGTTTTACTGGATTGCTGGCACCAGTTGCCTCTGTAAGTCTATGTCTTTCTGAAATATGCTTTCTCAAAGTGCTCTACTCTTTCTGATCAGCCAGACTATAAATTTATCTTCCTGTATTTGGCTTGAACGTACAGTTCATGTAGATAGTGGTGCTGTGCTGATCTGTTTGCAAATAAAATGACAAAATCTCCCTATTCGTCTTAACTACAGCCATTTGGTTCTGTACTGATTCTACAGTGTCGGGAAATAAATCTCCTAAAATTTGTGCACAGAGATGTAACCACCATTTGCTGGAAGATAAAATTATTCATGGGCATTTATAAAATCTGTTTAGAGCGACAAGAACCATGCAACACAGCAGTCAACTTCAGACAAAAGGAAGAGGAAATTGAAGCATCTCTCATGTAAACTATACAATAAGGAAAAGTGACAATGATACCAAGCATCCATGTAATAGCGTTCACAAAATGAGCGCAAAGGTCATCATAGCCTGGCAGCCAGAATTGGTTAGCAGAGTGATGGATGATGAGAAAGGCGATAAGACAAATGAAGCAGAGTGGCATATAAGTAACGCACAGTTCCTCTATTTATTGGGTACTCACTATGGTTGAAATGTGATGGAAAATGAGGGGAAATGGCATCACTTATCACATTTAACTTTAGTGTTCTCAGCCAAAATTTCTTTTTCACATATTTTAAAGGCATATGTCTGTTCAGTTTTCACATTTAATTGTCATGATAGGAATTTAGATTATCTATAGTGAATAAATGCACACTCATAGTGCAAATCACTCCAAACAGAAAATTATGTCAGAGACAAGATTAATTGATACATTGTAGATGTAGCTGCATGATATACCCTGTTTCTTAAAAATAACCCCCCCCCCCAAATATAAGACCTATTGAAATTCTTTTAAGCTAAGAAATATAAGGCCTCCCTTGAAAATAAGACCTAGACATAAAATTACTGAAGGTTGTGCTGTAAATGTTCCAGGAGTACCTGAATAAGGGCTCATTTTGCATATTGCAAAATATGAGAGATTAGGGACAATGATTCTAACAGAATTTGAAAAATTCAGCATGAAATTAAGAGTTTAGAGAGTTTTAAGGATGTTAGAGAAGCTGTTGATATAATGGTCATTATATAAAAAAAATGTTGCTTTTTGGTTAAAAAATTCTGAAATTGTAAACTGTACCATAGATTTTTATACATGGAGATAAAGGCACAAGACTTTCTTGATGGAATTTAGATGGTTATGCTAATGTTTGTGATGACAGGACTACAGGATATTAATAAATGTTGGGTTTTTTTGTTCAGCAATAAATGTAAATACTTATTCCAGGAAAAATAAGACGATCAATGAAAATAAGACCTAAGGCTTCTTTAGACACTTTAGACACTGGCCCACATTTATCAAAACTAAGCACTAACACACACCCTTGGGTATACATTTTTTCTGTCTTGTCGTGGACATTGCACCCACGACACAAAACTGGCACAGACACTTCATAAATACACGCGCAAGCAGTTTGGATGTTCTTTTTATTGCAAAGTCCGACATAAAACGGAACAAACACTTTCATAGATGTGAGCCACTCTCTTATTTTTGGGTGAACATGGTATATACATACAGTACAGACTAAAAATTTGGACACACCTTCTCATTGAAACAGTTTTCTGTATAAAAATTGTAGATTCACACTGAAGGCATAAAAACCATGAATTAACACATGTGGAATTATATACTAAACAAAAAGTGTGAAACAACTGAAATATGTCTTATATTTTAGGTTCTTCAAATAGCCGTCATTTTCTTGATGAGCTTCTAGAGTTAGTCACCAGAAAAGGTTTTCACATCACAGGTCAGGTTTAATAAGTGGGATTTGTTGGCATATAAATGGGGTTGGGACCATCAGTTGTGTGCAGAAGTCAGGTGGATACACAGCTGATAGTCCTACTGAATAGATTGTTAAAATTTATATTATTAGTAGAAAAAGCAGCTAAGTAAAGAAAATTGAGGGACCATCATTACTTTAAGAAATTAAGGTCAGTCAGTCTGAAAAATTGGAAAAACTTTGAAAGTGTCCCAAAGTGCAGTTGCAAAGACCATCAAGTGCTACAAAGAAACTGGCTGTCATGAGGACCACCCCAGGAAAGGAACACCAAGAGTCACCTCTGCTGCAGAGGATAAGTTCATCCGAGTCAACAGCCTCAGAAATCGCAGGTTAAAAGCAGCTCTGATTAGCGACTAGGTCAATGCCAAACACAGTTGTAGCAGCAGACAACAACAGTTAAGAGGAGACTTTGCGCAGCAGCCTTCATGATAAAATAGCTGCTAGGAAACCACTGCTAAGGACATGCAACAAGCAGGAGATACTCTTTTGGGCTAAAGAACATAAGGAATGGACATTAAACCAGTGGAAATATGTGCTTTGGCCTGATTCCAAAGTCCAAATTTGAGATCTTTGGTTCCAACCACCATGTCTTTGTGCGATGCAGAAAAGGTGAACTAAGGGACTCTACATGCCTTGTTCCCACCATGAAACATGGGGGAGGAGTTGTAATGGTGTGGGGGAGCTTTGCTGGTGACACTGTTTGTGATTTATTCAAAATTAAAGGTAAACTGAAACAGTATGGTTACCTCAGCATCTTGCATCGGCATGCTATTCCATCTGGTTTGCGTTTAGTTGGGCCACGTTGCGTAAGGGCTGTTTGACGAAGAATGAGAGTGATGGGGTGCTACGCCACATGACCTGGCCTCAACAGTCACCAGACCTGAACCCAATCGAGATGGTTTGGGGTGAGCTGGACCGCAGAGTGAAGGCAGGAAGGCCAACAAGTGATTAGCATCTCTTAGAAGTCAAGACTGTTGGAAGACCGTTTCAGGTGCTCTTGAAGCTCATCAAGAGCATGCCAAGTGTATGTAAAGCAGTAATCAAAGCAAAAGGTGTCTGCATATTAGGGCGGGCTCACATTGGCATGTTTTTTTTTGGACAATAACAGTAGTGTTTTCTCTTGCTGATTTTCAATGATACTTTACTGAACTATTCTTTTCAATGTGCCTTTTTACTTTACTTTTTCCATTGAGCAGTGCTCATTGGAAAAATGTTTTGAACTTTACCCTTTTTGTCTTCACCAGCAACATTACATCAGTGGAAAAAACTAAAATGTGAAAAAGAAGAGTGAAAAGAATGGCTCAATAAGGTATTAGAGAAGAATCACTAGAGCCAGGGAGAAAAAATATGTAAGCCAAATAAGCCAGAGTGGCTTCAGGGTAAAATGACTGAGGCCTCCTACATTTTTTGATATAATGCAAGAACTTCTGTCCTCTGCACAGTGGGCAGTCTGAAGGACCTATTTTCCAAGAACTGAACACACTAGTGTGCAGGTGGTCTTACAGTGAAATTATGGACATAGTACCGTACAAGCAGAATATAAATATACTAAAGAAGTGCAACAGAAAAAGCTACTATATGTTTCCATAATTTTATTAGAAAAACAATATTTTAAAAGACTACAACAAAAAAAAAACACCACAAAATGAAATTTCACTTTCTTGAGAGCTATGAAGAGGGTAGGATTAATGAGAAGGTAAGAACTACATCATACTGTATATCAAAATATTACAGTGGAAAGATTATTGAATAAGTCCCATGAGACCCATGTCCAACTTATTGTCCCCTCAGTTTTTATTTTGTAAGCACAGGTTAATAGCTTGTCTTTGTGCTCTAACCCTTAAAGGAAGAAGCCAGTTTTGGATTTCAGGATACACTTTTTACATCAAGTTACATCAATTATACAATAAAACATTTTTCTTAAAAAAAAAATCATTTGTTTTATCATAACCATCTTCTTCAAGAGGTTGTCTGAGGCAAGTGAAAAATAAATGTATGGGGAATGGAGGCTAATTGTTGTACTTACCTCTGCGGTCCCTCCCAGTGTCCTGCGCCTCTCCTGTCAGTGCCCCTGTTTGGCTATAGGGGCATTGAAGCTGTGCAGTGAACAGCTACCGGCTGTACAATATTTTCACATCCAACATCATAAAAAAGGATAAAAAGTGATCAAAAAGTAACACTTACCCCAACACAATAGCAATAAGAAAGTACAGCTTGTCCCACAAAAACAAGCCTAGAACATGCTATGCCTCTTAGAACATGACGATGCAAAACAAGCAAATTTCTCACCAATAAAGATGGTAGACACACTGGGAGGCATTCGTTATCGGCTTTCAAATAGAAAAGTCGCGGAATTTTTATTTTTTTTACCATTGCTGAACCTTTTGCGCCTTATTAACTGTTGGTGCCACAATTTTTGTGGTTTTCCGACACTCACAACTTGTTCTGTTTTTGGGTGCAAAATTGCGGCACGGCTTGTGAATATGACACTTTTCTGGAGCCTCTATTTTTCTGACTTGTTAAGGGTGCAGTTTTTGTTGCACAATTAGAGCAGCTACAAGCTGGTCGAGGGAGTTCTATTTCACCTTCATGAATGGGGAGACAGATCTTAACCTTTTGGATCATACACTAAATCATGAATCCCTCGTGCCACAAACTTACACAACACTGAAAAATATAGCACATTTCCAGTGCCACCCTGCGCCCAGATTGATAAATTCCCCCACAGTGTGCTGCCAGTCCCCAAAATGTATTTCACCCCTCAAGGTTTTATCAGGGCTATGCTCTTTAAGGATGTAATTAGTATTAGTATCTTATTTATGAACCAGAATGATCAGCATAATAAAGATAAAAATGAAGAATTCTAAAATAAATGTTATTTGCGTGTTTCTTTATTTTACTAATCCAGGGGATACTCATCAGCATGTCCTGTGGAATCAGTGATTCATATACGGAATTAGAAGAGAGATTTAACATCTAATGATTTTACAAGTATTGCCAAATTTTCTACATAAATAAATAATTGATCTAATATGAACAGTTTATCCATGAATTATTTAAACCCTGTTACATCGTAAAGCACTGCAGTTGTTAAAAAGAAGAGCAACATTGTCCACTTTGACTGACAATCATAATCCTCATTAATGCAAGTATATTAATATATAAATTATTAATGGCTAAAACATTCATTCCAACAAGTGCGAGTGAAGTGACCTCGCTAGACTAGAATTTACATTTTGTAAGATATTGAAGCCCTGACCAATGAGTCCGAATCATAAACATGTTGCTTCTCATTATTGCTGTTTGTATAATTCATACAGTACCAGCATTTAACTGACAAACTGAGCACTAGTTTGAAAGGTATTGATCCGATATGCTATTCAGTTGCTAGAAAGGTTTATAAGACAGGCAAAGTCATCAGGGAGTTAATAAATGAGTGGATGGAGCGGCAGGAGTCCAGCGCAGGTGCATAGCAGTGCTGGAGCTGATTAAACGCACACAGTGGTCGAGAAGCCAGAACGGAGAACACACAATCTCTACATATTGGTAACAAGCTGGCTTGTTTATTTGTACAAAACCTACATGTGTCTAGCAATTTCCTCCCTTCATTTGGGGGTCTATAACACACACAAAAAACTTCTTTAGAAAGTGTAGATTTACAACATGCAGCTAACGTGTGGTGGTTTACAATGAATCTGTTTCTATATTTTCTCAACTTCATTTTTTATTTCTAGGAGAAACCACCCTTATACTAACACACAATAAGGCATCTCCAAAATATCTATTATAGCTCAATATGTTGCCCCAGAATATATTATTATATCTTATATAAAAATGCTACATAAAATATTTCATAATTGTCCTAGCTACCAACTACCAAAAAACATAGAGCTAATGTTAATTTGTTACTTTTTTAACTGAGAAGTCACATTTACCCTGCATACATTAATACTACATGATACTACATTAATACTACATGAAGTCGTGTAAGCCACTTTACTATAGTAAATCTCTTGTGCAAAAGACATCTAAATAGCTCATTCTTATGATGAATCTGTCCCATTATATTTTAACAGAACACCATATATATGAAGCCTATGAAGTCTTTATACTATTGACTACTTTGACACTGACAGTTTATGCCCACAGTAGATCAATATACAAGTTTAGAGTTGATGGCAGCATTTTTATGGAACTTAAGGCAGTCTTTATTATAACTTCATCATCAGGGGTGTAACAATTGTGTTCTCGACCATGACCAGGCCTGAGGATGAAAGGGACCTGCACCCTGCTAGCAGGGAAGTGGTGGGTTCATGACAGGAGAAGAAAATCATTTGTATGTGTGTCTTACAGAGTGTGTGTGTGCTCTGCCGCACACTGTATGATGTCATCATGTGGCAGTATGTCAACATTCAATGTGCAGAAACAGAGAGCTATACAGAAACCGTCACTTGAAGATGAAGCAGCTGAGGAAAAACTTCTGGACTGTCTATTACTGAGTGGAGTCTCCTGGACATTTCATTAGTGAGGGGAGGCTGCTAGAAGTGCATATATGTTATATGAATATGGTGCTATATTTATATGTCTGTGTAACATATATGTGTATTATCAAGAGTAATGTGGGGACAGGGGAATCAAAGAGAGCTTAGGTGTATAGAACCCCGATCCAAAGATTGCAACTTGGCCCACTGTCTTGTTACGCCCCTGTTAGTCATGTTACCCTAGGACAGTGATGGCGAACCTTTCAGAGACCGAGTGCCCAAACCAAACCAAAACCCATTTATTACCCTGATGTGCCAACGTGCCATCGGCCGCCTAAGGCCCCCAATACAGTTGAAAGAAGGTGGGCAAATTCAGACTATTATTGTAGCATCTCTCCAGGGTCTCTCTGTTTAGGAAGAATGGTGGGTCCAGCAGGAGGACCTCCAAAGATAATGCAGTTATTTCAACACCTGCTCAATTTTCAAGCAGTTCCAAACAGTCAATGAAGTGTCACTGTAAAATAATGCTGAGCAGGAAGATTTAATGGATTTGTTCCTGTTTGTGAACTCTGTCCTGGGCTGATGGCCTGAGTGCCCACAGAAAGGGCTCTGAGTGCCACCTCTGGCACCAGTGCCATAGGTTCGCCATCACTGCCCTAGGATAGAGAACATGCTTATGATAGGCTAGATGTATTTAAATCCTTACATTTCTCATTGTGTTGAATTACACATTTACATTTTACACTATTTATTGGCAAACATCTGTACTTAGCATTGTTATGCAAGATCAAAACAGTTAATAAACTCCAAAAGCTTTAGTCAGGTCATTATTACATTTTCTACAAAATGAATACTTTCCATGATGGTGGAATTAAAACAGAGAGGTAATTAGAAAAAATTATAAAAAAAAAATATTTAGCTATTACAATAATCACCTGTAAATATATCACATTTTAATAGTGTATGAATACTTTCTCGGTAAAAGGCATTGTACACATGACATGTAACCATGTACCCCTACACTTGAAATTGGTTATTGTCTGAACTAATCTCAAAGGGGCTTTAATTCAAGCCTCAGAGAAGCGACACAGATATAAGAAGCAAACCACGCAGAACACAAGATACTTTTTCTCAGCCTCACTGTCCTTTTAAGCCACTTTTCCTATGGCTAGGTCTCTGGGCTTGCTTGTTTTTATTTCATTATTTCTCTTATTTTATTAATTTTATCTTGTAACCTCACTTCTGAATAAACTAACAACTGCTTTCATTCCCTACAAAAAAGATTGTTATGATTATTTTGTGACATTCTATTGTAGTTTTTATTTGGAAAGAACACTGAAAGGGCAATGTTCACACATGTTGGATTTCATTTGAATTCTTGAAATTTGTTTTACAGGTGTGTAGTGGATGCCCACAGGACCAATCTGTGAAATCTATACAAAAAATAATATGCTACAGCAGGGGCTCAACAACAGGGGTAGCAATCATAGCAGCTCCTATGGGGGCCGCAGTTTCAGGGCGCCGCCGGCATCTCAACTGACACACTAAAAATAGTGGATGTGCACCATTATGTACATATTATGCTGTACGTCTTACAGCATAATATGTATATAACAGTGCACATCTTCCACGGTATACAACATGAATCGGTAGATCAAGTAAGAAATGACAGCAGAATGGCAGGACTAGGGATTTCTCATCTGCAATCCCTGACGTGTACTTACCTCATATGGCCAGCAGCTGCTGGGACAGATCTGTGTAAGTGTATAAATGTATATATCATGAGTGTATAAATGTGTGAGCATACAAATATGTATATTTTCTGAGCGGGAAGGGGGGCCCCATTCTGAATTTGCTTTGGGACCCTGCCTCTGCTAGTTACTACAGATATAACCATATCCAGATTACTGTCTATGCCAATATTTCTGCTGTTCATGGGATATGAAATAGCTTCACACTCGCTTTAGGCGTAAGTATTTCTGCACAGAACTCACAATCCTCATCATGTGAACATCCTTTACTGTAGCCTGTAGAATAGAAATTCAGAAGTGAAATCCCAGAAGAGTTTCTTTGATGCACCTCCTCCCTCAATCTCCAAGTGACTGTTTTGTACAAATCAACGTTACTTGGCTCTTTATTCTCTTGTTAGCACAACTACCAGCCAATGTTTTATTGATTTTTGGTGTTTTACTGTAAAACAACACATTTTTCTTCAGAACTGTATATCCTATTGCAAACATATTTTGTCATGTCTAATAACTATAATACATTTTCTTGCATTTAATTATTGCCTTTAGTAATGAGACCTGCTGGCATGTTTTCTCTCTGTGTTTTTAGTTTTTGTCTAAAGGGAACATCATACAGATCTCTTGCAGATTTACAATATTCAGCTGAACATCATGGGGCACATTTACTAACCTGTCGGAGTCGCGATCCCCGAGGTGCTTTCTCCGGCCATCCTGAGCATGTGTCACATGTAAGTGCTTGGCTTGCAACCCAAATTTGAATGTTAAATCCCGCGCTTAGTCCGAATCCGTCGGATTGTCCGACGGCCGGCCCCTCGATTTGTGTCGTATGAAAGCCAGCGTGATTGCGACACAATCCAATCACGTACGGCACAATCCCCTGCGCAATCTCCGAAAAGTAGGGAAACCTGACGAAAATGCGGCCACGGGACCCTTAGTAAATAAACATTCGGCCAGATGCTCAACAGTAACACCTGTGATTGGTGATGGCACCATGTTTCTGAGGATCTTGTCACACCATGTGATGTCACAGAGAGCGACAAGATTCCAGGAAAAATGATGGTGCACATGCTCTGTTCGTAGTTTTTACCCGCTGCATGTAAGGTAAAACTACTGAACGCTTTGATCAAACTCTGGCACTGGTCACAGGTGTTAACAAGTAGCTCCATTTTAAAAGCCAGTAGTGGATTTTCTGGTGGCATTAAAAAGGGTTTGGACACCCGGGTCCACTTATCACTACTGCTTTCGTACAAAGAACATCATTCTCATGACAAGGGAGTCTTTTACTACTAGTGCATATGTGGACTAATGTGTCATGGGGCAACACTCCCATAAATGTGCAACACCTTCCAGGTCTGTAAGCTCCATCCATTATGCTGAACATAAACAATCTAGATCTAGAAAACTGTGGGGAATTATTCTAGAAAGTACATTGATAAATTATATAACTTTTAATTACACAAACAATATTAATTATTTGCTGAAAGTAAACAATGCCTTTAATCCTAGCACACATTACTTTCAAACATTGGATCACTCACAACAATCGATTCTTAAATATGGATTAACAAATGACAAATGGTCATGTATCTGAATTTTAAATAAAAAGATGAACTTAACCTACTGTTTTATGACTAGTCAACTATGCTCATTCCATTGTTTGGTCAATAATTAATTGGACACCACAGGACAAGATGCTCTGTCTGATTTCAAAAACCTGCTCTCACCAGTAATGGAGCCTAATTTTAAATATAGTCAGTAGCGGATAGGCTCCCAGGCAGGACCAGAGTAAGACACCAATATAGGTCCAAATTCAAATGAAACAGGGGACTGTCACCACCACTCTCATTCCAGTCAGTTTCCGGTAGTCTCTTTCAGTGACTGTCTGTTGCCAGCAGTCTCAAACCAGTGACTGTCTGTTTCTGGCACTCTCATTTCAGTGACTGTCTGTTGCCGGCAGTCTCTTTAGGTTGCCGGCAGTAATTTTCTGTGATTTTGTCGCCGGCAGTCTCTTTCAGTGACAGTCTGTTGACGCCAGTCTTTTTCAGTGACTGTCTGTCGCCGGCAGTCTCATTCCAGTGACTGTCTGGCACTGGCAGTCTTATTTCAGTGACTGTCTGTTGCCGGCAGTCTCTTTAGGTTGCCGGCAGTAATTTTCTGTGATTTTTTTGTTGCTGGCAGTCTCATTACAGTGACTGTCTCTGTCTCTTTGTCTATGGGGGATTTATCAGAAGTGTCTGAGAGCAGAAATGCTCCAGTTGCCCATGACAACCAATCAGAGCTCAAGTTTAATTTTTGCACAGCTGTTTATAAAACTCATTCTGAATTCATTACCTCTCCTGAAGTAATATACACTCACTGGCCACTTTATTAGGTACACCATGCTAGTAACGGGTTGGACCCCCTTTTGCCTTCAGAACTGCCTCAATTCTTCGAGGCATAGATTCAACAAGGTGCTGGAAGCATTCCTCAGAGATTTTGGTCCATATTGACATGATGGCATCACACAGTTGCCGCAGATTTGTCGGCTGCACATCCATGATGCGAATCTCCCGTTCCACTACATCCCAAAGATGCTTTATTGGATTGAGATCTGGTGACTGTGGAGGCCATTTGAGTACAGTGAGCTCATTGTCATGTTCAAGAAACCAGTCTGAGATGATTCCAGCTTTATGACATGGCGCATTATCCTGCTGAAAGTAGCCATCAGATGTTGGGTACATTGTGGTCATAAAGGGATGGACATGGTCAGCAACAATACTCAGGTAGGCTGTGGCATTGCAACAATGCTCAATTGGTACCAAGGGGCCCAAAGAGTGCCAAGAAAATATTCCCCACACCATGACACCACCACCACCAGCCTGAACCGTTGATACAAGGCAGGATGAATCCATGCTTTCATGTTGTTGACGCCAAATTCTGACCCTACCATCCGAATGTCGCAGCAGAAATCGAGACTTATCAGACCAGGCAACGTTTTTCCAATCTTCTACTGTCCAATTTCGATGAGCTTGTGCAAATTGTAGCCTCAGTTTCCTGTTCTTAGCTGAAAGGAGTCGCACCCGGTGTGGTCTTCTGCTGCTGTAGACCATCTGCCTCAAAGTTCGACGTACTGTGCGTACAGAGATGCTCTTCTGCCTACCTTGGTTGTAACGGGTGGTGATTTGAGTCACTGTTGCCTTTCTATCAGCTCGAACCAGTCTGCTCTGGGTTCTCCAACCCTCCGCTACTGTCATACAGAAGATCTATACTTGTGAAGGAACAGGTAAATTAAATTGAATGTTGGCCCTTAGAGAACACAGGTCCAGAATGGACCTTGGTGGAATAAACAGACAGGTAGCTTCCTAAATCACACCTGTATAAACTGTTGACACAAGCCCAAAGTTGAGTGAGTAAAGGGTTGTATGTATTAAAGGGGTATTCCTACTTCTGCAAATTAATGTTATTGTTTGTATGATGAAAAATAATACAGTTTTCCAATATACTTTCTGTTTCAATTCCTCACAATTTTCTAGATCTCTGTCATTGTCATTCTATAAAAAGCTTATTGTTTATTTTCAGTGGATAGAAATTTGACCATGTTCACACAAAGAGTAACCAGAGCTCTGGGACTATATTAAGCTGCTCACCTGTGTGACCATGGTTGGAGTTCTATTCACCGGAAATAAACAATAAAGCTCTCAATAGAATGACAGCAAGCAGAGATGTAGAATGGAAATGATACAGAATGTATAATATTAGAAAATTGTGTTATTTTTCATCATACAAACAATAACATTAATTTGCAGAGGTAGAAATACCCCTTTAATTCAAGCTACAACACTAATTAGATTGTAACAGATGAACATGTAATTCACTGTTTGTGGTCCTCATGCAATGCAGCAAAATCCCTTTAGATTTTTAGACCAGGTTTGACCACCACGGGCACAGAATTTGAAAATGGCACATAGAGAGTCAGTTAAAATTTACTTTCATGTTCCACAGTTCCATATGGATTTCTCTGTCGGTCACTAAGGGGCCTTAGGTTAGGCCAACGGATTTCCCTGTCGACCTAACCTAAGGTCTGCAAGGGCCCCCGTGCAGGGAAGATCAGTGCCCTGGCTGTGCTGTGACAGCCAGAACCCTGTTCTAAAAGTCTTGATCGGAATGAGTTCCGATTTGGCTGTTAACCTGTTCAGAGGGAGGGGGGCTCCCTCGCTCTCCACCTGACACCATGTGGTGGATTTGTAAAATTACATCTGATCTCTGATTGGTTTTCCTGGGCAACTGGAACAGTTTTACCTCAGACATTTCTGATAAATCTCCTCCTATCTCTGTAACCCTATCCATAATACTTCACACATAAGCTGTCTTATACTCATTGCCTATAGTAACCAAAGCTCCAAGCACATATTAATGAGCTGGGGCAAAATAGCCAATCATGGCTCAGCTTCTTACTGCCACAACAGCAGCAGACAATGGTGCCTGTATATGGTGGGTAATAAATGTATTTTGGAAAGTGCTGGGTGAAAATCTTGGCTCACAGTGAGTCTATGACTTTTCCTGAGTCACAGAGAGTAGCTGTGCAAAATTTGGTAATTCTAAATGCTGGGGTGCCGATTCGTTTAGCAGACATACATAGAGACACACATACATGCACCTATAATTTAATAGTACACCATGTCCTTGTTATTAATAAGAAAATATACATAATTCCACCAATGAATTATAATATATACATTACCCCAAAATAAAATAATATTGTTCCCGATAAATTATAAGTCCTCTCATTGATTATACCCCACAAACAATAGTTATGTATATCACCCCATATTACGTTATAATGTGCTGCCCCCCATAATAAATAGCAATGGATAAATGAACAATTGACACCTCTCCCATCATAAAAAATAATATACTGTATATTTACCCCCATAAATTCAGTACCACTCATGCTGAATTACACCCATTATACTTGCCCAAGTCCCCCACATATGTTTAAGCTCCCGGCTTAATTTTTGTTGGATGGCAAAATTGCAGCTGAAATTAATTACATTATGAAATTAATTAAATGATGAACCATAGTTTCTCAGGCTCCATGACACACTGGGGCTTAACAAATAAAGGTTGTTGATTGCACTTTCGTTGGACTTTGCACCGTTTTCGGGATTTATTCGGGGGGCAGGCATTGGACGATCCAACTGATTCGGGCTGAGTGTGGACTTTCAAATTGTGTTGCAAGACAATGCACTTACCTGCACCAGAAAGAAGAAGGTTAACTCCAGAAGACCTGAGTGGGGAAGCGACACATGCAAGATATCGGGCACTTTCGGTGAACTCCGCGGACCAGATGAGTAAATGTGCTCCACTGTATTAAACTCACTTGTTGTTAAGCACTTGAGCGGCCTGTATATATAATATGTATATCATATACTGCATACAGCTCAAAACCACTTAAGGGAATACTGAAAAACCACAGATCTGAATGAATTACATTCCCCACCTTAAATTCTTTATTCATTTAATATTGTAGTGAAACAATGAAACATTATCATGAAGGTCTGGTTTGGAATGATATAATATCAAAGAGAAAAATCTAATTTCAGGCTAATTCACTTTTCCTAAAGAAAAGGAGTGTGTGTCTCCACATGCCTGTATGACCTTCCTACAATGCCTGGGCATCCTCCTGATTAGGTGGTGGATGTTCTCCTTAAGGATTACCTCCCAGACCTGGATTAAAGCATCAGTCAACTCCCAGATAGTTTAGTGAAAAGTGGGATTGGGGATGGAAAATGTCATAAGGTACCAGATTTTCAATTGGATTAAGGTTTGGGAAACAGTCAGGCCAGTGCTTAGCTTGAAAGCTTTCATCATGTAGGAAATGTTGACACACTATAGCTTCATTAGGCCTAGCATTGTAATTCAACAGAAGGTCTCACAATAGGCCTGAGCATCTAATCTCGATACCAATGGCAGTCAGGATATCTCTGGCTAGCACCTAGAGGTTTGTGCACCCCTCCAAAGAAATGGTCCCCACACCATTACTGACACACTGTTAAACTGGTCATAGTGAATGATGTTGCAGATAGCAGAATCTTGTCTATGGCATCTTCAGACTCTTCTCAGTCACTTCTGTTACATGTGCTCAGTATGAACCTGCTTTCCTCTGTGAAGAAAAATGGCCATCAGTGTTGAAGCTACCAATTTTTCTGGCAAATGTCAATTGCACTGCACGGTTATGGGAAGGCACTCATACCAACCTCATGTAGTTTGTTTCGGACAGCTTGAGCAGACACATTCGGACAACTGGATGTCATTTTGCAGTTCTCTGGAACTGTTCCTCCTCTTCCCCATTGCACGAAGCAGCTTCTATAAAGGAAGAATAAATATCCTTAAAACTTGAATAAAATACATTTGAAAGGTAAAGTACAACTTTTTAATCACTTATTATGAAATTTGATTGAACATGTTTGTGAGGCTGCAGTCAACCATGCTGTCAAGAAATAAACTGCTCATAAATGCCAAGCTATTATACATAAATCATTATCATAAAATTAATTCTAGATGAATGTTGCCTTTTTAATTCATTTTTGTAAAACAAGAGGAAACCTTTTTCTCAATTTATGTTTAACTAGGACTCTACCATTTCTCAGACTACGTGATTGGAATGGAATTATAATAGCTTGCTCTTCTTTTCAGCACATTTATGGAGAAATCTGAAACCAAGTTTTAATGCTTGTTTAAGTGCCCTACTTGCTTTAGTCAGCTGCTAAAGTACATTGATTGTAAAATCTGTACCTATTTGGGCTCTTGGGCCATTCTTATGACAAAAGATCTGAACGGCAAAAGATTCATGCTGATTTCTGAACGCAACCAATTTTCATTCCTGGGCATTCCTTAAAATGCTTCTCCTTATCTGGTTAAGGATAACCACCCTCCTGGTACTTGTGAACCAGATGGAGGGATTGGCAGCTCTGATTTCCTAGCTGGAAGCCATGCCCCCTGTTATTCAACATTTTGAGAATCATCTCTGTTGTATTTTTGGGTGAATCCCCTTGCCTCCCAAGCTCACATGGTAGGAATAGTGATCTCCCTATCCAAGGGGCTCCCCAATCCTGGGCCCTTACCTTTCTCTTGGAGTGGAGGAGTTGTCATCTTTGGATAAAGTTATTGATCATTAAAGGCTATTTATTTTGAACCAAACCATGTTGCACTTTCAAAAACTCAACTCCTCACCATCCTCTGCCAATGCATATTGCTTGGAGATCTGTAAGTACTGGTTGTCGGGATGTCTGTCCCAAACCCACTTCCTTAGTAGACACTATGTCCCTGTCATATCAGAATGAACATGGACTTTTGGGACGGATGCAAGAGTAAATTTTGATTGTTCCTCTGTGTCGCCTTCTCTCTCCTCTAAAAATCAGTGCCTCCTCCTTCTACCTCTGAACATCAACCTATGCAAATAAGGGCAACAGATCCCAAGTCCAGAAGAAATTATTCAAGAATTCTCTGTATCATGCAATCTCCTAAGAATACTCATTGTTTAAATTAATGTTAATAAAAAGGTGATTTCTGGCATCCCCTCTCATGTGTTTTTTTTTGCCTTTAAATTATAGTTTGCTCTGTGTTTAATGTGTTTTTCTCTGTTGAAATTGAATCTAAAAATCTATAAAACTTAGATTTTAATAAATAATAATTACTACATACATGGGCCAGACCCATGTCAGTAAATAGTGATGTTAAGTGATATTTTTGAGTAAATTAGATACTCCAATCATGTTTTAGGGGTGTCAACCTTGAAATCACAGTCCACAGTAAGCAATTGGCCATAATAACCAGAAGAATTATTGAAGCAAAACATACATTAGGGAGCAGTTTTCTGATGTAAAAGGCATGAAAAATGATTTGGCGGGAAATTGCTACTATATTTGAATTTCAAGCCCTTAAAGTGGGTGTGTTAGAGCTTGGGGGATGGGGGTACAGCCACTAAGAACTGGGCAGCTAGAGAGCACCATCCCACAGCTGCCTTGTTATAACTAAGGCACTCCTGTCTTATACCCTGCCACAGTTTTCCTTCAATTGGTTTATTCAGCATCAGATGTGTACATTTTGAACAAATACTCATCTGGACACTATAGCTATTAGGCTTAGGGTGCTTTTAAACAGCCATGTGCTGACCCAGACCGGATCTTGGGTGAGCACAAGGCCGGGAGCAGGAGGATGGAGCACTCCTCACCATTCATTCCTCCATAGACAGACGTGCGGCCACTTATAGCCAAAATAGAAGTCTGTGGCCCATGGTCATGGTGTGGTGAGAATATGGTGTCTCACAGCGCTATGACCAAGTCGGTCAAAGTGCGGTGTGGCACTGGATGCTCACAATTGCTGCCATCTGAATGAGCTCTTACACTTCTTAAACGTGCAGAAATGTCTGCTAAAACTATATAAAATATGCTGGACCCTACCATGTCAGCTTATATCATGACGCTAACATGCTCTGGTTTCATAGAAACTGTTTGTGTAAATTAGTAATTGCAACATAATATCTGTCTGCGATTTCACACACCGTACACTAAACATTCTCCATCCTTTTTTGCCATATTACAGTCTATTTGTTTTATCTATGTAAACTGTTCATGCGAAATCTTATGTTTGATTTATCGCTTTTTTTTCCTTTTGCTATTTTTGGTTTTGAAGATACATTATCGAGATCCCATGCTTTGTATTTTGCATATTTGTGTCCTATGGAGTGCTCTCACTAAGATGAAATACCTTGGAATTATACTGAATTACTTTGGACAATCCTATCTAGTATGTTAGTAGCTAAATACCATATCCGTTTTGTGGTAATAATTACCAATTGTTTATTAGAACTATAAGTCCAAGGTTGATACCACTTAATCACATTTGAAGAATCACCTATTTTTCTTAAAGATATCACTTACTCACTTTCTACTAACAGGGGTATGTCTCTGTCTGTAATTTTAATTATTTATTAAAAGCTACGTTTTATGCAATTTGTCATTCCTTCCTGTGATTTTTTTTAATATATTTGAAACAGGGGTGTAACTAGGAGATGCTGGGCTCCAATAGCAGACAATTGAATGGGGATCATCTTACCCTCGTAAAAATATACATATCTGTACACTCACACATGTTTATACAATCAACCACATTTATACATTCTTAGACACATGCACACATTTATAAACTCATGCATGCACACCTATGTACTCTTATACACTTATACATATATTATAGTATATACACATCAAATATACATAGTATAAATACATTATATCATTACACATAAAGTATATACACACCATATATACACATATATACAGTGTTAACACCACATACACACATACAGCATAAACACATACACCCATACAGTATGTATATATCTACGCATACATTATACTCTCACACATACAATACATTCAGTACCATATACAGGTGGTAGATGCCATATACATACAGTAGATAAACACACACATACAGCATGTACACACCATGCACCATATACATCAAATACAGGCAGTCCCCTACTTAAGGACACCCGACTTACAGACAACCCATAGTTACAGACAGACCCCTCTGACCTCTGGTGAATCTCTCTGGGTGTTACTATAGTCACAGGCTGCAATAATCAGCTGTAAAGTGTCTGTAATGAAGATTTATTGATAATCCTTGGTCCTATTACAGCAAAATATGTTTAAACTCCAATTGTCACTGGGGGCCAAAATTTTTTTTGTCTGGATCAACCATTATAAAAAATACAGTTTCGACTTACATACAAATTCAACTTAAGAACAAACCTCCAGACCCTATCTTGTACGTAACCCGGGGACTGCCTGTATATATATAAAATATATACATCTGTACATTTATACACTCATACACACATATGCATATACTTACTGTCAGACAGTCTTATTATTCCATAGCCGAATAGCTGCTGACCACATGGAGAAAGAGATCCCTGCTGTCCTGCTGTCCCAACATTTTTATCTGAGCTGGATGTGCACTGTTATATACATAATATGCAGTACAATGTGCAGAATAATATTTATATAATTGTGCGCTTCCTCCATTCTTTATTGTGTCCGGTCGTTTAGCTGGGCCCTCTGACTCTTCAGGCCCTGTAGCATCTGCTATGCCTGTTGTTATACCCGTGATTTAAGAGATGCCCTCGCTAGCACTATTGTTTCTGAACATTGCAATTTGACTCCTTTACCTAGTCCTTCAACCAGCTGCATGGTGGATGCAGATATTATATTTCCATAAGAGATCACTCAGGGTTATTTGATAGGTTGCTCATTGGGTTGTCTAAGTGGTTTATTATTTATAGATTTTTTCTTGTGCTAATTACAAATACCTTACGGAAGGTTATCCATTTCTTTTTAAATCTCACAGCTAGTGCTTAGTGTACACTATGGGGCAAATTTTTCATAAGTGTAGTAAGGTGCAGCGGTAGACTAAAATTATACTGGGGCAGATTTATAAAAGTGTCTGTTGTTAGATGATAAATCTGGCACATGCAGGTTTTTGATAGAAGTCATAAACAGATTGGTGGAGATTTATCAGACGTGTCTGAGAGCAGAACTGATCTACTTCCCCGCGGAAACTAATCTAAGATCAGTTTTTATTTTATAAACAGCTGTGGGAAAATGAAAGCTGATCTCTGATTGGTTGCCATGGGCAAGTTGAACTGTTCTGCTTACAGACATTTCTGATAATCAGCCTAACTTTTGTATCTGCTCCCATGGGCTATATAATTAGCTCATGGGGCTTTGCCACACAGCTTCCCGGATAGACATTCTGCAAACTGAGTAGTCACATGGAGGTCCTTTGAGGTTTAAGGCAGTGGCTAGCTCAGCTGGTCATAGACTTTTATAGATTTCAATGTGGAGGTCAAACATTTACTTTACTACATTTGCTATATGTGACTCATATAAGGGGTTAGGTGGAATCTGGCATATAATTCAGTTATGAAAAGTGTAACTGAGACCTTTAAGGACCATATTTTGATGCTTATTTTCGCTTTCTAATAGTGTTGAATGGCAATGATTAGGTATAACAGAGTTGTTTCATCAGTCTCCATTTTAGAGAGTTGTTAGTCTTGATGAAAGCTAACAATATACATACATAAACTGAAGCAGACTAAGCGCTACTACAGTTAAATTTTGGCAGATGTTATACTTTGTGTTATTATGGAATATTGTGCTGAATAAGAACAAGACTATAAAAATGTATTAGTGGTTTCCATTGCATGACACAGTCTTACTGCAATGCAGAGAAAATGATTATCAGATTAACAACAACAGTTTCTCTATTGAGGGCAATAAGATAGAGAGCTGGAGAAATTAGAAAACAGAACTCCATTTATATTTGGATTTACAAAACTAGTCATTGGTAATAAGTGTAGTAAGTGTAAAGATGAAGTCAGATAACGTCTTCTATGGCGTCCATACAGCTTGAAGAGTTTGAAGAGCCTTTTTGTTGCTAAAATTAATTGTAAATATTTGCCACATTTTTATAGAAGTAGACAGAAACAAGTGCACAGCTCCATAACTGCTGTTTTGTGCATTTGAGCATCCCCATTGGATTGCAGTAGTAAAGGATTTAAACCAGCGGTACCTGTCTTACATGTTCATTATTCAGCCGCAGAGATCCCTTAAGCGGTGTTATAATTCACAATCTGATTTCATGATAAGAACCCACAATCTTTATCATGCTGTTTTGTATCTTAATGCCAAGATGACAGGATATGCACAAGATGCATACAAATAACACGGAAAGTTTGTAAAGCATCTATAACACAACTGTGAAGTGGGTACAGAACATCAGCGCGATCCTAAGAAATTATTTAAAGGCTTTGAATCTTCCGATTTTAATAATGCATTAAGAAGTAATTGCTGTGACAAATATATTTTTATATTCACATATGTAGGGGAAGGGGGTTGCCCCAGAAGACTTACTTACAATTTCCCCTTAGGCAAAGCACTTCTTAAGGCTGTAGGGTGACAGTGGTCCTGCACATAAGCTTATGTCTTAAAATTGTTAACAGGACATTTCAGTTCTCTTGACATGTTTTTTTGCTAAGTACTTGTATTCCCAAAGCAAAATTCTGCAGCAATTTTTCAACCCCTGCCTAGTACCTTTGCCTGCTATTTTTCTTGGAAATATATGAAAAGATTTGCTGCTAAGAATTGAGATTCCCATTTACAAAGTGTTGTATCCCTGAACAGTTTGACATTCTCCAATCAATGTGTTGTTTTGACCAATGTATAGTTGTGCTAAGAAGTTCACCAAGCAATTCTGGGATAAAACTTGTTATTGTCTGTTATTATACTCCATTTACCAATAACATTATATGCACCATATCATAGCACAATAATTAAGCAATCATTAGTAAGCTTATTATCTAGGCAAGTTTACATATTCTTACTTCTTTATACATTGGGACTCATTTACAAAGGGTCCGTCGGATGCATTTCTGTCGGTTATCTGAATTTTTCCGATTTGCCCTGAATTGTCCCGGGTTTTTGGCGCACGGGATCGGATTTTGGCGCATCGGTTCCATTTTGCACGCGACAGAAATCGGTGGACATGGCCGCCAGACAACCCGACAGATTCGGACAACACACAAGATTTAACTCAGGCAGAACTCAGCAGGGAAGTGACGGATGCAGGAACTCGGGCGCACAATCTTCATGAATTGCGCCGGACTTCATCCTCGTCGGACCATCCAAATCAGGGACTGCGACAGGACCAGGTAAGTAAATTTGCCCCATTGTATTAAATCCTATGTAATGCTTCCTTTTTCCTTCATAGTTAAAGTTACAAATTGTTCTACTTCACCCTAAACAATTAAACTTGTAGATTTTTTTTTATCATGACCTGCTTGTTTGAGAGCCAAAGACCAATGTCCAAAACATGACCTTCACTGGCAGTCTTGGAAAAGGAGATATACAGAACTTTCAATGGCAGCATGGTAAGTAGATCAAATTTAGTCTCAACAGAATCTAGAGACTCGTAAGGATCTGATAAGACCGCAATCCTGATCCTATGACCTTTCATTGAGAAGTTAGAGCTAGAGATAAGCGAACATAAGCTTGATGCTCGGTCGAGCATTAGCGTACTCGAAACTGCTTGTTGCTCGGACGAATACTTCGCCCGCTCGAGAAAATGGCAGCTCCCGCCGTTTTGCTTTTTGGCGGCCAGAAACAGAGCCAATCACAAGCCAGGAGACTCTGCACTCCACCCAGCATGACGTGGTACCCTTACACGTCGATAGCAGTGGTTGGCTGGCCAGATCAGGTGACCCTGGGATAGACTAGCCGCTGCCCGCGCTGCTCGGATCATTCTGTGTCTGGATGCCGCTAGGGAGAGAGCTGCTGCTGGTCAGGGAAAGCGTTAGGGTGTTCTATTAGCTTACTGTTAGGCAGGAGTGATTCTCCAAGAACCCAACAGCCCTTCTTAGGGCTACAATAACGTTCTACTTTTTTTTTTTTATTTGCAGCTAGTACCATATTGTGAGGAATTTGCAGGGGGACTTGCTACCGTTGTGTTTAGCTCTTAGTGACACACATATCCACCTCAAACACCAAAGTGGGAAAATTTATTAGGGGTTTGATTTCAATTAGGCACAGTCTGCCATTTACTTTTTATTTTACGTTTATTTTTTTAATAACTCAGTGTCATCTCATCTGGCATAGTAGTGTGCTTTCATACTTGGCTAGAAAATAGCCATAGGAGAATCCAAACAGCTTACTTACGCCTACAGTAGCGTTATATATATTTGATTTCTGGTTGATCTGCTGGTGGCTGTACTTGCTGCAGTGCATCTACTAGCAAATTGTGAGCAATTTGTAGTGAGACTTGCGACCGCTGTGTTTTGCGCTTAGTGACGCACATATCCATTGCAAAGACCGAAGTGGGAAAATTTAGTAGGGGTTGGATTTCAATTAGGCACAGTCTGCCATTTTTCCTTTTTTATTTTACGTTTATTTTGTTTCATAACTCTGCGTCATCTCATCTGGCATAGTAGTGTGCTTTCATACTTGGCTAGAAAATAGCCATAGGAGAATCTAAACGGCTTACTTACGCCTACAGTAGCGTTATATATATTTGATTTCTGGTTGATCTGCTGGTGGCTGTACTTGCTGCAGTGCATCTACTAGCAAATTGTGAGCAATTTGGAGTGAGACTTGTGACCGCTGTGTTTTGCGCTTAGTGACGCACATATCCATTGCAAAGACCGAAGTGGGAAAATTTAGTAGGGGTTGGATTTCAATTAGGCACAGTCTGCCATTTTTCCTTTTTTATTTTACGTTTATTTTGTTTCATAACTCTGCGTCATCTCATCTGGCATAGTAGTGTGCTTTCATACTTGGCTAGAAAATAGCCATAGGAGAATCTAAACGGCTTACTTACGCCTACAGTAGCGTTATATATATTTGATTTCTGGTTGATCTGCTGGTGGCTGTACTTGCTGCAGTGCATCTACTAGCAAATTGTGAGCAATTTGTAGTGAGACTTGCGACCGCTGTGTTTTGCGCTTAGTGACGCACATATCCATTGCAAAGACCGAAGTGGGAAAATTTAGTAGGGGTTGGATTTCAATTAGGCACAGTCTGCCATTTTTCCTTTTTTATTTTACGTTTATTTTGTTTCATAACTCTGCGTCATCTCATCTGGCATAGTAGTGTGCTTTCATACTTGGCTAGAAAATAGCCATAGGAGAATCTAAACGGCTTACTTACGCCTACAGTAGCGTTATATATATTTGATTTCTGGTTGATCTGCTGGTGGCTGTACTTGCTGCAGTGCATCTACTAGCCAATTGTGAGCAATTTGTAGTGAGACTTGCGACCGGTGTGTTTTGCGCTTAGTGACGCACATATCCATTGCAAAGACCGAAGTGGGAAAATTTAGTAGGGGTTGGATTTCAATTAGGCACAGTCTGCCATTTCCTTTTTTATTTTACGTTTATTTTGTTTCATAACTCTGCGTCATCTCATCTGGCATAGTAGTGTGCTTTCATACTTGGCTAGAAAATAGCCATAGCAATAGGATAGCATCGTTTGGTTTTAAAAACTCAAAAACACAAAAAAAAACAAAAAACAGTTAGAAAAAAAGTTAAAAAGTTAAAAAAAAATTAAAGTTATAACTCTCATTTTAAAAATGTTTAACCCGAGGGCTAGGGGTAGAGGACGAGGGCGGGGACGTGGGCGTCCAACTACTGCAGGGGTCAGAGGCCGTGGTCCTGGCCGGGGTGAGACACCACCTGCTTATGAGGGAGCAGGGGAACGCCGCAGAGCTACACTCCCTAGGTTCATGTCTGAAGTTACTGGGACTCGTGGTAGAGCACTGTTGAGGCCAGAACAGTGCGAACAGGTGATGTCGTGGATTGCCGACAATGCTTCGAGCAATTTGTCCACCAGTCAGTCTTCCACGCAGTCCACCCATGTCACCGAAATCGCCACTCCTCCAGCTCCTGCACCTCAGCCTCCTCCCCCCCAGTCTGCCCCCTCCCAGGAAAATTTGGCATTTGAACCGGCATACTCTGAGGAACTGTTTTCTGGACCCTTCTCACAGTCACAAACCACTTGTCCGGTTGCTGCTGAGCAATTTTCCGATGCCCAGGTTTTCCACCAGTCACAGTCTGTGGGTGATGATGACCTTCTTGACGTAGTGGAAGTGTGTAAAGAGGTGTCCGACGATGAGGAGACACGGTTGTCAGACAGTGGGGAAGTTGTTGTCAGGGCAGGAAGTCCGAGGGGGGAGCAGACTGAGGGATCGGAGGATGATGAGGTGACAGACCCAAGCTGGGTTGATAGGCCGGGTGAACACAGTGCTTCTGAGACGGAGGAGAGTCCTCGACCAGAACAGGTTGGAAGAGGCAGTGGTGGGGCCAGACGGAGAGGCAGGGCCAGAGCTGGTGCATCAGCGCCAAATGTGTCAACTAGTGAAGCTCCCGTGGCGAGGGCTCTTGCGGCGAGGGCTAGATTTTCAGAAGTCTGGAGGTTCTTTAAGGAAACACCGGATGACCGACGGACTGTGGTGTGCAACATTTGCCAAACCAGGATCAGCAGGGGTTCCACCACTACTAGCTTAACTACCACCAGTATGCGCAGGCATATGAATGCTAAACACCCCACTCAGTGGCAACAAGCCCGTTCACCTCCGGCCGTGCACACCACTGCTCCTTCCCCTGTGTCAGCTGATAGTCAGCCCCCTGCCCAGGACCCTGGCACAAAAACCCCATCGTCGCCTCCACGATCCTCCACAGCATCCACCAGCGTTCAGCTCTCCATACCCCAGACGCTGGAGCGGAAACGCAAATATAGTGCAACCCACCCGCACGCCCAAGCCCTTAATGTCCACATCTCCAGATTGCTTAGCCTGGAGATGCTGCCCTATGGGCTAGTAGAGACCGAGGCCTTTCGTAACCTCATGGCGGCGGCCGCCCCTCGGTATTCGGTCCCCAGCCGCCACTACTTTTCCCGGTGTGCCGTCCCAGCCCTGCACCAGCACGTGTCAGACAACATCACCCGTGCCCTGACCAACGCCGTTTCTGACAAGGTCCACCTGACCACGGACACGTGGACGAGTGCTGCCGGGCAGGGCCACTATATGTCGCTGACGGCACATTGGGTTAACTTGGTGGAGGCTGGGACCGAGTCTGACCCTGGGGCTGGTCATATACTGCCGACGCCGAGGATTGCGGGACCTACCTCGGTCCAGGTGTTTCAGGCCTACTATGCCTCCTCCTCCTCCCACCCCTCCTCCACCTCCTCCTCCGAACTACCATCCGTGGGCACGGCGCCATCAGTCGGTAGCTCTAGGCACAGCAGCAGTGCCGTCGCTAAGCGACAGCAGGCGGTGCTCAAACTGCTGAGCCTAGGCGATAAAAGGCACACCGCCCAAGAGCTATTACAGGGCATCACGGCGCAGACTGATCTGTGGCTGGCACCGCTGAACCTGAAGCCAGGCATGGTTGTGTGTGACAACGGCCGTAACCTGGTGGCGGCTCTGCAACTCGGCAGACTGACACATGTGCCATGCCTGGCCCATGTGTTAAATCTGATAGTTCAGCGTTTCCTCAAGACATACCCCAATCTGTCAGATTTGCTCACGAAGGTGCGCCGCATCTGTGCGCATTTCAGGAAGTCCAGCACAGATGCTGCCACTCTCAGGGCAGCGCAGCGCCGCCTCCAACTGCCCGCTCACCGAGTGTTGTGCGACGTGCCCACGAGGTGGAATTCAACACTGACCATGTTATCCAGAGTTTACCAGCAGCGCCGAGCCATTGTAGACTGCCAGATGTCAACTTCCACCAGAACTGGTAGTCAGGTCAGTCAGCTTCCTCAAGTCTACAATGAGGAGTGGACGTGGATGTCTGATATCTGTCAGGTGCTGAGTAACTTTGAGGAGTCAACACAGATGGTCAGTGGCGATGCCGCCATCATCAGCCTCACCATCCCGCTGCTTGGCCTGTTGAAAAACTCTCTGATCAGCATGAAGTCGGAAGCTTTGCGCTCGTCACAAGAGACGGGGGAAGAAGATTCCCTTGTTGATAGCCAAAGCACCCTTAGGTCTGTTTCTCAGCGCATATCGGAGGAGGTGGAGGTGGAGGAGGATGAGGAGGAAGAGGAGGAGAATGTTGGCGAGACACAAGAGGGGACCATTGTTGAGTCCTTCACTGTTCAGCGTGTATGGGCAGAAGAAGAGGAGTTGGAGGAGTTGGAGGAGGAGGAAATGGACAGTCAGGCCAGTGAGAGGAGTGAATTCTTACGCGTTGGTACTCTGGCGCATATGGCAGATTTCATGCTAGGCTGCCTATCCCGTGACCCTCGCGTTCAAAGAATTTATTCCAGCACCGATTACTGGGTGTTCACTCTCCTGGACCCACGGTACAAGCAAAATCTTTCCACTCTCATCCCTGCAGAGGAAAGGAGTGTGAGAATGCATGAATACCAGCAGGCCCTGGTGCACAAGCTGAAACAGTATTTCCCTTCTGACAGCGCTAGCGGCAGAGTGCGTAGTTCTGCGGGACAAGTAGCGAGGGAGAGTAGGCGAGCAGGCAGCTTGTCCAGCACTGGCAAGGGTACGCTTTACAAGGCTTTTGCCAGCTTTATGTCACCCCAGCAAGACACTGTCACCTGTCCCCAGTCTCGGCAGAGTAGGGCTGATCTTTACAGAAAGATGGTGAGGGAGTACGTAGCTGACCATACCATCGTCCTAAATGATCACACAGCTCCCTACAACTACTGGGTTTCAAAGCTGGACATGTGGCACGAACTGGCGCTGTACGCCTTGGAGGTTCTTGCCTGCCCTGCCGCTAGCGTCTTGTCCGAGCGGGTTTTCAGTGCAGCTGGTGGCATCATCACCGATAAGCGTACACGCCTGTCGACTGACAGCGCTGACAGGCTGACGCTTATTAAGATGAATAAAGCCTGGATTTCTCATAATTTCCAATCTCCACCAGGTGAAGGAAGCTCAACCTGAATAATTGATCCACTCCTCCTCCTCCTCATTTTCCTCCTTCTCCTCCTCTTTGTACAGTAAAGCAGAGGAAACTGGCTATTTTTTGACAGGGCCCACTGGCTCTAGCTATAGTACTTTATGCATTTAATTTTTCGGTAGGGCCACCGACCCGGTCCTCTGTTTTAAACAATTTTTGGGAGTGCCACATACAGGCACTCAATCTATTCAATTTTTCTGGAGGGCCACCGACCCGTTCCTCTGTTTTAAACAATTTTTGGGAGTGCCACATACAGGCACTCAATCTATTCAATTTTTCTGGAGGGCCACCTACCTGCTCCTCTGGTTTGAAAACTTTTTGGGACTGCCACATACAGGCACTCAATCTATTCAATTTTTCTGGAGGGCCACCTACCTGCTCCTCTGGTTTGAAAACTTTTTGGGACTGCCACATACAGGCACTCAATCGATTCCATTTTTCTGGAGGGCCACCTACCTGCTCCTCTGGTTTGAAAACTTTTTGGGACTGCCACATACAGGCACCCAATCTATTCTATTTTTCTGGAGGGCCACCTACCTGCTCCTCTGGTTTGAAAACTTTTTGGGACTGCCACATACAGGCACTCAATCGATTCCATTTTTCTGGAGGGCCACCTACCTGCTCCTCTGGTTTGAAAACTTTTTGGGACTGCCACATACAGGCACTCAATCTATTCTATTTTTCTGGAGGGCCACCTACCTGCTCCTCTGGTTTGAAAAGTTTTTGGGACTGCCACATACAGGCACTCAATCTATTCAATTTTTCTGGAGGGCCACCTACCTGCTCCTCTGGTTTGAAAAATTTTTGGGACTGCCACATACAGGCACTATCCAAATTAAATTGTCTCCATAGCAGCCTCCACACGTTGTCTCCATTGCTACCTCCAAAAGTCGTCCATATAGCTGCCTCCATGCATCGTCCCTTTATCAAACGAGGTGTGTCAGGCAGAAATTTGGGTTGTTTTCATGGATTCCACATCAAAGTTGTTAACTTTGTCGCCACCCAGCTGTGTTATCCACAAAATATACTAATAAACTTTTATCATTTACCAATATTATTTCAGCGCTTCTTGCGCATCTGTTTACATTCCCCTCACCCGCCATATCCCAAACTTATAAGAACGCTACTACACTTGATCTTATACAAAAGGTTCTTAGAAGTGCTGTTTGGGGAGTAGCCTAGAGACAGGGGCTTGGATTGGCGAAAGCTCGCCTGGCTGCGGAGCGCCAGCTCCATCCCAAGATCCAACTAACATAGTTTTAACTGCAGCACCTTTAATCTACTACTAGTTCACTGCCTCCATAATAATAATAATAATCTTTATTTATATAGCGCCATCATATTCCGTAGCGCTTTACAAATCATAGGAAACAAATACAAATGTAATGTAACAGAGCACAACATTTGTATGGAACAACAGGAGTGAGGTCCCTGCTCGCCAGAGCTTACGGTTTATGAAGATGATGGGGCAACACGAGGTAAAAGAATATTTAATGGTCAAGCCATTCTTCTTAGGGAATAGAACAAAATATAATAAATGGAATTGCTGTCGCTTGAACCACTCAGCCGTCATCTTATATACCAGGTCCAGGGTGAATGGGACTGTAGAGAAGTCTGGTGCCTGTTGGTTGCTGGATAACAGATGGGAGGACGACACAGGACGGGTTAGTAGAAGAGTTAAAACTTCATGCAGTTAAGGAGTGTTATAGGCTTGCCTAAAGAAATGGGTTTTAAGAGCACGTTTGAAACTTTGGAGGTTAGGTATTAGTCTGATAGTCCAGGGCAGAGCATTCCATAGAATTGGTGCAGCTCTAGAGAAGTCTTGGAGACGCGAGTGGGAGGTCCGCACTAGGGTAGAGGTTAATCTAAGATCACTGGCGGATCTAAGAGCACGGGTTGGGCGATAGACTGAGATAAGAGAGGAGAGGTAGGGGGGTGCAGGATTATACAGAGCTTTATGGATGAGGGTTATTATTTTAAACTATTCGAAAGGAGACTGGCAGCCAGTGCAGCGACTGGCATGAACTGTAAGCATACATGGTCCCCTTATCAAACGAGCTGTGTCAGGCAGAATTTTGGGTTGTTTTCATGGCTTCCACAACAAACTTGTTAACTTTGTCGCCACCCTGCTGTGTAATCCACAAAAAATACTGGCAAACTTTTATCATTTACCGATATTATTTCAGCGCTTCTTGCGCATCTGTTTACATTCCCCTCACCCGCCATATCCTAAACTTATAAGAACGCTAACACACTTGATCTTATACAAAAGGTTCTTAGAAGTGCTGTTTGGGGAGTAGCCTAGAGACAGGGGCTTGGATTGGCGAAAGCTCGCCTGGCAGCGGAGCGCCAGCTCCAGGCCAAGATCCAACTAACATAGTTTTAAATGCAGCACCTTTAATCTACTACTAGTTCACTGCCTCCATACATGGTCCCCTTATCAAACGAGCTGTGTCAGGCAGAATTTTGGGTTGTTTTCATGGCTTCCATGTTAACTTTGTCGCCACCCTGCTGTGTAATCCACAAAATATACTGGCAAACTTTTATCATGTACCGATATTATTTGAGCACTTCTTGCTCACCTCCTTTGGTTCCTCTCTGCCACCCATTGGTTTGAAGCCTGAGTCCATTTAGGGTATGTCGCCATGACACTCTCTAGCCTGCTGCCGCTGCCTCTGCATGCCGTCCCCTATAGTGTCAGGGTCAATTATTGGATGTTTTAGATGCTATCTAGCTTCATTCTGTCACTCTGTCATGGCCATGCTGTTGCCCATAATTTTGGCATAATGGTGCGATTAAGCAGCCTCAGAGGCATCCATGCATGCTGCCCCTGCTGTTTCCTGTCCATTTCCGTGGTGTTTCCATCCTTTTCTGAGGTTCCCAGGTGTTTGGCCAAGCTTCCCTGTGCAGAGCCTTGGTCCCCTTGAAAAATGCTCGAGTCTCCCTTTGACTTCAATGGGGCTCGTTATTCGAGACGAGCACTCGAGCATCGGGAAAAGTTCGTCTCGAATAACGAGTACCCGAGCATTTTAGTGCTCGCTCATCTCTAGTTAGAGCTCATGCAAGGTCCTGGATATGATCCAAGATGGGATGTTCTCTAGAGCCACCTAGGGGGTATATCTACACCTAATATATACAAGTCAGCCCTTCTGTTAATTTTCTTGGCTTAGGGGAATTATTTGCCATCACATCAAAAGCAGGAAGCACTGAATTGCTTATACAAACTCCATTTGTAATCTTCACTCAGTTAAACTGTATACCGTATATACTCGTGTATAAGCCGAGATTTTCAGCACAAAAAATGTGCTGAAAAACCTCACCTCAGCTTATACACGAGTCAACTAAAAAAAAAAAACCGAGTCAAAAAACAAAAAAAATAATACTCACCCTCCGGTGTCCGGATCCTCGGCGGCAGCTCCCGATTCTCGGCAGCGGCTCCGCTCCTCTCTTCTTTCTTCACTGGCGGCTCCCGGTCTCATTGCTTACTTCGCTAGCTGGCAGTCGCGTCCCTGTGATCTGCCGACGGGCACACACTAAGATGCGGCGCTGTCGCCGCTGATGACGTCATCGGCGGCGACACTGCTGCATCATAGTGTGCGCCCGTAAGCAAAGAGACCAGGAGCCGCCAGTGAAGAAAGAAGAGAGTAGCTGCCCCCGAGGTTCGGAAGCCGCCGCCAGGACCGGGAGCCACCGCCGAGGACCGGGAGCCGTGCCGAGCATCAAAGGTGAGTATCGTCGGAGGGTGAGTATTAAGTTTGTTTTTTTATTCACTTGGCATACTGGGGCAGGCTGTATACTACTATTGGGGCAGGCTGTATACTACTATTGGGCAGGCTGTATACTACTATTGGGGCAGGCTGTATACTACTATTGGGGCAGGCTGTATACTACTATTGGGGCAGGCTGTATACTACTTGGGGGCAGGCAGGCTGTATACTACTTGGGGGCAGGCAGGCTGTATACTACTTGGGGGCAGGCTGGCTGTATACTACACCCTCGGCTTATACTCGAGTCAATAGGTTTTTCCAGTTTTTGGTGGTAAAATTAGGGGTCTCGGCTTATACTCGGGTCGGCTTATACTCGAGTATATACGGTATATTTATATTGTATATTGTTTTATCTAGTATGCCCGTAAGGCAATTAAATATAAAAATGTAACCTGCATTGTTGTTTATTCTTGTGCGACGAATCCCCAGGTCTGTGTATTGGCTATAAATATGCTACCGGGTGGACTTCTAATCCAATATAATCCCATTACAGACTGGGTTTATATCAAACAAGAATGGATGGCATTCTACTGCACTGATAAGACTCTGTTTCACTGAGGCTAGTGAAAGGGGACTTTCAGCCGTTCTCGGTTGTGAGCAAGTATTGTGCCATACCCAAGGTTTTGTGTACAGCTATAACACACTTCCTGTGCATCCCAGAACACGTATATTCAGGGAGTGACTCTAAAAACAATAATTAATTGACCTTGCATACGCCTCAGGGGTCCAATCACGTCCCCTACAAAGCATGGGTGGCCTAAAAAAGACTAGAACAGGGATAGATGGCTATAGAAACCACACAGATGTGTCTCTGATTCCCTGATTGCAGTCCATAATGGAATAGTTCAGGTAGGTCTGCAACTTATACAAAAAGCAAACTCTCAAGGGAGAACTGAGCAATAAACACATTTTTATATAAATATTGAGAAAATGTGAGAGAAATCTCAACCAATCTGAGACAATTTGCATATTTGGTGCTAAACTGCAAAGAACAATGGGGGTCATTTACTAAGGGGCCGAATCGCTTGTTTTCGTTGGGTTTCCTGAATTTTTCCGATTCGCGCCGAATTGCACCGGGTTTTTGGCGCACGCAACCGTATTGTGGCTCATCGGCGCCGGCATGCATGCGAAAGAAATCGGGGGGAGTGGCCGTCGGAAAACCCGACAGATTCGGAAAAAACGCGGTATTTTTTAAAAAAAGTCTCACTTGACATGCACTTATCTGCACCAAGAAATAGAAAGTGAACTCCGGTGAACTCCAGCGGACCTCGGCACAGAAGCGACACCTAGTGGATAACTGTGCATGGACCTTAGTGAATCCCAGACGGACCTGAATCAGCGTCGGAGAACTCAACGCTGAAACGCGACTGGACCAGGTAAGTAAATGTGCCCCACTGTCTGGCATATTCAGCCCCACCCATGAAACTTTTTATGCTGGAACTTTTAGAGACTAATTTGACTTCTTCACTCATCCCATCCCCTATGCAAGTATTCCAAAAGCCTAAAAAACTTTAATAATCATCTTTATAACTATAATTGGTAGGTTTTGAATTAAATAATTTAGGAAAGAAAACTATTTTAATAAAATGACAGAAATCTGAAAAAGATAACTGAAACATTTTGCATGACTTTAATAACTGCAACAAAGAGCTGAAATGTTTGTGCCTACAACAAGGTTGGTTGTGCCATGACATTCACCCTCCAGTATTTAATAGAGCCTGAACAAACCTTAAATGGAAAAGATGACTCTTTCTTTCTAGCTGCCAGAATAATGGTAAAGCTTCTCATTTTTTGAAGTTACTTTGCAAACTTAAATGTCCCCAAACTTAGTTACAGTTGACATAATAGGAATTACATGCTTTTTGTTAGATATTAGTAAGATGTCATCCATGTATGCTAATAGCTTAGTTATAGTTCCATTTACTTCCACAACCTTAAATGGAGAAAGAGGGTCAAGGGCCAAATTAAAAAGGAGCGGCCAGTGCCAACTATCATGCAGCCATCTTCTGCTGGAAAACATGTAAGTGCCCAGTATAGCTGTAAATACATACACAGTGTGTATATTATGTGCTGTACAACTGTGATTGCTCTATTTATATATGTATGTACAGTGTGCTGGATGTAGTGTTTACTGTATGAATATTTTATGTTGTTTGATGTGCAAATATGTTTAACCCCTTAATGACCAGGGTTTTTACATTTTCATTTTTCGCTCCCCACCTTCAAAAACCCATAACCTTTTCATTTTTCCATGGAAGGAGCTGTATGAAGGCTTGTTTTCTGCTTAGCACTTCAAAGTGATGGTATTTAATACTCCATGCCGTGTACTGGGAAGCGGGAATAAAATTCCAAATGTAGGGAAATTGGTGGAAAAATGCATTTGAGGCGTTTTCTTGTGGGCTTGGATTTTAAGACTTTCACTGAGCGCCCCAATTGACATATCTAGTTTATTCTTCGGGTCGCTGTAATCACAGGGATAGCAAATTTCTATAGGTTTTCTAATGTTTTCATACATTTACAAAAATTAAAACCTCCTGTACAAAAAAAAAATCTTCATTTTGCCATCTACTGGTGCTAATAACTTTTTTAATTTCAGTGTACGGAGCTGTGTGTTGTGTCATTTTTTAGAACTTTTAATAACGTTTGCAATGCTTACATGTTTAGGACTGTACGTCCCTTTGATTGCTTTTTATTTAGTTTTTTATATTTTTCAAAATGGCAGAAAGTGGCATTTTCGACTTTGGGCTCTGTTTCCATTAGGGGTTAAACACCAGGAAAAGCCATTATTATATTTTGATAGATCATTTGGGATGCGGCAATACTTAATGTGTTTATTATTTTTTCTGTTTATTTATATTTCTATCAGTTCAAGGGAAAGAGGGGTATTTCAAGGGAAAGGCGGGTGTTTCCGGTAAGTATTTGCTGCAATATGCAGCAAACATTTACTGGCTATGGAGAGGGCGCAGCCCATGACGACTACTATGTCATGTGTCCGTAAGGGGTTGATGCATGTACATGTTATGTTGTGTGTATTATAAGATAATACTTCTGTATAAATGTGCACTATGTATCTATTTTATATATGTATGGAAATGTATATAAATTTAAATGTGTAATATTAATCACTGTATGGCATTAATATTACTGTATGGGGTAAATATTATTCTACCTTCAAACATCTATAACTTTTTTATTTTTACACAAAAAGAGCTCCGTGATGGCTTGTTTTCTGTGTAACAAATTGAGCCTCGTAGTGATGGTATTAAATATTCAATGCCATGTACTGGAAAGCTGGAAAAAAAATCCAAATGCAGTGAAATGGTGAAAAAAGCATTTTTCACTGTGCACCCCAAATGACATGTCTTCTTTATTAATTGCGTTGGTGTGATCACGGGGATAACATATTTGTATAGGTTTTATAATGTGTTCATACATTTACAAAAAATGTTTTTTTGATTTTGCCATTTTCTGGCGCTGATAACTTTTTCATACTTCGTTGTATGGAGCTGTGAGTGGTGTCACTTTATACAACTTTTGATGACATTTTTATTGCTATTGTCAGAACTGTATGACTGTTTAATCACTTTTTATAGAAGTTTTTATATGTTTCAAAATGGTGCCATTTTTGAATTTGGGCGCTATTTTCCGTTACGGGATTAAACACAGTGAAAAAACGTATTTATATTCTGAAATATCGGGCATTTTTGGAGGTGGAAAAATCTAATGTGTTTATAATTTTTACTGTTTATTTATATACTTTAACTCTAGGTTGTCTGATTGATCCTACCATATACTGGCATACTACAGTATGGCAGTTTATGGGAATTTTCCTCCTCATTCATTACAACGCGCAATTAGCACATTGTAATGAATGGGTGTAAAACTAGACAGTCACGGGTCCTCGTAAGACCCGAGGCTGTCATAGCAACAGGACACTGCTCCTCGATGACGTCATGGGGAGAGACGTTCTTCGGCAAGATCTTTTTGAAGCCACCAGCAGCTTTGCCAGCAGCGATTGGCAGATAACACCAGCAATTGGTGCTAGCACCAATCGCAGGTGTTACCAGTAAGTCTTTGCTGCCATCAGTATGGCAGTAATATTTATCACTTTATGACAATCATAGTTATCACTGTATGGCAGTGATATTAAGTATGACCACCAGATATTGATAGATATTACTGCAATAAAGCAATAAATATGACTGCCATACAGTGAATAGTATTACCACCATGCAGTGATAACTGACCACCATGCAGTTATATTGGGCTAAATTACTGTGCTGGCACTTCACAATAGATCAGGAAGTTTTGGGTTACAGTTTGGGCAGCTAGCTTACAGTAAACCTGTCAGCAGGAATGTCATTTTTAGCTGGGTGACAGCTTCCAATTACCTATGCTATGCTGATTATAGGGTTATAGGGTTATAAATGGGGTATTTATTAATGAGGTTATAAATGCGGTATTTATTAATAAAAATGTAATCAAAGCCAATAAATTTTACAAGTAATTTGAGAGCATTAGCCTGGAATCTATCTGCATATAGCAAGGTTGCAGCACAGAATGTGAAGCAAGGGAATAGTGTTTTTTTTAAGTAGCTGCAAAATAGAAAGAAAAAATGTGAAAACAGAATATTACACCCAAAGGTAGTAGGTGTCAAAACATGCTTGAGCAGCCATCGTGAAAATGTTTATTACAGATCATTGGCAAAATAACTTAATTGTATGAGTGTCATAAAAAATAATAGCAGTCATTAACCTTTTCCAGTTTACGACTTGGTATGTATGCATGCCATTATTGTGACTGTCAAGTCTTAAAGTCTCCTCAGCTGAAAATGACAAAATATTTACAGCAAGAAAGATTCCTATAAAGGGATCATTTTAAATAAAACTTTATATCACATTAGCTCACAGGCTGTACTTTATCTCATAATATACCTTGTATGTGTTCTTTATACAAGTGAAATATGAGGTAATATTGGATGTGACTTGGGCTCCGTGCTCTATTGAGCCAGAGACTGCATATTCCTTTTAAGCAGATAAATAGAATTCAGTAGTCATAATTCTTGAACCCAAGTTTCTGCAAAGATTTGTATTACATAAATCTTAGACCATATTTGCTGTTGTCATCAGTTCCCTTGATATAATGCAGAAGGTCAGGTCAGCCACAAACACGCACCTTTTGAAAGTCAGAGCAACCATGAATGCTTTATGATTTCTTGTGCTGTGTGGCCAGCAAGCCGAATCACATAACCATATCTTTCATGTCAAACTTGAGATCAAACTTTATATGTTCTATAGCTGTGTGCTTTAATATCAGAAATCACATACTGTGCATTTAATAAAATAGGATTTCTACTTCTTTTTTATTTGTTTTTATTTTACATTCAGAAATATAAAATACATATAAGATTGTTGGAAGCTACATTTTATAGAAGGATGTATTTATTTCAACAATATAGAGCATATTTTCATAGGAGAAATGTCTGAAATATTATTCAACATTAAAACACTATTTTTGCATTTATTATAGAGAATCTTCACAAAATAGTGGAATAGTGGAAAAGAGGATAATAACAAGGACTATTAAAAGTTTTCTTTAGAAGTCTTAGAAAGATTTAAGTGAGTTGTCAACTAAATCAATACAAGGGAACTCTTGGAGGTGAAAGATGAAATTTTGGTATATTTTGAGCTCTAGTTTTCCAATCTGAAATGTATCACTTTATGTGATAATGACACTGAAACCCTTTAACCTGCTTAGGTAATTTTGAGACTGTTTATGGATACAATTGGTGGATTTATCATGTCTCTGATTCCCTAACTATAGTTTCTAATGGACTAGTTCAGGTAGGCCGGCACATGTTAAGTAAAACAAAGTCCAGGAGAAGAACTGAGAAAAAAATGTAATTTTAAAGAATTATTGACAAAATGTGGGAAACATCTCAACCAATCTGAGACATTTTGCATATTCAGCACTGAGGATATCTGGCATATTCAGCCCCGATGAGACTTTGTATGCTGAAGTTTATAGACAAATTTGACTTGTACACTCATCCCCTCCCACATATAAGTATTCCGAAAGCCATAATAATACTTTAATATTCATCTTTCTAGCCACAACTGGTAGTTTTTGAATGAAATAATTTTGGAAAGACAATTATTCTAATAAAATGACAGCAACCTGAAATAGATAACTGAAACATTTTGCAGGACTTTAATAACTGCAACAAAGAGCTGATGAATAGAGAAATGTTTGTGCCTACAACAAGGCCGGTTGTACCATGACATTCAACCTCCAGTATTTAATAGAACCTGAACAACACTTAAATGGAAAAGATGACCCCCAACTCTTTTTAGCTGCTGGAAATAATGGTAAAGCTTCTCATTTTTCGAAGTTCATTTGAAAACCTAAAATATCCCCAAACCGAGTTACAGTTGACACAATAGTAATTGCCTGCTTATTGTTAGATATTAGTAAGATGTCATCCATGTATGCTAATAGCTTAGTTATAGTTCCATTAACTTCCACAACCTTAAATGCAGAAAGAGGGTCAAGGGCCAAATTAAAACAGAGCGGTGACAAGTGGGAGCCCTTTCTAGTCCCTTGACCTATATTCAAAGAACATGAGGAATTAACCTAAACAGTAGATTGAGTTGGGAAAATAACATGAATTGTATAAGTAATTTAGAGCCCCCAAACACCTAGCTTTCAATAATGTAATGAAATAATCACATGACACTCAAATGCCTTGTTGGCATCCAAACTAACTAAAATATGTTTCATTGGTTGAATTTCTTAACATTGAACCATTTTGGAAATGTCATTACTCAAAATAGCTATCTAAGAGTATAGTGACCATTTTGGCCCTACAAGTGTTCTGCCAAACCAATGTCAACAGAGATGTGCCATTTTAAAATCATTATTTGGGATAAGCAGTGAACACGATGGAGGTTGTATACAGAGGCTGCAGACAGGAAATTCAAAGCAAACTTTTGTGAACTTCACCTTCTTTCAAGCACAAACATACATATCAATGTATAAAATAAATTAATGTAACAGCTTGATTTTATCTGACATGAAATCAGAATAAATATTTCAGATTGTATTGTTTTAGATTAATCATGATTAACAAAATGATTTATACATACTTGCCAAATTACATTATAATGAGAGAGAATTTATATGACTTTCTGCAAAGTCAAAAGTTTGCATAGACTTAGATTACCGGTACTATGCCTTTGAACAATTTAGGACAGCCCATAGGATGATGTCACGTCTTTGGAAGCTTCTGAAGTCTATTGAAAACATCTAAGTTGATTAGAGAAAATGCATTGCATTTGTGCCAATTAACACTTTTTAAAATTTACATAGCATTTTTACATGTAATAATAATAAGACTTTATTGGTCCAATAATACTAAATATATATATATATATATGTCTGTAGAATAACCTTAGTATTTGCCACTGGTATGAATGTACGTTTAAGGGTTTTCCTGTCAGCAGATATTGACCTAATAAACTACTACCAGTATGTTGCCAAGAAGCTGAACACCTTCCAGATTATGTTTCTTTAATGACCTACCGTGGTGGCATCATGCAGAAAATCTACTTTATAGTTGATTGTAAACTGATTGTATACAATGAAGGAGATGGAAATTTTAACACTGAAGTCATGATCTATCTAAGAATATTTGTGTCTCCCATGTAAGAAGTTCCTAGACCCAATCTCTCCTCTATATATTTCGATATAAACTGCCCATAGAAAATAAGAGAAAACTAATTAAACATTTTAAAAATGTGTACTCTACAACCATGGCACAACCATGGTAATTGCCCCTGTGTTGAGAGGGCTCAAAGGCTGAGTTGCTTCACATAGAGTGGTCATCTACTGTATTATATAGGAGACACTCACATTTACTGATCCCTACTACTTCCTGCAGGGATTGTATCCCTCCAGACGAAGGCTGCAAACCAGCCGAAACATGCGTCGGGGTGTTGTCATTCCAGGCAATGATCATCTCAATATGGGTAAGCCATACTCCATCTACTCTTAATGTTTATTGTGTTTGATTAATTTGTAATTGTCTTATGCTGATAGATATGGCCACTGGTGCCTTTACTAAATATCCAACTTTTTCATCATGATCTGTTATCTGGAATGCAACTCTATCTTGTGTCCCCTCTGGGGCAGAATCATTTTTTAACGCATTACTATATATTTTATTATTCTCTTCCCTACTGTGGTTTGTTCCAACTTTGTTAACATTGTATTGGAGTCCCCTACCTAAGGACACCCGACTTACAAACGGACCCCTCTGCCCACTGTGACCTGTGGTGAAGCGCTCTGGATGCTTTACTATAGTCCCAGACTGCAATGATCAGCTGTAAGGTGTATGTAATGAAGCTTTATTGATAATCCATGGTCCAATTACAGCAAAAATTTTGAAACTCCAATTGTCACTGGGACAAAAGAAAAAAAATTGTTCAGAACTTCAATTATAAAATATACAGTTTTGACTTACATACAAATTCAAATTAAGAACAAACCTCCGGACCCTATCTTGTATGTAACCCGGGGACTGCCTGTATAATGTGCCTTACATGTCTTTGTAAATTGAAAAACAGAAAGACCTTTTTGCTTTTGGAAAATAGGAAGTAAAAAACTGAAGTATAGAAACAGAAAAACATTGCAGTGTTAAAAGGTTAACAATGTAAAGTAATTAACTTCTACTATTCTATTTTTTTGCATGTTGCAGTATACATATATGTATGCTCAATAGAGATGAGCGAACATACTCGTCCGAGCTTGATGCTCGATCGAGCATTAGCGTACTCGTAACTGCTCGTTGCTCGGACGAGTATTTCGCCCGCTCGAGAAAATGGCAGCTCCCGCCGTTTTGCTTTTTGGCGGCCAGAAACAGAGCCAATCACAAGCCAGGAGACTCTGCACTCCACCCAGCATGACGTGGTACCCTTACACGTCGATAGCAGTGGTTGGCTGGCCAGATCAGGTGACCCTGGGATAGACTAGCCGCTGCCCGCGCTGCTCGGATCATTCTCTGTCTGGATGCCGCTAGGGAGAGAGCTGCTGCTGGTCAGGGAAAGCGTTAGGGTGTTCTATTAGCTTACTGTTAGGCAGGAGTGATTCTACAACAACCCAACAGCCCTTCTTAGGGCTACAATAACGTTATACTTTTTTTTTTATTTGCTTGTGGCTGGGCTTGCTGGCACTAGTAGTGCAGCTAGTACCATATTGTGAGGAATTTGCAGGGGGACTTGCTACCGTTGTGTTTAGCTCTTAGTGACACACATATCCACCTCAAACACCAAAGTGGGAAAATTTATTAGGGGTTTGATTTCAATTAGGCACAGTCTGCCAGTTTCTTTTTATTTTACGTTTATTTTTTTAATAACTCAGTGTCATCTCATCTTGCATAGTAGTGTGCTTTAATACTTGGCTAGAAAATAGCCATAGGAGAATCCAAACGGCTTACTTACGCCTACAGTAGCGTTATATATATTTGATTTCTGGTTGATCTGCTGGTGGCTGTAGTTGCTGCAGTGCATCTACTAGCAAATTGTGAGCAATTTGGAGTGAGACTTGCGACCACTGTGTTTTGCGCTTAGTGACGCACATATCCATCGCAAAGACCGAAGTGGGAAAATTTATTAGGGCCCGGGGTTGGATTTCAATTAGGCACAGTCTGCCATTTCCTTTTTTATTTTACGTTTATTTTTTTCATAACTCAGCGTCATCTCATCTGGCATAGTAGTGTGCTTTAATACTTGGCTAGAAAATAGCCATAGGAGAATCCAAACGGCTTACTTACGCCTACAGTAGCGTTATATATATTTGATTTCTGGTTGATCTGCTGGTGGCTGTAGTTGCTGCAGTGCATCTACTAGCAAATTGTGAGCAATTTGGAGTGAGACTTGCGACCACTGTGTTTTGCGCTTAGTGACGCACATATCCATCGCAAAGACCGAAGTGGGAAAATTTATTAGGGCCCGGGGTTGGATTTCAATTAGGCACAGTCTGCCATTTCCTTTTTTATTTTACGTTTATTTTTTTCATAACTCAGCGTCATCTCATCTGGCATAGTAGTGTGCTTTAATACTTGGCTAGAAAATAGCCATAGGAGAATCCAAACGGCTTACTTACGCCTACAGTAGCGTTATATATATTTGATTTCTGGTTGATCTGCTGGTGGCTGTAGTTGCTGCAGTGCATCTACTAGCAAATTGTGAGCAATTTGGAGTGAGACTTGCGACCACTGTGTTTTGCGCTTAGTGACGCACATATCCATCGCAAAGACCGAAGTGGGAAAATTTATTAGGGCCCGGGGTTGGATTTCAATTAGGCACAGTCTGCCATTTCCTTTTTTATTTTACGTTTATTTTTTTAATAACTCAGTGTCATCTCATCTGGCATAGCAGTGTGCTTTCATACTTGGCTAGAAAATAGCCATAGCAATAGGATAGCATCGTTTGGTTTTAAAAACTAAAAAACACACAAAAAAAAGTAAAAAAAAAAATTAAAGTTATAACTCTCATTTTCAAAATGTTTAACCCGAGGGCTAGGGGTAGAGGACGAGGGCGGGGACGTGGGCGTCAAACTACTGCAGGGGTCAGAGGCCGTGGTCCTGGGCGGGGTGAGACACCACCTGCTGATGAGGGAGCAGGGGAACGCCGCAGAGCTACACTCCCTAGGTTCATGTCTGAAGTTACTGGGACTCGTGGTAGAGCACTGTTGAGGCCAGAACAGTGCGAACAGGTGATGTCGTGGATTGCCGACAATGCTTCGAGCAATTTGTCCACCAGTCAGTCTTCCACGCAGTCCACCCATGTCACCGAAATCGGCACTCCTCCAGCTCCTGCACCTCAGCCTCCTCCCCCCCAGTCTGCCCCCTCCCAGCAAAATTTGGCATTTGAACCGGCATACTCTGAGGAACTGTTTTCTGGACCCTTCCCACAGTCACAAACCACTTGTCCGGTTGCTGATGAGCAATTTTCCGATGCCCAGGTTTTCCACCAGTCGCAGTCTGTGGGTGATGATGACCTTGTTGACGTACTGGAAGAAGTGTGTAAAGAGGTGTCCGACGATGAGGAGACACGGTTGTCAGACAGTGGGGAAGTTGTTGTCAGGGCAGGAAGTCCGAGGGGGGAGCAGACTGAGGGATCGGAGGATGATGAGGTGACAGACCCAAGCTGGGTTGAGAGGCCGGGTGAACACAGTGCTTCTGAGACGGAGGAGAGTCCTCGACCAGAACAGGTTGGAAGAGGCAGTGGTGGGGCCAGACGGAGAGGCAGGGCCAGAGCTGGTGCATCAGCGCCAAATGTGTCAACTAGTGAAGCTCCCGTGGCGAGGGCTCCTGCGGCGAGGGCTAGATTTTCAGAAGTCTGGAGGTTCTTTAAGGAAACACTGGATGACCGACGGACTGTGGTGTGCCACATTTGCCAAACCAGGTTCAGCAGGGGTTCCACCACTAATAGCTTAACTACCACCAGTATGCGCAGGCATATGAATGCTAAACACCCCACTCAGTGGCAACAAGCGCGTTCACCTCCGGCCGTGCACACCACTGCTCCTTCCCCTATGTCAGCTGATAGTCAGCCCCCTGCCCAGGACCCTGGCACAAAAACCCCATCGTCGCCTCCACGATCCTCCACAGCATCCACCAGCGTT
Source organism: Engystomops pustulosus (assembly GCF_040894005.1). Classification (NCBI taxonomy): domain Eukaryota; kingdom Metazoa; phylum Chordata; class Amphibia; order Anura; family Leptodactylidae; genus Engystomops; species Engystomops pustulosus. The sequence continues at coordinate 92,028,798 of NC_092414.1, read as the reverse complement.
CAGCTCTCCATACCCCAGACGCTGGAGCGGAAACGCAAATATAGTGCAACCCACCCGCACGCCCAAGCCCTTAATGTCCACATCTCCAGATTGCTTAGCCTGGAGATGCTGCCCTATAGGCTAGTAGAGACCGAGGCCTTTCGCAACCTCATGGCGGCGGCCGCCCCTCGGTATTCGGTCCCCAGCCGCCACTACTTTTCCCGATGTGCCGTCCCAGCCCTGCACCAGCACGTGTCAGACAACATAATCCGTGCCCTGACCAACGCCGTTTCTGACAAGGTCCACCTGACCACGGACACGTGGACGAGTGCTGCCGGGCAGGGCCACTATATATCGCTGACGGCACATTGGGTTAACTTGGTGGAGGCTGGGACCGAGTCTGACCCTGCGGCTGGTCATATACTGCCGACGCCGAGGATTGCGGGGCCTACCTCGGTCCAGGTGTTTCAGGCCTACTATGCCTCCTCCTCCTACCACCCCTCCTCCACCTCCTCCTCCGAACGACCATCCGTGGGCATGGCGCCATCAGTCGGTAGCTCTAGGCACAGCAGCAGTGCCGTCGCTAAGCGACAGCAGGCGGTGCTCAAACTGCTGAGCCTAGGCGATAAAAGGCACACCGCCCAAGAACTATTACAGGGCATCACGGCGCAGACTGATCTGTGGCTGGCACCGCTGAACCTGAAGCCAGGCATGGTTGTGTGTGACAACGGCCGTAACCTGGTGGCGGCTCTGCAACTCGGCAGACTGACACATGTGCCATGCCTGGCCCATGTGTTAAATCTGATAGTTCAGCGTTTCCTCAAGACAAACCCCAATCTGTCTGATTTGCTCACGAAGGTGCGCCGCATCTGTGCGCATTTCAGGAAGTCCAGCACAGATGCTGCCACTCTCAGGGCAGCGCAGTGCCGCCTCCAACTGCCCGCTCACCGACTGTTGTGCGACGTGCCCACGAGGTGGAATTCAACACTGACCATGTTATCCAGAGTTTACCAGCAGCGCCGAGCGATTGTAGACTGCCAGATGTCAACTTCCACCAGAACTGGTAGTCAGGTCAGTCAGCTTCCTCAAGTCTACAATGAGGAGTGGACGTGGATGTCTGATATCTGTCAGGTGCTGAGTAACTTTGAGGAGTCAACACAGATGGTCAGTGGCGATGCCGCCATCATCAGCCTCACCATCCCGCTGCTTGGCCTGTTGAAAAACTCTCTGGTCAGCATGAAGTCGGAAGCTTTGCGCTCGTCACAAGAGACGGGGGAAGAAGATTCCCTTGTTGATAGCCAAAGCACCCTTAGGTCTGTTTCTCAGCGCATATCGGAGGAGGTGGAGGTGGAGGAGGATGAGGAGGAAGAGGAGGAGAATGTTGGCGAGACACAAGAGGGGACCATTGTTGAGTCCTTCACTGTTCAGCGTGTATGGGCAGAAGAAGAGGAGTTGGAGGAGTTGGAGGAGGAGGAAATGGACAGTCAGGCCAGTGAGGGGAGTGAATTCTTACGCGTTGGTACTCTGGCGCATATGGCAGATTTCATGCTAGGCTGCCTATCCCGTGACCCTCGCGTTCAAAGTATTTATTCCAGCACCGATTACTGGGTGTTCACTCTCCTGGACCCACGGTACAAGCAAAATCTTTCCACTCTCATCCCTGGAGAGGAAAGGAGTGTGAGAATGCATGAATACCAGCAGGCCCTGGTGCACAAGCTGAAACAGTATTTCCCTTCTGACAGCGCTAGCGGCAGAGTGCGTAGTTCTGCGGGACAAGTAGCGAGGGAGAGTAGGCGAGCAGGCAGCTTGTCCAGCACTGGCAAGGGTACGCTTTACAAGGCTTTTGCCAGCTTTATGTCACCCCAGCAAGACACTGTCACCTGTCCCCAGTCTCGGCAGAGTAGGGCTGATCTTTACAGAAAGATGGTGAGGGAGTACGTAGCTGACCATACCATCGTCCTAAATGATCACACAGCTCCCTACAACTACTGGGTTTCAAAGCTGGACATGTGGCACGAACTGGCGCTGTACGCCTTGGAGGTTCTTGCCTGCCCTGCCGCTAGCGTCTTGTCCGAGCGGGTTTTCAGTGCAGCTGGTGGCATCATCACCGATAAGCGTACACGCCTGTCGACTGACAGCGCTGACAGGCTGACGCTTATCAAGATGAATAAAGCCTGGATTTCTCCTAATTTCCAATCTCCACCAGGTGAAGGAAGCTCAACCTGAATAATTTATCCACTCCTCCTCCTCCTCATTTTCCTCCTTCTCCTCCTCTTTGTACAGTAAAGCAGAGGAAACTGGCTATTTTTTGACAGGGCCCACTGGCTCTAGCTATAGTACTTTATGCATTTAATTTTTCTGGAGGGCCACCAACCCGGTCCTCTGTTTTAAACAATTTTTGGGAGTGCCACATACAGGCACTCAATCTATTCCATTTTTCTGGAGGGCCACCTACCTGCTCCTCTGGTTTGAAAACTTTTTTGGACTGCCACATACAGGCACTCAATCTATTCCATTTTTCTGGAGGGCCACCTACCTGCTCCTCTGGTTTGAAAACTTTTTTGGACTGCCACATACAGGCACTCAATCTATTCCATTTTTATGGAGGGCCACCTACCTGCTCCTCTGGTTTGAAAACTTTTTTGGACTGCCACATACAGGCACTATCCAAATTGAATTGTCTCCATAGCAGCCTCCACACGTTGTCTCCATTGCTACCTCCAAAAGTCGTCCATATAGCTGCCTCCATACATCGTCCCTTTATCAAACGAGGTGTGTCAGGCCGAAATTTGGGTTGTTTTCATGGATTCCACATCAAAGTTGTTAACTTTGTCGCCACCCTGCTGTGTTATCCACAAAATACACTGGCAAACTTTTACCATTTACGGATATTATTTCAGCGCTTCTTGCGCAGATGTTTACATTCCCCTCACCTGCCATATCCTAAACTTATAAGAACGCTACTACACTTGATCTTATACAAAAGGTTCTTAGAAGTGCTGTTTGGGGAGTAGCCTAGAGACAGGGGCTTGGATTGGCGAAAGCTCGCCTGGCAGCGGAGCGCCAGCTCCATGCCAAGAACCAACTAACATAGTTTTAACTGCAGCACCTTTAATCTACTACTAGTTCACTGCCTCCATACATGGCCGCCTTATCAAACGTGCTGTGTCAGGCAGAATTTTGGGTTGTTTTCATGGCTTCCACAACAAACTTGTTAACTTTGTCGCCACCCTGCTGTGTAATCCTCAAAATATACTGGCAAACTTTTACCATTTACGGATATTATTTCAGCGCTTCTTGCGCATCTGTTTACATTCCCCTCACCCGCCATATTCCAAACTTATAAGAACGCTACTACACTTAACTTGGTGCAGGCTGGGACCGAGTCTGACCCTGGGGCTGGTCATATACTGCCGACGCAGAGGATTGCGGGGCCTACCTCGGTCCAGGTGTTTCAGGCCTACTATGCCTCCTCCTCCTACCACCCCTCCTCCACCTCCTCCTCCTCCGAATTACCATCCGTGGGCATGGCGCCATCAGTCGGTAGCTCTAGGCACAGCAGCAGTGCCGTCGCTAAGCGACAGCAGGCGGTGCTCAAACTGCTGAGCCTAGGTGATAAAAGGCACACCGCCCAAGAGCTATTACAGGGCATTCCACATCAAACTTGTTAACTTTGTCGCCACCGTGCTGTGTAAGCCACAAAATATACTGGAAAACTTTTTTCATTTACGGATATTATTTCAGCGCTTCTTGCGCAGATGTTTACATTCCCCTCACCCGCCATATCCCAAACTTATAAGAACGCTACTACACTTGATCTTATACAAAAGGTTCTTAGAAGTGCTGTTTGGGGAGTAGCCTAGAGACAGGGGCTTGGATTGGCGAAAGCTCGCCTGGCAGCGGAGCGCCAGCTCCATGCCAAGATCCAACTAACATAGTTTGAACTGCAGCACCTTTAATCTACTACTAGTTCACTGCCTCCATACATGGTCCCCTTATCAAACGAGCTGTGTCAGGCAGAATTTTGGGTTGTTTTCATGGCTTCCATGTTAACTTTGTCGCCACCCTGCTGTGTAATCCACAAAATATACTGGCAAACTTTTATCATGTACCGATATTATTTGAGCGCTTCTTGCTCACCTCCTTTGGTTCCTCTCTGCCACCCATTGGTTTGAAGCCTGAGTCCATTTAGGGTATGTCGCCATGCCACTCTCTAGCCTGCCGCTGCTGCCGCTGCCTCTGCATGCCGTCCTCTATAGTGTCAGGGTCAATTATTGGATGTTTTAGATGCTATCTAGCTTCATTCTGTCACTCTGTCATGGCCATGCTGTTGCCCATAATTTTTGCATAATGGTGCGATTAATCAGCCTCAGAGGCATCCATGCATGCTGCCCCTGCTGTTTCCTGTCCATTTCCGTGGTGTTTCCATCCTTTTCTGAGGTTCCCAGGTGTTTGGCCAAGCTTCCCTGTGCAGAGCCTTGGTCCCCTTGAAAAATGCTCGAGTCTCCCATTGACTTCAATGGGGCTCGTTACTCGAAACGAGCACTCGAGCATCGGGAAAATTTCGTCTCGAATAACGAGTACCCGAGCATTTTAGTGCTCGCTCATCTCTAATGCTCAACAATTGCTTCCTTTTACTCCTTTACCGTGAACATTAGTCAACTATAGGAAACTATATATACCTGAAGTACAGTTTGCTGGGATACATAGCAGTTGAATTAATTTAGTATGTACTAGTTCCTATCCTAAAAACTTTTGAATTATAAGTGCATTCATGTGAATATTATTTAAAATTGGTCAGAACATTGATGAAAAGAAAAATAGAAGTTTTGGCTCACTCTGCTGTGTATGTGTAATTCTGTTTACTTAAAAAAATAGTAAGTCTTATATTGGTCAATTTTTACAAACCACTCATCTATAATAACACCAGTCTTAAATAGACAGTAATGCACCATTAGACGATTCGACCACTTGAGTAAGTACTACTCTACCTCTATAATTTAAAGGACATTTATTCAGGCAATCATGTATGCTGCTTTTCTTAAAATAGGTCACTAAAAAGCACTTGAAATCTCATATTGTAAGGTGCATGACATTTAAGACTACTCAACAATTACTAAAATCTTTGTTTTATTGCATCTATGTGGAGTGGTCATCGCAAAAATTACACAATGGGCAAAATTTATATTGTTGCAGATTAGACCAGTACAGATTAGTCTTCTGCTGATACAGTTTTATCACGGTTTCTGAGGATGGATGATGAATCTGGAGTAGTTTAAGTCATACTATGCAACATGAATTAGTTTACTGCGACAAATTTTGTTGCAGCAATGTCAAAGAAACTTTAAAGCAGGGGTGCACAGGGGTGTATACAGCCGCAGAGACTTGAGTTGTGGGCTGCCCTCTGCCACCAGCAGACTACAGATTCCTCCAGCAGATAGTTATTATGTATAGCTGGCTGCAGACATGGTGCAGTAATGGAGAAGCAGATTCCTTTTGAGCTGCACTGACAACCCTGCGCCTTCCTGTGCCGTGTCCTTCTGCTGGGCCTGGCAGCAGTGTTATAGAGCCTCCCCTTGCTCCATCCTCCAGTATTATGGTCAGATTTAGGGGAGTCCTCCTATATATGCAGCTCTGGTGGGGTTCTCCTGTATAGTCAGCCTGGGGGAGGGGGGTTCTCTTGTATAGTTGAATCTTGGGAGGTCTGTATAGTAAGCTCTGGGGGTAATTACTGTATAATCCCCTCTGGGAGGAAAGAGTCTCTAGTATTATAGTCTGCTCTGGAGATATCTTGCATTATTATCTATTTTAGGGTCTTCATTATTATATTATTATTGCAGGGGAGGCATTTGCTTCCTGCGGAGTCACCTGCAGCTTTTAAGTTACTGTGGCCTAGCATGCACCAGCACTTGCATGCTGTTAGTTGCACACCATCATTTTGGGAAGGGTTGTCACTCTTGATGATGTCATCTAGAAGCAATGATCCTTCACTAAATGGCAGAGCCCTGTGCCACCACCATGCTAGTGTCACAGTGATTCGACTGCTGCTGGTGCAGCAAGGGCATTGACTGTGATGGAAGGGGGGAATGAACTGAATCTGGACCTGGAACCATACTTCTAATGAAGTTGGGGGACATGAACCCGAACTTTGAAGTTCAGGTACTCTGAATGATGCCTGTAAGAAAAGGCACAGCTTCTGAATTTTTCACCACATTTGGATTTAGTTCAGCCTCACAGTGTACTGCATTGGACATTAAATGGTTAAACCAGGAAGTACAATTTTACCCACATATGTTTCTTTAAAGAGAAACAGTTAAAGGTAAAGTTTAGGAAGGCATGGAGTAAATAACAGAAGAGCAAAAACTTAAAATGGCTATAATGGAAAGGGGTTAAAAGTAACTTACTTTTAAGAGTAACAATGATTTTTCCAATCCACTGTCTCTTTTGTGGCATTGCTTCATGAGTTCCATACCAATCTCTGTTCATCCAGTCCAGTGATGACCGATATATTTGCAGTGCACAACATAGTGATGAGCAATTCCGAAGTGCACTATTTGGGTCCAAATTTGCAGGGTTATGCACCCACGAATCTGGACCCTGAACAAGTGCTACTGGTTGGGATCTGGGTCTGTGTTCAGGAAAAAGCACCAAGATTAATGATTGACTGGTTTCCAGTCCCTTAGCAGTCACAGACATGTCTTCTATAGGCATGTCTATGATTGGCCATGTGACTCTGCAGTTTAAGAGCAGAGTCATATGTCGCACTTGCACCCAGGACTCAGCTAGAGAGAGGTTGCTACTTGTCATAGGGACAGTGAGCACGGCAGAGACTTCTGATAAAAACAGCAATTGCCCTTGTCAGGTGTATAGAAGAGGTTTGTAAAATTAGGGACAGGCAGAAATCTGAAATAATTGCCCTTATGAGGGAACTCTGAAGAATTGCATCAGGCTGCTATAGTTCAGGGAAATTCTTACTGATTATAGAGGATTAAACTTGTAGAGAACAGAGAGGATCATTAGCATTTACTGCATGATGCAGAAAGATATTGAATGTCCTGTCTGTGTATAGTATTCATCTCCAGAAAAATCATACCTTGATTGCAAAGTGAATAGCTTGCAGTACTAAATTGATCCAAAAAATGCTCATCACAGTGATTAGCTTGCAGTGATTAGTGAATTAGAAAAGTTTTGGTGTCAGTGAAATGCACACAGTAATATGTGAATATGAAAAGTTTTGTTGTCAGTTTAAAGCCTGCAGTGACACGTGAATCAGAAAAGTTTTATTGTCTGTGAAAAGTACACAATAATATGTGATTCAGAAAAGTTTTGTTGTCAGTGAATATTGAAAACTGATGTGTAGATAATAATAGTTTATTGTCAGTGAAAATACCCTGAAGAGGATTATATCCCCCAGTAAGCTTCTATTTTGGAAGCTCTGCTGAATTTTATCTTGCTAGCAAGATGGGTTGAAACTTACTGGAACTGCAGTAGGATGTGGTAGAATGGAGACTCCTTCCTTCTAAGATCAAGTTGTAGCTTCACACATTGTTACATTGTGCTCAAGCATGTCTCAACTACCCCTTCTGTTTCTTCTGCAATTCCTTTCCCTCTGCCTGCCTGCTCTAATCTCATGGCAGCAGTGCGTTTTAGCACACCATGTGAGGGGAGAACTGCACCTGCAAAATGTAACATTCTGTGAAATTACAGAATGGAAGGTCTCTGAGTCCCTCCGGTTGATTAGCATAATTTTAAGATTTGATTTTAAAAGGAAGGAGGCCATGGATAACAAATATAAGAGGGTTACTACAGTCACTGTGCCTGGATCTATGAGTAAGTGTCCTTTCACAGTTTATTTCAGCTCTGGAAAAATATAAAGTTTGTTATGTGCAGTTATTTTTCCGAAAGCCTAAGAGCTATTTACAACTTTCTGATATTTACAACTGGATCTATGAGTAAGTGTCCCTGGTGGATTATGTTTGATTTCCTTGCTCATTGGACATGGAGGTTTCACAGTTACTTCCAGTGCTGGAAAAATATACATTTTGGTATATACTGTTATTTTTTCAAAACCTAAGACCTGTTTACATCTTTATGAAATAGAGCTACACTTGTGCTCTTTTTTTAACTAAATGTATCCAAATTTAATTTCAAAATATATTTAAGCCAACGAAAAAGAGATTTGTGAAACTGCAATGATTACAGTAGCGGTACAATAGGTTAAATCTGCATGTGTTACATCAATACTGAAATCAAGTGACTCTTTTGGTAAGAAAACAGTTTTAAAATTTGGTCTGGACTAAATTTTTTTTCACGTTTTAAAATGCAAGTAATCATGAAATCCCCCCAAACGAGCATTGTGGGGACCAGACTTGAGGGTAAGGACACAAGGTGGCATGATGCATCCAATGCTTTTTCAGTGTTAGATGACTTAAAATTGAAAATAGCTTTTTGTTTGCAGATTTCCCCACAATGATCTTGGCCTTAAATTGCTGCATAATGGTTCTGTCAAATGGGAACAGCATTAAAGATAATGTACATGTAATTTTGTGCTTAGCGAATAAAACATGTTTTTAATGCATTGCAAGATATTCGATCCATTTCTGTAAGTGTAAATAAATATATAAATGAATTGATACATGAAATTAGGACTTGCTTTTGCAGATTATTTTAATCTGCACCAAATATTATATAGACCTTTCATAGATTCCAGTTCCTTGAAATTACAGAATTACTTGAAAGTTTGAATCTCTTAGGAATTGCCGCACACTGGGGACACCAATTGTTAAAGCTTTGGCCACCTTACCGCATGTTTTTTGTAATGTGTGTGTGGGGGTGAGGATATTAGGAAATAGATGGAAATAGAGAAAAACTGCCATTGTTTCCTGGTCTGCTGTATGCTTAAGGAAATGATTGGGCATCAGGCATATGACTACATGTTTTATCATCACCTGTTTTTAGGCATATAAGGCATGAAAAAGATTATATCAGAAAAATAAAATTTTGGTGCACAAATCATTCCCATATTTTTTAATTGTAGTGAAACAAACACTTGATGCACATGCAAGGCACACAAAGTATTAATAAATCATACCTATTGTGCTGCTGAAAATTGTGAATCTCAGATTGCAACCGCCTTCACAAGCTATAATGAACACAGCAATAACATCCAATTTTGTGCCTCAAGCTGAGTATTGCAACCAAAGTTGCATAAAGCCCTAGCTGTTGAGCCATAGGCATGCTTCATAAGTCTCCATACTTCCTAAATGGGGCAGATTTATCAAGCTGTCGGAAAGTCAGAATATTTCTAGTTGCCCATGGCAACCAATCACAGCTTCCCATTAAAATATTCATGAGCACTGGTAAAATTAAAGCTGAGCTGTGATTGGTTGCCATGGGCAACAAGAAATATTCTGACTTTCAGACAGCTTGATAAATCTGCCCCACTGCCTTCTGCCTCTCACTTGTGTTTTCAAGTCTAAATACAATTAATGAAGATTATGCTACTTTCAAAAGTACCGAGAACATTTTTCCTTATTACATTGGACTAAGAGTATTGTACATGGTGTGCTCAGTTTATGTGTGTTACAGAGGGATTTATGTTGTCATTAACATTAATACATGAATCTTGAGTTGATATCTTTCTCACATCTACTTTGCTTAATTCCATTTTATTTCATGGTGTCTATACAATCCCTATGTAATCTTCTAGAAAGATAAAAAGAATCAATACATGGAATATTGTGCCTTAGGGAAAACAGTCCACCTCAGATAAGAAAACTCAGCAAACAAGCATTAATATTGCTGCTGTTTATCACATATAGATATGACAAATCTATAATTTTATCCTAGTTTTTGGTAACAATGACAAAGGATTCCATTCTTGCACACAGCAAGAGAATATATGTTTATCCTACAATAATAGACTTTGTTCTGAGCCTCCTGAAGCTAAGGTGGGTTTAGTGTGGATCAATCATAAGCTTAAAACAGCACATAATTACTGTATTTACCTCCCAACTATACAGACAAGCAACCACAACCACATTGACTTTTCAGGATTTTTAGAATACCAAGAATGTGCGCTACATAACTATAATATTAGTAAAAACAGATTGGATTTAATGTTTTATTAGATTTTTACATGAATATTTGCATGGATCAGCATGCAACTAAAACTTTGAAGCATTTTTTTCCTAAAATTAATAGAACAGGTGATAGCAGTAAACTTTGACATATACTTTATTAACCCCACCCCAATGCATACCATCATAGCACTGGGAGAGGACTCATGGACTGCCACCAATCAGAGGTAAGAGTTATTAAAATGCTACCAGTAAAGCTGCCAGAGCGATTTGATCCCTGTTTCCCTGTCACGTCACTGACTCCAGGGTCAGTCATTTAGCCTGATCTGTAAGTGGCTTACTGAGGCAGCTGCTAACAGCTGCTCAGTAGCAAAACTGCCATATACTGCAATACAGTAGTTTTGCGTTATATGGCGGAAGTGATCAGACTCCCTAAGGTTAAAGTAATCTAGGGGGGTTGAAACACAGGGCCCTTACATTATTGCAAATTAGACCTATCTTAATTCAGACTTAATTCAGACAAAATGGCAGAAAATATCAAAGAAAATTGCACCTTACCAGGTATCTTCTTCTAATACTGAACTCAGGTCTTACCCAGTAGCGGATAGTTCAAGGGGTCCAAAACCGCCTACAAAACAAGTCACTATTAGCTATCCCTAATGACCCATAATTTGATTCCCGCCCCTTTACAAGGGCAGTACCTTGTACTGAACCCTAAACAATAAACCCCTCATCCCCCTGGTCTCACACGTTTCCTCCTATTTCTGGATTCATCAAGGGGGCACATAAGGCAGATGCAAAAAAAAAAGATAGTAAGCACAGTCATAGTGACAATCTGTCCTGGGTTAGATTGGGGTTATGCTCAGGTGCTAGTCACGTCCCCTATCTGGATCCTGGAGGCCATTCTACAGGACCCATCATCACAACATTACACTTTGTACTGACAGTAATCCCTGTACGGCCCGTGTCTTAAAAAAGAAGCACCTCGCCCCCTGAATCTCACCTCATTGCTCACGTGTGGAACGCCTGGTAATTCCTCATCCATATGTCCAGCGCATCTTGATGAAGCGTTGGGTGTTGTCATCATGGAGCATGAGGGGAGGGAGCATTGATCGGGGAGGTGGCAGATGCAATGGAGAGGGAGCATAGATCTCAGGTGTAGGTGGCAGATCCACCTGGTTTATCAGTGATCTCCCAATTGCCGGGAACCATGATTCAACTGGCTGGCTACCTATAAATTTTAATTAAAAATGATCAAAAGGTTGCACAGTTTCAAAAAGTTATTGGTGTCAGAAATGGCAAAATGAAGAAAGTGTTTTGTACACAAGATTTTAATTTTATTTAAAACTATTAAAATATTAAAACCTATATAAATTCGATATCCCTGTGATGGTACTAACCCCCAGAATAAATAGGTTGTTTAATTTGGAGTGCACAGTGGAAAATGTAAAAACAGAGTCCGGAAGAAAATGGTGCAAATGCTTTTTTTTGTTAATTTTAAAGAATTTGGAATTTTTTCTTGCTTCCCAGTGCACAGCATAGAATATTAAATTCTGACAGTAAGAAGTACAATTTGTTACACATAAAACAAGCCCCATACCAAAAATATTAAAAGAATATTTATTTTTTTTTAAGGTGGGGAGCAAAATATGGACACCCAAAATCAGTCATTAAGGTTAAGTTAAGTAGCTTCTCTGTGTCTTTGTACAGGCAGACCCTGGGTTAACAACAAGATAAGTTTTGTAGTTTTGTTCTTAAGTTGAGTTTGTATGCAAGTTGGATCAGGTACCATATATACTTGATTTTAATCTGGCCCAAGTATAAGCTGAAGTATGTAATTTTACCACAATAAACTGGAAAAACATTTCCACTCGAGTATAAGCCTAGGGTGGGAAAAGCATTGGTCGCAACCTCCACCCAGTATAATTTGGGTTTTTTAGCACAGGTCACAGTGGCCAGATAGATTTGTTTGTAACTAGGAGTCATTAGGGTGCTCTGCAGACAGAACCTGTCTGTATTGGAAAGCTTTCTAAAGTCTATCCACTTCATACAGATGAAGAGGCTAAAGATTAACTGGTTGCATACCGAGAACACATTACCCTCAGAACCCTCAGCGCATTCATCTCTCTCTGTAGATTACAGTATCTAGGGATTGTCTGTATTTTTTTAAGTCATTGGACGTAATAAGTTTGTCAGTGCAGTACAGGACAGAAACAGCTTAAAGAAGGAAGAAAGTCAGGGGAAAAAGAAGGTCACAGAAACACATTTTTAATAAAGAAAATTTCATTTGTTGAAAAATTGGTTACACCTTAAATTTACAACATTTCGTATTCTACACTTATTTTTACATGTATTTAATATTTTATGAGAATAAGGGCACATGAACATATTTCTTCAATCAATGATATTGCAAAGTTTACTATTATCATCTGCACTTGATACCATTTTGTTGAAAGTTTAGTTTCAACATTCTGATTCTAAACTTGCATTTAATATTTTATGATAAGAGGTTTGATGACCATAAATAATTAGCCAAATCCATATGTTTGTTTTATGGTCTTCAAAGGCTTTTCTAGGTTTGAATATTGATGATCAATTGAATCAACTGACTTATACATTAAACTAAGTAATTTGCTTTGGACTTCTTTGTCTGCCGTGTAGTGTAAGTCAGTTGTTCTGGTAAACTTTCCAAGCTTACTGTAGACTCTGGATTGATGTTGTTCCCTGGTCTCCAGCAATTTACAAAACTCATATGAACAGTAATGGAGTAGAAAAGAAGGTAGTTTTCGATGAGTACTATATTTTGATTTTCCCAAGGTCACTTTTGGAAAAGTTTCAAAGGCTAACTTGGAGTGTGAATGTTAACTATTCCGTTTTTCTCAACCTCTTTTCAAAAGTGGTTTGTGTGGTAGAGTTTATTTGTATAATAATAGTCTATATTTATATAGTATAAAGGCACACTCCTTCTGATTTCTGATGTACTAAATGCTTTCCCCTTTTTAAATCTTAAAACCTTTAAGTAGAGAACTATAGATATTACTAAAAATAAAAACCAACAAAATACCAATATGTAAAACTATGCTGCATATTGCTGACAATGCATCCAAGGAGCTGGCATTACATTTATTAGTGTCGCTTTGTTAGAATCCTATTATAAATCTGTAAGTAGACACAGTACAGGCTGTGACACTGACAGAAGATGGCAAGGTGCAGGAAATGCTTGATATTATAGCTAGCTTATACACTGAGCAGTGGTATCATAGTCATGTCAGAACTGGAAGAAATAATCGAAAAGTGCTCCAGGGGAGCTGCAATGGTAATGAACTCTCCCAAGAATTATATTGCTCTCTCTGGCAGGCTGTGCAATGGCATTTTTCCACAGTGTGTCAACAGTGATTTGGATACAAAACTTTTGTCTACAAGGAAATATATAGCAAATCTTGGAGGCAAAGCAGAAAATAGATATACATGACAAATAAAAAATAGAAAGTGATCATTTTGCGTGATTGGGTGTATACAAATATTTAAAAATACCGTACTGTCACTAAAAAAAAATTATAATGGTTAGTTAATTTCCCGGTGTATTGATCAGATATTTTCAAAGGAAATGAAATGCAAATCATTTCTTGTATTAAACTTGTACATTTTGAATTTCTTTTATTTCAAGATATCTTTCTGCACTTAGAGACATTTAAACTCTTAGGAACTACATACGATGCATAAGTTGCTATTTGATAGACCAATGAATCTTATCTTACATTCCCCATAGTCAATAGTCAAAGTCAATAGGCAGAACAGTAGCTTCTGTTATTTATCGTTAAAAAATAGATAGCCTGCTGCATTATGTTTGAACTAATCATAACAGGTTCAGTGCTACTAGATTAGAAAATGGCTGGTGTAGTACCAATATCTAAGAAAATTTAACCCCTTTGTGCCCCAGGACGTACTATAGGAGAGTACTCAGGAGAGAGCTGACGGACTGAGCTCTCTCCATACACAAGAAAGGAGAAAACACAGCCTTTTCCGAGTGCAAACAAATGCGATATAAGGTAAATGATCAGGCTTAAGGTGATGTCATGCTCATCTTTGGGGGTTGTACATGCAGGCACGTGTAGGTTGCATCCTAGTCCTTGTGGACAGGATAACCTCCTGTGAAGTACAATGTATAGATGTCTGAGGAAGAAGAAGATCAACTGTGCTCCGTTTGAATGCCTGAAGAAAAAAAATGACTTTTGCTCTGGCGCAACCCAGATAGAAGTATAAACATTTATTATATAATTTTATTAGAAAAAAATAAAACAAAAAAAGACAATGTGTTTCACGTCAAACAACTGGATGCAGTAGAAACCTGGGATCGAGGGACTGTGGGGCAAAGCTCCAAGTCCCAACGAATGGTAAAGAGAAGATGCAGAGGAAGAGAAAAAAAAAAGCGCAGCTGTCGTGTGATACCGTAAAATATAGATGGAGAAGAGTAAGGCCAAACTCTCACCTTGTGGAGGGTGGTATGGGCATATAGAAAAGTTGCTACCAGCAGCTGCCGCTCCTTGGATGCCACGTTCACCGAGGACCAGGACCCCGGGACGATGTGGAAATGAGAAGAGAGCCCGAAGAGACGTTTAGGAAGGCGCTTGGTGCAATCAGCAAACACAGAGTTCCAGGGCTTGAAGGAATCTCTTTTTTATTTGTACTTTAAAAGTAGGTGATAAAATAAAAGTATACAAACGTAATAAAATAAAATGAAATAAAATGCGACGCGTTTCAGCCCCGATCTGGGGCTTTCATCAGGCATGGTGTGGGGTGACATCAAATGGTCTTATATCTTGCCCTGTTAGGGAGAACGACCCGGAAGTGATCGTGGTCACGTGGTCAAAAACCCCAAACTTTGACCCCCGGTAAGTCACGTGACGATCACTTCCGGGTCGTTCTCCCTAACAGGGCAAGATATAAGACCATTTGATGTCACCCCACACCATGCCTGATGAAAGCCCCAGATCAGGGCTGAAACGCGTCGCATTTTATTTCATTTTATTTTATTACGTTTGTATACTTTTATTTTATCACCTACTTTTAAAGTACAAATAAAATTAAATAAAAGTTAAAAAAAATTTAAAAAAATAAAAAAAGTAGAAGTTTAAATCACCCCTCGAACACATATAAAAAGATCTAAACAGTAAAATCATAAACATGTTAAATTTTGAAAAGTTTATTCCCGGCTAAGAACACTGTAATGGAAAACAGCACCCAAATGTACGAATAGAAATTTTTTATCCACTAATATTTGAATAGAATAATTATCAAACAGTCATATAGGTCCCATTCTTTTATAAATTAAAACGCTAGAATGTACTGCAAAAAATGACAAACAAACATGAACATCCGGCTCTAAAACAGACTCCACTTTCTTTATTGCTGTCTTCAAAAATACATACAGATTAGAGATGAGCGAGCACTAAAATGCTCGGGTACTCGTTATTCGAGACGAACTTTTCCTGATGCTCGAGTGCTCGTCTCGAATAACGAGCCCCATTGAAGTCAATGGGAGACTCGAGCATTTTTCAAAGGGACCATGGTTCGGGAATAAAATGTGTTATTTAATTGAAAAAGAATGTCTTCTGATAAGTTAGCAGATGTATGCAAACATCTGCGATCTATTCTTCACTGTTCCGCACGTATATTATCTCCCGACAAGTTAGCAGATGTGAAGAACAGTGAAGAATAGAATAAAAACAGTGAACACAGTGACCACAGAATCATTTAAGTGAAAAACGCAGTGAAAAACACAGTGAAGAATAGATTGCAGATGTTCGGCACATCTGCTTACTTGTCGGGAGATACGCTGTCCCGGGATTCGCTCCTCTTCTTCCACTGAAGTCTCCCCGATCTCTCTGCCCTTCCCGATGTGGGCCATATGTGGACCATACTAGGGTTCCACGTCCATGAATGTCTGACATTTCAGGAAACAAAGTAATGCCTCTGTGCTAAACGCCACTATCTCATTGTGGTCGGAGATTTTGGCGAGGCATCAATGAAGCGTTTTGTTGTCTACATGATTTACAGCCTCGGATAGTAAATCATGTATCCTGTATCCTCCTGCAAGCTGCTGCCATATGCGATCGCGGGTAAACATGATGTTACCAGCGCAAGCGTCCTTGGATACCCGCGATCACTTGCAGGAGGATACAGCGCTGAAGCCACTGTCTGTGCTAAAGAAAGAAAAGCTATAAAGATTGCCCCTCAGTACTGTCACTTCTTTGTTAAAGCGCAGCAGCTACAGTATTCCTCTGCAAGCCGCTGCCTCTGTTAATTATTGCAGCATCTTCATTATGCTATGTGCGATCCCAGGTATCCAAGGACGTGTTACTCTCTATCTATACTATCTTCGGCTTATCTTTATCTACCTTATCCTCTACCCATCTTTGAATAGCCTCCCGCCACCAGTTGCAGGTGGGATTCATTTATATGTGCTGCTCCCCGATGTCTTTGTGCTGCTCCCCGACATCTCTGTGCTGCTCCCCGGTGTCTCTGTCCTGCTCCCCGATGTCTCTGTCCTGTTCCCCGATGTCTCTGTCCTGTTCCCCGTGTTCTTCAATGTGTTCTTCACATAGTATTTTGTTCGCACCGTTCCGCGCGTATCTCCCGACAAGTAAGCAGATGTGCCGAACATCTGTAATCTATTCTTCACTGTGTTTTTCACTGTGTTTTTCACTTAAATGATCCTGTGTTCACTGTGTTCACTGTTTTTATTCTATTCTTCACTGTTCTTCACTGTGTTTTTTTAATTAAATGCTCGATCTCGAGCAGGGGAGATACTCGTCCGAGCAACGAGCCGTTTCGAGTACCTTAATACTCGAACGAGCATCAAGCTCGGACGAGTATACTCGCTCATCTCTAATACAGATGATAAAAGATGGACACGGGAAGCAGGCAGAGTCACGGTAAATCCCTAAGCATTTCGGATAACTTATATATCCTTATTCATGGCTTATGAATAAGGATATATTAGTTATCTGAAATGCATAGGCGTTTACCGTGACTCTGCCTGCTACCCGTGTCCAGTAGTCTAGTACCTTTTTTGTCTAGTTTCTTAATCTAATTTGTCTTAGATGTGTTAAATTTCACCTCTGCCTATAAGGCCCCTTCCACACTAGCGAGTGTGATGCGATGAACTCGCATCACACTCGCAACGCAAGCTGCCGGGAACGCACGGCCCGAACGCTGCACCGCGGGAGTGAACTCAGCATGTCAGTTCACTCCCGCGGTGCAGCGTTCGGGCCGTGCGTTCCCGGCAGCTTGCGTTGCGAGTGTGATGCAAGTTCATCGCATCACACTCGCTAGTGTGGAAGGGGCCTAAGTCTAACATTGATCCCTGGTGTGGAGGATGCGACTTTAAAAAAAAAGTCACACATTTTTGCACAAAAAAGTCCCTTTCTTTATATATTGCATTTGGTTATATTGTCTGCATATTGCAGCCAAAAGACAGTTCAGTGACAGATTTTTTTGTTTGAAAATAAAAATGTCTTTCCAAAAAAAAAGGAATTGAAATCAGCAGTTTTGTTCATTTATCAAAATTTATTCATCTTTTAATTTGTCTAAATAAAGCATATTATATCCAAAATGTTTTTTTAAATGCATTTTTACATTGCTGTCTAAAGTGAACTTTTAAAATTTTTTTAACCGAGGTGATAAAGTAAGACAGGTCAGTGCTATTCAGCAATTGCAACTTTTTTGCACCTTTTTAAAAAGTCCCAATTGGTGAAAACGTCTAACTTTAGTCTAAAAGGCTGGTATTGTGAGATAAATATAACAAATCCAATGAAAAACAGTGCACCTCAAGGTAGTGATAAATCTCCCCCACTGCGCTTTTTGTTGTAATTTAAAAAAAAAATCCAAAAAAATCAGTTTTAGTTTTCAGCAGTAAAGTCTCTTAAATTGATGGTTTGAACTGAGTTAAGGTATTTTCATTAGATTGTTAGCAGGCTGGAGAATCACATTTAACCTAGAGAAATACATGGCATACTTGTAAAGTACATCAAAGAGTAAATGTACTGTGACCACCCAATTCCCCATGGTAAGTATGTTTAATGTCCTGGTTCTATGCAGTAAGTTATTTGCTGGTTTACTAGATTCTAGCTAGAAGCGTGCATTGTATTGTATGTACAGTAGAATTTGATGTTAGAAATCTGACAATGGGGTTTGAATAAATTTAAGATGTTCTGGAAATCTAAAGCAACATGTAATGTGCAATCAACTGATTGTGTGCCTCCTAAATAGTCATGCTTGAAGCATTATGATGATTAAGTCATCAAGAGACAGCAGAATAGCATTCCTCATTTTATCTTTCTTCGTTTATTTCAAATATGTGTTTTGTGTGATAATAATATGGTCAAATTCTATTTTCCAATTACCCTCCATGAAGATTCTTTCTTCTTTTAATTACTACATGAAGCCAGAAGGATGTTATGTTCACATAGCTGATACAATGCCAAGGCAGAAAAAAGAAATAATGCTCTTATGTCACCTGAATATGCCACAAAAGAACTCTGAAAGTGTTACTGTAGTTTATTTTGTAATGCAATAGAACACAGAGTAAATGTGGAGCCTTTTTTCTCTATTCAAATCCACACAATATGAAAAATGGTAAAAGAAAGGAAAAAAAATGATTACTTAAACTTGGTTATAACATAAATGATATCTTTCTCATTGAATAAGGGCCATGGCCGCAGTGTCTATGTAAACCGCCAATCACTTTATGATGCAACAGTTCTTCTCTCTTCCACAATCTGCCTGCATATGCTTTTTCTGGAATTTATATAAAGACGGCTTCTTATAAATGGTGAGTGCCACTTTTTGCTTCTAAAATTGCTGCTGAGCTACGAATCATTTTTGTTGAGCAGAAGAGTACAAGGTTCATTTACATAATAAATTGGGCCTTTTGAGCCTAAGTTTTTCTACGGTAGCCCTTCAGATTTTAAAAATTCAGATTAAATCCACACAAAAAACCATTAACATGGAAATTGAAAACCTTTTGTGCAAGTCACATTGTGCTGTAGATTGATTAGGTACCACACATAAAATAACATACATAATGGGGGTCATTTACTAAGGGCCCGAATCGCGTTTTCCCGACGTGTTACCCGAATATTTCCGATTTGCGCCGATTGTACCTGAATTGCCCCGGGATTGTGGCGCACGCGATCGGATTGTGGCGCATCGGCGCCGGCATGCGCGCGACGGAAATCGGGGGGCGTGGCCGAACGAAAACCCGACGTATTCGGAAAAACCGCCGCATTTAAAAACCGAAAAAGTGTCGCTTGGTGACCGCTTACCTTCACCTGGTCCGAGGTGGTGCATTCCGGCGCGTGGAGATGATTTTCAGCGCAGCAGCGCCACCTGGTGGACGGCGGAGGAACTGCCTTCATGAATCCCGGCCGGACCCGAATCCAGAGCAGAGAACGCGTCGCTGGATCGCGAATGGGCCGGGTAAGTAAATTTGCCCCAATGCATTTATGGTGAAATTCTCCATAACCTAGCTCTAGCATAGGTTAGTAGAATTTTCATTGGCATCCTGTTTTTTTATAATGTAAGTCCCATCCACAGACTAAACATCAAACTGACGATCATTGCTTGTCTCTTTTTTGTCTTTTATCCCCCTTTTCTTTTTGTTCATTTATCCCTAATATTCTCTGTACCCTCTCTGCTGCTGTAACGCTGTGAATTTCCCCACTGTGGGACTAATAAAGGATTATCTTATCTTAATGTCAGACAGAACAATATAAATAGCATACTATACTTATAGTTGTCATATACAGTACAATTTACAGTTGCATCTGGCTACAGAAATTTCTAAACACCATTTACATGCCCTGTAAAATAAATGGCATCATTCGGATAACTTGCTGGTTTCTTCTATTTGAGAAAACCAAGAAAATATTTGGTAGATAGACATACATTTTATTCCATAGTAGGGATTTTTACATAAAAAGTATATACATAGTACATGGTAAATGTAAGGGAATGTGAATGTAAATGTAATATTAATCCATTAAAACCTTTATTGGCCATTGATCTTATGTGATTCATATGTTTCTTTTAGGTGATCAGGCGCTTTACAGCTGTTATATAACTTATACATACTATAAACCAAGATATTTCCTTTCCACAACCGCTCTACCTACTTTACCATTCTAGTTTGGCAGATGGCTGACAGTTAATTTGTTTGCTATAATATTGTTTACCTTTGTTCATTCTCCTTATTGAATGGTCCCATGTTTATTCCTGCTGTTTTACTATTACCCATATGTTGAGATACATCAATCATCTTAAACAATATTTTTTTTAAGAATGTTTTATATGCACTGTACAAATTGTCCACCAATCATCTGATCAATACAATGATGAAGCATAGCAAAAAAATGACTAATATTATTTATTTGTAGAGCACAATTAATAAAGGGTTCACATACATTATATTAACTCCTTAACGCTCTGCGCCGTAGCTCTACGGCGCAGAGGTATAAGGGAAGTATGAAGAGGGCTCACGGGCTGAGTCCTCTTCATACAGAGGTGGGGGTTTTTGCATTTTGCACAAAACCCCCACCGCTAATAACCGCGGTCGGTGCTTGCACCGATCGCGGCTATTAACCCTCTAAACGCCGCCCGCAAAGTCGCGGGCGGCGTTTAAAAGACGGCGGCGCGCGGGCGCCGCCATCTTTTTTTCGATCGCCACGCCCCCGAACGTCATCGGGGGGCGGCGATCAGTTACCATGGTAGCCTCGGGTCTTCTCTTGACACGAGGCTACATGGTTTATGCAGGTTCGTTACAATGAGCCAGTGGCTCATTGTAATGTAAGACCTGCAAAAACGCCATATATTGCAATACTGTAGTATTGCAGTATATGGTAGGAGCGATCTGATCATCTAGGGTTATTGTACCCTAGATGGTCTAAAAAATAGTGAAAAAAAAAAGAAAAAAAAAAGTTTAAAAAATAAAAAAAATTAATAAAATATTAAAAGTTCAAATCACCCCCCTTTCCCTAGAACGGATATAAAACATAACAAACAGTAAAAATCACAGACATATTAGGTATCGCCGCGTCCCAAAATGCCCGATCTATCAAAATATAAAAACGGTTACGGCCGGCGGTGACCTCCGAGGCGGGAAATGGCGCCCAAATGTCCGAAATGCGACTTTTACACCTTTTTACATAACATAAAAAATGAAATAAAAAATGATCAAAATGTCGCACAGACCTCAAAATGGTAGCAATGAAAACGTCGCCTCATTTCGCAAAAAATGACCCCTCACACATTTCCGTGCGCCAAAGTATGAAAAAGTTATTAGCGTCAGAAGATGGCAAAAATTTTTTTTTCTTTTTTGTACACATTCGTTTAATTTTTGAAAATGTATTAAAACACAATAAAACCTATATAAATTTGGTATCACCGCGATCGCACCGAACCAAAGAATAAAGTAGGCGTGTTATTTGGAGCGAAGAGTGAAAGTCGTAAAAACTGAGCCCACAAGAACGTGACGCACGTGCGGTTTTTTTTCAATTTTTCCACATTTGGAATTTTTTTTCAGCTTCGCAGTACACGGCATGTTAAAATAAATAACATTACGGGAAAGTAAAATTTGTTACGCACAAAATAAGCCCTCACACAGGTCTGTACACGTAAAAATGAAAAAGTTATGGATTTTTGAAGTTGGAGAGCGAGAAATGAGCCGGAAAACCCTCCGTCCTTAAGGGGTTAATACAAGAACATATGCAAGTGCAAATACAAAATTACAGTAATGGGGAAACAAGTGAAAGGAGGACCCTGCACATGAGGGTTCACAACCTATGCGGGAGGGTAGATGATGACATGAGAAGGAGAAGTGTAGTTATTGTGTGTTGTAGGCAATCTTGAACAGGTGGGTTCTAAGATTGCATTTGTAGGATTGGAAGGTGTGGGACAGTCTGACACATTTTGGTAGAGAGATCCAGAGTATGGGAGATGCATGGGAAAAGTATGGTGCGGTGGATAGAGTGGAGCTGAAGGTGCTGTGAGAAACAGAAATTACACACGGGATGGTATTGGCTGATGAGTTCAGAGATATATGGAGGGAATAGGTTGTGGACAGCTTTGTAGGTCATGGTTAGTATTGTAAATTGTATTCATTGTGCAATGGGTAACTAGTGGAGAGACTGTCAGAAAGGAGAGCCAATTTGATTATTATATTGCGTTTGTCACATGCACAGAACGGTATATATAAGACAGTAGGGCACATTTACTAAGAAAGTCGGAAACTACACTAAAAGTGCTATATCCATGTATAATGCTGGGTGAGGCGATTCACTAAGACTGAGCACCAGAAATCATGAATCTGTTGCTTCCCTGCACTGGCGTAACAGAGTTCATCAACTTTTTTTGTGGTGGACCTTTAACATACCGCCAGCACACCCCCTAATTTGTGTTGCATGTGGCTGCACCACAAAAGGATCTCGTGCGGCATGATAGCGGCACAGACACCCGTTCAAGCCGTTTTAGCCTAGAAGAACATGCACAGTCTGACAAAAGTGTGGTGCAAAGCCCTTAGTAAATGTGCCCCAGTATGTGTAATTTAAAGTAGCCACAAAAAACAATAAATATATAGATTTGTGCAATATTGACAAGGGTCCATTTTGATGGCTAGATTTCATGGTTGCCCACTATGCATCCATACCAACAGTGGTCCTGCAGTGCTGTAACACAAATTATTAAAGAAGTTAAGGCTTTAAAAAGTAGTTACATGGTAGTTTGCTGTGAAGCTCCATAGCAGTCAGACTGCTATGAATCCTGTCTATTGCTACATGCACATTCAGAATAGAATTAGCAATATGACTAATAGTCTTGTCCTGCGGATTGCACAAGTACTGCAAGTACACCTGTCTGATCAGCTCCTGCTACATTTGTCTGAGGTCAATTCAGAACTGCCAAAATACAAAGAAAACATGACAGCTAAGGAATGAGAAAGAAGGAAAGTTTTTCCCTCTGTCATCAACAGGACCAGCGCAATATGATGATATTAGGTGCCATGGGGTTTCCATTTTAAAATGTTTTCGACTAAATCTTAATAGTCTTATAGAAAAATAGCTTTGTAAAGCCATGACGTAACTTTGTTACAATAATAGAGTCATTAGGGGTTATTTATCATTTGGCATTCTCCTTGCGATAGTTCTATGACTGCCATTGGAGTTGTGCTGCCCATCAAATGAGTTATAGTAGCATCGGCCCTTTAATAAATCTTGCAGCAGAGTATAGTATTTTTTTTTTAAATAATTGCATTATTCTATTCGGATGTGGGTCTCTCGCTGCAGTTTTCTATTGCTCCTGCGCTAGCCACGGGAGCTGGACCTAGTCTCTGGGTGTCAGAGGCACCCAGAGATACTAGGGAGATGCGGTTCGTTACCGCTTCTCCTTTCTCCGCTCCTCACTGCATCACACTGAAGGAGTGCAATGTATAGAGTGGAGCTGGCGTGGCTGTCGGCTCCATAGACTCGCCGGTCACATGACCACCAGGTCTAAAGGGCTTAACCAAAGCTACTCGGTCTAATTAAGCCCAGTACAGAATCCCCAGTCACATAGATGCATTTAAAGATGCCTCAGTTACAGGAGTAAACTTGTAAAAGAAAAAAAAATAAAGTAAAATTTAAAAAAAAAGTGAAAATGTCCCCAGGAGACTTTTATGACCTCATGGGGGACAAATAAAGTAAAAACACACAAAAAAAAATAATTCATAAATATTCATAAAATTACAATGAAATTTCCCCATATAATTAAAAAAATCCCCAGCTACACTACAAAAAAGCATCGCCGTACATATCATATATCAAAATAACTGAAACAAAATAGGGAATTTATTGATAATGTACATTTTGAGTTAATTTGAAAATTTTAAAAAATGTACTATAAATTACAAAAATAAGCCTTTTTCCACTTTTAACCCCCCCCCAAAAAAATTAAAATAAATGTTTAAACTTCTATTACCTTTTTAACTAGCTGTATGTGTCCTGAAAAAAAAAAAGGAAAAATTTAAGGTAGTATGAAAAAAGAAAATGATGGCCTTAAACCGGCGCTTACGAAGGTTCACCAAAAATGCCCGGTCACTAGAGCCTTTCCAGGCCGCGTCCAGGAGTTAAGTCAATATTTCTGAGTGGCAGTAAAACCCCATTGCCTTCCAGCCCCTGCCCAAGTATATAACCTGCCAGCCCCTGCCCCAGTATATAGCCAGCCAGCCTGAGTATAAGCCAAGGCCCCTAATTTTACCACAAAAAACTGGGAAAACCTATTGACTCGAATATAAGCCAAGGGTGGATTACACATTGGTCACAGCCTCCCCGAAGTTTATAGCCAATAGCCCCCAGTAGTATACAGACAGACAGCCCCCTGTAGTATATAGCCAGCCTGCCCCTGCCCCCAGTATAAAGCCTGCCATCCCCTGCCCCAGTACATAGCCTTCCAAACCCTGCCCAAGTATATAGCCTGCGAGCCCCTGCCCCATTATATAGCCAGCCAGCCCCTGCCACATTATATAGCCTGCCAGCCCTTGCCCAAGTATATAGCCTGCCAGCCCCTGCCCCAGTATATAGCCTGCCAGCCCCTGCCCCAGTATATAGCTAGCCAGCCCCTGCCCCAGTATATAGCCTGCCAGCCCCTGCCACAGTATATAGCCAGCCAGCCCCTGCCCCAATATATAGCCTGCCAGCCCCTCTAGTATGCAGCCAGCCAGCCCCTGCCCCTATGTATATAGCAAGCCAGCCCTTGCCCCAGTGTATAGCCAGCCAGACCCTGCCCCAGTATATAGCCTGGCAGTCCCTGTGCCCCAGTATATAGCCTGGCAGACTCTGTGCCCCAGTATATAGCCAACCTCCTACCGCGTTATGCCGGCGCCCCCCGCCCTGTTATACATTTGGCCCCATTATACATCCGGTCCTTTGCCCTGTTATGCTACCACCACCACCCCTCTCACCCTGTTATGCAGACAGTTATGCAGACAGTTAAGCAAAAATAAAATATAAAAACTCACCTTTCCGGCGCCCCTGCAGGTCTTCTGTGCAATCCGTCAGTCAAGGACAGGTCCATGCGGCCCACAGCTCTGACGTCAGAGCCTGCGACGTAGAAAGGACCTGCAGCTGACTGACGAATTACACAGAAGACCTGCGGGTGCCGGAAAGGTGAGTTTTTATTTTTTTTTTACTTGAGTATAAGCCGAGTTTGGTTTTTGCAGTTTTTGTGTTGTCCAAACCAGGAGTGGAGTAAAAAAAATAGGAAAAGTAGCACCTCTCAATTATATATTGATGCTCCCTATGAATGCATTGTCACAGATAGTTGAGTGTGTATTATGAGTACAAAGAGGTTTATTTCCTCAGGATTTAGGAAAAGCTCTGAGAAATGGTGCCAAACTAAAATATGGAGGAAGCATATCACAAATTGTAACATCCTGCATGCATGATGATCAGCTCCTGCTACATCTGCATGTAGTGAAGAAAGCTCAGTTCAGGGCAGTTTCACGCCTTAACTTACACAATCAAAGGCGCCTATGACAGCTAAGGAATCAGACAGAAGGAAGGGGTTTCCGCTCTTTCATCATTATGGCCCCTGCAATATGATGGTTATAGGGGACATGGGGTGGCCATTTAGCAGTTCTACTCACTGTTTTGCCCTCTTTACATGTAGCCTTGCAGTTTCTGTATATACCGTAATTATCGTTATTTTATTATCTAAAAAATAGATTGGTAGCTGACCTACATTGTTTTTGATTGCTAGTATATACACTCTTTTGAAATTGATCAGATAAAAATGTCTTGTGGGTAATTTCAGTTATACAGCCACCTATGTGCATTATATTGTTTGCAGCAGGATTTCCTCTTTCCCCTTTTTTGTTGAACTACTCTGTAAAAAATATAAAAAAACTGGTAGTGGTTTTCCAGTTTTAGCAATTTGGAAAATCTGTGGATATTTATAAATAAATATTTTGTTATTTACTTTGTTTGTGTTTGTACTATTTTTCTTTTATGACTTGGAGAATCTAAATGGTTGCCTAAATTCTGAGCAAAATGTTCAGAGAATTAAAGTTTTTAAACAATACATTTTTGCAATATTTTATTAGCAATATTATCACACCCAATTCTGATTGTGCTACTTCGTAAGGGGTTTCAAAAACCAAATAATCATTTTAAGGTTCAAAGTAAACCATTAGACAAAATAAGCACTAAAAGCTATTGGAATTCAATTAGAACCATTAGAAGCATATTTTTGTATCCCAAATATTCTGGGACAAAAAATGTGCATTTTATTTTCTTTTTAACTTGTGCCAATAAAATGTACAGCAAGTTGTGATTACTGAAAATAAAATTATTGCTCCTATTATTTTTAAACATTTTATTGATTTGAGTTTTCTGTTTATAGTCTTTTAACTGCCTGGCTTCCTATCATTACATCTCCACAGTTAGAAGCTGTCTAGTGACGTGTCTTGTTCGATTCAGTCAGTGGGTTGTTGTATGACAACAATACAGAGAATTACATGGTGGCACAGCAGCTACTTTGATCCACAAAGCAAAGTAATAACATAAAAAAGACACGTTTTGTGCTGCTTTAGAGAAAAAACCACAGCACTACAACCTTAGTAATTTCAATGGTCTTAATATATATTATAATTTAAGGTAAACTTTTATTAGAAATCTATATTATAGAACATATTAATTTCCCATTGAAATTATCTACTTGCCTTACATGGCCTATAGGACATTAAGTTTCCCTATCACATTATTGTTCAACCCCTTTGTCATTAAGTACAAAGAGAGAGTATCCTCAGTCTGTGCTCCTTTCATACAGTGCAGATGTTTGCTGTATTATACAGATTATGGCACTGGACATTGCAGTCAACCTGCTAAGTTTACTATACTGTATATGGACATCTTTGGAGTGTACTGTCCAATTGCCAGCTGGAAGCAACTCAAAGGCTCTTAGACATGTTTTGCCATTTCAATGAGTTTCCTGGAAGAAGACTACAATAGAAAGCAGTATATTGTATGAGTGATCAGACTCCAAGGATCCAAAAAGGAAAATTAGCACCTTTTTTTCTAGAACATATATATAAATAGCAAAAACAACAGAAACAGGAATCTGCATGGCCAAACATGCTCTGTATATCAAAACATAAATATTTAAATTTAAGTTATTATGGTGAATGCTCAGCGATCTCTGTCAACTCCCTAGAGATTAATGGAGCAGAACGGTCATTTGCTCCATTAGTCTGAGGAGCGGCAAGGGGTCAGTTGCCTAACTTATCTTTGTGGGAAAACCCCTTTAAGATACACATATTGCTGGATACAGGATGCAGGCAGCACCCTCTGTTTAGGTGATGGAGCCACCTTGGTCATCTGCATGGCAGACAACATTGCGAGAGAGGTTGAAGTTGCAGGGAGTGCAGGTAGGTAACTAGTATTATGGTTCTGGCTGGCTATATACTATGGTGCTAGCTGACTATATAGAGTGGGCTTGCTGGCTATATACTGGGGGGTGGCTATATACTAGGGGACTAACTGGCTATATACTAGGGGGCTGGTTGGCTAATTACTAGAGGACTGGCTATATTCTATGGGGCAGGGGCTGGCTATATTTCGGGGCAGGAGCTGGCTGGATTTATACTGGGGACATATGCTGGCTGGCTTTATACTGGGGCAGTGAGGTGGGTATATACTATGGGGCTGGCTATATACTGGGAGGCATATGCTGGCTGGCTATATACTGATAGAAGGGGGATGGCTGGCTATATTCTTAGAGGCTTTCTGTCTATATACTAGGGGGCACTGGCTGGCTATATTCAAGGGGGCTGGTTGGCTATACACTGGGAGGCATATGCTGGCTGGCTATATACTAGTGGGCACTGGCTGGCTATATACTATGGGTCTGGCAGACTATATACTAGAGGGCTGGCTATATACTAGGGGGCTGGCTGGCTATATACTAGGGAGCTAGCTGGCTATATACAGGAGGCTGGCTATATATTAGGGGCTGGCTATATGCTGGGGGGCTGGCTGGCTATGGACTGCAGGCTGGCTATATAATATGGGGCTGACTGGAAATATACTGGGGCAGAGAGCTGGATGGCCATATATTGGTGGGCTGGCTAACAAATTCTGTAGTGATAAGTCACTACTGGGAAAAGTTACCATGACATTGTCTACCTGATGGAGAAAGATTGCCAAAAATGAGGAGACTACAAGGAAGAAGAATGGGATGGAGAAGACCACCACTGACCTAGAACCTACAACCTAACAGTAAGTGATGTGTGTGCCCAAGTGTAGCCCTGATGTGCAGTACATTTAATGCTGGTATATATTTATTTGTGGTTATTTACTTACATATTTATGCCTGTAGTAAATTAATTTCCGTCTATATTTACAAGTGCAAGATATTATTATGTTCTGTTTATTCATTATTGGTAAATATTTATATGTACAGCATAGTCATATTGCTGTAATATATTTAAGTGTTTGCTACATTCATTGCAGGTATATAATTTTGGTGTAAGCATCACAGGTATTTTCACAGGAGGGACTTATTTTACGCTATATTTACTGCTGGGAGGTCTTATTGTAGATGTTCCCATAGCAGTTGGCCTCTTAGATTTCTTTATTATGATTTTTATTGGGGGTCATTTATTTTTTCACCTTAGAATCGGCCCTAATTTGGCCACCCTTTGGCTGGAGCCACAATTTTGCTTGTCTGCCTAGGGCACCAAAAGGCCTAATCCCGGCCCTGCTTCTCATCATCTTGCCTCTCATACAAATGATATTAATAGAAATATCAGCTTGTCTTGCAAAACATTGCACCTTACACAGCTCAATAAAACAAAGTATGGAACAGTGTCAGGTGTGAGATAATGGTACTACAAAGACATTTGTAAGGTTATTAAAAAAAGAAAACTATTTAAATTTGCATTTGTGTTATCATACTGACCCAAAGAATAAATGGGATAGGTTATTCCATCTATAAAAATAAAGCCAGCACAATAAGCAACCACGGGTGGCAAAGGCAAATTTGTACTATCCGCTTAATAAAGGAGGCATGACAATGCCAAATATTGCAGCTTATTACAAAGCGGTCTCTTTGGACTCATTAAGAGAGTGCTGGATTTCAGCAGAAAAACATAAATGGATAAGCCTAGAAGAGAGCGCTCTGGAGGGGAGACCATTAAGAGTAGCAATGGAAGAAGCCTCTCTAGGGAATTTGATATCTCCACTATCTATACCAACATTACATCATTCCCTGAAATGCTGGAAGGAAGTAGCCGGTAGTGTAGGACTTAAAAAAGATCAAAAACTTTCCGAGCACTAGAACTTCTAGTCCCTAACATGACATTGGACCAATTGCTTAATAAAGGTATATATACCATTGCCGACTTATATGAGGATACAATCCTAAAATCCTTTGAAAGCCTAAAAAAGCAATTTGATCTCCCCAATAAGGTATTTTTTTCAATATCTTCAAATTAGAAGCATTTTAAGGGAGGGGAAAAAAGAAAGTAAATCCTCTCCGCAGCCTCTTAGGAAATTGTATGAACCCCCTAGATAAAAAAATAAGGGGAATATCAGTAGCTTATGACATCTTTAATCTACAGGGAAAGGTAGATAAGCTGAATTATATGCAAAAGTGGGAGTCAGACTTAGACGTGAAATTGGATGATGCACAGTGGGAGAAAACCTTTGGATGGACAGCCCAATTTTCGCCTTGTATTAACCACCTAGAGCAGATAAAAAAGAAGCACTTAAGATGGTATCTCACCCCAGAGAGACTCTCTAAAGGAGGAAAACCGCCAAGTTCCCAATGCTGGTCTTGTCCAAAATTGACCTCATTTTAGTCACAAATAGTTGATTTGATTAACATAGTTACACTCTCACAGAACAACATCCCTCCTAAGTTAGCCTTATTACACATAGGAACTGAAACACTCCCAGTGGCCCAGAGATGGGTCGTTATGTATGTACTGCTAGCAGCAAGGCAGTGTATTGCGGCAAATTGGAAAAAAATGGAAAACAGCATACAAACTAAAACTAACAGATGTTTTTAATAGATATTATGAAATGACTATGGCCTTAAATTATACGCAACTTTGTAAAGTAAAAGAGAGATGGAAATGGGATGGGTGAAATCCCCCTTTTCGGATCCATGAAGGGTCTCTCCCGCCCAAAAGAAAGTTTCCTGGGGAGTAGCCGAAACTGGTATAAATAGACGTACTTATTAGAAAAGTTATATCCATACATAAGTGAAACTCTTGCCCCTCCCAGGCGGTCATAGTAACTCAGCATATTATTAATATAAAAATATGATATGTAAATATAATATCATTGTTTTTGTTTGGTAAAAAACTGTTTTTTTTTTTACTTTTACCTAACTGGGAATTTCTTTCAGCTTTCTAGTCCATTAAACATAATACTAAATGATGTCAGACGTAAGCACATTAAGTCATTTAGATATCAAGCTCTGATATAGCTCTGTAAATTGAAAAAAAATATATAGTTGTTGGAATGCTGGAAGTAAATAAGGCATGAGTTGAAAAGGGTTTGGACCTTAAAGGGGTTTGCCCATGAAAGAAAATTCTCAAATTCAAATCCTTTAGTGATGTTTACACAATAAAGATCCTTTATAATCCCTTACTTTACAATTTTGCTTAATTTTATTGCTGTTTTAGCTCCTATCAGGCAGTGATGGTCAGTATAAGATTCCAGAGTGTGGTGGGGACTCTCTACGCAGAAACTTCAAGATTTTTCTAGTTCTGTGAGCTAAGAATGTGCTTAGATTATCAGGGTACAAAGTCTATATACATTTTCATTTAGCTTCTGAACATTGCACTAGTATCTGAAACATAGAAAAAGAGATGAGAAAGATCAGAGATGAGAGATGATGAGATCCATGAGTTGGATATAACGCACAATGACACTCTCAGCCCTGCTAACTCACCTAGAACACACACAGTTCTACTATATACTGCCCTCCCCTCATATAAAGATCTTATCTTCCTGTAGCTTGTAGCTTTGGCTTCCTCAGAATATGATGTGTTGTTAGCTGGCAGGAACTCAGAGTCAGTTTCTGTGTGAGCTCATCCTGGAATGCAAGGGTGGGGGCTAAAGGCAGAGAGGAGCTCAGCATCAGACAGAAAAGCTCAGAAGATCTGGGGTCGGTTCTAGGGGGAACCAAAATTGTGTGCACCATGACTGATAGAGGTAGGTTGATATAATATCTGTGAAATGCTGTATTTTTGTTAATAACAGTGAATTTGAGAATGTGTTATTTTGTTATCCTCCGTGGGAATACCCCTTTAAGGAGTCAAATATCATGTGTAAAATATAGCATCTATGCAAAACAGGAATAACTATGTAGAAAAATCTAAGCTAAATAAAGGTTTTTGATTTATTACTTACCCTACAACTCATATTTTGAATATATAAGAATGCTTCATAATTCAATCTCTTTGGAAAATTGCATGAAGTGGAATCTTATTGTTCACCTCAGTGAGGTGAAACAAAATAAACAAATGTTCTTCATGGAGAATACATCATATTTACAGCAGCTCTTTAAAAATTATTCCAATTTTTTTTCAATTAAACATTTACATATTTTCACCATAAGTAATTATATCATTTTGTAAATGAATCAGTTTTACTCAAAATATCTTGGAGCACAAAGTGTTTAATTTGCGATAAATATGTTTATGTGATTGAGTTTATTTCTTTGAAGAGCAAATCCTGAGAGAGTGGAAATATGTCATGAATGAAAAAAGGAAAAAACACATTACAGTACTTTAGGGAGACTTATCAATAATGTCATGGAGCATTTTTCATCAGTTTGTAAATGACAGTGATCATTCCTACATGTTATCAACAGGGAGCTCAAGTATTAAGGCCGATTGCACATGAACATGTTGTCCTGGTCCCATGGACTGCACACCTTTGCAAAGGACAGAAGTCCTTGTATTATGCAGAACTATAAATGCCATCTGCTTGTAGAACTGCAGTGCGGGTGCTATGTTGCCCGTTACAGTGCCAGTGCCTTAGTTCGGTTTGCAGGTGGAAAGAATTTGCATGATTTTTCTGTATTATGACCTGTGCAGTCCGAGGAATTGAGTCAACATAAAAGCTCAAAATCATACACAGCTGGATTAAATAATATATTTAGCTACTCCTACTGCAAACCATAAGAGTAATGCAACCCGGTGTCAGTACTTTGACCGGCTCATGAGCACGTGAATCAGTCTGTTGCTTTATAGAGAAGAACATAAAAACTGTGAAGAACAGAAAATTGCACTGATACATATGTCTGGTTGAAGGAGGAGCAGCAGCAGGCAGGCGAAAGACAACCACATGCTGCAGATTACATATATATTATGCAAACTGTGTGTGTTTCTAGCCCGGCATCTAGTAAACCTGAAGTACCCCAGAAAGAGTGGTGGGTAGATGTATGTGAGTGCATGTCTTGCAACACAATTAGAATTTTTAATCCCGTGCTCAGTCCCAATCAGCCCCAATTTGTGTCACGTGAAAGTCGGCGCGATTGTGGCAAAATTCAATCGCGTGTGCCAAAAAAACCCTGTTAAATGTGGCCCAAATCGGAAATAGTCAGGAAACCCGGCGAAAATGTGGTGTGCCGACTCTTAGTAAATGTGCCCCATTGTCTCTTCTTCAAAAACTGCAAATTCCAGCCAGGTCAGGCCCCCACATACAGTATGCAGTGGACAGAATTGTGTGCCGGTTTTTGTACTCCCATAGACTGTTCCTAGGGGAGACCATACTGCATATATATATATATATAAAAAAAAAAAAGTACATAATCTATTATTAATGTTGTCTAATGGTCAGTTCACAATGCGATGAGAAAAACAGCTACTTATGTTTCCCATTAAAGTCAATGGAGCTGTGTTTTACACAAAAAAAAAGCATTGCATTAGACGTTTTTGCATCTACAAACATGGTCGTGTGCATAAGCCGCTATTTATACACTACACACCAGTTATTGTAATTGTGGAGGGTAGCAAAGAATCTTTTTTTGCATCTGGATCAAGACTATCAAAATGCAAATTTCTTTAAATGGAGATTTTTTTCCCCAATTAACTCATACAGTACTAGAACATTTAACTGAAGCCAAATATCTATTCTGTTATTTACAAAATTAGAGAAATCTGCCAATAAACAGGATATTTATGAATAAAATATAAATTAGTGTGCGTGGATGTGAAGAATTCATGGGGGTCATTTATCATAGTATGGTCTCTTTGTTGTTTCTTTTTCTTTTTTTGATTCTTATTTATCATGTTTTTTACTATGTTAAAAGTGGTCAATGTCATGTTTAGTTTTATTTATAAATTAGTGCAATTTTCCAGTTTTTATGTAAAAATCTCAAAACCTTTAATCAAAATGTTGCAACTTGCAACTTTTATGCTTCTTTTTTCCCTCCTTCCATGAAAGAACCTATGCTAATGCCAGGGTCTTGTTGGCAACATTTTGCCTCTATTTTTGGCACAATGCAGCAGATTTGATCCCAAAAACTAAGATAAATAAAGCAAACCTGACACAGAACTTATCCTGACACTTTTGTACAATCAAAATTAGGTGCAAAAAAGGATCAAAATACTGAAAAAGACCCAAATAGAGAGAAAAGAAATAAAAACAAGTATGATATATGACCCCCAAAGACGAAACATCCAAAAAGCATTTTGTTTTAATAAATAATTTAGCGCACAATAGTTTCATGCGCCTACGTTATTTCTAAATGATAATTTTGAAACTTAAAAAAAAATGTTAACTATTTTTTTTTTGTTTATTATAATCCTTATAACTTCAATTTGCGATCAACAACAAAAGCCACTAACCTCCCAAATGGCCACTCTGCAGCATTGCGATGCAGAGAAGATGAGAGTCGGGTCTGTAGAGTTTAATAAGAAGTGCCGGGTCTGACTAAACCCATCCAGCTTTGATCAAAAATCTGCCCCTGCAGGGGATCATTTACCCTGTATCTGGGGCTCTTACAGATGGTGAAAACTAGAAGTATAAAAAAAATTTAAAAATAAGAAAAAATGTGGAAACTTCTTGCTTTATTTAGCAAAGTGAATGGATGTTCTACAGATGTTTGCACCTCATCTATCTTTATTTTGTGCCTAATAAGTCCCCAAAAAAACACAAAAATTCACCTGCTCTTGAAAAAAACACACCCTTTTCATCACTGGATAAAAAGGTCTATGCTTCCCAATTAAAAATATGTATGAAAAAATACTTATTTATGATTATTATCAATCTTAATTTGCACATCTAAAAAAATTTTTAGAATACATTTTCTATACATTATAATAAAATGGCAGACTCATTTGAGCAAGAAAATGTCTTTTTTAACGTATATATTTAACTTTTTGTCTATTATGCACCTATAACTAAATGTAGTCTGGTCACTGTACAAACATTTACTTTTTCGTGCAAAGATTAAGTTAGGAATGTTATGTCACACTTTTTCTCAATCTAGCTTCTTTACTGGTTATGAATGAGATCTACTTTGTAGGGGAATCATTTGCAACAAATCAGGGGGAAAATGAGGCACAAAGGAATCAGCCTTGCAAAAATTCAAAATGCATTTAATAAGGCAAAACAGAAACAAACATAAATGACAAGACAAGAAAAGGAACAAACCAGGCGCAAAAAAGGCACAGTATGATTAATGTCCCCCATAAAGTTAAAACACACATAAACATATCCCATACAGGCAGTCCCCGGGTTACGTACAAGATAGGGTCTGGAGGTTTGTTCTTAAGTTGAATTTGTATGTAAGTCGAAACTGTATATTTTATCATTGTAGGTCCAGACAAAAAAAAATTTGTCCCCAGTGACAATTGGAGTTTAAACATTTTTTGCTGTAATGGGAACAAGGATTATCAATAAAGCTTCATTACAGACACCTCACAGCTGATTATTGCAGTCTGGGACTATAGTAAAGCACTTAGAAAGCTTCACCAGAGGTCAGAGGGGTCCGTCTGTAAGTATGGGTTGTCTGTAAGTCGGGTGTCCTTAAGTAGGGGACCGCCTGTATTAATGAATAATTAAAAATACACCTTAATATTCCCCAATAAGATAAAATCCCCCGCTACACTATAAAATTATCACCATATAATTAAATGGAATTTATTAATAATGGCCATTTTGAGTTAATTTGAAAAATGAAAATAATATATATATACTACACATTAACCCGCCAAAAAATGAAAAAAGGTTCCTTAACTTTTTACTTTTAACTATCGCTATGTGTCAGCAAAAATTATGATGGGATTGCACAAAAAAAGAAGTTATGGTCTTTAAACCAATAAGTATGAAAATTCATTAGAAATGCTCCACTCAGTAAAGCCTTTTAAGGCCTGGTCAGAAAGGTTTAATAGTGATGTGACAAAGTGAGTGACTAGAAAAAGGCATTAACCCCTTAACTCTCTGCGCCGTAGCTCTACGGCGCAGAGGTATAAGGGATGTTTGAAGAGGGCTCACGGGCTGAGGCCTCTTCATACAGAGGTGGGGGTCTTTGCATCAGAGGTGGGGGTGCTTGCACCGATCGCGGCTATTAACCCTCTAAACGCCGCCGGCAAAGTCGCCGGCAAAGTCTAAAAGACGGCGGCGCGCGGGCGCTGTCATCTTTTTTCCGATCGCCACGCCCCCGAAAGTCATCGGGGGGCGGCGATCAGTTACCATGGTAGCCTCGGGTCTTCTTTTGACACGAGGCTACATGGCTTATGCAGGTTCGTTACAATGAGCCAGTGGCTCATTGTAATGTATTTCCTGCAAAAATGCCATATATTGCAATACTGTAGTATTGCAGTGTATGGTAGGAGCGATCTGACCATCTAGGGTTAATGTACCCTAGATGGTCTAAAAAATAGTGAAAAAAAAAGAAAAAAAAAAGTTTAAAAAATAAAAAAAAATTATAAAATATTAAAAGTTCAAATCACCCCCCTTTCCCTAGAACGGATATAAAACATAACAAATAGTAAAAATCACAGACATATTAGGTATCACCGCGTCCCAAAATGCCCGATCTATCAAAATATAAAAACGGTTACAGCCGGCGGTGACCTCCGAGGCGGGAAATGGCGCCCAAATGTCCGAAATGCGACTTTTACACCTTTTTACATAACATAAAAAATGAAATAAAAAATGATGAAAATGTTGCACAGACCTCAAAATGATAGCAATGAAAACATCGCCTCATTTCGCAAAAAATGACCCCTCACACATCTCCGTGTGCCAAAGTATGAAAAAGTTATTAGCGTCAGAAGATGGCAAAAAATGTTTTTTCTTTTTTATACACATTCGTTTAATTTTTGAAAATGTATTAAAACACAATAAAACCTATATAAATTTGGTATCATCGCGATCGCACCGAACCAAAGAATAAAGTAGGCATGTTATTTGGAGCGAAGAGTAAAAGTCGTAAAAACTGAGCCCACAAGAACGTGACGCACGTGCGTTTTTTAAAAAATTTTTCCACATTTGGAATTTTTTTTCAGCTTCGCAGTACACGGCATGTTAAAATAAATAACATCACGGGAAAGTAAAATTTGTTACGCACAAAATAAGCCCTCACACAGGTCTGTACACGTAAAAATGAAAAAGTTATGGATTTTTGAAGTTGGAGAGCGAGAAATCAGCCGAAAAACCCTGCGTCCTTAAGGGGTTAAGAAACAAAGGGGCACATTTACAAAAAACAAACAGTGCAAACTGCACTTTGTGCAGTTTTACTGTGAAGTGTGCAGGGTGCGTCAGATTCATGAATTGTGGCACCCATTCTGCGTGAATCTGGCGTTCACTGGATTGCATCGATATTGTGCACCCATTTTTTTTTTTAGTGCACCTTTAACATGTCAGACTCTGCATGATAAATGTGGTGCACTCTCCCACTGGGCACCCTTTATGTGCAGAAATTTATGTTGCATCGGGTATAATACATCTGTGACACAAATGAGTCCTGTGTGACACTTAGGGGGAGCTGACACAGCTTAAACACTTGTGCAAGCAGTTTGCACATTACAGAACATGCAACGTATTGTGCCCAAAAGTCTGTTGGTAACTGAGGGAACCATACATTTTTGTTCACTCCTTTTTATTTGTATTATTTACAGTTTAATATAGCACATGTATTGTGCGGAATATTAAAAAATCACTTTAAATGTCGCATTAAATATAAATTTAAAAGTCTTGTTAACTATAAATCTTACTTTATTTATGTTTTCTATAAGTGACAGTAGAAATTGCTTTTCAGAAGTTATTTGGCTTGAGTGTTTATTGTGTACAGTGATTTTATTAAGGTCTCAGCAATCAATAAAGAGTCTACTATCCTTATTGACAAACTGTGCATCAGCAGACAATGTACTACAGAATGACAGACAAACCCCTCCTGAGATTTGCTTGGACGTACTGTAACCTAGCATGGCATAGATCTTAGGAAAATATAATGCACACATCATTCCCTAGTGAACGAGGGTGTTTGGTAGTAGGCCAAAAGGATAGTCACAATTAGGTGTAATAAAAAACTTAGTGTACAGTCATACACAGAAATACTGATCATAATTATACACTGTTTTAACTCAAATATTGATGAGAGGACCAGAGCCGCAAAATTTGGCACAATATGCCATGGACATTATCATTATGGTGCAGGTATTACCAGTGGGTAATCTATACCCGAATCAGAACCAAACTGATTTTTATAATTCGGTTTTACCCAAACTCACCTGAACCAGAATTTTAATGGGTCCACTCATCAGCATTCACATCTACTTTGCCTTTTGAGAGGAACTGTTCCAATAGCAAACATGAGCATCAATGGATTCAAGGTGTGCACCACCTTACATAATTCTATTTAGAGCAGAAATGGAAGGTGCAGTTATATGCACCACTAAATCCAGTTTTTTCCTTGTTACACTAATAATATCCTAATCCCCTTGACTGGCCTTGAGAAAACCCTTCTAACATTTTTAAAGCTTACTCCATAGATACATCATCAGAAACAAGATAACTATCAAGATGCATTACCAGGACCAATATTAATACATAGAAACGTTTCCAGAACCAAGATCACTGCATATAAACACCTATACAACCAAGATTACTACATACAAACAGCACTAGAACCTATCTTATTACAAAGATACAGGATCAGCAACAACGAGAGTACAATAGACAGCCTTGTACTACACCACATTTTTACAGTGTCTGATTCTAGATGATAAATCAAGTAGAAGACTGACTCACTAAGACTGACTCTCATAAAAGAAGATAAGAGGGAGTCACAACACACATGACATCTTTGATTGCAGAAGTTCTCTTCACTTTCTTATTGCAAACATTTAATAAAATAACAGTTTCAAAAATGGAACTGCAGGAAAAATTAAAACAATGACAAGGGGAAGAGGGAAGGGAGATAAAGTCACCGGACATATATGAGGATTTACAAACAAGGGTTATGGGGGAAGATGTCGCCTTATACGCAAGGCAGGCATATTCCTTACAAAAGGTAATACATGAATCCTCAACATAAAATCATGCCGTCACAGATCATCTACCAAAATGCAAAAATTGTTCAAAGGGATAATTATTTAACAAATTTGGGTAGAGAAGTCAACAGTAGGGAGAGTTTCCCTCTTCCATTGATTCCTAACTTAGCGGGTAATTAGAGGA
This sequence comes from Engystomops pustulosus, assembly GCF_040894005.1. Classification (NCBI taxonomy): domain Eukaryota; kingdom Metazoa; phylum Chordata; class Amphibia; order Anura; family Leptodactylidae; genus Engystomops; species Engystomops pustulosus. The sequence goes on along the minus strand of NC_092414.1, from coordinate 91,990,013 downwards.
TGTTATAGAGAAGGTGGGGAACAGGGGGTAGGGTGGGGGGCTCAGTTGTTGCACTCATCTGTAATGTGACATTTGCACGGGTTGGTATCAAATTGGAGAACCAGGGAGATCTGAGTTGTTTAAAGCTGCTATGTTTCCTCTTATTGTATGTACACAATTCCTCCATTCTAGCTAATTGAGCGACCTTAACTGGTTCGCGACCGCCCGCCGTGTATTCACGGTGGCGGTCGGGTCCCGCTGCATGGAGAGGGCTCACGGGCTGAGCCCTCTCCATAGCCGGTAAGTCTTTCTGCACATTGCAGCAAAGACTTACCCGTAAACCCCAGGTGTTATCCCAGCGATGGCCTCCGGCAAAGATGCCGGCAGCCTCAAAAAGGTAGCGGCGCATGGGCGCCGCCATCTTGCCTGGGATCTTTGCTCCCCGTGACGTCATCGGGGAGCGGCAATCCATCTCCATGGTAGCCTCGGGTCTTCCGAAGACCCGAGGCTATTTCGTTTTAACCCCTTCATTACAATGTGCTGATAGCACCTTGTAGTAAATGAGGAGGAAAATCCCCATATACTGCCATACTGTAGTATGGCAGTATATGATAGGATCGATCAGACAACCTAGGGTTAAAGTAACCTAGGGAGTCTGAAAAATAGCAAAAATAAAAAAAAAGTTAAAAAAAAATTATAATAAAAAACCTAAAAATTCAAATCACCCCCCTTTCCCTAGAACTGACATAAATATAAATAAACAGTAAAAATCATAAACACATTAGGTATCGACGCATCCGAAAATGCCCGATCTATCAAATTATGTTAACGGTTTGTCAATGCATTTAGCCCTGTAACGGAAAATAGCGCCCAAAGTCGAAAATTGCAGGTTTTTTTGCCATTTTGAAAAATATAAAAAAATCTATAAAAAGTGATCAAAAGGTCGTACAGTCCTAAAAATGATATCATTGAAAATATTATCAAATTTCACAAAAAATTACACCACCTAAAACTCTGTAAACCAAAGCATAAAAAAGTTATTAGCGCCAGAAGATGGCAAAATCAAAAAAATAATTTTTGTACAGGAGGTTTTAATCTTTGTAAAGGGATGAAATCATTATAAAACCTATACAAATTTGGTATCCCCATAATCTTACCAACCCATAGAATAAAGTAGGCATGTCATTTGGGGCGCTCAGTGAAAGACGCAATATCCAAGCCCACAAGAAAATGGCGCAAATGCATTTTTTCATCATTTTCACTGCATTTGGAATTTTTTTCCTGCTTCCGAGTACATGGGATGGAATATTTAATACCATCACTATGAAGTGCAATTTATTACACAGAAAACAAGCCATCACAGAGCTCTTTATGTGTAAAAATAAAAAAGGTGGGGAGTGAAAAATGGACATGAAAAAACTGGAAAGGGCCCGGTCCTTAACCGGTTAAAGGGGTATTTCCGTTACAATAAATTCATGCCAATGTTTGTAATATAAAAAGTTTTACAATTTTCCAAATATACTGTCTGTATCAATTACTCATGGTTTTCTAGATCTCTGCTTGTAGTCATTCCATAGAAAGCTTCTTTTTTATAATCCAGTAGACAGAAATCTGACCATGGTCACACAGGTACGCTGTTTGTTATAAACACACACATCTGATTACTCTTTGTGACATAACTATCTGTGCACCTGCGTGACCAGCTCTCTATAAAAGGACAGCAATCAGAGATCTCGAAAACCATAAGGAATTGATACAGAAAGTATACTGGAAAATTGTATAACTTTTCATCATAGAAACAATAACATTATTTTGCTGAACATGGAATACAACTTTAAGAATCCAATTCCCCATTGAAGGAGGATGAAGTTGGCACCAAAAGAGGGAAATTAAGGATTTGGCCATCAAGACAAGATGGGTCCATAGTTTCTTAAAATATAGCTTATATTGTTCATAAGGGATTTAGTGGCACAAACCAGGTATAGTTCCAAAATACCCCAAATATGGAAATCTTTGTATACTTGGCTTTAGTAAAGGGGGCAACTTTTTTCAAAAGATTTCCATTTTCTAAGTTATGAAATATAACGAAATAAATACATTTTTTACATCTGTATTTATTTGACTGGGCAGGCCCAAAGAATAAAGGTGCTGCATAGAGAATGCTCTATAAACAAATCCCATGAAAAAATGTTGCACTGTATTCTAAGACAATTTTCCTGCATTTGGGATTTACTTCCAGTTCTCCAGTACATTGCACCAAATAATAAATGATTCCACTGGAATGTAAAATTTAGCCCACATTTATGTAAAAAAATAGGTTGTAGCTTTTGTGGAATGGAGAGCAGAATACAAAAATGCAAATTGCCAAAGGTTGGTGTCCATAAAATCATAATAAAAATGTCACCATCCAAGGCATGAAGGCAAGCTGTGTTTCTTTGCATATATAAACTATGCAATATAAACAGATACAATATAAACTGTTAACAAAATATGGTATACATATGAAACATAAGCAAGCTTCATCTTACATGTAATTAACCAAATTCAGGTTTACTAGTTTGTATGCTAATTAATTCTGTCCATCTCTATGGTCTCTGCTGTTAACTCTCAATTTTTAATATATTCTCAACCTCAGTTGTAATTTTCATCTACTCTAAAACCAGTGATCTGGACCCCAGCACAGTTTAGGGAACGTTAATTGATCCCTGTGTAACTGGGATGTTCAGATTATCAATTTATTTTTCACTGTATTAAGCCAAAGTGAGGTGATATAACTCAGCCTGACATTAAAAAAACATTATAGAATATAGCACCTAGGGGCAGCACCAATCCCAAGGTCACAAATACTTAATGGTACAGAGGCTGATTATTCCGTTATAGTTTCCAGTTTTTATGTCACTTTTATTTTCTAAAGAAATTAACATTATTGGCATGCAATAAAACAGAATATGAATAAATACAATAATTTGGAGTGTTTAGTTCCTTTACATTTACATTCCTTTATATTTTTCATATTTTGTTCCATTGTGTCCCTATGCTAAAGTAACAGAAACAATTTTTTTTCTCATCATTCAGCACTCAATATCCCATAATAACAAAGTGAAAATGTTAAAAATCTTTCTAAAGAAAAATTTAAATATTGCATTTACATAAATAAAGACTTTATTTTTTGCTTAGTTGATGCACCTTTGGCCCCGATCTGGTCTTTCAGAGTATAAAGCCACACAGATTGTATAACCAGATTTGGGGAGTTCTATTATTTTTCTTCATCTTGTCAATTTTTGTCAGATTGAATGGAAAAGGTAGTTATAAGACAGTTGGACATCTATTTTTATCCAGGAATGTTTGAAAGGATGTGAGTTAGGGCTCTAGCTGGACCACTCAAGGAAATTCACAAAGCTATCCTTAGGTAACTTTATTGTTGTTTTGGCTATGTGTTAACGGTCATTGGGAAACACTCATTATTCACTTTGTGCCAGTTCTTTGGCAGTTGCATTTTTTTTGTTGCTGTGCCTTGTGCTCCATATTTTTTATATGCCGGTGATCCAATTTAGCTTCTTTTCACTTACACCTTTTTTTATGTCATTCAATTTGTGTGCAGCTTTTAAATCCCATCAATTTTCCTGTACTTCTAGTTTACCAACACTTTTTTTGGCAAAAGATTTGATCAACAAAAAGCAAGTCTACCAACATCTAAACCCTTTCATGAATGTTGTTTGTAATTTCTGACTTTCATTTATTCTGTTTATGGTGCACCAAATACATTAAAGCGTAACTGTAAAGTTATAATGATTTTACCAAAGTATTATATGTGATTCCCACTTTAAAAACAAACAGAATGATGCCTGCTTTGTGCTTCCCAACATTTTCTTTCCAAAGTAATGGCATTTTCTTTTCTGAAAAAAAATCTTTCTTTCCAGTGGTGAAGTCGACTGAGAGTGATGTCTTTCTGTCTATGCCCTCAATCTGAGGCCAGGTAGCTTGCCTATAGAACCCATGATGTGCCGTGTGTTCTCTCTCAAAGTAATTTAAAATACATTCTAAAATGAAATACATTATGTTTCCCACAAGTAAATCCATTGAACACTGCACAGTGCACATACAGGATGTATCTGCTGACTACACTGGCAGCTTCCAACACATGGAGGTGCAGGGAACATGTAATAAGTGGAATAAATCCAAGAACATCAGTTACATGAAGTCTATAATCTGTGCTGTGTGAGCACTAAGGGTTAATATCTTATATTAATAGCTTACACTGCAAAGTACAAGGTGGGGGAGGGGAGCAGCATGAGGTGCAGAGAGAGACAGAAAAATTTCTGTATAATCACAGACTGGGATGGAGCGACTGGTAGGGAACAGGGGATATCTTGCATATCACTATTTTGTACAGGATACATCTGTATCCACAGTTCTGAATCTATCCAGCCTTGCTACATACAGAGAGAGAGAGTTCTGTCACATGGCCTCCGCCTGCATGAGCAGGGAGCAGCAGCCCCTCCCGTCCCAGGAGTCTGCAGAGTTTGTTTATACTATGGATGCCAGGGCTTGTCATCACAGGCAGAGGAAGCAGCCACTACAGAACTCAGATAATCTGAAGGCTATAGCAACTATGCTACTGTCTGCTACTATTTGTCAATGTACATACTTAGCGTAAGCATTGGGTGCTTTTACGAAATATGCACAAGGCAGCATAAAACTTGAAAATGTGAACAGACTTTCTGTTACGTGCACTTGATAGCACATTTGTGTTTTTAGTTTTAACAATGCATGTTATTTCATACCGTAGTTCGTTTCTATGTATGTGGATTTGTCATAAACTTTACTTGTAAAGTATTTAATAAATATGGAGTATATCTAGATTTCATGTCTTGATGAATATTAATAAATAATCCACAATAATGCTCAAACATCTTATATGTTCAAGGCAGTTTCTTCTTAATTTCTTCCTCAGACAGACAAATGTGCTTGTTCCTTTAAATGATAAATAAAACACTAAGTGGTAGTTGAAAAGCAGTTTAGATTTATTGAGCTTTGGAGACACAAATAGATAACAGTTAAATGCTGCCGAGTTTTGTTTGTGATAAGCAACAGCTGCATTTGGAAGATCTGAAAAGGAAAGTAGCTTCTCCCTGAAAAAATAGGATAATCAATCAACAATAGAACTTTGGATTCTGCTATATGAGATCAGATTGTTTCTTACTTTCTGGAAAGTATTAAATTAACCTCATTATTCAATGTTTCTCCTCATACAATGTTAAGGCATACCATGTTATGTATATAACATAAAGAATTATAAAACCTCTGAGAAATAGGTACTAAGAAAATTATTCAGCGTAATAATTATTGATGAGTTTGGATTAGCTAGCTGTTCTGTAATTAAGGCATCAAAAATGGGTCTCTAAACATGGGTTTTTGAGTAAAATATGTATTTTTTCTGTATAACGTGTATCAAGGGTGTTCCTGCAACCCATATCACAGGTCGCGGGCTCACCCGAGCCCCTCACTACCCGCAGGCGCAGCGCCACATACCTGTCCCCACTCCCGAGCCCCGGCCTTGCACTGTGCGCGCATCCCCGTGACCTAGGCCGCTCCTGCAGGCGTCAGGAAATTTAAAGGGCCTGCCCACCATTAATTGGCGCTGGCCATTTTCCCAGAAGGCTATTTAAACCTGCCTCTGCCATCACACCCTTCCAGATCTTTGTGCCTCACAGCCTTAGAAAACAGGGTTACTTTTATGTTAACCAATGAAGTATGAAAAGACAGGCACCTGGCACTCAATTTATTCTCCAGAAGACAGTTTGATTCAAGTGCCTTATTTGGTTCTGGCATCACCATAACTAGTAAATGAAGTGTCAAGATGCATACTCTACCTGCCTCTCTTACAGGTCTTATAGGACCAATGTTCTCATAATCAGCAGGATTTACAGTGGTCAGACTCCCACTGATATTAAGGCCTCAATCACATTACTATAATGGGGGCCGCGGCCTGGCCGCAAAGGTATTGGCCAGATCTTGGCCCCCATAGAGGTCTATGGCACCTGATGATAAACTGTGTCTCGCTCCATGACCCAATGTGCCTTCTATGGAGAGGTCACCCCACTTCCGCCTCTACCTGGCTGTGTGCTAAGCCTGGATTTAGCCCAGGTGAGCACAAGGTCATGTGTAATGAGCTTTATAATGTAGGAATAGTATACACACTTGACAGAGCCACTTTGAATCAGATCCTTTAAGTAATATGACCCTAGACCTGTAAAAGAAATAGCTAAAAAAAGCAAATAAGTACTTTCCTCTTGTAACTTCTGGCTCCTTAATGGCTCCTTAATGGAATAAAGTACTTAATGCACTGCTAACTTTTTGTTCTGGGCCATTAAGATTTTTGACAGTTTACTGCCCTTTGATACCCAATCCCTCCCGCGTATAACAATCACCCATATGTGGAGGTAACCTGCTGTATGGGCACACGCCAGGGCATCGAAGGGAAGCTGCGCCATTCAGAGCAGATTATGCATTGTCACTTTTTATTGGCTATACAATCTTTATTTTTTTTGGCAATTTGGACATATAAGGGCTTATTTTTTGCGACATGAGATGCACTTTACAAATAATTCATTTTCGTGGGTCATTAGCTTATTGATGAGATTTTATTAACTCTTGAATGTATGGCTGAAAAGAAAATTGTCAATTTTGGTTTACTTTTCTTTCGTATTTTTTGGGGGTCGTACACCGTACACTAAAAATACTATATTATCTTTATTCTATAGGTGATTAAGATTATGGTGATACCTCATTTATACAGTTTTTCATTTATTTTTACAATTTTACTGGATAAAAACTAATATAGAGGAAATCTCATTTGTTTTTGCATCACCATCTTTTTGGAGACGTAACTTTAATATTTTTTGGTTGACAGAGCTAATTTGGGGCTTATTTTTTACGAGTTGAGTTGTTCTTTTCAGTGGTACCATTTTGGCGCACATAACTTGTTTTGATCACTTTTTAGAACATTTTTGTGTAGAGATTTTATGAAAAATGTACATTTTTGGCGTGTTTTACGGGTTTTGTTTTTACGGCGTTCACCGAGCGGGTCCAATAATGTTTCTGAGTTATTGTACGCATTGATACGGACGCGGCGATACCAAATATGTGGGGTTTTTTGGCGATTTTGTGTTTTTTTCACGTTATTGCATGTGTATAGGGAATATTTGTGTTTAGGGGACTTTAACTTTATTTAATTAATTCTTTTTAATAAAAAATGATTTTATGTAGTGTTTTTAACATTTTTTTATTAACTTTTACAGGTTAGCTTGAACAAGTGATCCACTGATCACTTGTTCAAGCTCTTCTTCACATTACGCAGTGTAATACAGATGTATTACACTGTGTAATGTAACACACTGAGCATGCTGCGCATGCTCAGTGTGTTACAGCCGGGTCCTGCCAGAAGGCACGGACCCGGCTCACAGAAGAGGATCACGGAGCCCCAGGCACCGGCAGTCCCGGGGCTGTGATCGGAGCAGCGGACCCCCCCCGGTAAGCGCCGCGCGGGGGGGGGGGGGGGGGGGCGATTCTTCTCAATTGCCCCTAGCAAAGGGGTTAAATCTCCGATCGCGGTTGTTAGAGCATAGGGGTTAAATCTCCGATCGCGGTTGTTAGAGGCGGGTGTCGGCTATAATATATAGCCGACACTCGCAGCTTCTGGCGCGGGCTCCGTTCTGGAGCCGGCGCCAGAAGCATGACGTACTATTACCGCATTTTGCGGGAACGCACCTCCTGCCATGCAGTAATAGTACGTCAAATGTCGGGAAGGGGTTAAACAGAATAAGGTTTATTTTTTTAATAATAAGTAATAAATTATCATCAATAAGCTAAAGACCAACTAAAATGAAGTATCTTTAAAGTAAATCTAATCTCACAGAAAATAAGCCCTTAAACATATCACCCATATTTTTCAACTAACATCAAGTACAATGTGTCACAAGAATACTTTCTCAAAATGGCCTGGATATGTTAAAGTGTTATAAAGTTATAACCCCTTATAGTGATACAGGGCATATTTAAAAAACTGGATTAAATACATTAATAATGTAAATGAGAATTTGTTGCTGCCCATCAATCTGGGGAGTTCATCAACAAATAATTTTAAGATACTTTTAACAAGTGAGATTGTTTACAGGTGAAAAACATTGAAGGAGGTTGAAAATCTTCTCAGTAGTGGATGTTTCTGGCCTTCCAATGTCAGACCATTCAAATTTCAAAAGATGTTGTAAAAAACCTAAGAGCATTGCAGACAAGGGACACAAGAGGTATATAGGGTGATAACGTTGGTTCAGGGTATAGGACGTGATTAGACAGTCGCTTACCTGTATTAGTTGTGCTTAAGCATAAGGCACAACTCTCGTATTGGCATATAGGATCTTAATTGGGGTCGAGGTGCAGCCGGCGTAGTTGGGGTATCCAGACGCGAGAAGCTAAATCGACAGGAGTCAAATAGTTGGTACAGAGGAGCCAAGAACAGAGGGAGCATGACAAGACTAGGTAATGGTTCCAAATAGGTTTTCCTTTTTATTGAATCGTCAAAGGCCACACAGAGGAAACACAACGCATTTCGGGGAACTGTGGTCCCCTTTTTCAAGTGGATAAAAGATCTGTGGGTTGGCGAAGTACAAAAAGGCATAGATACATATACAAAAATTGTATACAAAAATATGAGTTCATAAATACATAAATGGTGGTGGAAGGGGGGGGGGTATAAATTGGGAATAGGCCAATTATATAAAAGATTTTGTTGAATGTATACACACGACATATATGACAAAGGTATCACATTTCTATGAATAGTACATGGATACTTTGCATATTGGTACAAACAATTAGTAAAAACAGGTATCAGTGTAATTCCATCATAAAAACTTGTATTATAACATATGGAGTTGTTAGCAACAGAATTCTGATAAGGGATACCGATTATCCCTTGGTCTAAGTAATACAGAACAGCTTCAAGGCCCTTTTTGTGGGGGATATTGGAGTATAGGGCTGTGACGTCCAAGGATAACCACATGTAAGTGGATTCCCATTTGATTTCCTCTAGTGCTAGTAAGACACTAGTGGAGTCTTGTAGGTAAGAATCCAGTTGGGTGACGTGTTTCTGCAAAAGGACATCTACATAATGTGAGAGATTGCAGGTGAGAGATGAAATTCCCGAGATTATGGGTCTACGGGGTGGGTTTTTTATGCACTTGTGAACTTTCGGAAGGTGGTAAAACGTTGGGTGGTAAAACCAAGATCCCACAATGCCTACCCTACAGAATACCTTTGTCATAGAAGCGATCAACTACATACTAACCCACAACTATTTTTCCTTCCAGAACACCATCTACAGACAAATAAAAGGCACAGGTATGGGGACACGTTTTGCCCCTAGCTTTGCCAACCTGTACATGGGTAAATTCGAGGAAGATCTGATTTACAATAACAACACCTGGCAACCTAACATTGTACTGTACAACGTTATATTGATGATTTACTCATAATCTGGAATGGCCCTGCCACTTCCATTGATCAATTCATTAACCATCTCAACAATAACGATTTAGGCCTATCCTTCACTGCCACCTTCTCCCCAACCGAACTTGAATTCCTGGACTTACACCTGTCCATCAAAAATGATCGGATCGTCAAGAGCACCCATTTCAAAACGGTGGACACTAATAGTTATTTAGACTACGGTAGTGCACACCATAATAAATGGAAAAGTAACATCCCGTTTAGTCAATTCAGGAGAATCCGAAAAAACTGTACAGATACTAACACCTTTAAGAAACAGAGCCAAATCCTGAAAAGGAGATTCAAAGAGAAGAGTTTTCCGAAACCCCTTGTTGAAGAAGCCTTCGACAGAGCCCTTAATCTCACACAAGCCGAATGTCTACAGGAATCACCACCCAACAACTGTCCAGTTTTCATTACAACCTATAATAATAATCATCTAACCCTCGCAAACATCCTTAAAAAGCATTGGCCTATACTACAAAATGACCCTTTTCTAAATAAAAACCTACCCAGACAGCAAAAAATAATTTATAGGCGGTCACAGACACTAAAGGGCATACTAGCCCCAACGAAACTACAGGGTAAGAAAAACACGACTAAAACGACCTCCCTCTTTCCACAAACAACAGGCAGTTTTAAATGTGGCCGGATAAACTGTAAATGCTGCCTGAACATTCAAAATCGAAAGAAATCTTTTACCAGCAATCAAACTGGAGAGACCTTCAAAATTCATCAGTTTCTCAATTGTTCATCAACCTATGTTATATATCTAATGGAATGCACATGCGGTATGGCAGTATGTAGGCCGTACCTGTCTAACTCTACGCATTAGAATGAATGGACACAGAAGCAAAATAACAAATGGCTATACCAAACATAGTGGGGGTCATTTACTAAGGGCCCGATTCGCGTTTTCCCGACGTGTTACCCGAATATTTCCGATTTGCGCCGCTTGTACATGAATTGCCCAGGGTTTTTGGCGCACGCGATCGGATTGTGGCGCATCGGGGCCGGCATGCGCGCGACAGAAATGGGGGGGGCGTGGCCGAACGAAAATCCGACGTATTCGGAAAAACCGCTGCATTTAAAAAACGAAAATGTGTCGCTTGGGGAGCGCTCACCTTCACCTTCTATGGGATGGTGCATTCCGGGGCGTTAAGATTATTTTCGGCGCTGCAGCGCCACCTGGTGGACGGCGGAGGAACTACCATCTTAAATCCCAGCCGGACCCGAATCCTGTGCAGAGAACGCGCCGCTGGATCGCGAATGGGCCGGGTAAGTAAATGTGCCCCAGTGCCTCTAAACACGCTTTAGCCTGTCATGATAAAGAGACCTCAGCTTTCACAGTCACACTCATTGAATCCATACCCGACGATGGTAGTGATCGCTTCCAAAAATTACGAAAACGCGAAATGTATTGGATTTTTAAATTAAACAGCTTACACCCAGCAGGACTTAACGAAATGTTTGAAGAGAACTTCTAACACCATCACCTCATCCCCCCCCCCCCCCGTCCCCCCTTCTGATAATCAATGAATCAAATACACTCAAATTTAATCGAACTTTGTATCATTTATTTAATTTTTAATATCCATTTTGACATAACTCAATTCATATGACTATGTGACTAATGCACTCTAATGTATTTTAGTTTATGTATTTATTGATTTATCTATCTATTTATTCTTCTATTCTTTTTCAATCATTCATGCAATTTTGTACATATTCATCGGAACATCTGGAACTATACATCCTCTCACTTCCCACCACTCCCCATCTCCTAATTCTCTTACCCTAAAATAGACAACCAATTTCCTGAACTATTCCACATAATTCTTTTTCATACAAACCTCATAATCTCATTAAATAATCACATTCTCATACTGCATTTTACAACAAGACAAACAAGAATTTGTTCTTCAACAGATAATCAAGTCCTAACACATCAGCACGGGGTTGTATGCAGAACACATGACGCCACACCGCGGGACGCCATAATTTTGGTCCCCTCGTTGCTAATGCGCATGCGCACAACCCGCGTTTACTCTCGGGCACCCGGGACGCCATAATTTAGCTAGTGCGCATGCACACAAATCCACGTTCACCCGCTTCTGACAGAGGTGTTGCGGGCTTTATAACCGGCCTACACTCTGGCACGCACACACTGGAGCGCCCATGTATCACTCCAGAGATTGGTGAGTCCGATCATTACACTCTGCTTTGGAAAAATTTTTCAAGTCTAAAGATTAGATGTAGTTTGCATCTGTGTACTTATATTATATTAATTTATTCATTTATCTATTCATTTATCAATTTTAGCTATATTATTTATTCATTTATTTATTATCAATTTAACCAAAGGGATAATCGGTATCCCTTATCAGAATTCTGTTGCTAACAACTCCATATGTTATAATACAAGTTTTTATGATGGAATTACACTGATACCTGTTTTTACTAATTGTTTGTACCAATATGCAAAGTATCCATGTACTATTCATAGAAATGTGATAGCTTTGTCATATATGTCGTGTGTATACATTCAACAAAATCTTTTATATAATTGGCCTATTCCCAATTTATACACTTCCCTTCCACCACCATTTATGTATTTATGAACTCATATTTTTGTATACAATTTTTGTATATGTATCTATACCTTTTTGTACTTCGCCAACCCACAGATCTTTTATCCACTTGAAAAAGGGGACCACAGTTCCCCGAAACGTGTTGTGTTTCCTCTGTGTGGCCTTTGACGATTCAATAAAAAGGAAAACCTATTTGGAACCATTACCTAGTCTTGTCGTGCGCCCTCTGTTCTTGGCTCCTCTGTACCGAAAAACCTAAGAGTTATATATCTGACTCCAGCCTGTGTCAGCAGATTGCATGCTTTTAACAGGTATGCAAGGAGAAAACATATTCTTTTTAAAAGGATATGGTATTGTAAATTATGTTTACAATGTTGAGTCTTAAAATCTGTAGAGAGGTGTATCAAAAATCAACACAGCAGATAAGTAGAAACACCTTATACCATCAGTCAAGCTCTACTGTCAGCGATATATTCCTCTACAGATGCCATTTTGGACCAAGCGGATGCCATTTTAGTCTTAGCCGGGGGTCATGCTGACCGCTGTCCAGCCATGTCATGATTCAAACTTCATTTCGTGTGAACTGTTTAGAAATTAGAATGTCCTCTCTGTTTACTTTATCTTTCTGTAGCTTCTCTGTTTGAAGGCCATATTGTGACTTATACAAAACTAACACAAGGTCAATATGTATAAACATTCTGTTTATATGAGAACAAGGCCCCTGGAAGAACCGGTACATAGTTCATCGACATTTTGGAAGAATGTCTTAAAGAGGATGTTCTGGTATATACAATATGGCTTATATGATTGCAGTATTTTATCACCTTTTTACGCCCCTATGCAGATGATTTTCTGTGTTAATATATGTGGCTGTGTGCTAATAAATATTGTGAGTCTGCATTTTCTAAGAGACTGGTGTGTCTTGGTTTCTGCTCTCATCCCGGTACTTGGAGCCATTTTTGGCTAAAAAGGGTTTATTCGAAAGTCATCTTACAACTGATAAGGACTGTTTTGAGTACTGGATAACAATGTTTTACACAACAGTGTAGTAATGGTGAAATACCAGGAATTCCTCTCTAAGTTTTCTAGTGTCAAATGTGAGGCGAGACTGGGTGAAGTCACAGAAGCAGGAAGCGCTTGCATGCAATGTATCAAACGCTGAGCTCGAAGTCACTACGATCAGCGTCTGATATATCGGATACAGATCGCTAAGGAGTTAAACAATGAATGTGATTGTCGGATGGGAGGTTGAGATAAACCCAGCCCCGAACTTCTAATGAAGAATGAACTCAAAATATCCAGTTAGGGTCCGCTCAACACCAATCACAGGATGTTTTTTTTGTACATGTTTTTTTGGAGGGGTTTCATTACAATAAGTAATAACACAGTAGAATCTGTGGTAAAGTGGTGTTCATTGGATTTACCTAATTTAGAGACAAGATTATGATTGAAATCATGGAAAATTCTCTAGAGCATGTAGAATAAAGTAAAACAATAGAAGTAAAATTTAGTTGAAAGCACACTGCAAGTGAAAGATAAAATTATATAACCCAAGTCTGGCTTTCATTGTCTCTTTGCAGGGCTTTTCCTCATTACATCAGGCTTATAACAGATTACAGTAAGTAAACATAATTGGACATTTAATTGCGCTTTGTGACTGCCTCACTTCAACAGAGTATCATCATGGAATGTAAATTGTTGTGAATGTGCAAGCTCAGTGCAGCCCCTTATCATTATTTACTGATATATTGCTATTATCAGGGAACAGTCGCATGATGTTCACATTGTCACTCATCGTGACCTATGAACATGTCAACCGCATGCAGTTGACTTTATACAGTTCTCAACTGAATCAACCATATTACAGATGCCACTCTGTGTTGCTGTGCCTTTATTACTACTACTAATGTTTGATAATGATGTGCTAATTAAAAACAGTTACTTACTTAAGATAAGTCTAATATCTTTTATATTTAAGAAATGACAGATGTAATTTATACAGCAAACAAGTATCTTATTAGGGAAAACATTCTTACCATGTGTGAAATAGCCATCTGCCAATTTATATTAAAGCTTCTAGATTGCAAGATGGTTAATGCATTATTGTTGAACAATATCATGAAGAAAAATATATCAACAGATGTTTCTTATTCCATTCCCATAAATAGAGAAGACTAATGTTTGTATGACTGTACCTTGCAAATATGTTTTCAATATGGTCAGAAACACTGCATAAAGGGTATAAAATATTTGATCTGTGTTACTTGTAAATGAAAACAATTTATAGCACAATATGTGTCAAATCAGTATTATTGATGAGAATGCAGTTATCTATTCTGGGGATTATCTCAATAAGGTATTAATTTGGACAGTGGAACCAAAGCTGAAAGTTACATATACACAAGGAACAAGTGAACAAGATCATGACCTGGACCATATATAACATCTGGGGGGGGGGGGCTGCATATAATCAAATTAACGGGGGAGTCGGTGCATAGTGGATGAATTTGTTTTTAAATGGGTGGCTGTATATAATTTACTGTGGGAGTATGTATATGGGTGGTAGTATAAATAAATTAGTGGAAGTGTATTTACTATGTACGGGGTAGAAGTGGGACCTGCCTGCATATACCATACGGGTGGGTTGTATATAATCAAATTAATGGGAGGATCTGTGTAAAGTGGATGCATTTTAATTAAATGGTTGGCTGTATATAATCTACTTTGGGAGTGTGTATATGGGTGGTGGTATGATGGTAGTGGAACTGTATATAAATAAAATGGGTGTGTATATAAATTATACTGTACATACATTTCTAACAGGTTTCTAGCAGATTGTTAAAAGCCCATTGGAAACTCAGCAGACAAAACACAGAAGTATATAATATTCTCAGTAATGCTCAAACTCCTTATAGCTTGGCAGAAAAACGGTCAAGTCATGGAATAATGACAGTCTTTCTGCTAAGTTTGGTCATGGCTGTGACCTATGCCCCTCCATGTTGCAATGCTGCCCTGGTCTCCGGCCCGCTTTCACCTCTCTGCAATCCTCTTCTTTTCCTGGCTATGTCGCGCACACACTCTCTAGGGAGCGCACACCCCGGCACTCGAAGATTGAAAGGGCCAGTGCACTGCTGACTGGCGCTGGCACTTCCTAGTTTCCTTAAAGGCCGCCTGTTCCCAGGATATCCTGACGGATCTTTGCACTCATTGCCATTGAGAAAGCTTCCGAGCCATTGCCTGCTGCAGCTGTGACATTTAGAAGCTAATTCATGATTGGTTGCTATTCTGCAGGTCATTAATACGAGCTGTCAACTTTGATTGGTTTCTATAGGCTAGTAGTATAAGACAGTATAAGAGTTAAAACTGTTCCAGTTGCCCATGGAAGCCAATCAGAGATTAGCTGTAATTTTATGAACAGCTGTTGGAAAATGAAACTCGACCTCTGATTATTTGCCAAGGGCATCTAGAGTAGTTCTGCTCCCATACACTTCTCACAAATCTTGCCATAGATACAGAGATAGGCAGAGAGAGAGAGACGCAAAGAGAGCTGGATATAGACACACAATGAGAGTCGGAGAAAGAGAGACACAGAGAGAGTCGGAGAGAGAGACAAAGAGAGAGTCAGAGAGAGACACAGATACAGCGAGAGACAGACACACAGAGACTGTCGGAAAGAGACACACAGATACCCTCGGATAGAGAGAGACAAAGAGACTGTCAGAGAGAGAGACTGTCAGAGAGAGAGAGACAAAACTGTCAGAGAGAGACACACAGACACTGTCAGAGAGAGATATACACGGAGACTGTCAGAGAGAGATACACAGAGACAGTCGGAGTGAGAGACACATACAGACAGTCATGAAAGAGAGGGATACATACAGACAGTTGGAGAGAGACACAAAGAGACAGTCAGAGAGAGATACATATAAAATATTTTTTTTAATCCATTCAATTTTTTTTGTAGCCAAGAGTTAATCTCAGGCAATGCAGGGAGCAACAGCTAATATATATATGTTTAGCACTTGTGTTTCTTAAAGGGGTTTTGCCACAAAGCAAAATTTAGGCCCTCCATTAGTCTGAGCAGCGGAGAGGGGTCCGATGGAGACCCTCATTTAAGCAATCTGCGGGGTCTTAGCACTGTGGCCTATGGATAGGGCCTAAATTTGTTTCATGGGAAAACCCCTGAATGCCTGTGGTATGGAAGCAGGATGTTACCACTACCGTCATGTGACAAACACATAGGGGCACATTTACTAAGGGTCCTGCGGCCACACTTTGGTCAGATAGTCCGACGATTTCCTATTCACGCCGCATTTAGCGAGGATTTTGCCGCTGGCTTTCATGCGATACAAATCGGGAGATCGAGCCACGTTCGATCCGACTGATTCAGGATTCAACTTTGAAATTGTGTTGCAATCTAAGCACTTACATGCACCGGGAAGAAGATGGTGAACTCTGGTGGACTTGAACGGCCAAGCAACACATGCAGGATATCAGGCACACAATGTACGTGAATCGCGGCAGAGTTCATCCTTGTCGGACATTACGGATCGGGGATCGTCCAGGAACCGGGTAAGTAAATGTGCCCCATTGTCTTTATATATTTTGGCTCCACAATGAGCATATTGTAAGCCCCCTTAGGAAGCAGTTATCAGAAAATTTGCATTGTAGTGCCCCACCATTGACCAGGGAACTGCATATAATATGGGTAAGGTTAAAATTTTCTCCATGTTACTGTAAAAACCATATTTTTATTTACTGTATTATATCCTCATATTTATTATATTTTCTGATGTATATGCTCTCTATGGGAGAGATGCATTGACCTGTTCTAATCAGAGAAGAATGTAGAATAGCAATTTCAGTAGTCAATGCAATAATGGGTTGTTCTATAGAGGTTTTCTCTTCTATTGTGATCATAGCTGACAGATAAATTAGATGACTTGCAAACAAATGCTCCAGAACTACCACATACAAATAACAGTAAATTTTTATGCTTTGACATAATTTTTTTATTAAAAGTGATCACAACCTTTGCAGTGCAGTACCTCATTAGCTGAACTTCCTTTACCATGGATGAGGAGGATACCACGGATGGGAAGAGCGGGAAGAAGATATTCATAATAACATCTATGGGCCTTCAGAAAGCTTCAATATTAAAAGGTCCCAAAAGCTTGCTGCGTTTTAAGGAAATACCGCCATCAATAAAACATAGAGTTAGAGAATGCCTCTGGTTTGATTAAAATATTATATGCATAAATTTATTTTGTATTTAATAATTGCCATTAGTTTAGGTGCTTCTGGAATTTATTCTATTTACAGATTCCTAAATTGATGAATTTAACACTTTGGCCCACATTTATCAAAACTAGTGCAGTCTGTACTATGTGCAGTTTGCCTGTGGAGTGTGCAGAGTGCGGTAGGTTCATCAAAACTGAGGCAGCCCTGCACTGCTCTGAAAGTGTGCACATTTTTTGGTGCATTTTGTTCATAGTGCAGATTTGTGGTACAGACACCACTGTGGTGGGTGTCATTAATATAGGAGCTGCAAACTCTGACTAAGCGCTAACATACATTCAGAATGTTCACATTTTTTTGTGTCTTGTCGGACACAGTGCAGCCGCGACACAAAACTAACACAGCCACTTTATAAATACATGTACAAGCAGTTTGCATGTTCTTTGCAGTGCAAAGTCAAACAGAAAGCTGGCACAAATGCTTGGTCGGGCCCAGGAGAGGGCAAACAACCGAGGTAGAAAATATGTAAATCGTATTAAACATTACAAAACTCCACCAATGTATAGCAAATTAATAAAATATATAAAAAGGGGGGAAAGGAAATTGTAAGAGAAACCAAGTACCCAAAATCAACTATACAAGCTAGTAATACTACCCATTTATATAGAAAAACATACCACATATAGTGATTGCAAATGTACCATTTATATCATACATTACAAACATGATTACTGTCATTATACAGGCAGTCCCCGGGTTACATACAAGATAGGGTCTGTGGGTTTGTTCTTAAGTTGAGTTTGTATGTAAGTCGGAACCGTATACTTTATTATTGTAACCGCAGTCAAAAAATTTTTGGTCTCTGTGACAATTGGATTTTAAAAATGTTGGATAGTCATAAGAACCAGGATTAACAATAAATGTTAGATACAGGCATCATTGATAACTGTTACAGCTGTTTATTGTAGCCTAGGACTAAAGTACAGTAAATTACCAAAATCCAGAGGTCCGTTTGTAACTAGGGGTTATATGTAAGTCAGGTGTTCTTAAGTAGGGGACCGCCTGTATAAGTGTTTAAGACATGATAAAATCATGATACAAAATACCTAAACAGTGCTCAATATAGTTCAAAAAAACACAAAACCAAATAAGTGCCAATATTAAGAATCAGTGCAAATATTAAACAATCTTAAAAAAATGTTATTTTCGCTCCAAATTTTCATATAAAAATATTGTGCTGTGATATAAAACTGGAGCCATGAATTATGACAATTCAATGCTATAAAGTGTACTAGTGCACAATGGTTTTAACTTTCAAATATTCCACCTTACAAATTCACAAAATTAAATAAAATAAAATTAAAATACAACACCAACTATTCATAGACATTAAGGAAGTGCAAGTCGGATATCTAGATCGCTATTAATCATCAGATTGTTGCATATTCAAGGGATTATGATGTTAATGGACCTGAGTTCTTGAGTTTCATAGAAGGATATCGGTGTTCAGTTAATAGTAGTTCACAGATCATTGTTCATCACGTGGGGGTTCCATTCTAAATCAGATACATCAACAGACAAATTAAAACACAAGATAACAAAACAAGTTTAAAACATGTATGATGGAGACATTATAGGATTGAGGCAAAACTACATGCCTCATTTAAGCCGCTAGGGAAACTCGTGCCTAACTGAACTATCCATTTGCACTCTCTCTGTGTGAGGAGCTTCTTCACGTCACCTCCACTGATGCCAGTGTGTACTCTTTCTATACCATGTACCCTAAAAGATTTAGGGTTGCACTGATGATGCATCTTAAAGTGCTGGGGTATAGTTGTTAGATCTTCCATTTTCTCTAAATGGCTGTCCCACCAGCGCAATCCCCAAAAATGTCTAAAATCTGACGAAAGTGCGATCTGCGGGACCCTTAGTAAATAAGCCCCAATAACTTTACTGGCTAAAATATGCTGTATACCATAAAATATCTGTAAATTAAAGTAATAAATGACTTATTTTTCTTTAAAAGAAAAATATGCAGGACTTGTTAATTTACTTTAAGAAGGGGAATGACATTACAGCTATGAAGAACAGCATTTTCAACAAGCTAGAAGATAGTTATCTGACCCAAATTACGGAGGTGCCAACTTGAAATGAATACGACTAACGCCTCATATTATACAAATTAAAGGTAGCACCAATAATAATGGAAAATTTATATAGTTATGAGACTAATTTAATTTAATTATAAACCTTTACAATGTAAACAGTTTAAAAACCCAAGAAATAGTTTAACATTTTTTAAAACATAATACTGATAAATGAGTGAATATTAAATTATAAAACTCATATTGAATTGTCAACTAATAAAAATAAAGAGCAGGTAGTGATATATCTTAAAAATAAGTAGCTTCTACAGGTGCTACTACTTTCCTTAGCCTTCCTGCCTAATGTACCCCTGCTGTTTTTGAATAAAACATATTAAGATGCTGGAATTTCTTTTATTTTTAATTTGCCTTCTTACCTGTGAACATTCGGTCTTTCCCTGTGGCCCACTACAGCTGTTAACAAACAAGAGAATCCAAGGAAAGCAATCACCATTTACTTATCTTTGTAGGTTGGTGTAACAATGATAACAACATCTTATTTCCAGGTTGTCACACCTAAGAAGACCTTTCACCAGGCTGGGTTCAATGCTTGAATCCCTTTTAAAACCAAGTTTTTAAATTTTGTGCTACCGTTTTTCACTCTGCTCCTCCTACACCTGTAAAAATGTATTTTTTTTTGTTTACAATGCTGTAAGAGGGCTTGTTAATTGTGAGACAAATTGTATTGTTTGATCAGTACAATTGAAGTTATATCGCATTTATATAGTCATGTCTTAATACTTTTAAAACATTTCAAAAATCTTGTATTAAAAAAACACCTTGCGCTTCCTTATTCTGTCACCCATAATTTTTTCATACTTATAGTGTATGGAGCTGTGTAGAGTGTCATTGTTTGCAGGATGGTGTTTTCAGTTATGCCATTTTAAAAACTGTGCAACTTTTCTATCACTTTTCAAATCTTTATTTGAAAGACAAAATGGCGAAAAAGTGATGATGCAGACATTAAGGAGCTATTTTCCGTTACATGGTTCACCACCAGGAAAAATTTGTTTTGGATACGGGGATGCCTAATTTGTTTATTTATTTTTTTTATATGTGTTTTAGGGAAAGAAGGATGATTAAAATTTTTAGAGGTTTTTTTTTTACTTTTTAAATATGTTTTACTATTATTTCAGGCCAACCAGGGTACCTAAACATTAGGGGTTTAATCACTTATACAATGTATTAATACTACTTTTATAAGTAGGGATCAGCTTATGAACCCTCTTTTTGCAACTCTGAGATTTGTGACACTTATTGATCCACTACACAATCTGAAATGGGACAAGTTTTCAAAGGACTTAATTATCCCGAAGTATACATTCCTATCATCCATCATGCGCATGATGCCATGCGCATGATTCCTTTCTATCACTATTACAATAGTTTTTCTCTCAGCTGCTGCTTTACGCACTAAGTTTTATCTTTATTTATTATAGCCCTTTTCAAATGCAACACTTTTTCATAATGCAATTCTATAGGATCATTTTACAGATCTAGATATTTAAAATACATTCTAGAGACTTTGAAGTGGAAGAACTCAAATCTCCTACTACTATTGTAGATGGTTTCGAATTATATCTAGGACATAGGACTTGTCTTTGGCTACCAAAACTTCAAAACTTAATTCGATCAAAATTTGATTAAGTATGGCTTAAAATATTGATAAAAAATCCATAAAAAAGCTCCTCAATATCAGATTTATGGGAGACCAACCTCCAGCACACCACAGTTCACCTGTTCACAGCAGCTGGTAAACAGGCACCTCTATTATGTTTATAGTGGTTGTGCCAGGTTACTGAAATCAGACTCCATTGATTTGAGATTTTAGGGTTAGTATAGAACTTGACAGCCAACAGTTCTATTGCAAGAGTGAATAATGTAGAAGGTAAATGACAAAATTGACATGTTGTATGATAGTGTTGATAAGCTACAAAAAATTTTTGGTTGGGGGAAAGGCATAACTAAAATGGAGCTAAGTTCAATGTGATCCCGGATGGAATGACTGGCTACAAGAATGACTTCAATTTCTGCGAATACATCTAGTGTTAGGGTTAAAGCATATACCTGTAAACTTTGTAATATATTTAATGAAATAAAGCAGTAAAAAAATAAAATATACTTTAGTTTAAGTATTTAATTTGTTAAAATGTTAGGTTATGCTTTTTGTGTCCTGTTGGGTCTTAAAGCTGATAAAGGCAGTACTGCTGTGTTTTCTAGGGCTCAGTTTCATTGTTAACACCTTAGCGCTCCGCGCCGTAGCTGTACTGCGCAGCTTCCGACGATTAGCGCTCAGCGCAGTACAGCTACGGCGCGAGCGCATAGGATTTTAGAATTGTCACCACGTCTTGCGACGTGTTGACATCGGGACGAGATTTGGGTGACAGAGGCAGGAGGAGTTCCTGTCTCCGTCACCCGACCAATCAAATTGGTCCCGCCCGCCGATCGCCGGGATTGGCCAGTGAAACCTGACTGGCCAATTACAGCGATTTTGGGCTAAAAAACGTGCTTTTAGCCCTTTCCTCTTCCTCCAGCGGCACCATTTTGGTTTGGTATCGCTGGAGAGAGGAGAGAGCGTTACTGTGTGCACCAAAATACACTTTTACACTATAAATAGTGTTCTGATCCTTATCTGATCCCTATTGTTCCCTACAAATTCCCATCCCTATCTGTTTTTTCCTGTGTCCTGTGTGTTCCCTGTGTGATCGCCTTGTGTGATCCCACGTGTCTTCCGTTTTTCCCTGTCTGTCCCTTCTGAACCCAAACGCACTTTTCAGTGCGCTGTGTTAGCGTTGTTCTGCACTGGACGCACTTTTCAGTGCGCCGTGTGAATAGCGCAGCACAGAATCTTTAGCAGTCTTAGCGGTAGTTAGTTTGTCTTAGGGCAAGCTAGGTGCATTTGTAGCGCCTTTTTGCGCGGTGCACATAGGTTTTTTTCGGTGCCTGGTAATATTTTTTTCCAGAGCGCCGTAGGTGTACCCGTACGTAGCTACTTTTTGTGTGTGCCATCTGTGCGGCTGGTCCGTGTGGTTTAGTGCGCATTATTTTTTGTGTGCCATCTGTGCGGCTTGTCCGTGTGGTTTGGTGTGCATTCTCTTTTTTTTTTGTGTGCTATCTGTGCGGCTTGTCCGTGTAGTTTAGTGCACATTATTTTTTTTGTGTGCTATCTGTGCGGCTTGTCCGTGTAGTTTAGTGCGCATTATTTTTTGTGTGCCATCTGTGCGGCTTGTCCGTGTGGTTTGGTGTGCATTCTCTTTTTTTTTTGTGTGCTATCTGTGCGACTTGTCCGTGTAGTTTAGTGCGCATTATTTTTTTTGTATGCTATCTGTGCGGCTTGTCCGTGTAGTTTAGTGCGCATTATTTTTTGTGTGCCATCTGTGCGGCTGGTCCGTGTGGTTTGGTGTGCATTCTCTTTTTTTTTTGTGTGCTATCTGTGCAGCTTGTCCGTGTAGTTTAGTGCGCATTATTTTTTTTGTGTGCTATCTGTGCGGCTTGTCCGTGTAGTTTAGTGCGCATTATTTTTTTTTTTTTTGTGTGCTATCTGTGCGGCTTGTCCGTGTAGTTTAGTGCACATTATTTTTTGTGTGTGCCATCTGTGCGGCTTGTCCGTGTAGTTTGGTGTGCATTATAGTTTTTTTTTTTGTGTGCCTTCTAGGCGGTTTATCCGTGTAGTTTGGTGCACATTATCTAATTTTTCTAGTTCTCTATTTTTTTTGTGTGCAATGTCTCAGAAGACATACACCGTGTTGGAGGCATATAACATGCTTGCCTCTGTCACCGAGTCAGCTAGTGGGGATGATGGTCCCTTTTACTTATCATCATCCTCCTGCTCATCTTCCAGTGACCTGGAAGGACCCCCAAGAAGGCGCCGTAGGGTTCCAGGGACTTCTGCAGGAGAAGTGCCTGGGACTTCTGCAGGAGAAGTGCCTGGGACTTCTGCAGGAGAAGTGCCTGGGACTTCTGCAGGAGAAGTTTCTGGGACTTCTGCAGGAGAAGCGTCTGGGGCTTCCACTGACCCCACATGGGTAGCCCCAGATAATTATACCCCTCAGGTCCCTGACTTTACGGGCCATCCTGGAATTAACTTTGACACGACAGGGCTCAGAGCTGTGGACTTTTTTAAGTTTTTTTTTGATGAGGCGCTGCTGAATATTATTATATTTCAGACAAATCTCTACGCTGCACAACATATTGCCCAAAACCCCACGTCCTTTTATGCACAACCCTACAGGTGGACCCCTGTCACTGCAGCAGAGATGCACAAGTATTGGGGCATAATACTCCTTATGGGGATAGTAAAGAAGCCTTCAATCAGGGACTACTGGAGCACAGACATACTGTACCACACCCCCATGTTCCGCATGGCAATGAGCAGGATGCGCTTTGAAGCCATCCATAAGTTTTTGCACTACACTGACAACACACAGTGCCCACCCAGAGGTGACCCCAGTTATGATCGGTTATTTAAGGTCAGGCCCATATTAGATCATTTTAGTGCCAAGTTTGCCCAGGCATATACCCCCGCCAAACATGTGAGCATAGACGAGTCCCTGGTACAATTCAAAGGGAGACTTCAATTCCGCCAGTACCTGCCCAATAAGAGGGCAAGGTATGGTGTGAAGATGTATAAGCTGTGCGAAAGTTCATCAGGGTACACATACAAGTTTAGGATATATGAAGGGAAGGACTCCACTATAGTGCCCCCAGAATGCCCCCCCTTCCTGGGTGTTACAGGGAAGATAGTGTGGGATTTAGTGCACCCACTGCTGGACCAGGGCTACCACCTCTACCTGGACAATTTCTACACCAGCACCACCCTGTTCAAGTGCCTCACTTCCAGAAATACTGCGGCATGCGGCACTGTACGCAGAAATCAGAGAGGTCTCCCTAAGTCACTGCTTGGGCAAAAACTTAAAAGGCACGAAAGCAGGGCACTATGCAGCGACTCTGTATTGTGTGTTAAGTACAAGTACAAGAGAGAGGTCCTTGTATTAACCACAATACATGAGCACACCACCACCCCTGTCCCAGTACGAGGTGCCAGTACAGAAGCCCCCAAGCCAGACTGTATTTTAGATTATAACAAATACATGGGAGGGGTGGACTTGTCTGACCAGGTGCTTCAGCCGTACAATGCCATGCGGAAGTCGAGGGTGTGGTACAAGAAGCTGGCCGTGCACATCATGCAGATGGCATTCTATAATGCTTATGTGCTGCATCGATATGCCGGCCAGAGGGGAACTTTCCTGGCATTTCAAGAGGTGGTAATAAAGTACTTTCTTTTTGGAGACCAGGAAGGGGGGAGTGCTAGCACATCTGGAAGTGAGGCCACATCACGTATTGTACCAGGGCAGCACTTTTCAGGAGTAGTTCCCCAAACAGCCAGCAAGGGAAGGTCACAAAAGAGGTGCAGGGTGTGCTCCAAAAATGGCATTCGGAGGGCCACCATTCATCACTGTGAGACATGCCCAGAAAAACCAGGGTTATGTATGAAAGATTGCTTCCGAATTTATCATACATCCCTGGATTTTTAGAGTACCCTGTTGTTACCCTGACGCACAGCTTATACATAATGCCGCATGCCGCACCTTCCCTTCTAAGCCCTGCCATGTGCCCAGCCTGTAGATTACTGTCCCGTATGCTTTACCCGGGAAAACATGCATCATGATTTTTAGGGTGTTTGTCTCCCATGGCAGCAGCTGGGCACAAAATGACATAATGGATATTTTTTACTATGCACTATCCATTATGCACTTTTTCAGGGGTCCACCTGTGGGGTTAAAATGCTAACTATACCCCTAGATTAATTCATGGAGGGGTGTAGTTTCCAAAATAGGGTCAGTTCTTAGGGGTTTCTACTGTACTGGCCCCTATTGGCATCTACAAATCTTTCATGATGCCAAAAAGAAAAAAAAAATGTACAATGTCTGTGCTCCAACAAGTTATTCCCTTTTGAGCCCTGCCTTGTCTCCATCCTACAGATTATTGCCTCCTATGGGGTATTGCCCTACCCGGGGTAAACCGCAGAATGATTTTTGGGGTGTTTGTCTAAAGTGGCATGAGTTGGGCAAAATACTTTTGTCACTTCAATGGCATATTTGATAAATTGCAATACAATTGTTTCTCTGCACTACTCACTTTGTATTACATTTGAGCCAGCATCTTAGGGGTTAAAATGCTCATACAAGCCTACATACATTCTTTGAGGGGTGCCCTTTCCAAAATGGGTTCACTACTTGGGGGTTTCTATTGTACTGGTACCTCGGGGGTACCCCCCATTACCAATCTAGTGAAAACGAAGCTTGAAAACCTAAATTGTGCTTCTTTCTTCCTGACCCCTGCCGTGTGCCCAGCCTGTAAATTATTGGCACATGTGTGGTATTGCCGTACTCGGGACAACCCGCAGAATGATTTTTGGGGTGTTTGTCTAAATTGGCATGGGTTGGGCACAGTACATGAGGCACTAAAATGACATTTTTGAGATAAAAACACAATTTTTACTCTGCACCATTTACTTTGCATTCAATTTTGGCCAGCGTGTTGGGGGTTAAAATGCTCATACAAGCCTAAATACATTCTTTGAGGGGTGCCCTTTCCAAAATGGGTTCACAACTTGGGGGTTTCTATTGTACTGGTACCTAGGGGGTACCCCCCATTACCAATCTAGTGAAAACGAAGCTTGAAAAACTAAATTGTGCTTCTTTCTTCCTGACCCCGGCCGTGTGCCCAGCCTGTAAATTATTGGCACATGTGTGGTATTGCTGTACTCGGGACAACCCGCAGAATGATTTTTGGGGTGTTTGTCTAAAGTGGCACGGGTTGGGCACAGTATATGAGGCACTAAAATGACATTTTTGAGAAAAAAACGCAATTTTTACTCTGCACCATTTACTTTGCATTCAATTTTGACCAGCGTGTCGGGGGTTAAAATGCTCACCACAACCACCGATAAATTCTTTGAGGGGTCTAGTTTCCGTAATGGTATCATTTATTGGGGGTTTCTATTGCACTGGCACCTCACGGGCCCTGCCAACATGACATGGCACTCCAAATCCAAACCTGTGAAAACGGAGCTGGAAAATCAAAATTTCACTCCTTCCGTTCTCATCCCTTCTGTGTGCCCAGTCTGTAAATTATTGGCACATGTGTGGTATTGCTGTACTCGGGACAACCCGAAGAATGATTTTTGGGGTGTTTGTCTAAAGTGGCACGGGTTGGGCACAGTATATGAGGCAATAAAATGACATTTTTGAGATAAAAACGCAATTTTTACTCTGCACCATTTAATTTGCATTCAATTTTGACCAGCGTGTCGGGGGTTAAAATGCTCACCACAACCACCGATAAATTCTTTGAGGGGTCTAGTTTCCGTAATGGTATCATTTATTGGGGGTTTCTATTGCACTGGCACCTCACGGGCCCTGCCAACATGACATGGCACTCCAAATCCAAACCTGTGAAAACGGAGCTGGAAAATCAAAATTTCACTCCTTCCGTTCTCATCCCTTCTGTGTGCCCAGTCTGTAAATGATTGGCACATGTGTGGTATTGCCGTACTCGGGACAACCCGAAGAATGATTTTTGGGGTGTTTGTCTAAAGTGGCACGGGTTGGGCACAGTATACGAGGCACTAAAATGACATTTTTGAGATAAAAACGCAATTTTTACTCTGCACCATTTAATTTGCATTCAATTTTGACCAGCGTGTCGGGGGTTAAAATGCTCACCACAACCACCGATAAATTCTTTGAGGGGTCTAGTTTCCGTAATGGTATCATTTATTGGGGGTTTCTATTGCACTGGCACCTCACGGGCCCTGCCAACATGACATGGCACTCCAAATCCAAACGTGTGAAAACGGAGCTGGAAAATCAAAATTTCACTCCTTCCGTTCACATCCCTTCTGTGTGCCCAGTCTGTAAATGATTGGCACATGTGTGGTATTGCCGTACTCGGGACAACCCGAAGAATGATTTTTGGGGTGTTTGTCTAAAGTGGCACGGGTTGGGCACAGTATACGAGGCACTAAAATGACATTTTTGAGATAAAAACGCAATTTTTACTCTGCACCATTTAATTTGCATTCAATTTTGACCAGCGTGTCGGGGGTTAAAATGCTCAACACAACCACCGATAAATTCTTTGAGGGGTCTAGTTTCCGTAATGGTATCATTTATTGGGGGTTTCTATTGCACTGGCACCTCACGGGCCCTGCCAACATGACATGGCACTCCAAATCCAAACGTGTGAAAACGGAGCTGGAAAATCAAAATTTCACTCCTTCCGTTCTCATCCCTTCTGTGTGCCCAGTCTGTAAATGATTGGCACATGTGTGGTATTGCCGTACTCGGGACAACCCGCAGAATGATTTTTGTGGTGTTTGTCTAAAGTGGCACGGGTTGGGCACAGTATATGAGGCACTAAAATGACATTTTTGAGATAAAAACGCAATTTTTACTCTGCACCATTTAATTTGCATTCAATTTTGACCAGCGTGTCGGGGGTTAAAATGCTCACCACAACCACCGATAAATTCTTTGAGGGGTCTAGTTTCCGTAATGGTATCATTTATTGGGGGTTTCTATTGCACTGGCACCTCACGGGCCCTGCCAACATGACATGGCACTCCAAATCCAAACCTGTGAAAACGGAGCTGGAAAATCAAAATTTCACTCCTTCCGTTCTCATCCCTTCTGTGTGCCCAGTCTGTAAATGATTGGCACATGTGTGGTATTGCCGTACTCGGGACAACCCGAAGAATGATTTTTGGGGTGTTTGTCTAAAGTGGCACGGGTTGGGCACAGTATACGAGGCACTAAAATGACATTTTTGAGATAAAAACGCAATTTTTACTCTGCACCATTTAATTTGCATTCAATTTTGACCAGCGTGTCGGGGGTTAAAATGCTCACCACAACCACCGATAAATTCTTTGAGGGGTCTAGTTTCCGTAATGGTATCATTTATTGGGGGTTTCTATTGCACTGGCACCTCACGGGCCCTGCCAACATGACATGGCACTCCAAATCCAAACGTGTGAAAACGGAGCTGGAAAATCAAAATTTCACTCCTTCCGTTCACATCCCTTCTGTGTGCCCAGTCTGTAAATGATTGGCACATGTGTGGTATTGCCGTACTCGGGACAACCCGAAGAATGATTTTTGGGGTGTTTGTCTAAAGTGGCACGGGTTGGGCACAGTATACGAGGCACTAAAATGACATTTTTGAGATAAAAACGCAATTTTTACTCTGCACCATTTAATTTGCATTCAATTTTGACCAGCGTGTCGGGGGTTAAAATGCTCAACACAACCACCGATAAATTCTTTGAGGGGTCTAGTTTCCGTAATGGTATCATTTATTGGGGGTTTCTATTGCACTGGCACCTCACGGGCCCTGCCAACATGACATGGCACTCCAAATCCAAACGTGTGAAAACGGAGCTGGAAAATCAAAATTTCACTCCTTCCGTTCTCATCCCTTCTGTGTGCCCAGTCTGTAAATGATTGGCACATGTGTGGTATTGCCGTACTCGGGACAACCCGCAGAATGATTTTTGTGGTGTTTGTCTAAAGTGGCACGGGTTGGGCACAGTATATGAGGCACTAAAATGACATTTTTGAGATAAAAACGCAATTTTTACTCTGCACCATTTAATTTGCATTCAATTTTGACCAGCGTGTCGGGGGTTAAAATGCTCACCACAACCACCGATAAATTCTTTGAGGGGTCTAGTTTCCGTAATGGTATCATTTATTGGGGGTTTCTATTGCACTGGCACCTCACGGGCCCTGCCAACATGACATGGCACTCCAAATCCAAACCTGTGAAAACGGAGCTGGAAAATCAAAATTTCACTCCTTCCGTTCTCATCCCTTCTGTGTGCCCAGTCTGTAAATTTTTGGCACATGTGTGGTATTGCTGTACTCAGGACAACCCGCAGAATGATTTTTGGGGTGTTTGTCTAAAGTGGCACGGGTTGGGCACAGTATATGAGGCACTAAAATGACTTTTTTGAGATAAAAACGCAATTTTTACTCTGCACCATTTACTTTGCATTCAATTTTGACCAGCGTGTTGGGGGTTAAAATGCTCACCACAACCACCGATAAATTCTTTGAGGGGTCTAGTTTCCGAAATGGTGACATTTTGGGGGGTTTCTATTGTACTTTTACTTCAGGGGCTATTCAATTACACTGTGGCACCACAAAATATTTGCAGCCAAATTGGCCTTCCAAATTCCCAGTATCGCTAACTCTGTTCTGGACATCGCTGTGCGGGGAAACAGCAGCTGACATCCACATGTCTGGTATTGCCATACTCGGAAGAAGCAGGGCAAGAAATTAGGAATATATATTTACCTCAAATTCCTTCTGAATGTATCCATTTTAGGGCTAAATTGGAAAGATTGAAATCAAAAATTGAAATTTCAAAATTTCCACTCCATTTTCATATGCTTCCAGAAAAATAATTAAAGGGTTAACAGACTTCTTAAATGCTGATTTGAATAGGTTGAGATGTTAGGTTCATAAAATGGTGTTGCTTGTGGGGGTATATAGTACATAAGCCTTTATAGGGCACTTCCAAACTGAATTGATCACCAAAAAGTTCGCATTTTTCAAATTGCAAGAAAATCTGAGAAGTTGCTACTAAAACTTCAAACCTTCTCACATCCATAAAAAAAATGGAAACTTAAAACAAATAATGGATATAAAAAGAAGACCAATGGCAAAAGGTTTCTATCAAAAAAAATTTGTGGTATCACTTTTTGTCTAAAAATTATAACATTTGAAACTTTGAAAATAGTCATTTTTTTCAAATTTTTCCTAAATTTTTGAATTTTTACCCCCCAAAAAAGGAACGGATCACCGAAATGACACTACTAACATAAACTACAATGTCTCACGAGAAAACAGTCTCAAAATCACAGAGATATCTTAAAGCGTTGAAAAGTTATTACCACAGGAAGAGACAGTGGTCAAATTTTAAAAAAAAGTTGCGAGCCTTAACCTGCAAACAGGCTGCGTCCTTAAGGGGTTAATGTATAAAATCTGTATTGGGCTCAATGCAATACTTTTTTAGCTTATTGTAAAAATATTGCATCAAGTTGAAATTTAGTGTTTAGTTTAGATAAAAATGTCTGATGGCCTTTATTATGTACTTTTATCAGCCATTTTAAGTTAAAATGTTTGTGATCTGGGGACAGCTGAGCTTTTATTTACTCGTTTTGATCTCAGCAAACCTCCCCTTTTATTGATATTGCAATTTGGAAATAAATATGTTTTCATGTGCTTCTCATTCTATTGCCAGATATGTAAATTATGATACATCAAAGATACATCAAATTCAGCAGCTACCATATTATGGACTGGCCAAATACATGGAATGTGCTATGCATATAAGAGAGCAATCATGAGTTGCGTGGAGGCAAGGGCACAATTGATTTAAGTACAAATGTAGCTTGTCAACTATAAATTTGTATATCCTTCAGCATTCCCATTACGTTCTCATTAAAAATCCACCATTTCTAAATACTGTTTAATATGATGCATCTCTTCTTTTTATTTGTAGGATAATTTATAAGACAGAAGCAAAGATCTGTGAAGTATTGCATTAATGGAAACATTTGAATCCCTACTTCATATAAGTTTAGTGAAGGAAAGCTGACACACAATTTCACATACCAATTTAAAATATAATGAATTTGAGCATATACAATAACAAGATTTATTAGTTGTATTCATGGCAGTGCAGGATGATATATTGACCCAGTGTTTGCCTGAGGATGATAAAGAGGATGTGAATACACTATGGGTAAGAAATATAAGTAAAGTGAGATTCCTGTATACAAATGGTGTATACAACTGGAAGTAAATTAGATATAACTATATCTAATATATAACTATAGTTATAGCTTGGTAATACTTAACGAACATCTACCACCAGGATGAAGGATTGTAAACCAAGCACACTTACATGCTGGTTTGTGCCCCCTCTTTCAGGTTCTGCTCCTCTTTTAGCTTCTTAGGACCTTGTTTTTATGAATAAAATTTACAACCCGAGAATAAGCCAAGGCACATATTTTTGCCACAAAAATCTGGGAAACCTTATTGACTTGAGTATAAGCCTAGGATGGGAAACCTACTATTTAATAAAATGTCCAGCAGCAGTACCCCCTAATCAATGTCATGACTAGCAGACTTTATGATTAAATCTACATTGGATCCCCCCTTTAAAGTTTAATGTCCATCAGAGCCCCTCTTTAAAGTATAATGTCCAACAAAGCCCCCCTTTAAAATATAATGTCCAGCAGAGGCCCCCTTTAAAGTATAATGTACAGCAGAGCCCCTCTTTAAAATAAAATGTCCATTGGAGCCCTCTTTAAAGTTTAATGTTCATCAGAGCCTGCCTTTAAAGTATAATGTCAGCAGAGTCTTCCTTTAAAGTATAAAGTCCAACAGAGCCCCTCTTTTAAGTATAATATGCAGCAGAGCCTCCCTTTAAAATATAATGTGCAGCAGAGCCCAGCAGAGTCCCCTTTTAAAATATAATATACAGGAGAGCCCCCTTCACCATAAAGTTATAAACCGAGTACTCACCTCCAGCGCTCACCCCTGGCATCCTAATCTCCCCACATCTTCTGGAGTCCAGGCTGGGCGGGCAGAGGCACAGTCTACGCTCTCTGCCTATATTTACATATAGTGTCTCACTGTGTCGTCATCAGGCACATGCCACATCATAGTGTATGCGTGCAGGCAGAGAGCCTAGACGTGCCTCTGCCCACATGGCCTGGACCCCGGAAGATGTGGGGAGAAGATGAGCCATGGGGAAAAGAGAACACCGAGGTTGAGCCGCAGAGTTGAGTATTACATTTTTTAAAAATACTTGAGTATAAGCCAAGTGGGGCTTTTCAAACCCAAAAAGTGTTGCTTATACTAGAGTATATATACGGTATTACATATTATGTAAATTAACATGTGGAGACAACTATGGAGCCCAGAGCACCTCAAGCTGATTTGCATTATTTTAAAAAATCTTTATTTCTTAAAAACAAAGGCATAAGAAGCTACAAGAACAATGGATTCTGCCAGAGTGGGGAACACACATGCATGTAAGTGTTCTTGGTCTACAATCCTTCATCCTGGTGGTAGATGTCCTTTAAAGAATAGGCTTGTAAAATGTAGAAATGTACAAAGGTTCAAGAAAAATGTTAATAGAAAAGAAACAAAAAGGTGGGTGGTATGGGGCAGAAGGCTGAATAAGGGTACTAATAACAGTGCAGCTGCCATGAGAAAACGAGACTAGGGAAAGGACTTTAAATAATAACATCATATTTAAAAAGTTACATTTTTATGATCAGGCAGATCAGATGCAATGATGGTGATGGTTGCACTGACTATGGTGTTATCCCCGTCAACCATATTAGTGGCATATTAGTGGTATAATGCACCATGGCACAAATTTTCCTCATGGAGTGCCAGTTGTTGTTGGTGAAGTGCTGTTTATAACTATTTCGACTCACCCGTCATTTTCTAGCTTGAATTGCTATTGCCTGCAGCTGCTCACAGACTTTTCTTAGCATATGAATGCATTCCATAAAGTTACTACATCACATATGAGGTGCTGGGTTGGAAGGCCAAATCTCCTCTGCTTTGCATATAGGTGCACAGAGAAAATGTGCACATGCCAAGCACTTAATTCAGCAGCTCTAGCATATCTGTGTAATTGGTGAGGAACCTTTGTACCAGCTAATAGAACACATGCAAAAGACAAGAGATGGGGGTCACCTCATCCTCCCACACACGTTATTGAAAAAATTGGAACTCTATGTGGGGATTGCACATGGATGAGTCATGGGTGGATGGTCCACAGAATCCCAGATATGTCAGTCATCATACAACATGAGTGACTGCTCCATGATTTTTTCTGATACAGCTTTGCTGTTTTGAAGGGGGTGAGGTGGAGGGTTCTGCACTTTCAACAGAGTTTGAGCGTGGCAGAGATAATCCCATGGAGTCACTGTCTGCAATGTACAGATGCAGGACTGGTTAATATGACTGGAAGAGTGTTAACTGATTTAGTTATTTCAGAAAATGAGTGGTTCCCTGTATTCACTTATGGTATATTATAGACTGAGTTATCATGGCTGGTTAACAGATTAAATCAGTCACAGTAACAAGTACAGTATCTGTAATTGACTAAGTCCTCAACTTTGCATGGCCTGTTGGGGTCTACCAGTTTATACTGCATACACTGACACCTGCTTGCAACGGAGGAAGTTGTAGCAGGCAGAGACGGAACTTGTCCTCTCCCTGCAGCACTAGCTCCATCACCACCATCACTAGAAGTAGCAGCACCATGGCTACATCCCTGTTGCCTAATTTATGCTATCTTTATTTTAAAAGACCTGCAGTATCGTATGAGGATATAGGTGAAATAAATAATAACAAGAGCACTACAACCTAGAACTGTATAAGATTATAAATGAGTACTATGACTAATACTATAGTACTATACTATGCAAATAGTGTAAGGTAACTCTGATACAAATAGTTCTAAGACTGAAGTGTAAGGTAACACTAATGCAATTACTACTAAGATTAGCACTGTAATGTAAAACTGATCAAATAGTTCTAAGACGAGTAGCTCAACTTAACACTTTATAAAGCTGTAATTGCAAATTGTACGAACGCTGCTTCTTTAAGGGATTGATGTATGGTGCTGGAAATGCAAATAGTAGCAAATAACACTGCTCATTTAATGTGTTGCTGTATGATACTGGAAATGTTAATAGTACTAAACTGCTCCCTGAAGATATTACTGTATGATGCTGTAAATGCAAATTTTACTATCACTACTCCTTTAAAATATTTCAGTATCATGCTAGATATGCAAATAGTACTTACACTGCACCTTTAAGATATCACTTTATAATGTTAGAAATTCAAATAGTACAAAATTGATCCTTCAAGATATTGCTTTATGATGCTAGAAATGCAAATTGTTTTAACACTGGCCCTGTTAGTCTATGAGTAGCAGTTCTTAAGAGTGTCCCATAAAGAACAACTATTTTAGATTCCTACCTGTCCTTATTCACGGCAACCTCCTATCCCTACCTACTTGCCCTGAAAAGGGTAATTGTTTGATTTCATTTAGTCCCTGTCTATCTGACTAACCCTATGAAGAGCAACAATCTCTCCCTAGCTCTGTCTCCTGTCTGTAATGCTACCTGGACTTACTTTTTATACAGAATGGTCCCATCTAGACAATCACAGCACAGGGAATGACTGAATGGAAACACATGCAACTCTTTGTGAATGCTGAAAGTGCAGAGATTAATCTAAGGTTGTAAAATGTATATAATTCAGTTGGACTGCACCAATTTGGGAAATAAAACATTTGTATTACCATGATATACCGAGAAAGTATAAAATTACCTAATAATATTTCCACAAAGAGAAGATGTCCAAATTAAAGTGATTGTCACAAGGACATATATTCTGCAACTGTGTTATTCATGTGAATCATTTTTTTTCCTTTTTCATCATTTCAGCAATAAAACAGATTTAGTAGTGTGTACTGTGCCGTGTACAAGATTGAAACAATTGCCTCTGCTCTTCTTATTCTGATTAGCTCACTTCCTTTCTTGTGTCATTTTGCATTTGCTCCCTTTTTTTGATTTAGGGACTTGATAAGCTCCGCCAGCCCCTTAGCTATCCAGCGAGCTAATTAATTTGTCCTTTGGTAATATATATTGCATGAACTGTGTGCTTCACTGAGTAATAGGTAGGTTTTCCATGCTTTAGTGAGGATGATATACATTTTCAATTTATCTATAGTGACTACTTGAAAGTGACAGCTATATTTGTTTCGTACCATGTAAAGTGAATGATAATAGCCTGACAGCAGATTTATTTTTTCCACATTCTCTGTTCTTATCTTTCAGTTCTGCTGTGCAAGTAGAAGACTGTCTGCTAGGCTCTTGAGAAAGGTGCACTCATGTAAAACTAAGACTCTCTGCAGTAGACAGATTAAATATTTCTGCGTCTACATGGCGGACTCCACTGTAAAGGGAGCTCTTAAGTGTGACCATAGGCATATAAAAGCAGTCACCTGCAGTTCTTTTACTGTATCTATAAAGAACCAATACATAATTACAAATTGCCATAAAACTGCAGACTATCTAATTTTTAATTAATGACAACAGAATGAACCACTATGTAGAAGATGATATAGCGGCAGTACTAATGAAAATGGAACGGTAATTGAATCCTGCTGTGATTAGAAGTGTTTCTCATTATTTATAAAAAAAAGGGAGGGGGACAGCGATAAAAATTACAAAAGCAATGGTAAAATGTTCTTGTCTTCTTGTAACAAAACATCGGAATAACTGGGTCACTTTCAGACACTTTTCATGGCAAGATGTTTTTAAAATACAGAACAAACCTGAGACGCAACATCAGCACTGTCTGTCTGTGCAACATCTGTGACTATTTGGGCTTCAAAGCCATCCTCTGCCTGTAAAGTATGGCAGAAGATGTGCTGCCGACTGTGATTTTGTACTTAGTTTGCATTCTGCAATAGTCTGAACACTGCTTTTCCTCACTCCTGGCTGTCTTAAAGGGGTTTGCTCGTGAAAGAAAATTATCAAATTTCAATCCCCGGATGATGTTTATACAATAAAGATAATTTTTAACCCTTTACTTTACAATTTTTCTTAGTTGTATTGCTGTTTTAGCTCCTATCATTCGCTAGGCTGGTCAGTGTAAAATTCCAGAGTGTGGGTTGGGACTAAGAAGTTACATTATGATCTCGCTGTGCTGTTTGAGAAGCTGTGTGCTGACAATGTGTTTAGATTATCAGGGTACAGGTTTATATACACTTTAATTTAGCTTCTGCACAGTCAAGCTCGTTGTAAGCTCGTTCTGGAAAGCTAGGGTGGGGGCTAGTGGGAGAGAAGAGAGAAGCTCAGTGCAGCGTCAGACACAAGAACAAGATGTCTGCCTAGGGGCAATCAAAATTGTGTACACCAAGACTGAAAGAGACAGGTTGGAATTATATCTGTGAAATGCTGTATTTTTGTTTAACATTGAATTAGAGAATGTGTTATTTTGTTATCCTGAGAACATTTAAGAATCAGGTCTTCCTTGGAATACCCCTTTAATTGATTTCTACCACAATCTTCTGTCTCCTCTTGTCTTTGTTCTGGGATGCAGATGGTAACTGTGATGCCTTCTCCATTCACATTCC
This sequence comes from Engystomops pustulosus, assembly GCF_040894005.1. Classification (NCBI taxonomy): domain Eukaryota; kingdom Metazoa; phylum Chordata; class Amphibia; order Anura; family Leptodactylidae; genus Engystomops; species Engystomops pustulosus. The sequence continues at coordinate 91,953,265 of NC_092414.1, read as the reverse complement.
TCCCCTGCTAGCTTGGTTTAGACATGAATAGCTGCTAGGGGCATAAATTTGTGTCCCCCTAGCCAATCATTTTCTGTATTAGCTGTTCGTCCCTCAATCTGACCATATTTCCAGGTCGCACAGAACAATCCTCAATCCTAAACCTATACGCAACATCTAGTCTGCTCATCTCTACTTACCATAATTCTGACCCCTGCCTTTCTTCTGACCATCCATTTGTCCCTTGATTCTGTCTTGTTTTCATGTCTATGTTTTCACGTGTTGCAGAAAGGCAAAGTCGACCAGCTGTCATCTACCATGTACGGTAGGATGGGCAAAAAGGTAGGGACAGCTAGGTGGGTCTCTTTTTAGGGTTCACTGTCTGTCCTTTCCTTTTCCATCATTTTCATTCCCAAAAAGCATCATTACAATGTGCTTTTGGGATAAATATCACATGATTTCTACAGTGAAAATTATGCATATATGCAAATATTCTAAGAGGAAAACATAGTGAAATAAATGGTATTACTTACCTTTTTAAGCAATCTTTTCAGTACTGTAAATGTAGCTTGTATGAACTGATATTGTCCCCAAATCAAAACTTTTCATTTACAGTACTTATTCAATCATACTACCAACTAAAAAGAAACATTGTCAAGTAATATTGTCAAAGTAATAGCTTAGAATGTGATATTAAATAATACATTATTAAAATCTACACACTCTTCTGCCTATTAGGATTGTTAGTAATTTTTATTTACCTGTATGTATATATTTGTTCTGTTTTAGTGACAGTAATCCAAGAACATTAGATGCTGCTTAAAAAGAAAAGCAACTTGGCATAATATATTCACATTTTTTTTATTTATCATCTGGACAGAAATAAAAGAGGTCTTTTTATCAGGAATTTATATAGAAGGTTTTCTCATTTTTGCATAATACAAAACAAGACACAATCAAGATAATATTCGTACATGACAACAAATATGTACAGGCGGTTCCCTACTTAAGAACACCCGACTTACAGACGACCCCTAGTTACAAACAGACCTCTGGAAGTTGGTAATTTACTGTACTTTAGTCCCAGGCTACAATAAACAGCTATAACGGTTATTAAATATGTCTGTAGTTAAGATTTATTGTTATTCCTGGTTCTTATGACTACTAGTGATGAGTGAGTATACTCGTCCGAACTTGATGCTCGGTCGAGTATTAGCATACTCGGACTGGCTCGTTGCTCGGACGAGTATTTGCCCTGCTCGATAACGAGCATTTAATTAAAAAAAAGTGAAGAACAGTAAAAAAAATACAATTAAAACATTTAATTTAATCATTTAATTGAAGAACACAGTGAAAGAACACTGCAGAACAGATTGCAGATGTTCGCGAACATCTGCAATCTGTTCCGGAGACACGCGTGCAGAACGGTGTTCTCCGCAATAGTATTTGAAGAACAATATGTGTGAAGAACAACTTGCAGATGTTTCCGAACATCTGCAAGGTGTTCTTCACACATATTGTTCTTCAAATACTATTGCGGAGAGCGCAGTTCTGCACGCGTGTCTCCGGAACAGATCGCAGATGTTCGAGAACATCTGCAATCTGTTCTGCAGTGTTCTTTCACTGTGTTCTTATAGTGAAAACATCTGCACTGAACAGTGCTCGTTCAGTTTTTAATTTTACTAAAAAATGCTCGGGTCTCCCATTGATTTCAATAGGGCTCGTTACTCGAAACGAGCACTCGAGCATCGGGAAATGTTCGGCTCGAGTAACGAGCACCCGAGCATTTTAGTGCTCGCTCATCTCTAATGACAACCCAACATTTTTAAAATCCAATTGTCACAGAGACCGAAAAAAAATTGGTTGGTGTTTCCATTATAAAATATACAGTTCCGACTTACATACAAATTCAACTTAAGAACAAACTACAGATCCTATCTTGTATGTAACCCGGGGACTGCCTGTACTGGTATATCTACACAAAAATTAAAAGGAGGCTTCAAGGAAATGCAAAAGCACTTTTGGTGCTCCTACATGGCAGTGTAAAATCGACTGGTGTTTAAATGTGAAGTACAGAATGGAGGTAGGTGGTGTGAAAATATATGTAAATATGTGCACCAACTGGCATAACCACTAACTTTCTGCAAATGTGAAAGGTATGTCTGAAAGCATATAAACTTCTATGGTAACCTGAATGCTGGTATAACTTTGTTTTTACATAAGGGTGGATTTGAATGCTATCGAAATTTTGATATAATGTCCAATGTGAACTTTTGATTTTCTACATATATTTAAAAATAAACACAATATGGGAAACTTGAAATTAAAAAAATATATTTTTTAGCTTTTTTTCTAATTACAAGAACATGATAACAGTAAGCAACAAAAGTCAGCTAGGATTTGGCATAGTATATGATTACTATGGCTAAAGCCAGCAAACTTTACCCTTCAACATCCTTAATCAACATTTATATCATTACCATAAGAAGATATAATGACATTAGAACAGTATTCAATCTAATTTTCAAAAATATAGGCTTTAGATTTCTTATGCAAATGTGTCCTAATAAGCGACTGTGCAATCATTCTGAACTTGTTTATTGGAAATCAAATGCAATTTGAATGAAAGATTATTGTTAAATGATAACCACCAGAATCAAAGTCCTTTAATCCAGATTTAATACAATACTCAAAATTTAAAAACCTTTAAATCTACATAGAGTAGATATATGGTATGTTTCAAAATTTGTGTTCATTGCTAATGTACTATTTTTCAGGTACTGTAGTGAAGCAGAATCTTTTCTGCTTTGCTTTAGCCGAATCTGAGAAAATGGCAGCTAGTGCCATTATAGATTCACTGTAATGGAGGTAAAGTGTCAAAAGAATAAAACGTAGCTTTTATTTTTTCAAATTATAAAAGATAAAGAGACAGAGCTCTGAGTGCACATTTGTATGTCTAATCCACTGCTGAACCAATTGGATGCTGTGTGTGTATACTGTACTCCAAAAATGGTTAACAGCAGGGAAAGGGTGACATAACTAAAAGTGGGGTGTGATAATGGATTGGCTCACACCCCTGTAACTTTGTAGTGAGGAGGTGTAGTCACTATCATTTAAATGGTAGAGAAATGATAGTTTGTCAGGTAACTGCAGGTTCGTATCCTGCTTGTTCCAATCTGGCTTTATTTCTGTGTAGATTGGATTAAGATACACTGACTTAAACTCAAGACTAGTAGCAGCCAATCTTAAATTCTGTGGGCAGACACCACTCAGTTTTTGAAAAGCTAATAGGCTGACTGAGCTATATATCCTGCCTAGACTGGCTTGAGTATGAGCTACTAACACTTCCTCACTAATAGATACCCCTAAGACCCGACGCGTTTCATTTTGCCATTATCATCAGGGGTCTTAGAATTTGGCATGATGAATAAGGGTATACGATATAGAGCTGCGTGCGGTGTGCACGCCCGGCATAGTCGTGGCCGTGGCGCGCGCCCGTCTAGCTCCGCCTATATACAGAGTACTGAGCCCGTCATCGCTAACGAGCCCCCCTCGCCTGACCAATCGGGTGTTCGAACGTCACTGATGACGTATAATCTATGGGCGTGAAAGTTCGGGCATCTCTGGATGACAGGTCATGTATGGGCGTCATCTAGTGTGTAGGCGCCTACATGTGTCACTAGACAACACTAGATGTTTGTAGGCGTCACTGGTGACCTGTAAAGTGTGGGCGTCTTGTTTCGACCAATCGGATTGAGGGGGAGGTCCCTACCTCTTCCGGACATTCCCCTCTTCAAGATTCGGCCAATCGAAAGCTAGGGGGAGGTCCCCATCTCTTTCGGACACTCCCCTCTTCCTGACACGATCGCCTAGAGTTACTGTACGGGTACCGGGTTGTACTGTATCCTGTTACTCCGGTGTTCTGACCAAAAGGACTGCTTCATATCAGGTACCATCTATCTGTGTACATTTAATACCGTACGTCCCACTTCCGTGGAGACAGAGGTGTTTCAGCAGTGCTACCAAATGTAGGTGATGCAGCGGAGGTACCAGATAAGCCTATTAGTTTGTAGGTACAAGTCCTATTGCTATGGGAACCGGAATACTTCAGCCGGGCTCCGACAGTGTTTAAGCTTCTCTAAGAAGTATGCCCGAACAACTACACCGATAGGACATCCTTATGGTGACAGTACCGAGGATGTTGTCCGACTTTGTAGAATGTTTAATAATTGGAATAGCACTGCTTCCAGTGCTTTTATTGCAGATTTACTGATTCACGTGCAGCAATATTTTGGGTCATATTGGCTAATGAGGATTGTTTCCACTGCCCACTAGTATACATATATGTGTAACTCAGTTGTTATTCCATAGTGAGATATTGATCGAGATAGATATTGTTAGGATATTAAACCTGACACTACGTCATTTGTATTGAGGGATAAAACACATATGACTTTATTCAATAAAACTGGCATAGGATATAAAGTCATTGATCCCATGGGGTTTTACACAGTTTATTCTGAAAGTCCATTGAGCCTCCTTTCTGAGGATCAATCTGTCCCAGTCTCCTCCTCTGATTGGGGGTCTGATCTCCTCGATACCTCTAAAGGACAGGGCTTTCTGTTCCCCCTGATGTCGGAGCCACATATGTCTGGCTATGGGGGTATCTCTGCTGTCCTTGATGTCAAGCATATGTTCTTGAATTCGTTTTTTGAATTGTCTGAACGTTTTCCCGACATAATCTGCTGGGCATGTACAGGTGGCTAGGTAAACTACTCCTACCGAGGAGCAATTGATGAAATCCCGTATATCATAACTCCTCCCAGTTGATGCACTTGTTATTTGTTTACAAGGAGTGATCCATTTGCAGGCTGAGCAGTGTCCACACCGGAAGGTCCCTTTCGGTTTTCGCTCCAGCCAGGTCCCACTGGGTTTGAGTGGGGGCAGATAGCTGTGGACTAGTAAATCTTTTAAATTCCTGCCCCTTCTGTAGGTTATAGCTGGTTCCGGTGGGATCATATCGGTCAATTCCTTGTCCAGTCTTAGAATATCCCAGTAGTTGTTGATAATCTCTCGTATCTCTCTATTATGAGTGTCATAGGTGCCAATGATCCGAGTCGTTTGTTCTGTGGGTTCTTTCATTTTCGGAGATAGTAAAGATGTCCTATCTACTTGACAAGCCGCTTCGTACGAGTCCACCAAGATTTTATTTGGAAATCCTCGTTTCCTGAAGCGTTGTGCCAGTTCTTCTGATTTTTTCTTAAACTCCCTGATACCACTACAATTCCTTCGCATACGAAGGAATTGTCCCTTGGGTATCCCCTTCTTAAGGGGATATGGATGACAGCTATCCCACTTGAGCAGGTTATTGGTCGCTGTGCTCTTCCTGTAGACCGTGGTGGCTAACTGTCCGGCATTGGTCTTTTTAATTTCTAAATCCAGGAAGGCTATCTTCTGCATCTGGATCTCCGATGTGAAACGGAGACCTAGTGTGTTGTGATTCAGGGCCGCCACAAAACAACTGAAATTCTCGGGAGTTGATGTCCAGATTAATAGGACATCATCTATGTACCTCAGCCACAGTGGGACATGCTGAGTCCACTCTACCATGTCCTCTCCGAAGACCACTCTATCCTCCCACCAGCCGAGGTATAAATTTGCATATGTGGGGGCACAGGGTGTCCCCATCGCAGTACCTCGGCTTTGGTGGAAGAAGGTGTCCCCGAAGAGAAAGTAATTGTGGCTGAGGACATATTCAAGAAGGTCCAGAAGGAACTCATTGTGTTGGTAATATTGGGTACCTCTAGCTTGTAAAAAGAAACGTACTGCCTCGATCCCTTGCCTGTGTGGGATCGAGGAGTATAGGGCTTCTACGTCTAGGCTAGCCAAATAATGGTTTTCATCGACGTATAACCCTTCCAGTTTCTTTAGTACTTCCATCGTGTCCCTCACATAAGATGGGAGGGACAGGACGAAGGGTCTCAAAAGCTTATCCAGGTAACAGCTGGCATTCTGTGTCAGGTTGCCCATCCCTGACACAATGGGTCTGCCCCTAAGGGGAGGGTATCCCTTATGTACTTTGGGCATTGCGTAAAACACTGCTATCTGTGGATGTTTGGGGAGCATGTATTTGTGTTCTGACTCAGAGATCAGGTTTCGTGCCTGTGCTGAGTCCAAAATGATTTTGAGCTCCTCCTTGAAATGTTTTGTGGGATTATGATCTAACTTCTGGTAACATTGAGCATCCTCAAGAATTGTACTGCACATTCCTTTGTACAACTGTCTGTCCATGCAGACGATGTTCCCACCTTTGTCAGATGGTTTTATGACAAGGGTGGCATCATTCCGCAGTGAATTAAGGGCTTCCATATCTTTTTTATGGAAATTGTGGTATTTTTAACCCTTGGGATTCAGCTTCCTGAGGTTTCTGGTTACCAATTCCACAAACGTGTCAATTTGAGTATAGTCTCCTATTGGGGGAGCTTTTGTACTTTTGAGAGTGAGTTCCGTAAATGGACCTTGTCCCTCTTCCCTATTTGCTTCCGCAAACAGCCACTCAAGATCACTGAGACCTATGGCATCTGATTCCTCTAAACCGTGTTCAATGCATCTCTTGTTTCTCTGTATCTGAAAATATTTTCTCCATTTGAGTTTTCTCGCAAATAGGTTAATGTCTTTTGTCCATTCGAATGCATTGACCTTAACATCTGGGACAAAAGACAATCCCCTTGCTAAGACCTTCATCTCCTCACTTGAAAGTTTATGGGAAGAGAGATTGATTATTTGGAGGTCATCTGTCCCTCCGGATTACAGGGGTGTGAGCCAATCCATTATCACACCCCACTTTTAGTTATGTCACCCTTTCCCTGCTGTTAACCATTTTTGGAGTACAGTATACACACACAGCATCCAATTGGTTCAGCAGTGGATTAGACATACAAATGTGCACTCAGAGCTCTGTCTCTTTATCTTTTATAATTTGAAAAAATAAAAGCTACGTTTTATTCTTTTGACACTTTACCTCCATTACAGTGAATCTAGGTCAATCAAGGAGATAATACTCACTAACATCGCTAATTCATTCAGTGAAATAGTGCCATTATAGCTTTGCTTTAAACAGTATGAGACACAACTAAAATGGTTTCCACACCAGATGCAGGGTAAAACATGGTTCCCACTTTACTCAGACAATTCTGTCATAAAAAAAAAACATTGGCCCACATTTATTAAAGTGTTTGCACCAGTTTTCAGTCTGACTTTGCACCAAAAAGAATGCGAAAACTGATTGAACATGTATTTATATATTGCCTGTGCCATATTTGTGTAGTGGCCACACTGTGTCTTCACACTGCTTCCTCAAGCTGCACCACAAATGAAGTGGTGCGAATGTGTGCAAACTTTTTTTTTATCTTATTTTTTGGGCTGTGCAACCAATTACAGCTCCCCTTTAAAATATTAATGAGCACTGGTAAAATATAGTCTGAGTTGTAATTGGTTGCCATGGGCAATTAAGACAGCTTAATAAATCTGCCCCATGGTGCACACAGATTGCACTATATTAATGAAGACCATCCACCACTTTTCATGAATCTGGCACACTCAACAGGCAAACTTTATAGTGTCTGTAATGGAGTTTTATTGATAACCTTTGTTTCCATGACAAATTTTTTTGGAAAATCCAATTGTCGCAAGGAGTTACAATTGTGAAATATAGTGCAAACTGTTTTCTCCAGCTCCAATCCACCAACAGTCAGACGGTTTTCAAGGTAAAATGAGTGCTTTATTTAGGTCATATTAAAAGCAGGCAAAAAACATCGTGAAAATCCAACGCGTTTCAGATGCTTGCTGCGTCCTTAGTCATGGATAACAAACAGTGTTGAGAAACATTTATTTATATCAGCTGGGACCAATGGTTCTCAGGATCACAACCTGTTCCGGTCTGTGGGAGTGTCTAATCTGACAAGCCTGGCCAGCATCAACATTCCCATAGCAACAAAATCATGTGATAGGGAGGCGTGGACAAAGTTTGTCAGATGACCGTAATATTCCCAGGGCAACACTTAAACAGAAAACGATCATGGGTTGCATAATGGCAGTTCCGATAACCTGCCCTGGTAAGTAAAAAGGGGAGGTGGAAATGGTTCTGGTAAGTAGTAAAGCCTCCGGAGAAAAAGGGTAGTCATGAGAGACCAGGTCAAGAGAGTTTAACAGTGAATTTAAAAACGGTAAACAATTGATAAAATTCGTTTTACAATAAAGTGAGCATGATGAATAGCAAATCCAGTAACATCGCTTATATAGGTAATAATGGTATACAAAAGTAGATAAAAGCCAAATAACCAAATGTTTGAAGGAGGGAGATATAGGGGACGCGGAGAGGAGACCTACTGTGACATGTCAATGGTAATGTAATATTAATTCATTTCTAATATTCAGACCCAAGGTGAAGTGGTATTGAGAATCATGATCCAGTAGGCCTCTCTGTCCAAAAGTAGTCTCCTCAGATCACCTCCTCTTTTGGGGACATGGGTTTTCTCAATGATAAAGGCAGTGAGTGTACTCACTGATCTGTTGTGTAAATCACGGAAGTGGGCTGACGCTCCACTGATATTCCTGTTGTGAGTACCAGTAACATCATTGATGTGTTCCAACAGTCTAGTTTAAAATTTTCTTGTGGTACAACCCACATACATCATGCTACAAGAAGTGCAGCGGATGACATAGATAACACCAAAGCTATTACACGTGAGGTGTTGCCTGATATTAAAACTTCTGTCACCCGATGTATTCTTGAAGGATTTGGTCGGTGTAAAATCTGCTTGGTCTTGGGGTGCCAGTTAATATTAAATTAACAACAATATTCAATGGATCTTTACAGGGGATTTATTAAGGGTACAATACAGGGAAATACACATAGAGGGTAAACTAAGGGACAGAGAGATGGTAGGGAAGGAAGTGCTCTAACTAAAGATCTGTATACCATCATATATACACACACACATAGCTCACACACATTGCCCATCATCCCACCTCTACCACTGTCTTGGCCAATCCAATGATGATGTACAATCAATACATTCTTATCACACAACTTGCAGGACAAGTAACTTGAGTCTTTGTTTCCCACATCTGGTAGAATCTCCAGGGGGCGATGGCCTCCAGGTGTAATAGCACAGTCCATTGTTATCACATGCATCTGTCTCTACAATCTTTATTAGGGGCAATGTAGGCATTTATGGCTTAGTTCTTCCTCTGTCCACAAAGACCCTTAAACTGTCTCAAGCCACCTCATGCCATATTTCCAACAGTCGGTGTAATGAATGTGCATGTGCAACATTGTCGCGACCCACACCTGAAAACCCCCACAGTGTCAAGCCAATATTTGGGTTTTGTGTTCTCTGTGATCATGGAGGGGGACAACATGTTGCCAAGAGTAAGACCCCTTCTCGAGACGACCTTACATCCGTCACTAAGTATGTTTTACTATTTGTCACACAACTACTTTATGTTTTCCAACAAATATTTCTTACAGGTGCAGGGTGTACCTATGGGGGCGAAATATCCGCCCCCATTGGCTAACCTAGTAATGTCGTGGTGGGAATTACAGTACATCTATACTGAAGAAAACCCATTCTCATCTAACATTGAGTGGTATGGCAGATACATCGATGATCTCCTCCTCATTTGGAGGGGCGATGTATCTGCCATACCCTCTTTTGTGGAATATATCAACCACAATGACTGTAATTTACAATTCACGTTTTATTTTCATCCAACTGAAGTCACGTTTCTTGATCTCAGGCTGCGTGGGGTAACTGGTGAAACAGTGATTTCCAATACATACAGGAAACCCACAGCAGGCAATACTATTCTTCATTACACCAGTCAACACCCCAAACATACTTTAAAATCCATTCCAGTGGGGGAGATGATTCGTAGTAGAAGAAATTGTAGTTCAGATACAGATTTTCTAAGAGAGTCTAATAACATTACCCAGAGACTCACCTCTAGGGGTTATCCGGAGTGGTCACTCAAGAGAGCTACAAATATTGCCCACAAAAGGGACCGTGTCTCTTTATTACAAAAAAAGTCCAGCTTTACACATAAAGACAAAAATAAACACAAAGACACACTGGTTCTTTCCCTACAATTCTGTTCGAAATACTACAAAATTAAGCACATAGTCCTTAAATATCTTCCCATCCTATATGATGACGACAAATTGGAAAACATACTTAGTGACGGATGTAAGGGCGTCTCGAGAAGGGGTCTTACTCTTGACAACATGTTGTCCCCCTCCATGATCACAGAGAACACAAAACCCAAATATTGGCTTGACACTGTGGGGTTTTTCAGGTGTGGGTCGCGACAATGTGGCACATGCACATTCATTACACCGACCAAATCCTTCAAGAATACATCGGGTGACAGAAGTTTTAATATCAGGCAACACCTCACGTGTAATAGCTTTGGTGTTATCTATGTCATCCGCTGCACTTCTTGTAGCATGATGTATGTGGGTTGTACCACAAGAAAATTTTAAACTAGACTGTTGGAACACATCAATGATGTTACTGGTACTCACAACAGGAATATCAGTGGAGCGTCAGCCCACTTCCGTGATTTACACAACAGATCAGTGAGTACACTCACTGCCTTTATCATTGAGAAAACCCATGTCCCCAAAAGAGGAGGTGATCTGAGGAGACTACTTTTGGACAGAGAGGCCTACTGGATCATGATTCTCAATACCACTTCACCTTGGGTCTGAATATTAGAAATGAATTAATATTACATTACCATTGACATGTCACAGTAGGTCTCCTCTCCGCGTCCCCTATATCTCCCTCCTTCAAACATTTGGTTATTTGGCTTTTATCTACTTTTGTATACCATTATTACCTATATAAGCGATGTTACTGGATTTGCTATTCATCATGCTCACTTTATTGTATAACGAATTTTATCAATTGTTTACCGTTTTTAAATTCACTGTTAAACTCTCTTGACCTGGTCTCTCATGACTACCCTTTTTCTCCGGAGGCTTCACTACTTACCAGAACCATTTCCACCTCCCCTTTTTACTTACCAGGGCAGGTTATCGGAACTGCCATTATGCAACCCATGATCGTTTTCTGTTTAAGTGTTGCCCGGGGAATATTACGGTCATCTGACAAACTTTGGCCACGCCTCCCTATCACATGATTTTGTTGCTATGGGAATGTTGATGCTGGCCAGGCTTGTCAGATTAGACACTCCCACAGACCGGAACAGGTTGTGATCCTGAGAACCATTGGTCCCAGCTGATATAAATTAATGTTTCTCAACACTGTTTGTTATCCATGACTAAGGACGCAGCAAGCGTCTGAAACGCGTTGGATTTTCACGATGTTTTTTGCCTGCTTTTAATATGACCTAAATAAAGCACTCATTTTACCTTGAAAACCGTCTGACTGTTGGTGGATTGGAGCTGGAGAAAACAGTTTGCACTATACAGTTAACACGCCAAGGCGAGGCGATTTCCATGCTCTCCACTTCTTGACGGGCTCACGCGGTAAGAGCTGAGATTACTTGCATCAATTGTGAAATATACCTGCTCTGACGTACATAAAAATGAAACTTTAATACAAACCTAAAGAACTTATCATGTACGCAAATACTACTCTACTACTATATTTGACTAAGAATAACTTGATACCAACATCACAATTTTATCCAAAAATGAATACAATACAATAGTCACTAGGACCTAAAACACTATCATGTATGTAACATATATATATATATATATATATATATATTGTAGGGATTCACTCAAATGGTAGCCTTTAGAGAAGCGCCAGGCAGCAGTCTTTCAGGTGAACAAAACAGGTGTCTTTATTTAGACATAAAAATAACAGGGAAAAGGGCTTGCTCCAGCCAGCAAAACAAAACGCATAGTCCATATGATAAATCTCAGTCCATGTTATCAAGCACAGTTCACATTCACAGACACAGTACCGTACTTCACCCTCCTGGGTTAGGAGCACCTTTTCAGTCCTCAGACTTCCCCACACAGCAAGGCTCAGCTCTGGCTCTGCTATTCCCTGTGTTCCACTCAGCTACACACAGGTAGGGAACCACCCACCCTTCTCCTGACACAGGTGGCTTTACATAGGGCTGCAAGCCCTGGCCTGGAACGTGGGAGCAGCCATCCCACCCAGCACTGTGACTGCTCCAGAAAAAACCCGTCCCGGATCAGCTGCATTGCAGCTATGCTAAAATAACAAAAGTGTGTCAGTGGCCGAACGCCGCTGACACCAGCAATACTGGTTTTTACTTCACCGAGGCCAGGCACCACGGTGACACGTATCTACCATCCACCACAACACCTTGTGCCTTTCTACAATATATAGTGATAAGGCACAGGGTATAGTGGTTGAGGGTCGATACCTGTCACCGAGGTGCCTGACCACAGTGAAGTAAGCCGCTAATCTTTGTCAGGAACCTTAGGTTTCTGACCCTTATTTAAAAGTAGTATAGCTGCTTGCTGCAGCTGATCCAGGACGGCTTTTACTGGAGTAGTCTGAGAGCTGGGTGGGATGACACTCCCATGTATCCAGGCCAGGTGTTGCCTTGCATTTATTAGTCTGGAGATTTAGCAGAGCTCGAAGTATGTGGCTCCAAGCCTGAAGTGTTGGTCTGTTGTCTTTCTCCTGCTGTTGTCTCAGGACTGGGTCAGAAATGCTGGAGGACTCTGCTGTAACATTACAGACTGTATGGTGAGGATAGCCTGTCAATTTTATGTTATGCCTTCATTTTGCACTCTGCTGAAGAAAGCTGTTTATTTTCATTAATGACTTTGTTTTAAATAAGCCTTACATTATTGGACATTACTGTTCTGGTGACCTGTGTGACGAAGCATAACCCCCACAATATATATATAGGCGGTCCCCTACTTAAGAACACTCGACTTACATATGACCCCTAGTTACAAACCCCTAAAGTTACTTTAGTCCTAGGCTACAATAAACAGATATAACAGTTATCAAATGTGTCTGTAATGAATCTTTATTGTTAATCTTGGTTCTTATGACAACCCAACATTTTTAAAATCCAATTGTCACAGAGACCAAAAAAGTTCTGGGTGGGTTTACAATGATAAAATATACAGTTCCGACTTACATACAAATTCAACTTAAGAACAAACCTACAGACCCTATCTTGTATGTAACCCGGGGACTGCCTGTATATATATATATATATATATATATATATATATATATACATCACCTTTCACCTTGTTATGTATAATTGTGTAATGGTTTAACAAAACACATTCAAAGGATGGAGTCACTTTAGTAAAACGATTCATTGTAGGAGAGATCTACAAGAACAGTGAAATGATGTGATGCCTTTCCTTCATTCCCTGTGTTTTTCAGTTTTCAGAGCTTATTTTTTTGGCTTGCTTAACCAACCGGTAGATTACTGTAGACAAAATAGCTATGGGTTGGTGCACGTATGCACCAGTACACCACGGTGAGGGAGACAAAAATAGCGAAAGACTCAAGTGTATTTCTAAGGACTGTAGGAAGGAAAGAAAAGTCAGAGGCTCACCTTGTGGAGTGAACGGTTATAGCATGTAAATTGCAGGTGCAAGCTGCTGCCAACGGGATGGCCAGGTCCGGGCATATAGCGGATGTCGGACTAGGCAGAGGAAGCGTAGAACCACGAGATGCTGGAGGAATGGTCCCGTTCTTTAAGGCGCTGCTATCGGAGTGGAATGAGTGTGTACACTCGGTAGGTTAATAAACTTCTTTATTTGTGGAGAGACACTACGCGTTTCGGCCCCGGACCGGGGCCTTCGTCAGGTGCAGTAAGGTTTATTACTGGTTTATTACTTTATTACTGCACCTGACGAAGGCCCCGGTCCGGGGCCGAAACGCGTAGTGTCTCTCCACAAATAAAGAAGTTTATTAACCTACCGAGTGTACACACTCATTCCACTCCGATAGCAGCGCCTTAAAGAACGGGACCATTCCTCCAGCATCTCGTGGTTCTACGCACGGTAGATTACTGTTTCCTTGAAGCGGTGGGTGTGATAGGGATAATTAATCTCTTGCTCTGTGCCTTGACTCTCAGTCAAACTGGGAAGATGCATATTGTCACTCATTGTAGGACCTGTAGATGAAGTCATCCGATCAGAATTACATAATTGACAAGCACATAACACACTGCATGCTATATTGTATTTGTACAATTTACTAGGAAGGTAAAAATCCAAAAATATCTGTTATGATAATAATAGCTACGTCTCCACTAAGGATTTTAAAAAAGGAAAATAAAAGCACAGGTGTTTGTCTTCTGTAGATCCATAGTTTACATATTAATATACATTTTTTTAATAATCTTTTTAGGTGCTTTTTAGGTTTTTTTTCACAGGTGCTCCTTACATTTATATGGAGACACTATTATCTATGGATAAATGGTACTTTGTTTCTCCAGTGGTCTAAAAGCTCTCATTTATATTTCAGATGCTCTTATATAGAGAATATTAGTGCAACTTAAAGGAGGTCAAAAGCAGTTAAGTGTGTTCTTGCTAAAGGTTTCTTATAGATGACACTCATCTAGGACATTGCAGTTGACATTTTTAGTGACACTGTGCCTGATACTTTTTAGTGACACAGTTTAAGATATCCTTGGGGGAACTGTGACTAGCAGTTTATTCAGGGGGGTATGGTGAGTGGCATTGGAAGCGGGTACCTATTAGGGTGCATGAGTAACAGTCACATCTAGTCCCCTCTGTCACATAAAAATCACAATATAGATAGAATCGACACTTTACATCATAAAGAAAAGGGAGCAAAGACCTTTTTTCAAAAATGGAAAGTTTTCATAATTAATCACTTTAGTAGACAGGAAATTGTGAAACTCATGTCTCTCTTCCAATATGAGTTCCACCATATGGTACTGTCAAGAAGATCTGAGGGGTAGACTGGGGGGAGTAAAAATCTAGGATAGCGGAAGGGGAGTGGTGGGGGAGGCTGGAGGGGTGGTGAGGAGAACACACACAGGCACTGCGGCGGGGAGGGGGGGATTGTTATTGTATTATTATGTTATTGCTTCCCAAGTTGTTTTTGAGGTGCTAAGTTACAGAGGAAACTAGAACATACTAGTATTTCTTGATTGACAAGAAGGAAGCAGAGTGGAGATGGAATGTGTATTAGGTATGAGCTAAAGCACTGTAAATCGATATATGCCATGTTGGCTCTGCGAAGTCAAAACATATGAAAATGGCTCAACTGTTTATATAGCCTGTGTAAAATGAAAATAAAAAAAAATTCAAGTGGAAAAAAAAGTCACAATACTTTAAATAACACATAATACAAGGAGGGTTCTACTTTTCAATACAAGACCATACACAAGTTACTGGGGCATTGTACTCAATTTGTCCTGATCAGCATGTTAATAGGAGAAACATTTCCAGGCTTAGGGACTTGGAACAAAAATCTAGAGGTGCTGTAGCTCTTAAATACAGCACATTCAAAGCATGTGTGAAGAAAAAAGGAAAATGCTGGCACTCACCATCCACATTAAAACATGGGGGGATATTTATCATACGCTGGCGCTCGTGCGCCAGGGTATGATAGCCCCGCCGCTGCAGATTCGCAGCCCGATACATGAAGAGGCTTCTGCCTCTTCATGTATCGGGCCGCCAGTTGCGCAGCGTTTATCCTACGCCAGGCCCTGCCTGGCATAGAAAAAAACGCAACCGGCGACTTTTCACGTATGAAAAGTCGCCGGCAGCAGCGAGTGCGCAGGCTCGGCCGGCCGCGCCCCCCCTTCACGCCCCTTCACGCCCCACTGGCGTGAAGGTGGCGGATTGGGGAAAATAATCGCAAAAGCTAGCAATAAGCTAGCATTTGCGATTATTTCAGGGCCTCTGCGCCAGTGGCGGTGCGCAGAGGTCCTGATAAATATGCCCCATGGTCTTTATTCCATATTGCTAAAATTCACTGTGGAAGAGAGGAACATTGCAGGAGCAGGTGTGGGCTCCTGCAATGTTCCTCTCTTCTGTAGTGCATTTTAGCGATATGGAATAAAGACTATGTTTTAACATGGATGGTGAGTGCCAGCATTTTCCTTTTTTCTTCACACATGTTTTGTTCTACACAAGTCTCTTGATACTGAGGCAGGCAAGGCTATGGTGGCACTGAAGTACACACATTTACTAGGGCTGGTATTTAATGCAGGTTTCGGGTTGCTTGGGGGCAACTATTGTCGTTATTGACATGATTGCAGACAATACTTGATTGATACATTTATACCTGACGAAGCAGTTCAATATCAACCAGGTAGAGAGTAATTAATAAAATAATAAATTGGCCAAAAAATATCGCAGACACAGACAAATATAGTTGTATCCACAGAGATCTGAGCGTGATCCACGCAGAGCTTTATTTTTATACACTTCTTAAGATAGGAAGGTTTATCCATTTACGTAAGTAACTCAAGACAGTATAATTAATGATTATAAAAAAATGTGTAAAAGGTATAAAAAAAAGAATAGAACACAGACATGTGTTTCCCATTGGACATTTATACAGATATCATCATATTGTGTATCAAAACTTGGATTACACCCCACCATATCCTTGCGGTCCTCCGCATCAGTCCAACATCCAAGCCAAAGGCAAACTATTGTGCATATAGTGAAGAAGCTGATAAGTTCATTGCTTTAACTAAGTAAATTAAACTAATTAAACTACTTTAACATACTCATTGCTAAGAATTATACCAAATTATACACATACATATCATTATATTATTATACTTAGTCATACTTGTCAATATTGCACAATAAGTGGATATGTGTAGGAGAATCAAGAAGGTATAAAAGATCTAGATAATCATTTATATTGGTTTCCGTGAAAAATATGTCCTTATGTGTTAAAGGTTCATGGTCATAAGATTTTGTACCAGTTACCAGGTTAGGAATTATATCCTCCAAAGTGGGGTTTTATTGGCTTTGTGTTGAATGTCCTAACATTTCTTAGAATCTATCAATATAACATTACTGGCAAATTGTGTCCCAGATCACCCTGTATAATTTTTAAGCATTCAGGTTAAAAAAAAATAAACTCAATACTCACCTCGGCCTCTTTATCCATTGGTGCTTGCGCATTCCTGCAAGTGAAGCTGGATCATTATGCCCTGGCTTCATTGTGCATATGCCGCAGGTACAATGCTTGCACAGTGAAGACTGTCCTGACTTAATCTACCGCATCTCAAGATAAGGCCCAGTGTGGGATATAATGATGCAAGTCATATGGGCCTTATTGGACTTGCATCCAGGTAAGTATTGAGGTTTATTTTTTTATTTTCATTCCATTTAAAAACTTCAGAAAGGTAAATTTGGCACCCTAAACCACAGGTCCATGAGGACCTGTAGTTAGTTTACAGTCCCAAATTCACCAGACTGGTCTCCATTATAGTTTTATAGGGTGCAGCCTTCATGCAACAGGTATATCGCAATCTATTGACTCTTTGTGATCAAAGGGATTCTCATTGTCATCTCAAATATTCCTACCTATACGTTGTATAAACTTACTACATACCTGTTCACAACTCTCATATGTTATCAAGTAAACCCTTAACTTTGATGTGTTTTAGATGGAGCCAATGCCAAAAGAAAACTGAAGGTGAAAACTCAATGTCAAGTGATGAATCATTGCTAGAATAGTTTTTATTAAAAGTAACAATTTCTATTTCTATCATGCTCCAAAGCTTATATGAATCTTATTTGAGAGAAACAAATTTGGAGAGAAACAAATTTACTTTTAATGTTCCAATATTTAATTTAAAAATCAGATGAATATCTCTGTTTTAGAGGAACTTCTTTCTATAAGGTCAGCTGTGATTCTTTGAACCTCTTGAAAAGTCTGTGATGTTTTATATTCTTTGAAGTCTTCAACATCAGCAGGATTATATTAATAATAATATAGTATCTACTCATTATTCACTAAGAATACAGTTTTAATTACGAACAATTATTTATTGCCTACCCTAAAATATTGCACAATATTAGCCCACTAAGGATACCACAGCATGATTATTTTGACCTTAAGAACCTATTGATTTTTTCACCTTCATAACTGCTGCCCTTCATTGAGGAAAAGAGCAATTTGTGTGAATGGTAATCTAAAAAGGTTGGTTAGTATTTTTAGCTGATTCTGTCCACCTGTCACCATTGGGACCGTTGTCAAAAGGGAAATAAATTGATACCTCAGATAAATAATGTAGTTATTATTGATATTTGTGTATAACAATTTAAAAGGTGGAATGTATCGACAATTTTCTTTTGTGTGTTGTATTGGATACCTAAAAAGTATCTAATCTGTTCTTAGTTTTTATTTGTAGCTTTTTTTATTGTATTTTCTGTTCATGATTATGGGGGTTGTTATTTTGCCTGACCGCTGATAATAACTTTTGAGTTTTTTTGTTTTAGCCAGCGCTGGTGCAATATACTAGAATTCACTTGTTGAGGTCTGTGGAAAGTTTTCTAGTCATGCTCTGTGCATATAGAAGGTGTACAGTGGGTATGGAAAGTGTTCAAACCCCTTAAAATGTTTCTTTCTTTATTTCATCACAGCCAATTGGTAAGATCTTTTTTTTCTTAAGAATGTACTCACTGCACCCCATCTTGACAGAAAAAAAAAATATTTTTACAAAAGAAAAACTGAAATATGACATGTTCATAAATATTCAGACCCTTTGATCAGTATTGAGTAGAAACACTTTTTGAGCAAGTACAGCCATGAGTCTTCATATAATGAAGCAAGTTTTTCACACCTGGATTTGGGGATTCTCTGCCATTCTTCCTTCTTGTAGATCCTCTCCAGTTGCCTCAGGTTGAATGGTGAACCTTGGTGGACAGCCATTTTCAAGTCTTTCTAGTGATGCTCAATTGGGTTTAGGTCGGAGCTCTGGCTGGGCCAGTCAAAAATGTTCAAAGTGTTGTTCTGAAGCCAATGCTTTGTTATTTTAGCTTTGTGCTTAGGATTGCCTTGTTGGAAGGTGAACCCTCTGCCCATTCTGAAGTCCAAAGCGGTTTTCATCCAGGATATCTGTGTACTTTGGCAGCATTCATCTTTACTTTAATTGCAACCAGCCAACCTGTCCTTGCTGCTGTTCATCACCCCCCACCACGTGATGCTGCCACCACCATGTTTCAGTGTTGGGATCGTACTTAGCAGGTGATGAGCAGTGCCTGGTTTTCTTCACACATAACGCTCAGAATTAACATAAAAAAAAACAAAAAGTTCATCAGACAAGCTCATCAGACAAAGGAATCTTATTTCTCATAGAATACTTTTTGTACCCACTATACATTTGCTTAATTTATTTTCAATAGTGGATCTAATGATGGTGTCTCATAGGTGTCATATTGTATTATAATCCAGAGTGTAATAAAATTGTGGTGACAGCTGTATAGAAAAACCCTTACTGAATAAGCAAATACAAGTCTATTATTAGGTTGAATAGCCACAGTAAAAACTGCAAGACATGGCACTTTTTGTTAAATATAGATAGCAACATGGAAAATATTTGAAAACAAATAATAAAATCATAAAAACATTGTTTAACCCTGTCACAATGGTGAAACTCATATATACGTTGGCTGGTTTCGTAGGGGAGAAAATTGAGAGGGCTCACAGATCGAGCAACCTCGACTTTCTGTTTCGGCATTTTGACTATTATGGTCTGCCAGATGGTCTTCTGGGTATAAATAATCCGAAACTTGCAATCTTTTTTGGCACGTATTTTAGTATAGCCAGAATTTAGTACCAACAACACGCTTCTTTCCGATGTCCCATTTTGTATTGTCTATTTCTGAAAATTTAGACCATTTAAGACACTTCCACATTTGGAATAAACACAGGAGTTTCTGAGTCATCTTTATACCATGTTCAGTTAGAGAACACACAAATGCTCAGTGGCAGCATTTTTCTTAAAGTAGAAGATTTTTCACTTCTTGTTTCACAGTGATAGAAAATGAAAAATAAGAAAAAATCATAAAGGCTTTTATGACATATAAGACATTTGAAGTGCTCACCATATGTCTAGTTAGTTAGAATTAGTTGATAACAGAAAAGGTAAAAATCATTACTGTCACTCCCTGCCATTTTTCTTTGGCACCCCAGTGATTTATAATCAGATATCGTATTATCCTCTCCCTATAGCCACACTGAATGAACAACAGGGTTGATGTAATGTTAAAAAAATGCCAGCTTCCCGTTATGAGCCATTTGATTTGTAATCATAAGTATTCTGACTCCTCTTGATTAAAATTGGTAACCTTTAATAAATCACATAAGGGATTCAAGATGTGAGGACGACTTTTGACTGTTCCTTTGCTACCTTGTATGACTGTGTCAAAATAACGATAAGGTTTAAACGGAATAATTCCAGGCTTTATTATTTAGCTAAATAAATGAACATTGGAAGATAATATGACTTGATTAAGTGCATACATCAGGCTATCAGGGTGTTTTCATGCAATACGGAGACATTTGTCTGTGCAGTTATTTTGTAAATGCCCATCTACCAAACCATCTTATCCAAATGAGCAGCTGTTATAATTTTAGTTGGCAAGCTGAAGCTTATCAAATGAACTGAAAAAAGCCAAGTTCTTACTTGACAAATTAAAGTATTTCTAAGAAATGGTTCAATGTGATTGCGATTTTATGATTATGTTAGAAAAAGGTTGATAGTATGAATTTCACTATATTGGGGGGGGGGGTAGAAATTTTAACACAGTTCTTCCTAGTTTGCTGTGCTTGTTTTTGTGCCTAAAAAGTGGGTTGATAATTTTCTGCATATAAAATGGTGCATGCCCATAATTGTAAAATTTTTTTTGCTTCAAAAATACCACCATTACGGATATACGACTTTTAGGAACAAACTCAGAAGAGATGTGATAAATTGCCGTGGACTCTATAAATTATGCACATGCCATTAGTGAGTTAATATAAATTTCACTATGGAAGTGCTGTACCTACAAAAACAACCTTAACGTGATCACTAGAGAGTGGCTGATACAAACTGAGGATTAAAAAAACAGCACACAATTTCTTAAATTTCAAGGTCCTTGTGTAGTCTAATGTGAAAATATCCTAATATTAGTAAAATAGCAGTATTTTAAGCTTTTATCATAAATTGTATATAAAGGGCTATACGGTTAACAGAGCAGGTTTTAGAAAAGCATCTCAGCAGAAAACATAATTCAACTGCTGCAGAACCTCATCATATACATCTCACCTGCTGAAGAACCTCATAATACATACTTTGCCTGCTGCAGAACCTCTTAATACACACCTCACCTGCTGCAAAATCTCATTATACACCTCACCTGCTGCAGAACCTCCTAATACACACCAAACTTTTTTAAGAACCTTGTTATACACACCTCACCTGCTACAGAACCTTGTAATACACACCTCGGCTGCTGCAAAACATCACAATACAAAGAGCAGCTACTGCCGAGCCTCATAATTACACACCTAAGCTGCTGCAGAACATCATAATTATATACCTCAGCTGCTGCAAAACATCATATTTACATACCTCAGCTTCTGCAGAACATCATATTACACACCTCAGCTGTTGCAGAACCTCATAAGCACCCCTGCTTTGATCACTATTTCTCATATGTAGTGCAACACATCTCCTTGGCATGGGCTGCATTCACACAAAGAATTTGAAAAAAGAATTAGATTTTGAAGGTAGGGAGTAAAAAAGGGAAGAACAAAAATGCCCAAGTTGTTAAGGGGTCGAAAAAATCTCTTACAAAGTCCTTTTTTTCATCTGCATGATAGATTCACAAAATTAGTTGAAAGTTCCATTACACCTTAAAGTATTTTTAAGCCCTTTTGCAATTGGATTAGTTACCAAATCTTGCTCCTTCCTCTTGTATTCTGCAGCCTCCACCCTGTTGTTAATGACTCCTGATATGGCTGTTGCTAGGCACATCCCATCTTCACTGAGGAGCTGACTATGGAGGGAGAGACACACCCACCTTATCTCTCCTCTCTCTGCAATCATCTGTTTACCTCACAGCTCAGTGCTCCAGCACTCACTCATTTGCTGCCAGGAGCCCTAACTATTGTAGTAACCACACACCTACACTCTCATCTCTTCCTTAGCTTTCTCTACGCCTGTATATAAACAAATAATCCACACAGACACAAGATGGAGAGCTCTCACAGCCCCCTCTCCCCCATTCAGCTCACACTCCACAGCAGGAAATGGCAGGAGAGACTCTCCATGTCTTCAAGCTGTCCCATCATGTTCTGTGCTGAAGGTATAGATAGATTTGTAGATAGATGGATAGATAGATAGGAAATATGTAGATAGATAGATAGATACATTTCCACAAACAGGCGGCACTCCGAAATAGTGTTCAAAGCAATGGGGTGTCTTTATTCCATGTGCAATGTTTCAGTTTACGTAGAGCCTTTATCAAGAATCGGGCTCTATGTGAGCTGAAACGTTGCACATGGAATAAAGACACCCCCTCGCTTTGAACACTATTTCGGAGTGCTGCCTGTTTGTGGAAATTTATACTGAGGGCGCTCTAGCCAGAGTGCTTAGGGACTTTGCACCAAACCAAGTTGCTGTGCTGCTCTGAATTTTCCATTATTTATTTAGATAGATAGAAAGAAAGAAAGAAAGAAAGAAAGAAAAATAGCAACGTTTCGGCCCTCTCAAGGGCTTGAAAAAGGGTCTTACAGGGCCGAAACGTCACTATTGGTCCTCACTATGGAATAAAGGAGACTACATTTTCAATTTATTGGAGTGCAGCCCATTTTCTTGAATCTAGATAGATAGATAGGATATACATATGTAGATAGATTGTATATACATAGATATGACTAGATAGACAGACAGACAGACAGACAGAGACTTGACAAAGGTGTCCAGCACCGAAACGTTGCTACTTGCCTCAATAAAGATCACCAACTTTTGAATTCTACTTTTGGAGTGCTGCTCACTTTTTCCAATTTGTAGACAGACAGATGGAACTGGTCAGCAGTGCATGCTTGTGATGAGGTGACAGGATAGCTGGAAACCATGGCTGCTATGGGCCAAAAAAGGTACTAAATGAGGGCTGGGAGGGAAAATACTTTCAGGAATGATTCCCAAGGACAACTGGAACAGAATTATGTTTTTAGTCTCAGAATGACAGTTGCACTTTAAGGTTATAGTAGAGGCATATTTTTTGTTTTCTAGCATACTTAGTAAAGCAAGCATGACCTTTAACACTGGAGCAGCATTTTCTGTATTTGAATTTTAAATTTTTAAATCCTTTATTCTAAAAGTTGCACTTCCAAATACCACACTCAAATTCTTTGTGCAATGTACAATTCTAATTATGTGAAATTGCCAAATAAACACAGTTGTCCAATTTTTTGTAGTTTTGTTTAAATACCCTTTCAAATTTTAAATATTTGAAAATGTTCATGTATGCCGTATTCTGACGCCCTTTACTTTTTCACACTTCATCATATGTAACTGATACAGTTGAGATTACAGAGTTTTGACTGTGGCACCTATGAATTTAACTGCCTACATTTTAAAGGTCATCTACCCCCAGGATGGGGGATTGTAAACCAAGCTAACTCACATACTGGTGTGTGCCCCCTTTGGCAGGATCTGCTCTTCTTTAAGATTCCAGTGTCCTTATTTTTTGAGATAAAAGGCTTCAAAAATTATGCAAATGAGCTTTAGGCCCCATTAACACCTATGGAGCCCAGAGCCCCTTAGGCTCATTTGCATCATTTAAAATATTTTTTTGTAAAAACCAGGGCAAAAGAAGCTAAAAGAAGAGCAGATTTTGTGAGAGGGGGCACATACCAGTATGTAAGTGTGCTTGGTTTACAATCCCCCATCCTGGTGGTAGATGTCCTTTAACATAAGGCTTTTGATTTCCCTACTTGACCCAAGTCCCAATATGAAAACATATGAGATAATTTTTACAGAGCAATATTGAAAAATTAGACAAAATATAATGTTGAGACTAATGACATTAAAAAGTATGTTAAAAATCTGTTTTTGAACTTTATTGCTCTCATCCATTATTATTGACTACCTTGTTTTATTGCATGTTTTCTCATAAGAGATCTCCATATTTTATTATCTAATTATAACAAAATACAAAACAATGATTAGAGCCAAAGTAGCGCTTATAAAATAATAACTGCAAAGTAATAAAGCATAACAATGCAAGAAGATCTAACTATCATTTAAAACAGAATTCATAGAAAGTTAGTAAACAGTGAATACATTTTAATGGTTTAGCTGTCTATCAGAAGTATTCTGCATTGCAATAAATGTCTATTATCATTAAAATCTAGTAAATTAATTTAAGAAATAAGGCTGTGGCTCTGTACTAATATGCATAAAGTATGTATATAAATGTCTCTTAATATCTAAAACTATAAATATAATAACTATAATAGTCATAACTATAAATATTTCTTTATATTGAATATTTTATAATTAGTTTACTAGCCAGAAGCAAACTATCAAGGATACATACCCAAACTATGTATATACTTTTTGTATTTTTCACATTTCATATTTAAGCCAACATGTTTCTACTTACCATCGTTGTGGGGTCTGATGTCATTCCTGCTAATATTATTTACATAGAAATATCAAATAAAAGTAGCATTTCAATTAATCCCACACAGACTGATAGCCTTGTGACCCCATAATTATGATAGGGGGAGGGGGCATTATATTCACCACTGTTGATACAAATCCCCCACTTTCTTCAGCCTCATCTTGTATAGCTTAATTTAGGGTCATTAACTCTCAAGGAGGTATAGCCTCAAAGGATTTCCTGAGACATCCTGGCACCGATTGTTTCAGAGTCTTCCCTCCATTTATTAGAAAAGAGACAAAGGAAATATCTATATTCAGGTCATGCAGTTATGGTCCATCTCAGCGCAAGGCCAGATACGTTTTTGGAATCGAGCCAGCAAAGGTATTGTATGGTTATGACTAAAAAGGTTCTAGCAATCTTAGACATAGATATATAAATATCTCTGAATAGGAACATAGTAAATGGTTCATGTCTGGTATCAATGGGATCAAGGTATTCATCCAGATCCAATGAGACCAGAACCTTGACACTGTGACGGACACTGTGGTGGATCAATTGTGTGTACTGTTTGTCTAATTTTCCCTTTATATTAAACACCTGTCACAGCCGTACCCGTGATCCTCGGTACAGATCGCGGGTATACCCATTCCCTTCCATGTGGCACAGTGTCCCCCCGACCCATAATCACCTCTCCTGGCTCCTAGCTTTGCTCCGGTCCCATCTAGGCCACGCTCCTGCTGCCTGACTACGCCACTCTCTAGGGCGCACGCGTGCTGCCTCTTCAAGATTTAAAGGGCCAGTGTTCTCCTGATTGTCGCTGGCTAATTCACCTCCCTTCCTTCCTGGCCAGATCTTCAGCATTTCCAAGGAACTTCCAAGGTTTCCTGTCCTTGCTTTCTATGGCATTTCCTGATGAAGAAGAAAGCCCGGTCAGCATTTCCAGACGCTCCTGTCCTCCAGAGTTTCCAGATGCCTCTGTGTTCCCTGTGTCTCTCCAGCATTCTCATATGCTCCTGGTGGCTCCTCTTTCTACTGTTCCCAGACGTCTCCTAGCCACCAGCTCTCCTCCAAGGACCTCTCCATTTCTGCCCGCCTGGGACCTGTGCCAGCTCCTGCCTGCTTGCCTGCCGTTAGTTCCAGCTCATCCTTCCAAGCCGCATTCCTGTTGTCATCCCAGGCACGAACTTTGTCCTGCTACTCCCTGTTTCCCTGGCTGCCACCATGGGCCTAGCCGCACCCGTGGAAGACCTGGTGGCACCCCGCCACAGCAAGACCATCCCGCTTTACGGCGGGCTCTGGTGAAGACCAGGTGCCACTTAGATAGTGGTCCCAGGGTGCAACTAGCTCCATAATCATCTCTTGTGGTGGTCAAGAGGGTCCACCAGTCCACAGACTCCTCCTTTTCGACTCTTCCCATAGAGACTTTCCTCCCTTGGCACTCCCAGGTACCTTCCAGGGTCTGTGTCACCGTAGCAGCAAGATCCGACCATGGACTCCGCCAGGATCAAGGAATCTTCCAAGGTTCTACTACATTTGCTGGCAGATGTTCGCACCCTGAAGTCTCAACTAATTTTTTTAAAGGGAGAAGATCTTAGCAGGGTTGCCTCTCTGCTCCAACAGATGTTAGATACCCGGCTGCTGCAGGCTCTATTTCCGCAGCTTCCCAGTGCTTTCCAAGAGCCACTCCAGCCTTTCTGCATGCCTCAGCAGCTGTTTGATTGCCAGCAACTGCAAGGCCGGCTTCCACGCCTGCCTCGATTGGCTCTGCCTTTCGAAAAGCCACTCCAGCCTCCACAGATTCCCAGTGCTGCTCCGGCTTTTACAGAAGCCGCTCCAGCCTCCCGCTTTCAAAAGCCGCTGCAGCTTGTGGCTTTTCCAGAAGACACTCCAGTCTCTGCCATTTCAGAGACGCTCCAGCCTCCGACTTTTCCAGAAGCCACTCCAGCCTCCGGCTTTCCAGAGACGCTCCAGTTTCCGGCTTTTCCAGAGTCCACTCCAGCCTCCAGCTTCCCAGAGCTGCTCCAGTCTCTGGCCCTTCCAGAAGCCACTCCAGCCTCAGTCTTTCCAGAGCCGCTCAAGCCTTTGGCTTTTCGAGAAACCACTCCAGCCCCTAGCTTTCCAGAGTCTCTCCAGCAGATTCCCAGAGCTATTCTGGCTTTCCAAGAGCTATTCCAGCCTATGCAGCTTTCCAGATCTGCTCTGGCTATACTGCTTAAAGAGAAGTCTATGCAATTTAAGAGAGCTTGTCCTTCTTCCAAGAGACGCCAACACCTTGGGGTCTTGGGAGTGACCTCCCTTGGTGTCATTACAGAGTCTCCAAGTATGACAATTTTAGCTTTCCTCCTCAGGTGTCCCATCACCAAGATGAATTGGAGGAGGCGGAAGAAGAGGAGGAGGAGGCTGATTAAGAAGGGCTCCTAAAGGGGGGGTACTGTCAAAGCCATACCTGCGATCCTTGGTACGGATTGGGGTTACACATGTGCCTTCCATTATCCCCCCGGCCCATACTCACCTCTCCTGGCTCTGCTCCGGTCCCGTCTAGGCCAGGCTCCTGCTGCCTAACTATGCTGCGTGTGCTCCCGCTCTCTAGGGCGCGCACGCCACCTCTTCAAAATTTAAAGGGCCAGCGTCCTGCTGATCGGTGCTGGCTAATCCAGCCTTACCCTTATAATATTGCACCTCCCTTCCTTTCTGGAGGGCTCTTCAGCATTTTTAATGAACTTCCAAGGTTTCCAGACCTCACTTTCCACAGCGGTTCTTGTTGAAGAAGAAAGCCCGTCAGCGTTTCCAGACACTCCTGTCCTCTAGCATTTCCAGATTCCTCCGTGTTCCTGTGTTCCTTCAGCGTTTCCAGATGCCTCCGTGTTCCCTGTGTTCTTCCAGCATTTCCAGACGCGTCCGTGTTTCCTGTGTCTTTCCAGCTTTTCTAGATGCTTCCGTCTCTAGCATTCCCATACGCTTCTGGTGGCTCCTGGTTCCAGTGTTCCCAGATGCCTCCTAGCCAAGAGCTCTCCTCCAAGGACCTCTACGTTCCTGCCCAGGCGGGTCCTCTGCCAGCTCCTGCCTTAAGTTCCAGCTCATCCTTCCAAGCCACATTCCTGCTGTCATCTCAGACTCGGATTGTGTCCTGCTACTCTGTTTCCCTGGCTACCACCGTGGGCCTAGCCACGGTGGCACCCCACCGTAGCAAGACCATCCTGCTTTGCGGTGGGCTCTGGTGAAGACCAGGTGCCACTTAGACTCTGGTCACGGGTTGCAACTACCTCCATCATCATCTCCTGTGGTGGTCCAGAGGGTCCACCAGTCCCCAGACCTCCTCCTTCCAACTCTTCCCATAGAGACGTTCCTCCATTGGTACCACATTCGAACACCCATGATCGAAACCAGCTCCAATTGTGAGTGTTAACCCCATACATAACACGGAAAAATATGACTGTGGCGTTTAAGGTTCTTCTTTCTAAAAATCTAAATTTCCTCCAAATTTGTTTTTAATTCGGTAAATTTGGGAAAAAATTAAAAATATATATAAATGAGGTATCTACATAATCGTGGTGACCCATAAAATAAAATAACATATCATTTTTTATAGTATGGTGAACTGCCTAAAAAAAAGCAAAAAAAAATCTTCCCAAAAACATTGATGATTTTCATTTCCTCCACCAACAAATAATTAATAAAATCTTATCAATTAGCTATTGAGGCCCCAAAATTAAGTACCAGAAAAATGCATCTCATGTGGCAAAATATAAGCCCCTATAGGTCCACATTAAATAAAGAAAAAAATTATAGCCTGTAAAATTTGACAATGCAAATCAGCTCAGGGTGGCCATCATTCCATTCTATGTCCGGCCGTGTGCCCATTAAGCAGGTTTTGGAGCTCTTTGTCATTTAATCCATTGTGAATGTTTAATTTTCCCCCAAAAATGAATGTATTGTCCAAAATTGATTACAATTTGTGGACTGCACCTCGATTTTTTTTTTAACCACTATTAAACACCTAAAGGGTTAACAGACGTCTTAACAGTTCTTTTTTTATCAGTTGAGGGTTGAAGTTTTCATAATGGGGTAATTTACTAGACTTTCTATTATGTAGTACTCTCACAGTCAATTGAACATTGAGCAGGTCCCTCTAAATACAAGTTTAGCCGATTTTTCAAAGAATGTGAAAAATGGCGCCAAAATTCTTAGCCTCATAACATTCTAGTAAAATATGTGGAACCTTACAAAAACATGCCAACATAAAGCAGACATTTTGGAAATGTAAGTTATGAATTCAATTGGGTACTATTACAGCCTGCATCAAAAGTAGAGAATTTAGAGTTTAAATACCTTATATACTCGAGTATAAGCCTAGTTTTTCAGCACAAAAAATGTGCTGAAAAACCCAAACTCGGCTTATACTCGAGTCAAAAAAATAAATAAATCAAAACTCGCCTTTCTGGCGGCACCCGTAGATCTTCTGTGCGATCCATCCGGTATTGTGCTGCACAACGGGGAAGGGGGGGCTATATACACTGGGGCAGGGGCTGGCAGGCTATATACACTGGGGCAGGGGTTGGCAGGCTATATACACTAGGGCAGGGGCTGGCAGGCTATATACACTGGGGCAGGAGCTGGCAGGCTATATACACTGGGGCAGGGGCTGGCAGGCTATATACACTGGGGCAGGGGCTGGCTGGCTACATACTGGAGAGGCTGTGACCAATGCATTTCCCACCCTCGGCTTATACTCGAGTCAATAGCTTTTCCCAGTTTTTTGTGGTAAAATTAGGGGCCTCGGCTTATACTCGGGTCGGCTTATACTCGAGTATATACGGTATTTGCCAAATTTCCATAACTAAAAGATATAATCCAAATTTTTAAACAAATTTGAAGAACAAACGACACAAAGAAAACAATCTCAAAATCCCCTGGATATGTTAAAGTGTTCCAAAGCTATAACCACTTATAGGGACACAGTGCAAATATGAAAAATCTGGCCGTGTCCTAGAGTCCTGAAGGAGTTAAAGCAAAAGTGTAGCAAATAATTTGCTAGGATAGACAGATTTGTCTGCCATATGGGAAAGACTTGTTTGAGTTCTTCATATCCTTTTGCTAAAATTTGTTTTTTGTTTTTTTTTCCAAAATGATCTGAACCGATTATAATGTAGCATATAAAATACAACAAAAATATAGACACTGGTTGTTTTCATTAGTTTATGATTCATGAAACTATCCAGTGAAAGTTTTTATATATGGTAATATTTCATTCAACCTAGTGGCAACTATCTACTAGATTGTGTTGACTCTTCATTAAAAAGAAACAACCTATTATATAATCCCATATAATCATGATCTCTAGAGATTAATGATCCCTGCATCTTAATATCATCTCTCTAAGACATGCTGTGCATTGACAAAAGGCCAACTCATTGAAGTTACTGCTAGGGTTTTCCAGAGATATAAATCCCAAACAGCACAAAATTCTTAATAAAATGACAGTTAAATAAATTTACAAGAAAATTATTAGCAAAGTTTTAACCAGGGTTATATTGGAATTATGAGTGGCATATATAACTGTTAATTATTTTTTCTAATGATCTAAAATAAACTGGGAAAAATATATGACAGAGGTTTTCCAAGGACTATAAAATAGCACATAATATTAATAACATTGCAGGTTTAAAGGCAACACATAAATGTTGACACTTGATTCCAGTGACATCACACATTTCCACTAAATGACATTTGAGTTAGTCAAAAGCCTAGTTTTCTATGTTGTTAAACAAGAATGATCTTTGCCTCTGGCTGGAGTATTGTAAGCCATAGAAAATGGCCAATAAAGTGCTTCTGTATAGCCTGGGGAAGCTGTGGTTATGTACAACATCTCATCCTTCGCTGAAATAGTTGATGTTTTTTGTACTGTTCATGAAATTGCATTTTCATTCTTCTCTCTTCTGTTATCTATTAACTATCACAGTTCAGTGAAGTAGTGCATGCTAAAGTGTACTGACTTATGGAATATAATAACGTGGAGACTCATATAAAAACTAAGTTAATAAGCACAATAAGGAAACTTGCGAGACATTTCTAGGTTATGATTGACAAGAACACATAATTAAAGGGAATCTATCAATAGCATACTAATTTGTAAAAAAAATGACAAGAAGAAAATCTGAAAATAGCACTTGGGTATCATATCATATATAGGGGGTTATTTATATTAGTAATTTCTTTTCTTTCTCTTATATTTGGTATTCTTTTGGTGCATTTTCATATTTTGTGTCAACACAAAACCCACATATAGGCTATTGCCATGTTTGTAATGACCCGTAAAATAAAACAAATTAAAAAAAACACCAAAAATATGATTTTGATTCCATCTTGTCCAGCATAAAATGCAATAAAAGGTGATTTAAAAAAGTATCTATAAAAAAATAGTACTTTGTAAAATACAACATCTCTTGCAAAAAGCAAGCTCCCAACCAGCTCTATAGACCAAAACTTTAAAGAGTTATGTTTCTTGGCAAATGGCAATACAAAAATTGTAGTTTTTTTTCCCATATTAGGTTTTATTTTGCAAAATTAGTAAATCCTAAGCAAAACTATAGAAACCTGGTAACACAGTAAATGTACTGACCC
Source organism: Engystomops pustulosus (assembly GCF_040894005.1). Taxonomy (NCBI): domain Eukaryota; kingdom Metazoa; phylum Chordata; class Amphibia; order Anura; family Leptodactylidae; genus Engystomops; species Engystomops pustulosus. The sequence goes on along the minus strand of NC_092414.1, from coordinate 91,922,016 downwards.
ATAGAATAAAGATAACTTGTTAACTTGTTAATTAAGGTATATAGTAAACTGCAAAAAATAGTCAAAAATCAATTACAGAATTTACTCTACAACCCCCCACAAAAAAAAGTTATTACATTTTCAGATATAGGGCAAAGCCACTCCAAACTAGTGTCACTGAAAAATGAATTTAAATGAATAAAAAATAATCCATTAAATACCAACATTAACAGAAAAACAAGAATTTTATAGCTCACAAAAGTGCGCTCATGAACCAACTAAAAACCACTAAATTCTGTAGGCTCAAACTGGCTAATGTTTGGCCCTCCTTCCCTTCTGCGCCTCGCTGTACACCCATATAACAATTAATGTCTTCATGGGAGTTGTCTCCATACTCAGGAGAAATTGCATAATACATTTTAAGATGGGTTTTCTCTTTTTATTTTTTTAAGGTATTTCTGAAAAAAAAGGAACATTTAATTACAATGAAGAACTAAGGTTAACGATCTTCCTAAAAACTGTTTCAGGGGTGCAGATTTGAAAATGGAATGATATTTAGGGGTTTCCAATATTATCTATTTCAAATCTCTTTAAAAACAATAATGACTTTAAAATTAAAAATTATGAAAACATAAAGCACACATATGGGAAATAGTTACTAGTAACTAGTTTGGTTGGTTTAACTATCTGTCTTAAAACAAGATCATTTTGAAAATTTAACACAAATGTGAAGTATAACACGTGATAAAAAAAAATCTGAAAATCCCTTTGGTAAGTTAAAATGTTCAGAAGTTTTAACCATAAAAAGTCACGCATGTTAGATTACAAAAAATGGGACTGAGCTTTAAGCTATAAACTGGCTGTATCCTAAAGGGGGTTAAATAAATAAATAAAGCATTGCATTACCTTAAAAACAAAGCACAACATGTAGGAGACCGCAAAAAATTTACAGAGTTAATCCATAGATGCAGAATTGTAAGCAATATATTTAAGTAAGCAATTGGTCATTTTTCTACTATCATGTTAAAATTCCAAACCACTTAGGCTAGTTTCAAAAGTTAACTCTGCATTCTCACAAAATTAACCAATTTGTTGACAGTTACACATTGCCATTTTTCTGTGTTCTTCTTTTCCACTGCAGCACACTGGGGAATTTGACTATTCTCTCTATATGCATAGTTACTTAGATAATACATACATAAAAATATACAGTACTTAAGATATTTTTGTAGAAACATGGATGGTGCAACTGGGACTATTCTACAGTTTGGATGAACTCTTTAAACTGCAACACACCGCAATATATAGATATACACATTAATATTTCTCAATAAAATAAAATAAACATTGCCATAGTTGCACTGTTTGCTCAGGACTCATATACATCAAAATAGCACTATCTTTATTTGGGGTAAACATTTGTTAATTTTAACTAGCCTTATGTGTCACACAAAAAGAAAAAAATTTTTTAAAGTAGAGCAGAAAAAAGTTAAGTAATGACCCTTAAACCACTGTGTCTGAATATTACCTAAAGATGCCCGGTTGGATGCCAATCCAGCATTTTTAAATCTAGTCATAAGTGAGAAAATTCTAAGATGACCCTTGATGTTTAAATGCTAAACTGACCATTTCAGCTGATGTTTTGGGATTCTTTAAGATATTTTAGAATTTAATTGTTTCCTAAAGTGTTAAATTTCCCAGCAAACATTACCTAAACTATAAAGTCTGACAATACTATCTTTATGTATGATGGTGAAAAACAATAACAGTCTCTACAAACAGAATACATCTTGCATTATCTTGCTACATTAAAAAAAAATATATAAAAATGGCATTTGGCTAATTTTAGCAGCGATTGAATTTTTATGGGGCTAAAAGATAGAATTGAAATGTATTTATAAATGACTATTCTTAAGGATGTATTATTTTGTCTTCCAGATGAGAACAAGCAACAAATGCAACACTGCATTACCAGGCGTTAAGACTGAACTGATTATTTTTTTTCTGCGATAAACAAAATTTGTAGTTGATTATGTCAGATTACAAATGGAACAATTATTACAGCCAGGAACATGTGACAAGTCAGGAATTTTAGGTTGCTATAGAACAGTGGTGGCGAACCTATGGCAAGGGTGCCAGAGGTGGCACTCAGAACCATTTCTGTGGGCACTCAACAGATAGGAACAAATCCACCAAATCTTCCTGCAGTCCCAGGCAACTTAAGAGACTCTGCTCTCAGCGCTATTTTAAAGAAACACTTCATTGGCTGTTTGGAACTGTGGGAAAATTTATAAGATGCGGACAGGGCTGCAGTATCTTTGAAGCTCATCCTGCTGGACCCATCATTCTTCCTCTACAGAGAGACCCTCGAGAGAAGCTACAATGAGAGTCTGAATTTGCCCTCCTTCTTTCAACTGTATTTGTTGCCTCAGGTGCTAATATGATTTAGAGATGTGGAAGAACAGATAGCAATAAGTTACTGCTTAAAATGCCATGTTGGCACTCCACGGTAAATTAGTGGATTTTGGTTGTAGTTCGGGCACTCAGTCTCTAAAAGGTTTGCCATCACTGCTATAGAACATCGTGTATTGTTAGTATTTTACTTTACTGAATAATATAAGACCACTGAAAATGTTATTCAGTCATTTTTTGTGTAATATAGTATAGATGCTAGACAGATACATAAGTAGGAAATGCAACTTTTAGTATCAGATGTTGAATTAATAAACTATGCATTTAGGCTTTGGACTTGAGCCTTCATCAAATTTAAAAACTGGATGATACAGTTCTTCTTCTTATTTTTTAATGTTTAAACCTGGTGAAGGCTCAAGTCCAGAGCCGAAATGCGTAGTTTAATAAAGCATCTGATACAGGAAGTCACATCTATCTTGCATCTATACTTTGTTGTCCTAATGGGTTGCATCACATGGAAGATAAACCTGCCGAGATCCACGGTGCATGCTGAATTCTATGATAACATTCAAAATCTACCCCAAGTGAGCATTATACTATCACATGCGAAAACCATGTGACATTGTTTAATGTCATTTTATTCAAGACATCATTATGAAATTAATAACAATTCAATGTTTAAATAACATACAATGATAATAATCTATAAAAGGTTGAAATGTAGCACAAAGTTAAAAAAAAAACATTATAGGCTAGTAGTAATGGGGTGGTGACTTCCAGACTCTTTTGGCCCGGTTACATATGTATTTCCATGGAAATGCATGGGATCGGTAACCGGCAACTGGTTTCTTGCATTTAAACAATCACATGTGTTTCACTAGAAATGCTTATGCAATGACAGGGTCAGTTTTAGACAAAGTGGGGTCCTGGGCAAAACTAAAAATGGGGCCCCATAATAATAAAACTATTTTAAGAATAGTCAGATTCAGTAAGAGGCTCTTTTATACCTGCACAATAATAACACTTTGTAGTTACATGCAGTAGTATGGTAATGCCATCTGTAATATGGGACTGTAGGATAATTATATAGGAGTTACAGATAATAGGTAGCTTTATGATAGAAGATAAATCTTAAAGATTATAGATGATTAGATAGATGATTGATAAATAGATATGAGAGAGAAAGAAGATCAATTGATTGATGGATAGAGTATAGAAAGGTGATCAATAGTGGTAGATAGAGTATTTATAGATAATAGATATATAAAAAACTAAATAGATAAATTGTTAGATAGACATATATATAGATTAAAAATAGACAACTTACAGAAGATAGATAACTATCTTCTGTAAGTTATCTATAACGATATATATCGTCAGAACTCGCAAATTGTTCTGATGGGATCTGGTTTCAGGTTTCTTGCCAGAAAACCACAACCAGAGCTGCCTGTGATTGACAGCTCCATTTCTGATCCTGGGAAAGCTGGGTGTGTCTTTGAACTTGTTTTGTCTGCAGCTGCGGTTTTAGTGATGGACAGCTGAGCCAGTCAGTGCTAGAGAAAGTGTCCATTACTGCCTTATATTCTGCCCAGCCCTTCATATGGTACTGGTTATTGCAGTCTACTGTGCATCTAGTGCTTTTGATATTGCGTTTCTTGCTATTCTGTGTATTGACTTCTGCTTTACCCACTCACAATTCTACTTGCTATACGAATCTGTACCTTTGCCCCCATCTTGGTTTGGACCCAGTTTGTTTGACTCCACTTGTCTGTCTGTATCTGTTGTTTGTCCTTCAGTATCGTTTATCTCCTAGTGTGACCCCAACTTCCTGTGTGTCTTGTGCCGGTTTCTGTTACCAGTGTGAACACTGACCTATATCTGTATTCCGGTCACCTGTTCGCTCCACCATCCAGTCACTCAGGGACTGTCAGATAGGTTCCTGATAGTGGGTTGCCCTTGTCAGGGCGGTTTATCTGCTTCAGGCAGGGTCCTAGCCCACAGGGACATCAGAGGGTGAGTTCGCCACCACCTACCTAGTCTGACAGCTAGCGCCAAGCCTGGTTGTGGTTGCGCGGTTGCTGGACAGGTACTGACATACATATATATATATATATATATATATATATATAATTAGAGAAAAGGGAGAGAGCGGCACTGTGAATTATTGGATTCAAATCCGGGTGGGTGCAAAGCTTCTGGGGACCCAACTCACGATCCCACAATCCATGATCCAAAATTCAAAGTAGGGAAGCAGCACTCCGTGAAACAAGTGTATATTCCACCAGTGTGAAGATACAACGTTTCAGCTAACTCAATGTAGCCATTTTCAAGTATAGGGTGTGAACATACAAGGCGGGTTTCTATCCCCCGCAGGATGTGACATCATCAAAAAAATCAACAGGTGCAATTAAGACATATATGTCAATATCGATGTAATGTGTCAAACAAACATCATATACAATATAGTACAAATATAGTGTTACAAAGATACCAATCAGTGCTATTTGATACATAGTGTCTCATAGTGCCTGACAATCAACCCAGCGTGCCAAGTCGTCAGTGTTTGTAAACAAACTGACAGCGCATGTCTCAGTTGTTGCTAGGTTACCAAACTCAAAGCCAAATGATCGCTTAATGAAGCATAGGGTTTAATCAAATCAACTCGGGCCAGAATACGTCTGATGGCATCACTTTACTGTTATTAGGCATACCTCATCCATGATGGGAACGGCAATCCGAGTAGACTCACTGAGGCGCTGTGATCGCGTTGCTAGCTGTAACCAGCATCGCCGCGATCTATTGCGTCATACAGTATCGTCATAATCTCGGACCTGCCTCCACTCTCGCGAGCCTTTGCCCCATCATAGCGGTAGCCGTCTCAGTAGTGCGCCCGCGTATATTTTGCCCTAAGGAGAAAATATGTCCAAAGCTGGATAGATCGTCCAGCATACCAAAGTACTTCTTGATTAGAGGCAGGATACTCGGGGTTCACCCAATTACGGTGGACTTCTCCACTGGTCGTTGTGTCCACCATAAGCTTCCAAGTCTTCCATTGTACTTCTTGGTTGGTCTCTCCAATGTGGCTAGATCGGTAATTGATAGCTGAGTCAAAGAATGGTGTTGGCATAAAAAAGACAAATTTAAATAGGCGCTAAGGGGTGACTGTCAATAGCACTATGTATAGTGTGATCTGTCAATATAAAAAGACAAAAAATTAATATAAAAAATATATGAAATTGAAAATTCAACTTCCTAACACCAGAAGTATGTATAATTCATATCAATAGAGAGACCACCTAGGATACACCCTACTATAATATTGTGTTCAAGTTGAATTCAACATTTAGTCCACCAGGTTGTGTAGACTGGAGCCTGTGAATCCATTCTGTTTCCCGTTTCTTTAAAGCTTTTTGTCTATCCCCTCCACGTCTAAGGGGTGGTACATAGTCAATAATGCAAAATTTCAGTTGGTGTATTGAATGGCCAAATTCTGAAAAATGTCGAGGGACGGGTAGATCTACTTTAGACGTCCTGATGGATGACCTATGGTTATGCAGTCTAACTCTGCATTCTGTGGTGGTCTCCCCTACATATATTTTAGGGCATGGACACATCAGGATATAAATTACGTGGTCAGTTCTACAGGTCACGTGATGTCTAATATCATATTTCCGACCTGTTCTCGGGTGAGTGAAAGAGCTCCCTTTCAGCATGTAGCTGCAATTCTCACAGTTCATACACGGAAAGCAGCCCGGTTTTAAACTGGTTGCTAGATTCAGTTTTTTGTCGCTAGGACCGATATCACCCTTGACAAGTTTGTCCCTTAAATTTCTTGGTCTCCTGTAGGAGAAAAGGGGAGGGCCTGAAACTCCTTGAAATCATGATGATAACGGGATAATGTGGACCAGTGTCTATATATCAATTTGGAAATGGATTGACTATGTGGGCCATAGGTGGCCACAAAGGGAATTCTGTCAGATTTTATATGTTCCTGAGACCTTGGAATTAACAAGGAGGATTTCTCCAAACTCATGGCTTTTGTCCTATGTCGATGGACCAATTGTATAGGATAGCCTCTGGTAAGGAATTTTTCCGACATTTCATTTAGTCTGATATTTGTACGGTCTGGGTCATCAACAATTCTACGGACCCTAATCATCTGACTAAAAGGAAGAGAGTCTAGGATACGTTTGGGATGGGCACTTTCGTATCTTAACAGATTATTACGATCGGTGCTTTTAACAAATAGATCCGTCAGTAGTCTGTTCCCCTCGATATATACATTAGTATCTAGGAATTGTATGTTACTGGTGGAATGTGACATAGTCAATTTAATATCCGAATCTATCTGGTTTAAACAATCAAAGAAACTGAATAGTGTATCCACACTTCCAGTCCAGACCAGGAAGATATCGTCGATATACCGCCATCACTTCAGTACATGGACAAAAAGTGGGGACGTGTATATCGACGATTCCTCCAGGTCCGCCATGACCATATTCGCATAAGTGGGGGCCATATTGGCCCCCATTGCTGTCCCACGTAATTGTAGAAAGTAATCGTCCTCGAACAAAAAATAGTTACAAGTCAAAATTATGTCCAATAACTCTGCAACAAAAGACTGACAATCAATGGAGGACTTAGTGGTGGAAAGCATTTTTCTAACACACATCATCCCTCTCTCATGATTGATGCTTGTGTATAGACTGGTCACGTCAAACGAAGCCAAAATGGCATTAGCGGGGAGCTCAACATTCTGTAATTTAGTCAAAAAATCTGAGTTGTCCCGTATATAGGATTTAGCAGATACTGCAAAGTTGTGTAGAAATTTTTCCACAAATATGGCTGCCGGGGAAAGGATCGAATTTCTACCCGACACAATAGGTCTGCCGGGGGGATCGGTCAGCCTTTTGTGGATTTTCGGTAAACAGTACATTATTGGGGTGATGGGTTTATCGGGTATCAAAAACATATGTGTGGCTTTATCTATGACATCATTGGCGTATGCATTGTCTACAAGTACTCTGAGCCTCTTAGTAATCCACGGCAGTGGATTTTCAGACAATTTGCAATAGACTTGTGTATCAGCCAGCTGTCTATGAATTTCATTCAGGTAACTGTCTCGGTCCATGACGACAACTGCACCCCCTTTATCGGCGGGTTTTACCACCAATTTGTCGTCATGGACCAGTTCAGTCAATGCGGCTCTCGCCGCCTTAGACAAATTATTGCGGACAACCGGCTGATCAGAATCACCCCACTGTGATTTTAAACGCTGAATGTCATGTTTGACTGATGTAATGAATGTCTCAACTGCACAAGAACTCACAAAAGGCAAGAAATCACTCTTATTGTATAAACCCATGTTCTTCAAACATAACTCTGGTGTGGGTTGACAGGGGTTAATAGCAGTACTTGGAACCTGTTGTTGGGAAAACCATATTTTTAATTTGATTGACCTAAAGAAATGGGCTAATTCTGCCTCAAATCTCAGCCAATCAACCTTATTAGTCGGACAAAAGGAAAGTCCTTTACTTAAAAGTTCAAGTTGCATATTTGTCAAGAAATAAGAAGAGATATTTACCACCAAATCAGAATTTAGAGAGTTCATTTCTTCTGAGTCGATACCTTCAACAGTTTTGCGCTTCTCGTCATGGGGCTGTTTTCTGTGGCGTTTCCCACCCCGTCGGATGTTTCTCCTCCTCCTTTCTGTCGGACCTCGCCAGCTTCCAAAAAAGGCAGTGAGGGATTTTGTTGGACATTAATGTTTGATCTCTGGTGCTGTGCCATCTGAGGTCTAGTGCCTTTCTTGTGGATTTTATGGCTCTGTGGTCTTGTATCTAACTTTTCATCTTGTTGCCAATTGTAGATTTTGCCAGACTTGTAATCTTCCGAATCCCTGTGCCATTTGTGTCTTTTTGTTTCTTCTTGCTCATGCTTAAATTTTAAAAGGATTTGTTTAGATTTTTCTTGATAAGATGTATATTCAGTTGGTTCCATTAGCTGTTGTAGCTGCGTCTCATATGTAGTGACCTTGACTGTAGTTGCTGCAATCTCTTTTTGTAAGAAATCAATATTTAACAAAATCACGTCAAATGCATATTTGTTAGTCAGTCCCACAAATATCTGGCAGAAGTCCGGACTGTTAGATAAAAAAAATTTGGTCTCAAATTTGGTCTTAGACCCTGGGGAATCATCTTGTTCTTGTACTATTCACCCAATAGGGATAGATGTAGCTTCAATGTAATCAATCTCCTAGATTCTGCTTCAAATAAACGTTTAACATCAATTTTCGATGGAACACTCAAAAAAGAAGTATCACCTAAGGATCCTACCGCTATGATGGGGCAAAGGCTCGCGAGAGTGGAGGCAGGTCCGAGATTATGACGATACTGTATGACGCAATAGATCGCGGCGATGCTGGATACAGCTAGCAACGCGATCACAGCGCCTCAGTGAGTCTACTCGGATTGCCGTTCCCATCATGGATGAGGTATGCCTAATAACAGTAAAGTGATGCCATCAGACGTATTCTGGCCTGAGTTGATTTGATTAAACCCTATGCTTCATTAAGCGATCATTTGGCTTTGAGTTTGGTAACCTAGCAACAACTGAGACATGCGCTGTCAGTTTGTTTACAAACACTGACGACTTGGCACGCTGGGTTGATTGTCAGGCACTATGAGACACTATGTATCAAATAGCACTGATTGGTATCTTTGTAACACTATATTTGTACTATATTGTATATGATGTTTGTTTGACACATTACATCGATATTGACATATATGTCTTAATTGCACATGTTGATTTTTTTGATGATGTCACATCCTGCGGGGGATAGAAACCCGCCTTGTATGTTCACACCCTATACTTGAAAATGGCTACATTGAGTTAGCTGAAACGTTGTATCTTCACACTGGTGGAATATACACTTGTTTCACGGAGTGCTGCTTCCCTACTTTGAATTTTGGATAATATATATATATATATATATATATATATATATATATATATATATATATGATAAGTAATACAGCAATAGCAATCATCTGCCCACAAAAGTCCACATGTAGAGGGCCCCTGCAGGACAGGGCATTAGTAAACAACTCTAACGCCATGTGTGACCGCACCCTTTAGGTAATAATCCTTATACCACATAAGAAAATACCAGCATAAGAAATGGTACAAATGATTCCCAGCTCTGTGTGAATAAAACATCTTTTTATTAATTCAGCTCAATAGTGTTAGACAATATAATTAATTATGTGCATTTTATTGTATATATATTTGTGTTGTCAGACAATATTGAGATTAATAAATTAATAATAAGATATCTTTTTCACACTTTGCTGGCTCATGGGAATAATTTGTCTGTTGCAGAACTGTGATCCATGCTTGTTCTGTGTCCATAAGATTTTTTTATATTTTGATGTGTGTAATGCAACCCAATAAAGATTGTGGCAGCAGAGACAATACCACAGGTGTGCTTTTTGGTGAAGTACTAGGAGGAATTGTCGTAGGTCTTCTGTTTTTTACTTTTGTACAGGAAAGGTTCAAAGCAGTATCACACATGGGTTAAAAAATAGCCAGGTTGGACTAACAGCTAATGGGGGAATATACAAGTAAAAGACAGTAACATAGGGCATCAATAGGGCTGTGGATGTGAATGTATGCTCTAGCTTCATTGATATGAGGTGATGGTCTTCTTTAATAACAGTTTCTTTTTTCATTTGTTAGTCTCTAGTGATGAGCGAGTATACTCGTCCGAGCTTGATGCTCGGTCGAGTATTAGCATACTCGGACCGGCTCGTTGCTCGGACGAGTATTTGCCCTGCTCGATAACGAGCATTTAATTTAAAAAAAAAAAAGTGAAGAACAGTAAAAAGATACAATTAAAACATTTAATTTAATTGTTTAATTGAAGAAAACAGTGAAAGAACACAGTGCAGAACAGATTGCAGATGTTCGGGAACATCTGCAATCTGTTCCGGAGACACGCGTGCAGAACGGTGTTCTCCGCAATAGTATTTGAAGAACAATATGTGTGAAGAACACATTACAGATGTTTGGCAACATCTGCAAGTTGTTCTCTACACATATTGTTCTTCAAATACTATTGCGGAGAACACCGTTCTGCACGCGTGTCTCCGGAGCAGATCGCAGATGTCCCGGAGACACGCGTGCAGAACGGTGTTCTCCGCAATAGTATTTGAAGAACAATATGTGTGAAGAACAACTTGCAGATGTTTCTGCAAGTTGTTCTTCACACATATTGTTCTTCAAATACTATTGCGGAGAACACCGTTCTGCACGCGTGTCTCCGGAACAGATTGCAGATGTTCCCGAACATCTGCAATCTGTTCTGCACTGTGTATTTTCACTGTGCTCGTTAAGTTTATAATTTTACTGAAAAATGCTCGGGTCTCCCATTGATTTCAATGGGGCTCGTTACTCGAAACGAGCACTCGAACATCTGGAAATGTTCGGCTCGAGTAACAGTGAACCCGAGCATTTTAGTGCTCGCTCATCTCTATTAGTCTCCCTTTGACAGAAAAGTTTCTTGAGGAGCAAATAAGCCTCAGCCAAAGGGTTACAAAAGTCTCAAGGGGTTGAGCTTCAGAGAGAGTCACATGTCAGACAAGTCAACTATTAGCATTATGTGAATGGTGCTATACTACTCCAGTATTCCACTACTGTCCTGACAGTAGTTGTTATGTTAGCCATGACAAGGAAGCAAAGGAGTTAAAGGGAGAGCAGTAATTGAAGGAAAATGTTAGGATTGTGTAAATACAGAACCTCATTAGCCATAGGCCTTTTGCAAATCTTTTCCAGCTGACATTTTTACCACTAAGGAAGGAACATAGTTGTGTGAACCTGACCGCTGACATTGGTGTCAGAAGAGATAATTAACATACAACTGTACCACAGAGATAACAGATTTTTATATGGTTCCACTGAAAGTAAACCTGACACTTTCTTTCACACTGTAGCATTCTGCATTAATTGAACAATGGGAGAAATTGCAAGCATTCTCGCATTTTAATTGATCTAATAATATAAGGAATCGTTCCTGTTTTTATTTGAATACTTGTAAATGGGCTGTGCAAAAGGGCCCCTATACTATCGTCTTAAAAGATGTGTAACTAAAAAATGTTATACTCACTACCCCCATAACCTCAAGCCTTGTAATTAGAGATGAGCGAGCACTAAAATGCTCGGGTACTCGTTATTCGAGACAAACTTTTCCCGATGCTCGAGTGCTCGTCTTGAATAACGAGCCCCATTGAAGTCAATGGGAGACTCGAGCATTTTTCAAGGGGACCAAGGCTCTGCACAGGGAAGCTTGGCCAAACACCTGGGAACCTCAGAAAAGGATGGAAACACCACGGAAATGGACAGGAAACAGCAGGGGCAGCATGCATGGATGCCTCTGAGGCTGCTTAATCGCACCATTATGCCAAAATTATGGGCAACAGCATGGCCATGACAGAGTGACCGAATGAGGCTAGATAGCATCTAAAACATCCAATAATTGACTCTGACACTATAGGGGATGGCATGCAGAGGCAGCGGCAGCAGTGGCAGGCTAGAGTGTCTCATGGCGACATACCCTAAATGGACTCAGGTTTCAACAAAGGAGGTGAAATGATTTCCTATGTGAACAAAAGGTTTACGGTATATTTAGTCGATAACACAGCATGGTGGCGACATAGTGACCAAGTTCCATAACTTATCTGGTGAAATACCCGAAAAATGACACAGCTCTTTTGATAAGGGGATGACATGTGGAGGCAGCCATGGAGACGACTTCCATGATTAAGAGCGACAGTATGGGGCATTCATATTGCGCTGCTATGATTGCAACTTCAGGTCTCCGGCATGGCAGCGACAGATGGGCCGAGTTCCACTATGTATCTGGTGAAACACCTGAAAATTCTGCCTGACACAGCTCGTTTGATAAGGGGATGATGTGCTGCATATCCTCTCGTGCTCCAGCGTCTGGGGTATAGAGAGTTGAAATGAGACATTGGTGGACGCTGTGGAGGATCGTGGAGTCAAAATGGACAGGAAACAGCAGAGGCAGCATGCATGGATGCCTCTGAGGCTGCCTAATCTTGGGATGGAGCTGGCGGTCCACTGCCAGGCGAGCTTTCGCCTGTCCAAGCCCCTGTCTCTCGGCTCCTCTCCACCCAAAATGGGCCTGGGGGCCAGAAGCGTTTACTTTGAAAAAATTATAATTTTCAAATCAGGCCGGGTCGTTTGAATATTTCACCTAGGAATAATGGAATAGCATAGTGGTTTTATTTTTAATTGTTTTTACGGAAATGGTTCCATGATTAAGAGCGACAGTATGGGGCATCCATATTGCGCTGCTATGATTGCAACTTCAGGTCTCCAGCATGGCGGCGACAGATGGGCCGAGTTCCACTATGTATCTGGTGAAACACCTGAAAATTCTGCCTGACACAGCTCGTTTGATAAGGGGACGATGTATGGAGGCAGTGAACTAGTAGTAGATTAAAGGTGCTGCAGTTAAAACTATGTTAGTTGGATCTTGAGATGGAGCTGGCGCTCCGCTGCCAGGCGAACTTTCGCCAATCCAAGCCCCTGTCTCTAGGCTACTCCCCAAACAGCACTTCTAAAAACCTTTTGTACAAGATCAAGTGTAGTAGCGTTCTTATAAGTTTGGGATATGGCGGGTGAGGGGAATGTAAACAGATGCGCAAGAAGCGCTGAAATAATATTGGTAAATGATAAAAGTTTGCCAGTATATTTTGTGGATTACACAGCAGGGTGGCGACAAAGTTAACAAGTTTGATGTGGAAGCCATGAAAACAACCCAAAATTCTGCCCGACACAGCTCGTTTGATAAGGGGACGATGTATGGAGGCAGTGAACTAGTAGTAGATTAAAGGTGCTGCAGTTAAAACTATGTTAGTTGGATCTTGAGATGGAGCTGGCGCTCCGCTGCCAGGCGAGCTTTCGCCAATCCAAGCCCCTGTCTCTAGGCTACTCCCCAAACAGCACTTCTAAGAACCTTTTGTATAAGATCAAGTGTAGTAGCGTGCTTATAAGTTTGGGATATGGCGGGTGAGGGGAATGTAAACAGATGCGCAAGAAGCGCTGAAATAATATTGGTAAATGATAAAAGTTTGCCAGTATATTTTGTGGATTACACAGCAGGGTGGCGACAAAGTTAACAAGTTTGATGTGGAATCCATGAAAACAACCCAAAATTCTGCCTGACAAAGTTATTTGATAAGGAGACAATGTATGGAGGCAGCTATATGGACGACTTTTGGAGGCAGCTATGGCGATGACGTGTGGAGGTAGCAATGGAGACAACGTGTGGAGCCAGCTAAAAAGACGACATGTGGAGGCTGCTATGGAGACAATTTAATTTGGATAGTGCCTGTATGTGGCAGTCCAAAAAAGTTTTCAAACCAGAGGAGCAGGTAGGTGGTCCTCCAGAAAAATTAAATAAGTTGAGTGCCTGTATGTGGCAGTCCAAAAAGTTTTCAAACCAGAGGAGCAGGTAGGTGGTCCTCCATAAAAATTAAATAGATTGAGTGCCTGTATGTGGCACTCCCAAAAATTGCTTAAAACAGAGGACCGGGTAGGTGGCCCTCCAGAAAAATTAAATACATAGAGTACTATAGCTAGAGCCAGTTGGCCCTGGCAAAAAATAGCCAGTTTCCTATGCTTTAGTGTACAAAGAGGAGGAGAAGGAGGACAATGAGGAGGAGGAGTGCATACATTATTCAGGTTGAGCTTCTTTCACCTGGTGGAGAATGAAAATCCGGAGAAATCCAGGCTTTATTCATCTTGATAAGTGTCAGCCTGTCAGCGCTGTCAGTCAACAGGCGTGTACGCTTATCGGTGATGATGCCACCAGCTGCACTGAAAACCCGCTCAGACAACACGCTAGCGGCAGGGCAGGCAAGAACCTCCAAAGCGTACAGCGCCAGTTTGTGCCACATGTCCAGCTTTGAAACCCAGTAGTGGTAGGGAGCTGTGTGATCATTTAGGATGATGGTATGGTCAGCTACGTACTCCCTCACCATCTTTCTGTAAAGATCAGCCCTACTCTGCCGAGACTGGGGACAGGTGACAGTGTCTTGCTGGGGTGACATAAAACTGGCAAAGGCCTTGTAAAGCGTACCCCTGCCAGTGCTGGAAAAGCTGCCTGCTCGCCTACTCTCCCTCGCTACTTGTCCCGCAGAAGTACGCCCTCTGCCGCTAGCGCTGTCAGAAGGGAAATACTGTTTCAGCTTGTGCACCAGGGCCTGCTGGTATTCATGCATTCTCACACTCCTTTCCTCTCCAGGGATGAGAGTGGAAAGATTTTGCTTGTACCGTGGGTCCAGGAGAGTGAATACCCACTAATCGGTGCTGGAATAAATTCTTTGAACGCGAGGGTCACGGGATAGGCAGCCTAGCATGAAATCTGCCATATGTAAGTCACAACGCGCAAGAATTCACTCCCCATTTCCTCCTCCTCCAACTCCTCTTCTTCTGCCCATACACGCTGAACAGTGAAGGACTGAACAATGGTCCCCTCTTCTGTCTCGCCAACATTCTCCTCCTCTTCCTCCTCATCCTCCTCCACCTCCTCCGATATGCGCTGAGAAACAGACCTAAGGGTGCTTTGGCTATCAACAAGGGAATCTTCTTCCCCCGTCTCTTGTGACGAGCCCAAAGCTTCCGACATCATGCTCACCAGAGAGTTTTTCAACAGGCCAAGCAGCGGGATGGTGAGGCTGATGATGGCGGCATCGCCACTGACCATCTGTGTTGACTCCTCAAAGTTACTCAGCACCTGACAGATATCAGACATCCACGTCCACTCCTCATTGTAGACTTGAGGAAGCTGACTGACCTGACTACCAGTTCTGGTGGAAGTTGACATCTGGCAGTCTACAATCGCTCTGCGCTGCTGATAAACTCTGGATAACATGGTTAATGTTGAATTCCACCTTGTGGGCACGTCGCACAACAGTCGGTGAGCGGGCAGTTGGAGGCGGTGCTGCGCTGCCCTGAGAGTGGCAGCATCTGTGCTGGACTTCCTGAAATGCGCACAGATGCGGAGCACCTTCGTGAGCAAATCAGACAGATTGGGGTATGTCTTGAGGAAACGCTGAACTATGAGATTTAACACATGGGCCAGGCATGGCACATGTGTCAGTCTGCCAAGTTGCAGAGCCGCCACCATTTTACGGCCGTTGTCACACACAACCATGCCTGGCTTCAGGTTCAGCGGTGCCAGCCACAGATCAATCTGCGCTGTGATGCCCTGTAATAGCTCTTGGGCGGTGTGCCTTTTATCGCCTAGGCTCAGCAGTTTGAGCACCGCCTGCTGTCGCTTAGCGATGGCACTGCTGCTGTGCCTAGAGCTACCGACTGATGGTGCCATTCCCACGGATGGTAATTCGGAGGAGGTGGAGGAGGGGTGGGAGGAGGAGGAGGCATAGTAGGCCTTTGAGACCTGGACCGAGGTAGGCCCCGCAATCCTCGGCGTTGGCAGTATATGAGCAGCCCCAGGGTCAGACTCGGTCCCAGCCTCCACCAAGTTAACCCAATGTGCCGTCAGCGATATATAGTGGCCCTGCCCGGCAGCACTCGTCCATGTGTCCGTGGTCAGGTGGACCTTGTCAGAAACGGCGTTGGTCAGGGCACGGATGATGTTCTCTGACACGTGCTTGTGCAGGGCTGGGACGGCACATCGGGAAAAGTAGTGGCGGCTGGGGACCGAATACCGAGGGGCGGCCACCGCCATGAGGTTTCGAAAGGCCTCGGTCTCTACCAGCCTATAGGGCAGCATCTCCAGGCTAAGCAACTTGGAGATGTGGACGTTGAGGGCTTGGGCGTGTGGGTGGGTTGCGCTATACTTCGTTTTGCGCTCCAGCGTCTGGGGTATGGAGAGCTGAACGCTGGTGGATAAATTGTCCCACTTTGGTGTTTGAGGTGGATATGTGTGTCACTAAGAGCTAAACACAACGGTAGCAAGTCCCCCTGCAAATTCCTCACAATATGGTACTAGTGCCAGCAAGCCCAGCCACAAGCAAATAAAAAAAAAAAAATGTATAACGTTATTGTAGCCCTAAGAAGGGCTGTTGGGTTCTTGTAGAATCACTCCTGCCTAACACTATTCTAATATAACACCCTAACGCTTTCCCTGACCAGCAGCAGCTCTCTCCCTAGCGGCATCCAGACACAGAATGATCCGAGCAGTGCGGGCAGGGGCTAGTCTATTCCAGGGTCACCTGATCTGGCCAGCCAACCACTGCTATCGACGTGTAAGGGTACCACGTCATGCTGGGTGGAGTGCAGAGTCTCCTGGCTTGTGATTGGCTCTGTCTCTGGCCGCCAAAAAGCAAAACGGCGGGAGATGCCATTTTCTCGAGCTGGCGAAGTATTCGTCCGAGCAACGAGCAGTTTCGAGTACGCTAATGCTCGAACGAGCATCAAGCTCGGACGAGTATGTTCGCTCATCTCTACTTGTAATATAACAGTCCGGTGGTGTTATGATTGTATTTAAAAGACATATGGGCTCAGCCCTCTCCATAAAAGGTGTTAACACCTTAATCTGTTAAGATCTTAACTTTTTAATTGCCACATGAGCTTAAAAGGGATGTGTTGCTAGCAAATAACGTATTTATTAAAACCATTTTTTTTTAAATTAAACATATTTATTTTGAGAATTTTTGATATGATTTCATTTCCCAAATTGCTGTCTATTGAATGACAGTAAAATATCCTGCAATTACCTTCTGTCTATTTTATACAATAAGACTTCCAAAAACCATTTAAATGTTTCAACAGGATACTCCTGGGCTGACAAACTAATCCAACACAACAGCAGATTTTTACATATAGCAATCAGAATATTAAACTTAATACAAAAAAGGGTTATCAAAACTCATCCATCTTTATTTCTCGTGATCCATGATCCAATCTGCACTAGTCAAGACAGAATCACTAACTTAGAAGTCCAGTGGATAATCACACATTTGGAAACCTTTTAAAGAGCTTTCCTGAGTCCCTCACAGCAACTTTACTATTCCTTTCTTTGTTTAACAATTTCAAAGCTGAATTTTTCTTGGTCTATCTACATAGTTGATGCATTTAAATTCCCCAACTGTCTGAAGTATTGTCACATGTGCACTAAAGTGAATCTGCTGCCTGGACCTCCCCTTTTTCCTTTTACTAGCTTTGTATTATTGATCACTAACCTTCATCACCAAGGACCTCTACCTGGACCTACCCTTTATGAAACACATAAAAACTTACTTGTTTTTGTATTGGTGGGAATAACCTGAATCATGATCTTCTCCTGGAGCAAATGCCTTCCTCAACTTATCTTTAAAGGAACACAACAGTCAAAGTTGAGTCATTGACTTATACATTGTGTATGCCCTAAAGGGAGGAGCATGACTCTATTCTAGCAAGGTTCTTGACAATTACTCATGATCCTCCCTTCAGGTCCTGCACCATGCATTATTCAATATGAACCACGAAAGGGATCCAGCACTCACTGGAGATATAATAATAATTCTTTATTTATCGTTCCAATACTTTATTTCTTTAAAAACATATCTTACAGCAGTGTATGTTGAAGCTAACATGTTACCATGTTGGTTCATATTTGACTTGATGGTCTTTGAGGTGATGTTTCCGTGCATCAGGAGATACTTGGGGAGGTGAGCTGGACTCTCTTTAGTGCTTTAATATGCATTATTCAATGAGATAGCTTTGATTGGAGTGTTATGTCACACTGTTTTTGTCCGAAGCAGTATTTATGGCCGAAATCTGAAAAAAGCTCAAAGTCGAGAACTGTCCCAAACCTACTCTAGTATATGTATGTATTCCACAGGCCACATATAATGTGAACAAATAATGCAAATAATATACAACTACCATTCAAATTGTCACTTCTAATTCAGTCAACATTTGTAAAGTTACTCCATTAATCAATACATCTATTATTACAAGTTGTTTCCAAACACTAAAGACAGACTATAACAAACTGCTGAGGTCCGTCTAAAGACAGTGACAAAGGAGGCATCGATTGTTTGTAAGAAAGTAGGTTCCTTATGACATCATTGTTTTAAGATCCATTAATGCTTCTTTGCCGGCCAATAAAAATGTTCAGGTGGTCTCAAGCAGACATATCAATGAATTGACCCAGGTCCTAACTTGAGGAATGTTGTGAAATGGCCATTGATTTAAAGAAAATTGTTATTACATTCATTTATAGTGTTTCTGAAAAATTTCCATTTCAATGCATTTGCTTACGTGGCAACTGGTGCACCAAGGTCGTGTCCTTAGCACCTTAAACAATGGGATTTCAGCATGGACCACTACTGTTTCTGTTACATATGCAGAAGCAAGGAGCAGCACTGGAAGAAAAGCAAAATGATTCAGGCAGGGAAACAATGCTTTGTGTACTTAGTACATTGTATTTGAACCCATATCATTAAATGGGTATTCTCATCTAGGCATTCACATTTAATTTAAGTCACCTGCCAAATACATTAGTTTCTTCAATTGCATATTATTTTTTTAAAAAAAGTCAATGTTTGAAAATAATGGAGCAGATTACCTTACCCGGTCCATTCGCGATCCATCGGCGCGTTCTCTGCGCTGGATTCGGGTCCGGCCGGGATTCATTAAGGTAGTTCCTCCGCCGTCCACCAGGTGGCACTGCTGCGCTGAAAAGCATCTGAACGCGCTGGAGTTCACCGAGCCAGGCTGAGTGAAGGTAAGTGCAAGCTCCGCGACAGATTTTTTATTTTAAATGCGACAGTTTTTCCGAATCTGTCAGGTTTTCGTTCGGCCACAACCCCCCCCCCCCACCCCGATTTTCGTCGTGTGCATGCCAGCGCCGAGGCGCCACAATCCGATCGCGTGCGCCAAAATCCCGGGGCAATTCAGGGGAAATCGGCGCAAATCGAAAATATTCAGGTAACACGCCGGGAAAACGGGAATCGTTTTAGTAAATGACCCCCATTATTTTCCTGTCAACCTTTACGCCTAAATTCTTTCAAAATGTATTAATGCTGATAGGAAGGGTTAAAAGTGCATATAATTGCATAGATGTGCTTTTTTTCTTGATATTCGGCTATTTCCCCTCATGGTGCAGACTCTACCATTAGAGACACTGGATGTTTGAGAAGATTTACAACTGATGGAATTTTCCTAATGCCCCATAATGCCTTGTGTGTAACTTCTTCTGATTAATTCTTACGCAAGTTTTTCATTGTGGCATTAGGGCATGCAATTTTGAAGGGATAATAAAGATTTTTGGTAATTTGTGACTTTGTGTGGCATTTTTGCACCTGGGAAAATCTCCCTTCAAAGTTTACCATTTTTTTTACAGTGTTTCCTGAGTTACCAGCTCAATCCAGATGAAAAAAGTGAGCGTTTAACCCCTTAACACCGAAGCCACTTTTCACCTTCCTAACATGGCCCTGTGTCACTATAAGTGGTTATAACTTTGGAACGCTTTAACATATCCAAGTGATTTTGAAATTGTTTTCTCGTGACACATTGTACATCATGTTAGTTGAAAAATTTTGGTGGTGTGTTTTGTGTTTATTTATGAAAAAAATGGATATTTGGTGAAAATTTGGAAAAATTCTTCATTTTCGAAATTCAAAATGTTCTACTTTTTCCATATATAGTCACAACAGCAAAAAACTTGGTAACAAACATTAAACGAATATTATCCTCTCATTTTTGCAAGGTGTTATGGGGTTTTGAACTTTAGGTGCGATTTTTCATAAAAAACACAAAATCATGCTATTGAGGGACCTGCTCAGATTTCAAGTCACTTTAAGAGGCCTAAATAAAAGTAAAACCCCATAAATTACCCCATTATAGAAACTACACCCCTTAATGTATGTAAAACAACTTTCATGAAGTTTGTTAACCCTTTAATCCCCATAAACCCTTTACAGGGGATAAAACAAAATTGTGCGCAAATTTGACATTTTCATTTTTTTTCGCTAAATGAATGTGTTTTTCAAAAAAATGTACAAATTTTCAGTGGATAAAATCTCAAAATGCTCCACAAACTACGATACCCAATTTCTCATGAGTATGCCAATACCCAGGGCATTGAAGAGAAGCTGTGCCATTTAGAGCAGATTATGCATTGTCCCTTTTTAACGGCTATACAATCTTTATTTTTTGGCAATTTAGATAAATAAGGGATTATTTTCAGTGACATTAGATGCACGTTACAAATACTTCATTTTACTGAGTGATTAGCTCATTGATGAGATTTTATTAACTCTTAAATGTAGGGAAAGAAAATCATAAATTCTGGTTTCATTTCTTCTTGTATTTTTTGGGAGCCATACACCGTACCTGCATAGTCGCATAGTACATCAAGAGGCGGAAGTCTCTTGATGTATCGGGGCAGGATGTTGCGCCATGTTTATTCTACGCCTGGCAGTAAAAGTTGCCAGCGGCAGAGAGTGCGCCGGCGCGGGAACAGTAACGCTAAAGAGGGCTAAAAAGTCGCAAGTGCTAGCAATAGGCTAGCATTTGCGATTATTTCAGGGCCTCTGCGGCACATCAGTCCTGATAGAAATGCTCCATTATCTTTGTTCTATGGATCACTATGATTACGGTGATAGCTCATTTATATAGAATTTTTTATATATTTTTACTGAAGAAAATCTATTGTAGAGCAAATCTCATTTATTTTCATATCGCCATGTTTTTGGAGACATAAGTTTTATATTTTTTGGTTGACAGAGCTGGTTTACGGCTTATTTTTTATTTATTGATTTGGCATTTTCATTGGTACCATTTTGGTGCACATAACTTTTTTCATCACTTTTTGGAACATTTTGTGAATGGATTTTATGGAATTTTTTATTGGGGGGTGGTTCGGGTTTTGTTTTTATAGTGTTCACCGAGGGGGTCCAATAATGTTACTGATTTATTGTACGGACTATTATGGACACGGCAATACCAAATATGTGGGTGTTTTTTCATAATTTTGTGTTTTTTGTATTTTATTACATATACAAAGGAAATGTTGGTGTTTAGGGGACTTTCACTTTATTTAATGAGATGCTCTGATCACTTCTTTAAGCACTTATTCCTATAACACAGTGTAATACAGATGTATTACACTGCGCATGATCAGTGTGTTCTTCCCCGGGACACTGGCAGACTCCGGGGCTGTCATAGGTACCCTGGAGCCCTTGGTAAACGCCGCAGGTAGAGATGAGCGAGCACTAAAATGCTCGGGTGCTCGTTATTAGAGACAAACTTTTCCCGATGCTCGAGTGCTCATCTCGAATAACGAACCCCATTAAAGTCAATGGGAGACTCGAGCATTTTTCAAGGGGACCAAAGGTCTACCCAGGGAAACTTGGCCAAACACCTGGAAACCTCAGAAAATGATGGAAACACCATGGAAATGGACAGGAAACAGCAGGGGCAGTGTGCATGGATGCCTCTGAGGCTGCTTTATCGCACCATTATGCCAAAATTATGGGCAACAGCATGGCGATGACAGAGTGACCGAATGAGGTTAGATAGCATCTAAAACATCCAATAATTGACCCTGACACTATAGAAGACGGCATGCAGAGGCAGTGGCAGCAGCGGCAGGCTAGAGAGTGGCATGGCGACATACCCCAAATGACTCAGGCTTCAAACCAATTTAAAAAATTATTTTTGGCGAGGATAACGTATGAACAAAAGGTTGACGGTATATTTAGTCGATAACACAGCATGGTGGCGACATAGTGACCAAGTTCCATAACGTATCTGGTGAAACACCCGAAAAATGAGCCTGACACAGGATGACATGTGGAGGCAGCCATGGAGACGACTTCCATGATTAAGGGCGACAGTATGGGGCATCCATATTGCGCTGCTATGATTACAACTTCAGGTCTCCAGCATGGCGGCGACAGATGCGCCGAGTTCCATTATGTATCTGATGAAACACCTAAAAATTCTGCCTGACACAGCTCGTTTGATAAGGGGATGATGTGCTGTATTTCCTCTCGCGCTCCAGAGTCTGGGGTATAGACAGATGAAAGTTGCGCATGGAGACATTGGTGGACGCTGTGGAGGATCATGGAGGCGAAATGGACAGGAAACAGCAGGAGCAGTATGCATGGATGCCTCTGAGGCTGCCTAATCTTGGGATGAAGCTGGCGGTCCACTGCCAGGCGAGCTTTCGCCTGTCCAAGCCCCTGTCTCTCGGTTCCTCCCCACCCAAAATGTGCCTGGGGGCCAGAAGCGTTTACTTTGAAAAAATTATAATTTTCAAAGCAGGCGGTTTCGTTTGAATATTTCATCTAGGAATAATGGAATAGCATAGCGGTTCTATTTTTAATTGTTTTTTCGGAAATGGTTCCATGATTAAGAGAGACAGTATGGGACATCCATATTGCGCTGCTATGATTGCAACTTTAGGTCTCCAGCATGGCGTCGACAGACGGGGCCAAGTTCCATTATTTATCTGGGGAAACACCCGAAAATTCTGCCTGACACAGCTTGTTTGATAAGGGGATGATGTATGGAGGCAGTAAAGTAGTAGTAGATTAAAGGTGCTGCAGTTAAAACTATGTTAGTTGGATCTTGGGATGGAGCTGGCGGTCCGCCGCCAGGTGAGCTTTCTCCTGTCCCAGCCCCTGCCTCTCGGCTCCTCCCCACCCAAAATGGGCCTGGAGGCCAGAAGCGTTTACTTTGAAAAAATTATCATTTTCAAAGCAGGCGGGGGCTACAAACTGCACTTTTGTATAAGATCAAGTGTAGTACTGTTCTTATAAGTAATTGGCTTGGTTATGGCGGTTATTCAGGTTGAGCTTCTTTCACCTGGTGGAAAATGGAAATCCTGAGAATCCAGGCTTTATTCATCTTGATAAGCTTCAGCCTGTCAGCGCTGTCAGTCGACAGGCGTGTATGCTTATCGGTGATGATGCCACCAGCCGCACTGAAAACCCACTCGGACAACACGATAGCGGCAGGGCAGGCAAGAACCTCCAAGGTGTACAGCGCCAGTTCGAGCCACATGTCCAGCTTTGAAACCCAGTAGTTGTAGGGAGCTGTGTGATCATTTAGGACGATGGTATGGTCAGCTACGTACTCCCACACTATCTTTCTGATGGTAAAGATCAGCCCTACTCTGCCGAGACTGGGGACAGGTGACAGTGTCTTGCTGGGGTGACATAAAACTGGCAAGGGCGTTGTAAAACGTATCCCTGCCAGTGCTGGATAAGCTGCCTGCTCGCCTTCTCTCCCTTGCTACTTGTCCCGCAGAAGTACGCCCTCTGCTGCTAGCGCTGTCAGAAGGGAAATACTGTTTCAGCTTGTGCACCAGGTGGTATTCATGCATTCTCACACTCCTTTCCTCTCCAGGGATGAGAGTGGAAAGATTTTGCTTGTACCATGGGTCCAGGAGAGTGAATACCCAGTAATCGGTGCTGGAATAAATTCTTTGAACGCGAGGGTCAAGGGATAGGCAGCCTAGCATGAAATCTGCCATATGCCCCAGAGTCCCACCGCGGAAGAATTCACTCCCCTCAATGGCCTTACTGGCGATTTCCTCCTCCTCCAATTCCTCCAACTCCTCTTCTTCTGCCCATACACGATGAACAGTGAAGGACTGAGCAATGCTCCCCTCTTCTGTCTCGCCAACATTCTCCTCCTCTTCCTCCTCATCCTCCTTAACCTCCTCCGATATGCGCTGAGAAACAGACCTGAGGGTGCTTTGGCTATCAACAAGGGAATCTTCTTCCCCGTCTCTTGTGACGAGCCCAAAGCTTCCGACTTCATGCTCACCAGAGAGTTTTTCAACAGGCCAAGCAGCGGGATGGTGAGGCTGATGATGGCGGCATCGCCACTGACCATCTGTGTTGACTCCTCAAAGTTACTCAGCACCTGACAGATATCAGGCATCCACGTCCACTCCTCATTGTAGAATTCAGGTAGCTGACTGACCTGAATACCAGTTCTGGTGGAAGTTGACATCTGGCAGTCTACAATCGCTCTGCGCTGCTGGTAAACTCTGGATAACATGGTTAATGTTGAATTCCACCTCGTGGGCACGTCCCATAACAGTCGGTGAGTGGGCAGTTGGAGGCGGCGCTGCGCTGCCCTGACATTGGCAGCATCTGTGCTGGACTTCCTGAAATGCGCACAGATGCGGCACACCTTCGTGAGCAAATCAGACAGATTGGGGTATGTCTTGAGGAACCGCTGAATTATGAGATTTAACACATGGGCCAGGCATGGCACATGTGTCAGTCTGCCGAGCTGCAGAGCCGCCACCAGGTTACGGCCGGTGTAACACATAACCATGCCTGGCTTCAGGTTCAGCGGTGCCAGCCACAGATCAGTCTGCGCTGTGATGCCCTGTAACAGCTCTCAGTCGGTGTGCCTTTTATCGCCTAGGCTCAGCAGTTTGTGCACCGCCTGCTGTCGCTTAGCGATGGCACTGCTGCTGTGCCTAGAGCTACCGACTGATGGCGCCATGCCCACGTATGGTAATTCGGAGGAGGAGGTGGAGGAGGGGTGGGAGGAGGAGGCATAGTAGGCCTGAGACACCTGGACTTAGGCAGGCCCCGCAATCCTCGGCATCGGCAGTATATGACCAGCCCCAGGGTCAGACTCAGTCCCAGCCTCCACCAAGTTAACCCAATGTGCCGTCAGCGATATATAGTGGCCCTGCCCGACAGCGCTCATCCACGTGTCCGTGGTCAGGTGGACCTTGTCAGAAATGGCGTTGGTCAGGGCACGGATGATGTTGTCTGACACGTGCTGGTGCAGGGCTGGGTCGGCACATTGGGAAAAGTAGTGGCAGCTGGGGACCGAAAATGGAGGGGCGGCCGCCGCCATGAGGTTGCGAAAGCCTCGGTCTCTACCAGCCTATAGGGCAGCATCTCCAGGCTGAGTAATTTGGAGATGTGTACGTTGAGAGCTTCGGCGTGTGGGTGGGTTGCACTGTATTTCCTCTTGCGCTCCAACGCTGCGCATGGGGACATTGGTGGATGCTGTGGAGGATCGTGGAGGCGAAGGTGTGGTTTTCGCACTGGAGGTGTTTGGGCCTGGGTCCTGGGCAGGGGGCTGACTAGCAGAGGCAGCTGATGACACAGGGGAAGTAGCAGTGGTGTGCCCAGCCGGAGGTGAACGGCCTTTGTTCCATTGAGTGGGGTGTTTAGCATTCATATGGCTGCGCATACTGATGGTGGTTAAGCTGGTAGTGGTGGAACCCCTGCTGATCCTGGTCTGGCACAGGTTGCACACCACAGTCCGTCGGTCATCTGGTGTTTCTTTAAAGAACCTCCAGACTTCCGAAAATCTAGCTCTCGCCACAGGACCTTCACTACGTGAAACATTTGGCGCTGATGCACCAACTCTGGCCCTGCCTCTCCGTCTGACCCCACCACTGCCTCTTCCAACCTGTTCTCGTCGAGAACTCGCCTCTATCTCAGAAACACTGTGTTCACCCGGACTTCCTGCCCTGACAACAACTTCACCACTGTCTGACAACCGTGTCTCCTCATCGTCCGACACCTCTTTACACACTTCTTCCACTACACCAACAATGTCATAATCACCCACAGACTGTGACCGGTGGAAAACCTGGGCATCGGGAAAGAGCTCAGCAGCAACCGGACAAGTGGTTTGTGACTCTGAGAAGGGTCCAGAAAACAGTTCCTCAGAGTAGAGCGGTTCATATGCCAAATTTTTCTGGGAGGGGCAGACTGGGGGGAAGGAGGCTGAGGTGGAGGAGCTGGAGGAGTGCTTATTTCAGTGACATGGGTGGACTGCGTGGAAGACTGACTGGTGAACAAATAGCTAGAAGCATTGTCCGCAATCCACGACATCACCTGTTCGCACTGTTCTCGCCTCAACAGTGCTCTACCACGTGTCCCAGTAACTTGAGACATGAACCTAGGGAGTGTAGCTCTGCGGTGTTCCTCTAGTCCCTCATCAGCGGGTGGTGTCTCAACCCGCCCAGGACCACGGCCTCTGACCCCTGCAGTAGTTGGATGCCCACGTCCTCGTCCTCTACCCCTACCCCTAGGCCTCGGGTTCAACATTTTCAAAATTAAAGTGTTAACTGTAAATTTTGTGGGTTTTTTTGTGTTTTTTTTGTTTTAACAGAACGATCAGAAGAAATCACACAGAAACCACAGAAGATGATGATGATTGCTATGGCTAGTTTCTAACCTACACTGACAGCAAACAACAGGATTTTGTGCTGTGCCTTTGATGACTTTCAGTTTTGAAAAAAAATAAATAAAATAGGCAGACTGTGCCTAATTCAATCAAACCCCTAATAAATTTTCCCACTTAGGTGTTTGAGATGGATATGTGTGTCACTAAGAGCTAAATAGAACGTTCGCAAGTCTCCCTGCTAATTTGTCACAATATGGTACTAGCTGCACTACTAGTGCCAGCAAGCCCAGCCACAAGCAAAGAAAAAAAAAATATTCTAGCCCTAATAAGGGCTGTTGGGTTCTTGTAGACTCACTCCTGCCTAACAGTAAGCTAATATAACCCCCTAACGCTATCCCTGCAGCAGCAGCAGCTCTCTCCCTAACGGCATCCAGACAGAGAATGATGCGAGCAGCGCGGGCAGGGGCTAGTCTATTCCAGGGTCACCTGATCAGGCCAGCCAACCACTGCTATCGACGTGTAAGTGTACCACGTCATGCTGGGTGGAGTGCAGAGTCTCCTGGCATGTGATTGGCTCTGTTTCTGGCCGCCAAAAATCAAAACGGCGGGAGATGCCATTTTCTCGAGCTGGCAAAATATTCGTCCGAGCAACTAGCAGTTTCGAGTATGCTAATGCTCGAATGAGCATCAAGCTCGGACGAGTGTGTTCGCTCATCTCTAGCCGCAGGGGATCCAATCCAGTACAGAAGAACCTTGTAGCTGCTGCCAGAAGCTGGACGTGGTACTTCATCACGAAGCGGCAAGTCTTTTGCCGCCCATTATGCAGTACTATGTCCAATGTTGATAAAGCGTTAACAAAAGACACATTTTGGTACAAATACAAGGCTTAGGAAATGGCTAAAATCTGTTTGCAACTTTTGGAGAGTTTTTGTGACTTTTGTTTTTAAAAAAGGTTGCAAATGAACTAAAGTTCTTAACTCCTCAAATGCTATCGATAAGGAAAAAAACAATAAGATACATCTCAGCAGCAGAAAATATGTTTATCTGCCGTGCTTTTTCCCTTCCTTTCTTCCTTTTTTGCTTTTTTGAGCAGTTTGTGTAATTCTGCTTTGTGTCCCATACTCCACTGAGAAAATAAGTATCCACTGGGTTTGTTTCTATATGAGGAGAAAATAAACACTGAGAAAATAAAGGGAAGTGATAAAGTTCAGAGATAATGGGACCTGATAAAGTGTGTAATGCCTTGTTCTGGGTTTAGGCTATGCACATCGTGCTCACCTAAGGAACAATACAAATAAATTAGATACACTTGGTGCAGGTTGAAACTTCCTATTTTGAGACATATTTTTTTGGATTGATAAATATGGTGTTTGTGCTGAACAACATCATTTTCTGTTTGTTATGATAGAAAGCTGAAGCAATTTTATTCATCCATCTCCTCGCTTTTCCCTGGTTAATTATAATTTCATACTAAATTGCTGAAAATAAGTTTATGCCCTGTTTATTACAACCAAACCAGGTATATAATTCTGGAACAAGGACTTCTGTATATCTAATAATGTCATATAATTCTCTTCAGTGGAAACCATATGTAATTATATAGTGATAAAACAGCAGTGTAGCTAATATAAGCACAACACATTCTCTTGTTTTGTCGATGTCCTTATATATTTGCCTTGTTTTCCCTTCCTGGCATATATCCATGAAAAGAAATAATGTAACTTTGCTTCAGAAATGAAGTGATTCATTTTACAGATTTTGCACACAATAATAGAAAGAACTAAAGCCCCTGCAGCATTGCATACACGCAAGAAGGGTACAACAATCATTTTTGTCTTGTTGTAAGGCAATAAATCATAAACTTCAAACTGTTACAAAGATTGATCTGTTTCTGCCAACCAGCAACATAAAACAGCAGAAATTAAAACAGAAACTACATAAAAAATCATCAACACATATTAGCAGCTAACTGTAACACTTGTATTGGGTAACATTTGGAATAGTGATTGAATCAACGAGGAATCCTTGAGACAAATTATAGGAATTGTAATTGCAGCTAAGAAAATTTTATTCTAATTGGCTAATTGATCATTTTACTAAACATGTTTTTCCTGCTACTAGATCTACATAGAACTAAGTGAAACCAAAGTAATAAAACGGGTGGTATGGGCATAGATTGTACTGGATCCCCCCGTTGTATAAATTAATCTCACCAAAAAATTGAAAAACACAACATCTAAAGTATATTACGTATAATACAAAACAATCTTTATTGAGAAAAAATAGTGCATCACAATGCACCAGCAGCAATACAATATAAAAACAACAGAGAGTGCCACATAATATAAAGTTGATAAAACCAATGGAACAAATAGAAACTGGTAAGTGTAGCCTACTAACAGTCACAACCTAAGTAGGAATTGTAAACAGAGGAAGAACATCCCTCACATAAGAGCAGTAATGTTACCTATACCAGTAGGAAGGCACACGCTGTACACCCCGACACGTGTTTCGCACTTAGCTTTTTCAAGGGGAGTGTCTAGAGAAAGGCTTGATGGGTTTAAATATAGGAGTGCACCAATGAGAGAATAAGGCTGAAAAGTATAGATAAGGTACAGCTGTGTACCTATAGCTGATGAACGGCAGGGAAAGGAAGGGGCTGGACAGCAAAAGATCACATGACATGGGAATGGATACCAAGAGTCCGAGATATCGCGGTATCTCGGACCAGGATATGTTTCCTACGCGTGCGCCAAAAAGAGCGAGTGCTGCGCCAGAAATCAGATATAGGGTTCAATAGTCCACTATGTCACTTGGGAATGCCTAAAGGGTATCCAGAGGACAGTGCTACCTTGTATCCTAGTGTTGTAAAATCTAGAAGGTATTAAAACCAGCATGAGAGATATAATTATTCCAGGGAAGGGGGAAGGGGGAACATCTACATCTAAAATATGGGAAAGGGAAGAGGCTCAGAAAATACTATATAAAGTGACAAGTGCATGGATCAAAATGGTAAAACACAAGTACAAAAACAATTGAATACATGGAATTGATGAAAGTGATAAGTGCAATGAGTACATTAGTACAGGTATATGTACAGGAATGTTGATGTAAACTTATGTACAGAAATGTTGGTGTAAACTTCCACATCTGGGATATAACAGTAGAAAGGACCATGATACATATAGCAAAAAGGAATGATAATAAGTAAACATAATATCATATAAGAAAAACTTTGTGCAGAGTGCAAAACAACATGCATGTGACAGTGCAAAAACCGTGCAAAGTGCAAGTGCATCAAAGTGCCAACTAAGGTCGTGAATAGGTAATATAATGTATGCAAGAGGAAGGGAGGCATGGAGGGGTCCAGTATGGAGAATCAGTGGGATTGAGGGGGCCGTTCATCTTAGTTCACTCCGGGTGGGCTTCTGAAAAATAATAAGAGAATAGATAATACTAACAAAAAAATTATTTTATATATAGACAGGAGACTGCAGCAAGGGAGAGAAGTCCCAGAACAGAGATTGAAGCACAAAACAAAAAAAACAAAGACATAAATTATAATACAATATAGTAATAAAACCTAAACCCTAAACACTAAATGAAAATAAAAGAGGAGCACAGTAATCTAGAGATATAAACCATTACAGGTAAGGGACAAAACTCATATTCTCGTTGAGACCTCTTGGAGATACCGTGTCCAAGAGGAAGATCCACTTCGTCTCTTTCTGAGCCAGGACTCATTTCCAGTTTCCACCCCTAGAGTCTACCATCACCCTATCAATCCCTCTTACCTTGAATAGGGAGCTGTCACATTGGTGATACTCTTTAAAGTGACGTGGTATTGTCTTTAGACTCCTCACATCATGTTCATCCTTTGCTGCCTCTATGCCAAGAACGTGCTCCCGGATCCTGCGACGGAATTGTCTTGAAGTCAATCCGATATAAATCAGACCACACGGACATGTTGCAAAGTAGATAACTCCAGTAGTCGTACACGTAATGGAATATGTGATTTTAAATTCCTTATGCCTGTGTGAGTCAAAAAAGATCTGGGTCGTTTCTACATTACTACATGCCACACATTTTCCACAGGGTCTACTACCCCATTTGGGGCCTTTGGATCCGAAGATCCTGTTGGTTGGTTCCCTGTGGGTGCTACTTACCAGATGGTCACGAAGGTTTTTTGCCCGGCGGTACGTAACCGATGGATGTGTAGTTGTAAACTTCTGTAAAGTGTCGTCAATCCTAAGAAGATGCCAATATTTCGAGAGGATCGTCTGCATTTTCCTCCATTCCGAGTTATAAGTGGTTATGAATCTGACGATATCTTCGTTAGTGCGCTTTTCTGGCTCTTTCATGATGAGGTCCTCTCTTCTCGCTTTTTTAGCTCTCCTATAGCCTCTTCTTATGCAGCGTTCCGGGTAGCCCCGTTCCTCGAAGCGGTGGCGTAGATCCTTAGCCTGAGTCTCAAACAGTGAGTCATCCGAACAGATACGTCGTATCCGGAGGAACTGTCCGATCGGGATGCTATCAATTAGTTTCCTAGGATGCGACGATTGAGCATGAAGAAGGGCATTGCTGGAAGTCTCCTTCCTAAAAACATTGGAGGAAATAAATCCATCACCATCCACATTAAAAAGCACATCGAGGAATTCCATGTCCTTACGTCCAACTTTGTAGGTAAGTTTGATGTTATAGATGTTATCATTAAGGGATAATATGAATTCCTCCAACTCCTCCCTTTGTCCCTGCCAGATCATGATGATGTCATCTATATATCTGAGGTATAGATGCACTTTATCAACATGTCTGCCAGGACTTGTGAGGAAAACCTCCCTCTCCCACAGCCCCAGGAAAAGGTTTGCATATGAGGGCGCGCATGCCGCCCCCATCGCCGTTCCCTGGAGCTGTAGGTAGAATCCTCCCTTAAACATGAAAAAGTTATGTGATAGAGCGAACTCCAAGAGTTCCAATAGTAAATCCATCACTTCTCCTTCCATGTTGGACATACCAAGGAAGAACTTGACAGCTGATATTCCATCTTGATGTCGGATTGACGTGTAAAGTGATTCCACGTCGCAGGTAACGATGTACATGTCCGATTCCAGATGGAGACCTACAAACTTTTTGAGAACATCCGTCGTATCCTTGAGATAAGAGGGTAAAGTCTCAACTGATGGGCGAAGATGAAAATCAATTAGCTTACAAATAGGTTCGCACAAGTTGTTAATACCTGATACGATCGGTCGACCGGGAGGGCTATTCAATCGTTTGTGCACCTTCGGCAAAAGGTAGAATGAAGAAATCCTTGGATGTTCAGGAATGAGGCAGTCCATCTGGTTTTGAGTCAGGATCTTGTTCTTGACAGCTGTTGAAAGAATGAGGGTTAGTTCATCCTTAAATTTTATTAGGGGATTGAAGGAGAGTTTCTTATAACAGGTACCATCACGGAGTTGTCTAAACGCTTCCTT
Source organism: Engystomops pustulosus (assembly GCF_040894005.1). Lineage (NCBI taxonomy): Eukaryota > Metazoa > Chordata > Amphibia > Anura > Leptodactylidae > Engystomops > Engystomops pustulosus. The sequence goes on along the minus strand of NC_092414.1, from coordinate 91,889,989 downwards.
TTCATAGTCCCCAATAGACCAAAGTACGACATTTCCACCCTTATCTGAGGGTTTTATAATCACGTCTTCCATTCCCCTCAGTTCTTCAATAGCCTTCCGTTGTATTGCAGTGCAGTTCTTTTCTGTTCCTACTTTTGGTAATTTCTTAAAATCCTGCGATACAAGCTTAACGAACAGGTCTATATTAGGATAGTCCGCTAGGACTGGGAATCTTTTTGATCTTGGTAATAAAGAAGGGGGAATGATACCTTTTTTTTGGGGTGCCTCCTGTTCTTCGAGGAGCTCCTCCAAAGCTTGTAAGGCTAGGTGCTCATTATCCTCAGGTGTTCTTGCTTGGTCCATGTCTGCAAAGATCTTTTTGAAAGCCAGTTTTCGTGCAAAGAGGTGTAGATCTTTTATTGCTGTAAAGCAGTCAAAATTACCAGTTGGTGAAAAAGACAGGCCGAGGCTTAAGACCTCCATTTGCGACTTAGATAATATCTTATCTGTTAAATTAATTACCTTAAGTGCAGATCTACTGTTGTCATTCACTTGGTCACCTCGAGCCCACCGTTTAGGTTGATGCCTCTGGTACGGTTCATAACGTCTCTTGTTGTTCCGGATAGGCCTAGATTCAGGTCCCTCTGTGGAGATTTGGGATAGTCCTCCAGAGGAGATTTGTGAAGATATAGAGGAAGAACGACTACGGGATGGATTCTTGTTATTTTTCCATCTATAAATCCGACCAGATGTCACATCCTGACTGTCTCTCTGAAACTTCTTAGTCTTTTGGCCCTTAATCTGTTTCTCCCACATAGTGTAAGCCTCTTCTAACTCAGTGTTGAAGGTCACTAGTTCCGTATTAGTTAGACACTGTTTAATTTCTGTCTGGATAATGTTAACCTCGGTATCTAGAGTTTCTAGTTGTTGGCTGTTCTGCTCAATAATGAGCTGCATCAAAGCTATAGAGCTTTTATTGCATATCTCCTCCCACTTCGTACAGAACAAAGTGTCCTCCAATCCAAAGGATGGACATATCTGGATCCGCAATCCCCTTGGAATCATACCTTTTAGGATATAGTTTTCCAGAGAGAGACGGTTCCACCAAAGTCTTGTCCTGCGGTGTAGTAGATTTTTCAGGTTGGTTGTAATCTCTTTTTTATGTTTTTGCTGTGAATCCTCTGTGCTGCTGATGCTATTGCCAAATACCGCGTCTGCGTCCAGGCGCCAGGAAGATTCTCGTGCCCGAAAGTCCATTTCGAGGACTAAAATTAGGCTCTGTAACAGAAGATACAGGGATATAAACAAAACCAAAGTAATAAAACGGGTGGTATGGGCATAGATTGTACTGGATCCCCCCGTTGTATAAATTAATCTCACCAAAAAATTGAAAAACACAACATCTAAAGTATATTACGTATAATACAAAACAATCTTTATTGAGAAAAAATAGTGCATCACAATGCACCAGCAGCAATACAATATAAAAACAACAGAGAGTGCCACATAATATAAAGTTGATAAAACCAATGGAACAAATAGAAACTGGTAAGTGTAGCCTACTAACAGTCACAACCTAAGTAGGAATTGTAAACAGAGGAAGAACATCCCTCACATAAGAGCAGTAATGTTACCTATACCAGTAGGAAGGCACACGCTGTACACCCCGACACGTGTTTCGCACTTAGCTTTTTCAAGGGGAGTGTCTAGAGAAAGGCTTGATGGGTTTAAATATAGGAGTGCACCAATGAGAGAATAAGGCTGAAAAGTATAGATAAGGTACAGCTGTGTACCTATAGCTGATGAACGGCAGGGAAAGGAAGGGGCTGGACAGCAAAAGATCACATGACATGGGAATGGATACCAAGAGTCCGAGATATCGCGGTATCTCGGACCAGGATATGTTTCCTACGCGTGCGCCAAAAAGAGCGAGTGCTGCGCCAGAAATCAGATATAGGGTTCAATAGTCCACTATGTCACTTGGGAATGCCTAAAGGGTATCCAGAGGACAGTGCTACCTTGTATCCTAGTGTTGTAAAATCTAGAAGGTATTAAAACCAGCATGAGAGATATAATTATTCCAGGGAAGGGGGAAGGGGGAACATCTACATCTAAAATATGGGAAAGGGAAGAGGCTCAGAAAATACTATATAAAGTGACAAGTGCATGGATCAAAATGGTAAAACACAAGTACAAAAACAATTGAATACATGGAATTGATGAAAGTGATAAGTGCAATGAGTACATTAGTACAGGTATATGTACAGGAATGTTGATGTAAACTTATGTACAGAAATGTTGGTGTAAACTTCCACATCTGGGATATAACAGTAGAAAGGACCATGATACATATAGCAAAAAGGAATGATAATAAGTAAACATAATATCATATAAGAAAAACTTTGTGCAGAGTGCAAAACAACATGCATGTGACAGTGCAAAAACCGTGCAAAGTGCAAGTGCATCAAAGTGCCAACTAAGGTCGTGAATAGGTAATATAATGTATGCAAGAGGAAGGGAGGCATGGAGGGGTCCAGTATGGAGAATCAGTGGGATTGAGGGGGCCGTTCATCTTAGTTCACTCCGGGTGGGCTTCTGAAAAATAATAAGAGAATAGATAATACTAACAAAAAAATTATTTTATATATAGACAGGAGACTGCAGCAAGGGAGAGAAGTCCCAGAACAGAGATTGAAGCACAAAACAAAAAAAACAAAGACATAAATTATAATACAATATAGTAATAAAACCTAAACCCTAAACACTAAATGAAAATAAAAGAGGAGCACAGTAATCTAGAGATATAAACCATTACAGGTAAGGGACAAAACTCATATTCTCGTTGAGACCTCTTGGAGATACCGTGTCCAAGAGGAAGATCCACTTCGTCTCTTTCTGAGCCAGGACTCGTTTCCAGTTTCCACCCCTAGAGTCTACCATCACCCTATCAATCCCTCTTACCTTGAATAGGGAGCTGTCACATTGGTGATACTCTTTAAAGTGACGTGGTATTGTCTGTTGTTTTTATATTGTATTGCTGCTGGTGCATTGTGATGCACTATTTTTTCTCAATAAAGATTGTTTTGTATTATACGTAATATACTTTAGATGTTGTGTTTTTCAATTTTTTGGTGAGATTAATTTATACAACGGGGGGATCCAGTACAATCTATGCCCATACCACCCGTTTTATTACTTTGGTTTTGTTTATATCCCTGTATCTTCTGTTACAGAGGTTAATTTTAGTCCTCGAAATGGACTTTCGGGCACGAGAATCTTCCTGGCGCCTGGACGCAGACGCGGTATTTGGCAATAGCATCAGCAGCACAGAGGATTCACAGCAAAAACATAAAAAAGAGATTACAACCAACCTGAAAAATCTACTACACCGCAGGACAAGACTTTGGTGGAACCGTCTCTCTCTGGAAAACTATATCCTAAAAGGTATGATTCCAAGGGGATTGCGGATCCAGATATGTCCATCCTTTGGATTGGAGGACACTTTGTTCTGTACGAAGTGGGAGGAGATATGCAATAAAAGCTCTATAGCTTTGATGCAGCTCATTATTGAGCAGAACAGCCAACAACTAGAAACTCTAGATACCGAGGTTAACATTATCCAGACAGAAATTAAACAGTGTCTAACTAATACGGAACTAGTGACCTTCAACACTGAGTTAGAAGAGGCTTACACTATGTGGGAGAAACAGATTAAGGGCCAAAAGACTAAGAAGTTTCAGAGAGACAGTCAGGATGTGACATCTGGTCGGATTTATAGATGGAAAAATAACAAGAATCCATCCCGTAGTCGTTCTTCCTCTATATCTTCACAAATCTCCTCTGGAGGACTATCCCAAATCTCCACAGAGGGACCTGAATCTAGGCCTATCCGGAACAACAAGAGACGTTATGAACCGTACCAGAGGCATCAACCTAAACGGTGGGCTCGAGGTGACCAAGTGAATGACAACAGTAGATCTGCACTTAAGGTAATTAATTTAACAGATAAGATATTATCTAAGTCGCAAATGGAGGTCTTAAGCCTCGGCCTGTCTTTTTCACCAACTGGTAATTTTGACTGCTTTACAGCAATAAAAGATCTACACCTCTTTGCACGAAAACTGGCTTTCAAAAAGATCTTTGCAGACATGGACCAAGCAAGAACACCTGAGGATAATGAGCACCTAGCCTTACAAGCTTTGGAGGAGCTCCTCGAAGAACAGGAGGCACCCCAAAAAAAAGGTATCATTCCCCCTTCTTTATTACCAAGATCAAAAAGATTCCCAGTCCTAGCGGACTATCCTAATATAGACCTGTTCGTTAAGCTTGTATCGCAGGATTTTAAGAAATTACCAAAAGTAGGAACAGAAAAGAACTGCACTGCAATACAACGGAAGGCTATTGAAGAACTGAGGGGAATGGAAGACGTGATTATAAAACCCTCAGATAAGGGTGGAAATGTCGTACTTTGGTCTATTGGGGACTATGAAAAGGAAGCGTTTAGACAACTCCGTGATGGTACCTGTTATAAGAAACTCTCCTTCAATCCCCTAATAAAATTTAAGGATGAACTAACCCTCATTCTTTCAACAGCTGTCAAGAACAAGATCCTGACTCAAAACCAGATGGACTGCCTCATTCCTGAACATCCAAGGATTTCTTCATTCTACCTTTTGCCGAAGGTGCACAAACGATTGAATAGCCCTCCCGGTCGACCGATCGTATCAGGTATTAACAACTTGTGCGAACCTATTTGTAAGCTAATTGATTTTCATCTTCGCCCATCAGTTGAGACTTTACCCTCTTATCTCAAGGATACGACGGATGTTCTCAAAAAGTTTGTAGGTCTCCATCTGGAATCGGACATGTACATCGTTACCTGCGACGTGGAATCACTTTACACGTCAATCCGACATCAAGATGGAATATCAGCTGTCAAGTTCTTCCTTGGTATGTCCAACATGGAAGGAGAAGTGATGGATTTACTATTGGAACTCTTGGAGTTCGCTTAACTTTTTCATGTTTAAGGGAGGATTCTACCTACAGCTCCAGGGAACGGCGATGGGGGCGGCATGCGCGCCCTCATATGCAAACCTTTTCCTGGGGCTGTGGGAGAGGGAGGTTTTCCTCACAAGTCCTGGCAGACATGTTGATAAAGTGCATCTATACCTCAGATATATAGATGACATCATCATGATCTGGCAGGGACAAAGGGAGGAGTTGGAGGAATTCATATTATCCCTTAATGATAACATCTATAACATCAAACTTACCTACAAAGTTGGACGTAAGGACATGGAATTCCTCGATGTGCTTTTTAATGTGGATGGTGATGGATTTATTTCCTCCAATGTTTTTAGGAAGGAGACTTCCAGCAATGCCCTTCTTCATGCTCAATCGTCGCATCCTAGGAAACTAATTGATAGCATCCCGATCGGACAGTTCCTCCGGATACGACGTATCTGTTCGGATGACTCACTGTTTGAGACTCAGGCTAAGGATCTACGCCACCGCTTCGAGGAACGGGGCTACCCGGAACGCTGCATAAGAAGAGGCTATAGGAGAGCTAAAAAAGCGAGAAGAGAGGACCTCATCATGAAAGAGCCAGAAAAGCGCACTAACGAAGATATCGTCAGATTCATAACCACTTATAACTCGGAATGGAGGAAAATGCAGACGATCCTCTCGAAATATTGGCATCTTCTTAGGATTGACGACACTTTACAGAAGTTTACAACTACACATCCATCGGTTACGTACCGCCGGGCAAAAAACCTTCGTGACCATCTGGTAAGTAGCACCCACAGGGAACCAACCAACAGGATCTTCGGATCCAAAGGCCCCAAATGGGGTAGTAGACCCTGTGGAAAATGTGTGGCATGTAGTAATGTAGAAACGACCCAGATCTTTTTTGACTCACACAGGCATAAGGAATTTAAAATCACATATTCCATTACGTGTACGACTACTGGAGTTATCTACTTTGCAACATGTCCGTGTGGTCTGATTTATATCGGATTGACTTCAAGACAATTCCGTCGCAGGATCCGGGAGCACGTTCTTGGCATAGAGGCAGCAAAGGATGAACATGATGTGAGGAGTCTAAAGACAATACCACGTCACTTTAAAGAGTATCACCAATGTGACAGCTCCCTATTCAAGGTAAGAGGGATTGATAGGGTGATGGTAGACTCTAGGGGTGGAAACTGGAAACGAGTCCTGGCTCAGAAAGAGACGAAGTGGATCTTCCTCTTGGACACGGTATCTCCAAGAGGTCTCAACGAGAATATGAGTTTTGTCCCTTACCTGTAATGGTTTATATCTCTAGATTACTGTGCTCCTCTTTTATTTTCATTTAGTGTTTAGGGTTTAGGTTTTATTACTATATTGTATTATAATTTATGTCTTTGTTTTTTTTGTTTTGTGCTTCAATCTCTGTTCTGGGACTTCTCTCCCTTGCTGCAGTCTCCTGTCTATATATAAAATAATTTTTTTGTTAGTATTATCTATTCTCTTATTATTTTTCAGAAGCCCACCCGGAGTGAACTAAGATGAACGGCCCCCTCAATCCCACTGATTCTCCATACTGGACCCCTCCATGCCTCCCTTCCTCTTGCATACATTATATTACCTATTCACGACCTTAGTTGGCACTTTGATGCACTTGCACTTTGCACGGTTTTTGCACTGTCACATGCATGTTGTTTTGCACTCTGCACAAAGTTTTTCTTATATGATATTATGTTTACTTATTATCATTCCTTTTTGCTATATGTATCATGGTCCTTTCTACTGTTATATCCCAGATGTGGAAGTTTACACCAACATTTCTGTACATAAGTTTACATCAACATTCCTGTACATATACCTGTACTAATGTACTCATTGCACTTATCACTTTCATCAATTCCATGTATTCAATTGTTTTTGTACTTGTGTTTTACCATTTTGATCCATGCACTTGTCACTTTATATAGTATTTTCTGAGCCTCTTCCCTTTCCCATATTTTAGATGTAGATGTTCCCCCTTCCCCCTTCCCTGGAATAATTATATCTCTCATGCTGGTTTTAATACCTTCTAGATTTTACAACACTAGGATACAAGGTAGCACTGTCCTCTGGATACCCTTTAGGCATTCCCAAGTGACATAGTGGACTATTGAACCCTATATCTGATTTCTGGCGCAGCACTCGCTCTTTTTGGCGCACGCGTAGGAAACATATCCTGGTCCGAGATACCGCGATATCTCGGACTCTTGGTATCCATTCCCATGTCATGTGATCTTTTGCTGTCCAGCCCCTTCCTTTCCCTGCCGTTCATCAGCTATAGGTACACAGCTGTACCTTATCTATACTTTTCAGCCTTATTCTCTCATTGGTGCACTCCTATATTTAAACCCATCAAGCCTTTCTCTAGACACTCCCCTTGAAAAAGCTAAGTGCGAAACACGTGTCGGGGTGTACAGCGTGTGCCTTCCTACTGGTATAGGTAACATTACTGCTCTTATGTGAGGGATGTTCTTCCTCTGTTTACAATTCCTACTTAGGTTGTGACTGTTAGTAGGCTACACTTACCAGTTTCTATTTGTTCCATTGGTTTTATCAACTTTATATTATGTGGCACTCTCTGTTGTTTTTATATTGTATTGCTGCTGGTGCATTGTGATGCACTATTTTTTCTCAATAAAGATTGTTTTGTATTATACGTAATATACTTTAGATGTTGTGTTTTTCAATTTTTTGGTGAGATAGAACTAAGTGAGAAAGAGAACAATAGAATAAATTAATAAATGTTGCATAGAAGTAAGACAAATAGGCCGAGAAAATGGAAATACTTGAATTGCAGTAGGCAATTTGATGCATACAGTAAGATCTAGATACCATGTACATTAACAATATGATCCTTAGGGTTAATTTTCTGCAGATAAACACTGTCACGGAAGTAGTTAGTCATGATGCCATACATTCACGACTTTACAAATGACTTTAGATTTAGTCAGTTATTTAGATAATGGGGCGTGTACCACTAAGGGCCACACTTTGCATGTTCCTTTTAGTGCAAACTGCTTGCACAGGTATTTACGAAGTGTCGCACCCAACCCTTTTGTGGCGCAGCTGCACTAGGCATCATGCAACACAAATTAGGGGGCGTTCCATTGTTCAGTCAGACTCTGCGCCAGATTTAACATGCAAAGTCCAACAGAATTGTGTTGCATGCCCTATGTTAAAGGTGTTCCAAAAAAGTGCTGAAATCTGTAGGAGCTGTGCGGGGGTCACCAGATTCATGAAGAATGTGTGCCAGAAATTGTGAATCTTGGCACATCCTGCACACTACACAGGCAAACTGCATTCGGTGCAGTTTGTGCAGTTGTTAGTAAATGTGCCTCAATCTGTTTTCCAGGAAGAGAGGCAATGATTTCCTTATCCCATCCTGCAAAATGTATTTGCCGGTGCCGGATGTTGATATATCTCTATTAATAACCAATTTAAAAAAGTGTAGGCTGCACTCCAAAAATGCAAAATTCCAAAGGGTGAGGTTTATTGAAACAGTGGAAACGTTTCAGTGGGAACCACCTTCATCAAGGTGAAGGTGGTTCACACCGAAACGTCGCCACTGTTTCAATAAACCTCACCCTTTGGAATTTTGCATTTTTGGAGTGCTGCTTACACTTTTTTAACTTTATTACTGAAGGATCTTGCCAGGATCTAGGAAGGCTCTGCACCCCCTCTATTGAGGTTTTTCTCCACTGTGCAGACTTGGTTTTCTTTTTTCTATTAATAACCAGAAAACACCCTTTCAAAGGTTTTAGCGCTGTGTAAACTAACATAATGTTCACAATTTTCTGTAAACAATGAGAATTACATTGCATTATGGAAAAAGTTTGGTGAGCCTATGATTATAATAACAATAATAATAATTTTTTGCCGTTTTATAAAAAAAACCTCTGGGAAATGTGGAAGAAATGCTTTTAGAACTGTATTTCCCTAGTTACTACCAATTACAGATGATGCCCTTCCCCCAACACATGGACCTTCAGGGCAGCTATAGTACTATAAAGACAGGGCTCACAGAGCGGTATTCTGTTCAGTATATTGCAATAGCATCCGTAAGTAAAACCCAAAATGTTATAGAATTTTGTTTTCACTGGATCTACACCTGGCTTTGGCTTTCAAATACTGTAATATACTGAACCTGATACTGCTGAGTGATACTGGCCTAAGTGGTATGGTTGAAATGTATAGTAATCTGTGTTGTGTGCACTATATAGCTGCATCTCAACAAATGAAATTCATTTAGATGTGATTTGTGCTCTAAATGCAATGTTTCAATTTTTGCTAAATATCCTAATATTACTTTTATGCAGAAATAGAATATATAGAACTGTATAAACTAGGATTTGTGTTAGAAAAAGTCCCCTGTTTCTACTTATACATTCTCTTTCTGCTCACGCACAACGCAAAACATTATCTGTGTATGTTTCTAATGAACTTGGGTAAGTTCCCAAATGTGTTCATCCCTTCATTTATTCTGTGAAAATGAGCAGGCATCAATGCTTGTAAATAGCAGCCAGCTCGGGATATCAGGGCTGAACACAACCCAATGCTGCCTGGTTATGTTACAGGAAGCTGAAAGCCCAGTTGTTGAGGAAATTCATCAAACATTACTCTGAAATTTCAGTAAATGGTGCTTGACATGAGTAAAAGTACTCCTTTTCTGAAGCATCAATACAAAACGATCTTCAGAAGAATAATTCAACAGTTTCAATTTTATAGTCCTAGAAGTTGAGTCTCTTGTGACTTTTTATGTTGAATTGCTCACAAGGAATTTTACACTTGAGTAACCTGCACAGTAACAGTGTTTTAGTGTGTACTAAAATTTATCTGAGAAAAAGAAGGGTGAAGAATACAGTACTTTTTCCAGGTTGGATAGAAAACTCAGAGGAAATAATTCATATTTGAAGTTCTCTAAAAATACCTTCCTTTCTGTCTGCAGCTTATGTTTAATAGGGCACAGCTCTATTGGGTAAAATGAAATCCAAGACCTTTCCAGGACCTTGAAATGTAAAATGTGAATAAAAGAAAAAGAATGAATGAATACATATGCTGGCTTCTAAAAACAACCATAATTAAAAGAAGTCATTTCAAAAGGTTATATAAAAATGTATTTAATTTGTATTACATTTAAAAGAAACCTACCATCACGGATCTACTTAATAAGGTGCCAGGTTCCTGTATTCTTTTCAAATTTTATGCTTATTTTCATTAAACTTTTAGTGCTCCATGAATTATATCTTATATATGTGCAAATTTTCTTTCAAGGCTACTGGGGCGTGCATAGCCTCACCATGGAATGGGAGCTACAGTTACTCAATGCCCCAGTAGCCTCTTTTGATCCCTCCTGTCTTCAGCAAGCAGCTAGATTGTGTCGCTGTAGCTGCTCACGAACCTGCTCAGAACTCCAACTGAACAGGCAAGTGCCCACAACTATAGCGAGCTGCGAGCTGAAGAGAGGAGGGCTGGAGGGATTGAAAGAGGCTACCGGGCCCCAGTAGCCTTTAAGGAAAATTTGCATATACGTAGGATATGATTTTTATAAAGACCTGGGGCACTAAAAGTTTAATTAAACTAAGCATATGTTCTAGATGGCAAGTTTCCTTTAATCTATTATAATGTATGAAGTGTTTGAATTAAATGTCTTTCCGCTGATGCCCTTAAATCTTTAACTTTTTAATTTTTTTGTGTGCAAATTTGTATAAGAGCTTGTTTTCTGTGTAACAAATTGTTCTTCCTAAACACGGTATGTATTATCCCATGCCTTGTACTGGAAAGCTGGAAAAAAAATCGCAATGCAGCAAAAATGGCAAAAAAAATCTAATTTCTGCCATTGTCTGGTGGGCTCTTTTTTTACCGCTTTCTCTGTGTTTTCCAAATGACACCTCCCTTTTAATCTTCACCTAGGTTTGATCACCGGGATACCGGGATAAATTTGTTTAGGTGTTATTATCCTTTCTGTCTACTAACTATTCATTCATCCATTCAGCTTTTGAGCGTGCCTCCTCCCTGCACACCATGGGGCAGACAACTTTGTGCATAATTAGTGATAACAAAATCAGAAGGGGTTTCTGTAACATACCAAGCAGCCCCATAGCATCATTTGCATAATTTGAAAAGACTTTTTTTTTAACAATAAAGCTATAAGAAGCAAAAAAGAGAACAGATCCTGTTTCTGCACTGCAAGCACACCGGAGCAAGTAAGTGTGATTTGATTTTGAAGCACTACATTCATTCATATAGACCATGGACCCTGATAATCTAAGTACATTGTCAGCACACAGGGATCATAATGTGTCTGCTTAGAGAGTCCACACCCACACTCTGTAATTTTACACTGGAAATTATCCTTTGAAAAGGGGAGGTACATGGGGATTGAGCATAAATCCACACTTACTAAAAACCAATTGCAGGATATTAACCCCTTCCCGACGATGCCCATTTTTAATTTTATGTTTCAGTTTTTTACTCCCCTTCTTAAAAATTCCAGAAGTCTTTTATTTTTCCATGTATGGAGCTTTAGAAGGGCTTGTCTTCTGCAAAACCAATTTTACTTCCTAGTAGCAGTAATTTATATTCCAGGCCATGTACTGGGAAGTGGGAAGAAAATTCCAAATGCAATGAACTTTCTGTGTGCACTCCAATTCTTTGAGTTGGTCCATTATGGCAGCCATGGGTCGCTAGAGGGATCCAAGATGGTAGCGAGTTTGATGGTGGCACTTAAGTGGTTAACACCCACAATTAATGCAAGCATCATAGGTTTGTGAGCTGCAGTTGTTAGCTGCAGCTAATACCCATTGTGCACACCTACCCACCATGCAACCTACTGTTACGTCACATTCCGTTAAGGGGTTAAGTGTTAACTACAACTTTTTTGCAGCCACAGGACCTGGGCACTTTGCAGTCATTTAGGCAATCTCTTCTGTACACCAAGATATTCAAAAGTGAAGCATACAAATAGCGGATGTGTTACCTTATGTAACTTTTATAGAGCTGTGCATAAAAAAATGATGCAATGTTGTAAAGAAGAGTGAGCCAAAGGTCCTCCAGGCTGATTTGAGACACAGATAATTTCATACACAAATTACTGTAAGGTTTTCCTAAAAGTAGGTTGTTGAACAAGCTATCGATTCATGGGGGAAGATTTATCAGGACTTGCACGCCTGAAATAATTACAATTACTAGCAAACTGTCAATAATTGTGATTAATTCCCTTCACATGAAAGGGGGTACTTTAGGCAGAAGAGCGGGTCAGAGTGGGCCCCACGCCTGTGAACTAGCTAAATCCTGCAAACATTCAGACTGAAAGTTTGAACGCTATGCGTAGAATTGTACACTGGAGCAAGCTACCTGCCGGATACATCAGGTTAGAGCCAGCATATGATAAATGTCTCCCACGAGGTGTCCTTAGTTTTTAATACATGTTTTTTTCCCATTTTTTGCATTTATGTTAAATAAATAAATAATGACAAAACCGAATTTGTATATGCATAGTGGAATTCCACCAAGTGAGTTCATCACATGTGAGGTGGCGGGTGGGCAGGTTAGAGTTTCTCTGCAGTGCAGATACCCACAACACACACATAGCAGCAAGGGAATGTCTATGCAATTGGTTAAACTACGAACCTTTGGACCACCAGTTTGAGAAAAGGCACAAGGCAAGGGATGTGCATCAACCTGGCTAGGCCCAAGTCTGATACAAGGTGCCAACCATAGTCGCACACAAACTTGCCGGGTTTAAGGTCCAGCAGTCATATACAAGGTGCTCACATTGTTGAGACTTTGGCGGCGCCTTATAGATACATGTTTTGTCTTCTGCACTATGGCTGGAAAAATGTCACACTGCAGACACCCTTTGGACCGGCCTTTGTGTGCTGAGTCCCTAAGTGTGCTGAGCAGCAGCAAGAAATGCTGTGGCTACAGACTGACCGCTGCACCTTTGCACCCTTTTGGATGATCCTTTGGCTGTCTGGGGCTTCCTGTTTACTGCCTTTTTGTCCATACTATCACTGTTGTTTATCCACTGAGCCCTCACTGCTTCCCTCTTTCTCTGTCTGCATTACGCAGAAATCCACTGCAGTTGGTTTTCATAATTATCATAGATTTATAGATCTCTTGTGATAGTCTGCAATTCACACCCTCATCCACCAACAAAGGCTTGTGAGAATCTTGCAACTCAAACTGAAACCGAACTGCATCGGAAACTTGGGGAGGGACAGGTGGATGGGTCATTGAATCCCAGCTAGGAGAGTCAATATACAGCATAAGTGACTTTTGACGGTTTTGCTGCTTTAAAGGGGATGAGGTGGAGGGTTCTGCACTTTCCACAGAGGATGAACATGACAAAGATAATCCTATGGAAGTTGAGGAATATAACTATAATTGACCAATAACTCAATTTTGTGTGACCTATGCTGCACACCCTGGTGCCTACTTGCAGCAGAGTAAGTTGTAGCAGAAGGGACAGAACATGTACACTACTTGCAGCAGAGGCTAAATCACCACCAGCAGCTGCACCATGGCCATGTCTTTGTCCCTCAATTACTGATTTCCTCATTTTAAAACACCTTGCAGTTCCTCACGCTACACTTGATGAGCGTATGACTATATGGATGGAGCAAATAGTCGCACTGCTTATTTTGAAAAAACAGAAGCAGTGAATAAGGACTCTGCAGCTTATTAACATATGGAAGGAAAATTGTGAAATTATTTTAGTTGTATTGTTTCTCTCACTGCCTCTGCAGCAACACTTTCTCCTTGTGTCTTCTCTCTGTAAAGGCACTAAGATATGTGACCCTCCCTTTTATATAACAGGGTCATGTCCAACCTGGCATATAAAAACCATAATCATACAGAGCATTACAGTGGTTGCTAAGCCGAAACGTCTGGCTGATTTATGTTCAGTTTCTGGCTTGTGGGTGCCAAACCTTATTTACTATGGTCCCAAAGTTGGGGGTTTAAGTTTGCTAAACAATAATCATTCTGTTTAAAGGGGGAATCACATATAATAAATTAGTAAAATCATTGTAACTTAACAGTTACGCTTTAACAATTTAGTTGCATGACAAGAATCTTCATATAAGTAAACATATGCTAAATGGTTGCAAGTCAAATTTATGTATAATATATATATATATATATATATATATATAAGTATATTATAGTAATCTCATTTTCACAGGTGTGTGGGCATTTGCTGTTCTCTTGCATTGTTTTATGGGTAAGATGCTCCTGCTTATTTGAAAACTTACATAGGCCAGAACTCCCACTTCTCTGTGACCATAAGTGCCACATGTCCATCCATGGTTTATTGTGAATAGCACATGCTAAGAAACTTCAAACTGATAAAGACAAACAAATATCGGGGGGCGTGGCTAGCGACGCATAGAGCTGGACGTGTGAAGCACGGGCTCCGTTGTCTAGTGGTCCTTAGCGGCACAAAGTGGCGTGCACAAATCAGAAAAAACTCACCCTCCGGTGCACTAAGAGTGAGTGGACACCGGGAGTATGGCGAAGGGTCGGAAAAAGAAGAGTCCGCTGAAACTTACCCAGTTTTTTCCAGCGGCGGAGGCTCCACAAGATGGCGGAGGCCGCATGGCATCTGCCCAGCATGCGGAGGAGATCAACCTTCCCGCTTCTCCGTCACCGCAAGAAAGTGACTTACTCTTATCGGAGCCACTCTTGGCGCTGGATTCCTCCCCGAGCAGTCCCGCTTCTGAGGATCAGCAGGACAACGTACTGGATGTGGAGGTACCGTCCACCCCAATCCTCCCGCTATTAAGCACATCACAGATTACTTTTAATCCAAATGCAGGCTCTTAGGCCTACTCAGTAGCGTCACCTAAACTGGCTTATGAAGCTAGCACACCCATCATGACCCAATCGCCCATAACCTTGGATTCTATGAAAGCTCTACTGTCAGAGCTCCAAGCAAATATATCCAAGGAATTTCAGAGCTCCTTTCAAGCTCTTAAATCGCAAGTGGATGCTCTGGGGGAGCGCACATCCCACACAGAAGGCAAGATGGCTGAGCTCACAGCGGCCCATAATGATATGGTGGATGCCACCACCACATTAGAGGAAGAAATAGAGGCTCTAAAAATGAAAGTGGCGGACATGGAGGACCGTAATAGGAGGAATAACCTCCGATTCAGAGGGATTCCAGAATCTGTAAAACCAGAAGCAGTGTCTGAATATTTGCTGGACTATTTTGCATGTTTGCTCCCGGAGGCATCACAGACAGATTTAATAATCGATAGAGCGCATAGACTACCAAAGCCTAAGCATTTGCCCACGGAAGTGCCAAGGGATGTAATTGCGCGCATCCATTTTTTTCATGTGAAAGAGAAAATAGCACAGGTTGCTAGATCGCCGCCAACACTCCCAGCACGCTTTTCTGCTATTTCAGTGTACTAGGATCTATCTGCAGCTACTTTGGCTAAACGCAGAGCTTTCTCCCGCTGCACATCCACACTGAGAGCGAATAATATTCAATACAGATGGAGCTTCCCCGTTAGATTTATCGTTATGAAGAATGGCTCCAAGTTTACTGCGGTGACGCCAGAGGAAGGTCTACACTTATGTAAAGAAAAACACCTTTCACCGGCAAGAGTGGAGGAAGAATGGACGATGGTGCGCCATAATAAAAGACGCACCACTTGAAGTTTACTTCTGCCTGCGGCAAGGGCCTCATCATTCCCATCCAGGACGGGAGGGATGACCCGAACTTGTATTTTTCCGCTGTCACTTATTCATCCACGACGGTAATTTAATTGTGCTAAGCGTGGATGACCACTTTGGGCACGCCTGTTTAGGTTGTATACCGACCTGCTCCCAAGGTGCGCATACACTGTTGTTTTACCTTTTAAATGTTTATTCTGGTTGCTCTGTTTTATCCCCTGTTTATCTGGTCGTGTAGTCACTGGAAGGAGTCACAGTAAAAGGTGGTACTATGTGTATTGGAGGGGGCGGGCTTAGTCTGGGGAGCTCCGTACCTCTTTCTGTAACTTACTTGTGTCCCATAACTACTAACCTTAAACGCAAGTAACAATGGTAATTAAATTACTCTCAATTAACTCTAAAGGTCTTAATTCTCTGTGTAAAAGATCGTCAGTATGGCAAGAAGCCACGAGAGCCCATGCGGAAATTGTTGGTGTTCAGGAAACACATTTGAACTCTTCTGACACTTTTAGATTTAAAAATAAGAAATTCCCACATATTTTTCATGCTCCGGCAACGGGAAAGAGGTGCGGAGTCTCACTGGCCATAAGGGATACTGTTGCATTTGTACAAGACTCTATTTGCATCGATGAAGGAGGAAGATATATCATTTTAGTGTGTTCCATTAATAATGAGCAATACACCCTGGTAGTTGTGTACAGTCCTAATACAAAACAGCACCGCTTCCTTAAGAAAGTTCTCAGAAAGGTAATGTCATTAAAACAAGGTCACTTAGTAATCATGGGGGATTTTAACCAAGCAATCTGGCCATCCATAGATACTTCAAATACCTGAGTATCACAAGAACCCACACCTTATGCTTCCTCTACATCAAGTTATGGTCTATTTGATATCTGGCGGATACGTCACCCAATAGAAAGAGATTATACGTTCTATTCTAACTGCCATAAAATCTACACAAGGATAGATTACTTCCTAATAGATAAATCTCTTCTGTATCAAACAACAGACTCGACTATTGGTACTATATCATGGTCCGACCATGCCCCTATCACCCTTCCCATCAGGGAAGAATTTAATAATCCAAGCAACGCAGTCTGGCGTATTAACAATTATATCCTACAGCACGAGAAATACTCCCCCATCACTAAGGCATTAGAGGAATACTTCCACATTAACGATTCCGGGGAAGTGGATGACCCTACCCTCTGGTGTGCCCATAAGGCTACGGTCAGAGGTTATCTGATAGGACAGGCTTCCCATGCTAAGGCTATCCACACTTTTCATGAAAACCGCCTATTAGAGGAGCTTGCCACCTTACACAGGCTTAATAAACAGTCACACGATACTGTTAGAGCAAAGGAAATAGCTGATCTCACTGCCCAACTTAAAACTCTCAATGCTCACAAACACGACTATGCTTAGCAGCGACTGAAAATGTTGCACTACTGGATGGGGAATAGGCACAGCTCCCTATTAGCAAGATGCCTTAAAATTAAAGAAGCGAAGGCACGCATTCCCTTTCTTATCAAAAAGGACAATTCTAGAGTGATGGACCCCCTAGGTATCGAAGATGCCTTTGCAGAATGCTATGGAAATCTCTATAACCTGGAGGAGAATCACGCGAGTGTCAGCCAGTAGAAGCAAACATCCACCAATTTTTAAGTTCCCTCAAGCTACCCCAATTTTCCTCAGAAACAGCCTCTGCCTTCTCTGCCCCTTTCACAGAGCAGGAAGTCATTAAAACCATTTCTTCCCTAAAAATGAACCAAGCTCCTGGGCCGGATGGCTTCTCTAATGAGTACCTTAAATTTCATAAACACATTCTTGCGCCATATATGGTCAGAACATTTAATTCCTTTATGGAGTCCGGTCTTATCCCCTCTGAGATGTTACAAGCACTGGTCATTACGCTTCCCAAACCAGGCAAAGCTATGACATCCCCACCAAATTTATGTCCCATCTCATTACTCAACTCCGACTTGAAATTGTATGCCAAAATGTTAGCAGCTAGACTAGCAGATGCCCTCCCAGGTGTCATAATGCCAGATCAAGTTGGCTTCGTCAAGGGCCGTCAGACAGTGGATGGCACCAGGAGATTCACTAATCTGCTGTACCTAATGGAGGCTCGGCGAACGCCTTCTCTGCTCCTTACTTTGGATGCGGAGAAAGCGTTCGACCGAGTTCATTGGGGTTACCTCAGACAGGTCCTGACTAACTTTGGACTGTCGGGTCCTATTCTTAAAGCTATAATGGCCCTGTATACCAAGCCGTCTGCCAGGGTGTACTCATCAGGCATCCTATCTCAACCATTCAAAATTACAAATGGCACGCGTCAGGGGTGCCCTCTCTCCCCAATTATTTTTGCACTTGTAATGGAACCACTTGCGCAAGCAATTCGTTTGGCCCCATCTATTAAGGGGTTGCGGGTTGGGGAGAGGGAGCATCGTATTGGCTTATTTGCTGACAACGTTATTTTGTGTCTATCAGATCCAGAATCATCATTAAGGGAAGCTTTCTCAATAATCCAACAGTTTAGTACCCTCAGTTACTACAAACTGAATGCCACCAAGTCAACAGTATTAAGTGTAAATATCCCCCCTGAGCTCCAACACAAACTAGAGAATGAATATCCATTTGAGTGGGCTAAAGACTCTGTAAACTACCTAGGCATCACTCTCACTATCCCTACTAGTAAATTGGCCCAAGTTAACATTAACGCTTTAACCCAAACTATTACAAAGGACCTCCGTTCCTTCTCGAACCTTCCTATCTCATGGATGGGCAGAATTGCCTCAGTTAAGATGATGGTTCTCCCCAAAATCTTTTATTGCTTCAGAAATTTACCCATTCCCCTACACAAATCCTCACTAAAAAATATTCAAAAATTGCTGACTGCCTTCATATGGAAAGGACAAAAAGCAAGGGTTCCTTTGAGAACCCTAATAATGACAATGGCAGATGGGGGTTTGGGGTGTCCGTCAGTGGTTGAGTACTATCAAGCGGCAGTGGCAGACCAGATTAAAGCTTGGTGGATGGATGAGGCAGATAAATTGTGGGTGGACTTAGAGAGAAGTCTGTCTGGTTTCCCAACCTTGAACTCATTAATATGGGCTGTTAGGTATACTCAAATCAAACTCCCTATAGTCACCCCTACTATGAAAGCAGCGATTATACTACTCAAGGAAGCCTTTTCAGACCCAAGAATCATATCACTAAAGACCCAGGATCTCACAATCTCATCCCTTAGCTTCATTATATCCAACACAAACTTTGACCTATGGGTTGTTAACGGGATCAAAACAGTGGGGGACCTCTTGGAAGGGAATGGAATCCGCTCTTTTGAACAACTAGCAATGCAATACCATTTTCCCAAAGGGGAATTTTATAAATACCTACAAATACGCCACTTCATTGCCAACCAGAAACCCCCAGAGGCCCACATCCCCTCCAAATATGAAAGATTCCTATTTTCATCAAAACCTCAGAAAAAGGGTATCTCAGCGGCTTACTCGACTTTAGTTGATCGTCATAGGACTAGTAACTCCCCTTACAGAGAGAAATGGGAGGGCGAGCTTCAGGAGCAATTTACAAACGTCCAATAGTGCAAGGCCATATCGATTAGCAATAAACCCCCATGGGGTCCCCAGGTTGCTCTTCTTGGTATAGGGCTTGACCACCTGAAAACCTCGGATGGGCTCCTATTGCACAACATACTAACCACCGTAAGATTAAACATTGCAAGGTTTTGGAAGTCTCAAGAAACTCCCACTATCATTGTTATTAAGAGAGAAATTGAACACAATTGTGTAATGGAGGAGCTTATTGCCCACCGTACAAACTCTATATCCCGCTTCTACCATGGTCCAAGTGGAAGGACTTCTATAGCCGCAGCTCTTACTAGGGCCCCTACACCACTACAAATGCCCTTGACAAAGGGGGGAGGCAATACTCCACACTAGGAATTACTGATCACGAACATATCACATCCTTACACGGTATTATGCTGCAATCATCTCAGTCTATAGTACCTACTCTGTCATTGAACATTTGCTAATTTTGTAAGAACTCGTATCTGGTAATGCACGACCTGTAATTTTTTGTTGATTACTGTGTTAACTTGTTATCCAAGTTTTTTACCCACTATGTTAGTGTACCTTTGACTTGTATATGCTACACTATTTTATATGGTGGATATCCCGTGCCTGGGTTTATCTATCCCTAGTCAATGTACGATTGTTCTTTTATACTATAAAACCTTAATAAAAAATTGATTAAAAAAAAAAAAAGACAAACAAATATCACAGTGTACATTTGTTCCTGAACTGTTGGAGGAAATAACAGTTATAGTGTATATTGTATATCCCCTACAGGTGTAAAGATTGTAACAATATAAATCAGTAAATGAGAGAAACAAATGTATAACTGTTAAATAAACTTTACTTGTTTAAAAAATGCTAATTCTTTTGATGAATGCCAGAATATGAAAGTATTTTTCCTGCCAGAAGAAAAAAGTGAACATACATTATTAAATCCGATACAGAGCATTTTATTTTCCAGGATTAAAAATATCTGCTAAGTTAAATAACATTCCGATGATGTAAGATGTTGAAAGCTGTTGTCAAGGGGCAGTGCACAACTGACGTCTAGCCACTGGCATTAGTGATATAGTGTGAGCCAAGCTGTTACTCTTTCAGCTATGTCTAACTGATTTGCTAGCATGCACTAATCCAGGATTTTAGGTGAAGTTTCTTACTATGGCAATAAGCACTTTGAAACTAGGTCACCAATACAGTTCCGCTCTGTTGCTAACATGCTGCACATAATGCAACCTTAAAGAACATGTTCAAACCATACTAGAACAAATGACAAAGAATACAGAATATAGGATATTTTTAAACCCTGTCACCGCTCATTGAATCCACGAATGTCATAGTATTAAAAATTATTTTCTGTGGCTATCCTTTGTTTATATTTGACATTTTCTGCTTTAAGACCCACTTAAGTATAAACTATATAGACCAGTGATGGTGAAACTATGAGTGCCAGAGGTGGCACTCAGAGCTCTCTCTGTGGGCACACAGGCTGTCACCCCATCACAAACTTCACCAGACAGGACTCAAGTCCTGCTCCTGAAGTCCCTGGCCACCTAGAATGTGCCAGGGACTAGATTATCATTGGAGCTCCTGCTCCAGGCCCCGCAGTTATTTTCATTAAGGGGACCCTGGAGGCAAACTTCAATGATAATCTGAATTTCTTATCCTTCTTTCTACTGTATTCGTGTCCTTAAGATGGCAATACAATTTAAAGGGGTTGACCACTTTTCAATAAATCTGTTCCATCTGACAGATCTCTGCATGTATATGTACCTGTACCTTTGCCTCCTCTGAGAGCTTCAGCCTCTCTTTGTTACCACATCTCTACACAACTTTCTGTTTCCAATCCTTCAGTCTGTCCATAATGGCAGCCTCCAGAGTGTTTTTCTCTCTCAGTCCATCTCATACACAGGGAGGTGGGATGGGGGCAGCAGGATGATTCATAATCTCTTGCTGCAAGCCCCTCCTATTTATTAGTGTAGGATCTTTACATGTCTATGCAGAGTGCACGGAGAGTCTGTACACAGCACTAAAAAAAGCATCAGAGATAATGAATCAATCGGTGAGTGTCATAAATTATGGATTGGAATGCCTCTTCTCTGCCAGTCATGTCCTGAGTGGAAGTCATCTTGCTCTTATGAGGTTAATGAGATAATTAGTGCCTGATCAGTAGACCAACTGCTCCCCCCACTGTGATTCCCTTTATTCTTATCAAATGAAATGTTATTTGGTCTCCTGAGTCCTTTGAACGGAATTGTCAATTGATTTCAAACTCCAAACCCCCTCATGGTTTTACAGGTGCCTTAAGGCTATTTAAGGATATGGCAAAATTTAACTTCAAAGAAAACAAATTCACAAATCAAATATTTCAATTTCTGGTCAACAAATCTGTGATCAGCATCATCTGCTTAATCTGGAGTGTCGAGCACCAAGGATTTCAGGGTTGGGGAGCGAAGAAAATAGCTATTGGGACAATATTTCATAATCGTGTTTGGTATTGTTATGTTTGTATAATATTTGTATAATACATGCTGGGAAATATGGTGGGTATATCATCTTCTCAGGAGACCCATGTGAAAAGATATTACAGTATTACAAAATACATAATAATATAATATAATAATATGTATAATATATATATAAAATGAAATATGTCCCCAACTTTCCACCTTGATTCAGGTGTAGCCACGCCCCTCTCACATGACCAAGGAGGCAGATTAGGTGGTTAGTTAAAAGTTACATGCCACCATTCAATTCTTGTCAGTTCAGGAGATATATTAAGTTTGTGGAGATGTCCAGGTTTTTTTCATCGGTTTCTCCCCCGAGGATCTCTATGCCAATTCAGTTCATAAGAGGCTTGTGTTTTCTTTATTTTATCCCTTTTTATTTTTCTGTTTGCTTTTATCTATGTCTATTATTTCACCATTTTTTGTAACTATTATGTATTGTGCCTATTTTGCATACTAAATACATTTATCTATTAAATAAATAATCTTTTAATAAGATTTTTCCTTGTGCTCTATATGTTCCCATAACTCTGGATAGATGACTTACAGCTAAGCCTTGTTACCTAGTGAGTGTTTGTGGACTAGTACTAGCTATAGGCAATGAGTGTCTGTGTGCTAATAGAAGCTATAGACAGTGTGGGTCCAGGTGATCTGTACGGCACCTAGAAGAATGTGTATCTGTGTGTATGTGTGCGTTCCTGGGGTGGGCGTCTCGTGAGCTGTAATTATGAGTGGTGGCAGCGACGAGTTGTATGGAATAAACATGTGACTGTATCGGGGTGCAGAGTGGCTCTGTGCAGTAGCGTTCCATTAGTGGTAGGGGGGGGGGGTACATAGTGTAGTTGTGCACCCCCTAGACTGTGCATGGTGTGTAGTGTCTGGGTTTCACATGTGTTAGCGTAAGCATGCCATTTTGTGTGAGTGGGCAGAGCTTAAGGGCTAATTTGCGTGGTTCCCTGGTGTAGGTGCACTCAGGGATTACTAAGGCAGTAAAAGCACCTGGGCGATTTATGTTAAAAGCTGTGACAAAGCAGGTAGCAATTAGTTACTGCTTAAATTGCAATTTTGGCACTTTGCAATAAAATTGGTATTTTTGGTGCTCGATCTCTATAAGGTTCACCATCAGTGACATAGACTGTTAGTATCTAAAGAATGCGCCTCATTTAGCTTGTGCTAGAACTTAAACATTAGTTTTCGAGCTACAGTATATTTATAAATATCACATATTTACAGAAAGATACAATTAGGGGTGCGCCAGCCATCAGGCGATTTGAGCCCTCGCCTCAGTCAGTGCTACATGCAGTAAAATAGGGGGCAGTATCAAGGGTGCAGTAATCTTTTACAGTGCATGATAAGCCGCTTAAAAATGTCTCTTCACTCCTGATGTCAGCATGGGTGTAAGACACTGCATGAAGAACTCACTTACTAAACAATAACCTGATACATTACTATTGCATTGGGCAGAGAGAGTGCCATTCTATAATTGGCCTCAGAAAGCAGAGAGAACTTAGGTTCACCCATGGTTCCTGCACCTGCATCCCAGGTGCTTTAAGTATTAGTAAATGAGTCTTAAAGTCAAAATCCTCAGGTTTTTGAGGTAGAGGGCCATATAGGCTATACTAAACTTATTTTATTTAAAATAGAATAAAATATTATGTGCATAGTTACTAAACAAAAATTGTGCAAAGTGAATGAACAGCATTTTACCTGGGTAAGAGTGGAATACGGAAATAAAAAAAATCCCCTACTCCCCATGATGGTTCCATTTCTCTGCAGGAAACAAGAAATTGTTTTAACTTTTTTTTTCACCATTCTGAGCTGGGTTATTAATAGTTATACTCTGATCACCCCTTTAATAGTTCTGTTTCCAAACTCAATGCCTAATAGCAAAGATACATGGAAAAGGCTGCACTAATTCAAAGAGCTGCAATGTGTATGAAGAAAAAAATAACAGAAAGCTAATTGGTAATCTTTAGGTTAAATATTGACATAGCCCAAAGACATTTAATAAAATCTGTAAATTTCAGGATTTATTCAAGATTTGCTTGAACTTATTTTCAATCATCTTGAATAAGCCCCTTAGAGCAAACTGCAGTAGCTTATTCAATAGTTATCTCCTTGAACACTATTATACCATTAAGGCAAGGGATTCTGCATTTTACAAAAAAATATTATCTTTGATACATACATTCTTTTTTCTATGGAAAAAAATATGTCATATCAACCTTTGTAGCACTGAAGAAACCTGGAAATAATGGTGTATAGTAGCTTTATGTTAAACCTTTCCAAGTTCAAAACACCCTAAGAACACAACTTGTAACAATTCTACTTAAGTCGAGATGAATGTCCTCTTCCAGATTCCAATCACATCTGTCCTTAGTTATAGTGATTTTCAACATAAAACCCTTTTTGTGATGTCTACACACATATCATTTTTAAGACCTAGAAATAAAGATTTGGAAAACTGCCAGTCACTTGAATTGTAGGTATATCAATTCTAAGAATATCTTTTATAGCTATCACCGTTCGCCTGTCTCTCAGATGTACTATCCTTCTCTAGTGTTTCCACACGCTCTCTTAGTAATAAAAAATAGATTACTATGTTTTGTCTATTTTTCATCTTTTTGATTTTCCAAAATACAAACTGAAGTATGCAAAAACAAATGTAATATGCTCATGTCTCTGACAAAACATAAACAAGCAAACAAATAAGAACATATTTCCGGCTCCCATTCATTATCAAGTTCAAATCTCTAG
Source organism: Engystomops pustulosus (assembly GCF_040894005.1). Classification (NCBI taxonomy): domain Eukaryota; kingdom Metazoa; phylum Chordata; class Amphibia; order Anura; family Leptodactylidae; genus Engystomops; species Engystomops pustulosus. The sequence goes on along the minus strand of NC_092414.1, from coordinate 91,865,418 downwards.
ACATGCAATAAAGTCTGTGCCTAAGGACAAAACTTTTGCAATCTTGAAAACTTTATTATTATCATATTTTTTTATATTTTTTTTAACGTCTTCTGTATGTTTTCTAACGCTGTATAAAGCATATATCATGATAATTATGAGAATATACTGTCATTCATTTTTATGTGGTGAATTTGCCAAAAAGCCATTTCAGAGAAGAAAGAACATTTGTACACAATCTGCCAGTTTAGGCTTTGCTAGATATATTGCTACTTCATAAACATGAATTATACATTAGGAGTTTTGTTTGTAGCAAATTAGGATATCATTTTTGATACTTTTTAGAGGAGGCCTTTTGAAATTTAATTTAATCTACTTCTGAAAACTTATAAAAAGTTGCTTCTAAAATGGCAGCGGAAACAGACATTCACATGGGCTTAAACACTGGCATAAGCCAATGGTCAAATCTGTGGCATTGTGTGCATGAGGACATCACCCCAGAACCCAATTGCCAGACAGGACTCAAGGCATCCTCCTGCTGTACTAAGCAGCCCACGAAGTGCAACACAGGATTTGATTATTGTTGCTGATATGTAAGCATCTGCTCTGGGCTACACAATTCCTTATGGTTGGGGTCATGGAGGGAAGATACAATGAAAATCCAAGTATTCTCTCCGTCTTTCAAAAATATCAGTGTTGTCAATAGAATAGGGAGCAATGAGCATTAAGTTACTGTTGAAAGTGTCCTGTTGGCACTTTGTGAAAAATAAGTCTAATCTGGGTTTCAGTTTGGGCACTTGGGGGCAGATTTACTTACCCGGTCCATTCGCGATCCAGCGGCGCGTTCTCTTAACAGGATTCGGGTCCGGACGGGATTTATGAAGGTAGTTCCTCCGCCGTCCACAAGGTGGCACTGCTGCGCTGAAAATCATCTGAACGCGCCGGAATACACCGAGCTGGACCAGGTGAAGGTAAGCGCTTCCCAAGCGACACATTTTCGGTTTTTAAATGCGTCGGTTTTTCCGAATATGTCAGGTTTTCGTTCGGCCACGCCCCCCGATTTCCATCGCGTGCATGGCAGCGCCGATGCGCCACAATCCGATCGCGTGCGCCAAAATCCCGGGGCAATTCAGGTACAATCGCCACAAATCGGAAATATTCGGGTAACACGTCGGGAAAACGCGAATCGGGCCCTTAGTAGATGACCCCCTTGGTGTCTAAAAAATGTGCCATCACTGGGATAAAAATTCTAAAACAATATTTAAAAAGAAGACAATGTGGGAATATATCACATGCCAATGTATGGTGTGCCAGTACTTGATGTTAGACATAAATACAATATATCTTGATTTATCCAAAGGGATGCTGAACTGCCAGGCAATTCCGGATAAGGCTATTGTTAAAACTGTCATAAAACCTTAGTTTGACACCTAGCCTAGCCCCCTTCATGCTCCTCCTTGCCCACGTGGACGTGGCATAAGGGGGGAAATAAAGGTCATTTCTGGCCATGTGCAAGGAATTGCAATTAATGCTATGCTTGTATGGCGCAAAAGCCTTGACAAATCTCCCTCCAATGAGTCATTCATTTGTTGGCCGATTTACAAAGAAAGCTATGTACTTTAGCTAGAACATCTGACTCTATAAAAAGTAGTTTTAAGTGTTTTAGCTATAAGAGTTCTGTGTACTGTAGTTTAAGTACATTGGGTGGAATTGATCCACACTGGACGCAACTTGCATGACTCTTTATGTTTCCCTTGCCATATAACAACTAAGAGACTCCGAATGAATATTGAGTCAGCTCCATTATAACCCGTGCCAGGATATAGAAAGTTTGACCCAAAACCACCCTTCCATTCCAGGTTTTTTAAATAAGTGGCATGGAGGTGGTGAATAAGGAATAGGTCATAAATCTTGTCCATGCAAAAGGAAATGTGATTTTTCATGCCTAGTGCACAGGATTGCACGATAAATTCAACTCACTGACTTTTCGTCGACATTTATAAATTGCCACTGAAATCCATGATAGAAAATGTATCCTCTGTCTAGAATACTGTAGGCAAATAAAAGTCTGAGGGCATATTTGAATGACTTCTAAATAACTTCTGACGGTTTCTCTGCTAAGCTGAGAGCAGGAGCCCTGTTATCTTTACACAGATACAAAACACTCTTCATGTTCCCAGTTAAACAATATAAATTAAGAGTTCTTTGCTCTGTTGGAAACCAATAAACATTGCTAAATGCAAGGACAAAAGTTATTTTTCTTCTTTTTTATGGATACACCTGGTGTAACAGATGTGCTCCTTAACTGCATGGATCACATTCAACAAAACAGTCACATAGCTGTACTTTTTAAGAAACATATTTATTTAACTATCACATACAAAGTTTGAGAATGATATTGGCAATTGTCTTAAACCTACATCGTATTTAAAATAATAATGTCAATCTCAAGAAAGTTGACATAAATGTAAGTTTTAAGTCACATAAAAAATAAGCTAAACTGATAAAAAATTGGAACTAAAAGTAACAATACCATTATAGTGCTAGCATGAGGGGGAAGTCTACAATATTAGCTTGTAAATAATATTTTTTACTTACTAATTAGAGATGAGCGAGCACTAAAATGCTCGGGTGCTCGTTATTCGAGACGAACTTTTCCAGATGCTCGAGTGCTCGTCTCGAATAACGAGCCCCATTGAAGTCAATGGGAGACCCGAGCATTTTTCAAAGGGACCATGGTTCAGGAATAAAATGTGTTATTTAATTGAAAAAGAATGTCTTCTGATAAGTGATCAGATGTATGCAAACATCTGCAATCTATTCTTCACTGTTCCGCGCGTATATTATCTCCCGACAAGTTAGCAGATGTAAAGAACAGTGAAGAATAGAATAAAAACAGTGAACACAGGATCATTTAAGTGAAAAACGCAGTGAAAAACACAGTGAAGAATAGATTACAGATGTTCGGCACATCTGCTAACTTGTCGGGGTGATACGCTGTCCCGGGATCCGCTCTTCTTCCACTGAAGTCTCCCCGTGCTGCCCGATGTCTCCCTCGTGCTGCCCAATGTCTCTCCCGTGCTGCCTGATGTCTCCCCCGTGCTGCCCGATGTCTCCCCCGTGCTGCATGATGTCTCCCCCGTGCTGCCCGATGTCTCCCCGTGCTGCTTGATGTCTCCCCCGTGCTGCCCGATGTCTCCCCCGTGCTGCCCGATGTCTCCCCCGTGCTGCCCGATGTCTCCCCCGTGCTGCCCGATGTCTCCCCCGTGCTGCCCGATGTCTCCCCGTGCTGCCCGATGTATCCCCCGTGCTGCCCGATGTCTCCCCGTGCTGCTTGATGTCTCCCCCGTGCTGCCCGATGTCTCCCCCGTGCTGCCCGATGTCTCCCCCGTGCTGCTTGATGTCTCCCTGCTGCTTGATGTCTCCCCCGTGCTGCTTGATGTCTCCCTGCTGCCGTTCCGCGCGTATCTTCCGACAAGTAAGCAGATGTGCAGAACATCTGTAATCTATTCTTCACTGTGTTCTTCACTGTGTTTTTCACTTAAATGATCCTGTGTTCACTGTTTTTATTCTATTCTTCATTGTTCTTCACTGTGTTTTTTTAATTAAATGCTCGATCTCGAGCAGGAGAAATACTCGTCCGAGCAACAAGCCGTTTCGAGTACCTTAATACTCGAACGAGTATCAAGCTCGGATGAGTATACTCGCTCATCTCTATTACTAATGTTTCTTACGCCAAATATTTATAATGTCTGTCTATTTTTTTGTTACCAAATCCAAGAAGTAATTGAAGGATAGACAATGGCTTGTAAAGCACCAGTTGTCTTACCATCCTTACTTATAGTAAATATTTTAGATCTATTAATCAGTTTCTAAGATATCATGAAGGACATGAACTGTGTTAAAAAAATCATTTATGCACATAGTGCTATGTAAATATATAGTTTTAATTAAAGTGTGTTTGTTTATGTTCAGATAGTGATAATATTTTCCCAGTTTTAACAGTGTGCTTACAGATAAGATAATTATATATGACAAGGTTTATGGTTACAATAATTATGTTTGACAAGGGAAGCTTTATCTCACCCTTCCAATAAGCCTTGGAGGATGAAGGTCATCTGAGAAAAGTAGCGAAGATTAGACAAACTTGTCTCTGATTACTGTTGGTTTTCATTCAGATTCTTTCAAAGATAACAGATTGATGATTTATCTTTTCAATGACTGTAAATATACAGTAAGTGTTCATTATATCCAAATGACAACAAAAACACAGTCACAGCATATTCTTACAGGCTTTGTTTTAACAGCTTTCACTTGACAGTCCAGTTAACACATTAACATAAAAATATTGGTAGCCTTGTGATAAACATGGTTAGGTTTTTATTGTATTTTAACATTTAGGATTTAAAGGAAATCTACCATTTAATTCTATGCATTATGAACCAAACATACCTTGAGAATGCTGTAACACTGATGCAGAAACATATCTTGTTTGATCCCTGAACGAGTGGTTTTGCTGAAAAAACAATTATAAAATTATGATAATGAGGCTGTCTTGCATCTTTGGCTGGCACAGCGATTCTCCTCACCCTAATTATACACTGCTTCAGCCTTGTCCTGCCCAGCATAAGCTGAGAAAACATCATCATTGTGTTGTCCCTGACAGGCAGAAGTAATCAATTGCTGAACCATCCCCCAGCTACTGTCTATGAGTCATCCAGCTCAGATTGATTAGTTATGTCTGGATAGTTCAGGAAGCGCCAAGTGTAATGTGTTTATGTAGACACCCAGCTTTCCCAAAGTCTAGAATGTTATCATTGTTTTTTTAGCAGAACCACTCATTTCAGAAATTTAACAAAATATGTTTCTGTATCAGTGTAGCTACAGAATTCTGAAGGTTAGGTTTGGTTCAAAATGCATTAAAAATTGGTAGTTTTTTTTTTTTAAATTTGCATCATCGGTTTCTGACACCTTTAACCTTTTTATAAGTTGTAATTTTTAGCACAGCATGTTCATTTTACCATTTTAAGAACTGTACAACTGGTAGATTTAATTTATGGATCTTGAAAAGACCAAGATAGCGGTGCCCATCTGCTGCCACTGTTTAAATGCCTTGTCATGAAAATATAGAAAATACAGCAAGGGGGAAGGGTGCATGTCAGGTCTTTTCATGGGCTTCAGTGCCTTACATTAAAGGTAACCTACCATTTGATTTGATGCATTATGAACCAAACCTACCTTGAGAACGCTGTAACTACACTGATGCATAACCATATCTTGTTTAATCCCTGAGCTGAGTGGTTTTGCTGAAAAAACTATTATATAATTATGATAATGAAGCTCTGTCACTTCTGTGCCTGGCTCAAGCTCTTCTCCTCTCACATTAAGTATGCACTCCTCAAGAGAATGATGTAATTACTGTGTTGTCCCTGACAGGTTGAAGTAATCAATCGCTGCACCATCTCCCAGCTGCTGTATATGAGTGATGCAGTTTAGGATGATTAGTCCTGTCTGGACAGTTCAGGAAGCTCCACATGTAATTTTTTATGTATGGCAGCCACCAGCACCCAGCTTTTTCAAGGTCCTGAATGTTATAATTGTTTCTTCAGGAAAACCATTCAGGGATTAAACAAAAATACTTCTTCATCATTTTAGGTACAGAATTATCAAGGTATGTTTGGTTCATAATGCATGAAATCATATGGTAGATTTCCTTTAAGCAGAACTATGCCTCACCTCCCCCAGCCTTATCCTGAAGACAAGCTGGATAGGGTCATTAACACCATGGGGGATGTGGGTCAGTTTTCACCTCAGCAGACGAAATAGCACCATGGTTTTTCATAGAATCCCCCCCCCCCCTCCGCCAAGTAACACAAAGGAAATGTCCCCAATGACTCAATATGCCAGCTATGGATTTATTTTCCACCCCAACCGGATACCTGGTGCATATCTGGGATCAGTATAGTAAGCAAACGTGCACATGGGTCTCAATCTGTTCTGGAGACCTTGAGGAGCTCATAATGAATTCTCAATAGGAGCATAATAAGTAAATCATGCTTGGTCTCAAAAGATACTGGAGATCCGGATAGGTCTCATGGCACCAGAACTATAATCCTATGACCTCCCATTGAGAAATTAGAACTCATCTATGGTCATAGGTCTGGTCAAGGTATGAAGTTTTCTAGAACCTACCAAGGAGCAGGAAGGGTGTGTTTAGACATCCAATAAAAGAAAGTCACCCCTTTTTTGACTTTCACTGAAATCTCGATCCACAAACCCCACATTCACATCTCAGTTATATATACATATGCTACTTTGGTTGGCTTCTGACCTGATGTAATCCTGTCATGGACCGCAAACGAGATCTGGTAACATCTATCATCAGTAAATATGATGGTTGATGTCCCTTAAGAGCAACTAAGCATTAGACACAGTCAGAATGCAATAACAATAAGGTGTGCAGTACATCAAGTAGCAGTTCTGTATTAGTTACCATCAACTGCAATGATTGTGGCTAGTCCTACAGACAATACTGAGGTAGATACAGTACATTGGGTGGACTAGGAGAAGGTATGAAACTATTGTTTCATACAAAGTGGTAGTGGAGCCCAAGCTTCCCAAACTGCCAGACACCAGTTGTCAGTTCCAGAGTGGACTGCCCACTATCTGCCCAATCAAAAGGTCTGATGGGTTCAGTAACCCTCTAACAAGCAGCCTTGGCCAGTTTACAGGCTAAAGCAGCATATGAGACCCTCATGGCTGCTGCAGAATGATGGGAGTGAGGAGAAGCAAAGGCTGCAGAATGTAAACTGGAGCGTGAACACCAGCTGCAGATACTCCAGTTACAACAGTCTGTCCCAGCTAGTCCAGGATTGCAGGAAAACCATGTCCCAAAGCTACAGAGCCAAGGACTTTCTCATGCTGGATACAGGTACAGATTTTGTGGCTTTTGAAAATACTTGTCAACAGTACCATGTGCCTGCAGACCAGTGTGTCCAGTACTACATCCCGTGTCTCAGAGGAAGGGCCTAGAAATATTAAGTTATTTGTCCAGCAAGACCACCCTGACCTATGAGGATATCAAACAGACTCTGGTTCATAAGTACAACTTGACCCCTGAGACCTAGCAGAAGAAGCTCCGGAGTTTAGAGTCTGGGTCTGCTGACAGCTGGATTGACAAAATGAGGGCCGTCCAAGGAACAGTGTACCAGTGGATCTCATGGCTGGGACTAAACACTTTCCAGCAGCTGAAGGAGCAAATCGCCATAGAGCTGGTTTTGTGGAATTGCTCCAGAACTTTATCAGCGTCTCCATGACTGGAAACCAAAGGAGACTTTGGAAACAGCCACCCAGGCTGATGAATACACTAACTGCCAGACTCTGGAGACCAAGAAAACTGTTGGCTGTATAGGGGTTCAGACAACCAACTGCTATCCCTGCCCCTAAGCCCAAGGAGAAACTGCCCATTCTCTCTACGTTAGTGGGTGAACCCCATTCATGTCATCTGTATAAACAGCAGGTACACTTCAAAGCCATGAGTCCACAGGACCATCTTATATTGATATAAAACTATACTATTATTGTTATAGAACTAACCAGTTGTTCTGGTTGGACCATTGATGTAGGAGGATCTTGGAGTATTTAGTCCTTTTGAACAATAATGGAATCCTGAAGAGAGGAAACAAAGATAAACAAAAGTAACTGAAAAGCTTGGAGAAGGTCTGCAAAGGGCAAAAGTTGAAAATACACAGATAAAACTGATAAACACTGTATTCTATCTTAAGGGTTATTTTATTATTTTCATCATGCAATGGAACATTTTAGACCCATAAATGTCTTGTTTTGCAAAAAAACTAATTAAATAATACTAAATACAGTTTGGCTAATGAAAATATGTCATTCAATTTGTAATTTTCATAATATTCTACAGTTTTTAGGACACAATGTTAGATAAGATGTGCATTTATAAAAATTAGCACTTAAGATACGTTAAGATGTAATGTATTATAGTCGAGCGCCGCTCATCCCCGCCCCTCTCCATAGGAAAGTATGGGCAACGGCGCCGTAATACGGGAAAAGATAGGACATGTCCTATCTTTTCCCGGGCTACAGAGCGGTACGGTGCCGCACGTGTGCGGCACCGTACCGCTCCTGTACGATGCCGTCAGCCCATAGAAGTGTATGGGGGACGTATATCGGCCGTACATATGTCGGCCGTATATACGTCCCCCATACATGTGTGTGAATGTAGCCTTACCCTGTTGCAAAATGTGAACATTTTTTTTCGATAGTATGAAATCGAATGCCTTGTAGCATTCATTATTTATTTGTAGCTTCAGTAGCGCAAATTACATAATTAACACTTTCTCCATAGTTTACAATCATGTTATTCTTAACATTTTGCTAGTTCCTCTGCATGGTTGGTAATACCATCACCCAGGTACGGGTGCAAGCATCTCACTCGAGCTAGTGCTGGACACATCCGTAATAAGGCTGTGCTTCCCAGTGTCATTGCACTTGGGGTGGATCCCTGAGTGAATGGTCACTGGAACATGCACTGCCCAGACCAAATGTTTCCAAGGCACTAATTGTGTTTAGGTCAAGAATAGTGGACGTGCACCCAAGAGTATAGGTGGTGCTATTGTAATTAAAATTGTAACCTCCCATTGGTCAACAGACATATTCACCACATTTACAGGGGGGTAGATTGAGTAAGTAGTTACACTTTAATACCTGTCTATCTTATATAGACATTGCAACTAAGCCTGATAGGTATCACATATTATGGTTGTGACAAACCCACCACTGTCATGTTATGTCACAGGTGCACCTAGTGAACCTCAAATTTAGCACATAAAGCACAAGATGCAAGATGGTGCCTAAAACCTAACTCTCTCAGCCCTGGCACTCACTTAAATTACTGCCACCATCTCTTTCTCCCTTTAATATTATAAATGAGAAAGCAAATAGGCGCCTATCTACATAAGTCCCTCAACAATTTAGAAATCCAATAATAATTACAGAAAAATTATTGAATTATCTACACAATTACTAAAAATGGATCCTGGTAACACTACCTCTTCAGAAAATTAGGTAAATCTACAAGCAGAGACTTTATACATATTAAAAATGTAATACACTTAAGCAGCGCAAACATAAAAACATACAATTGTCAGATAAAAAGGTTACAAAACAATATACACAATATACATACACAAACAATTATAAAAGGAAATGAAAAATTAATAGCCTAAAGAAATAGCTTCAGTTATTAACGCCATGGGGTTTCAGCAGGAAATGTTTCTCCAGGCAGTCTATCCAATTGAAATGAATTCTCCAAAAGACTGACAAAGAATAGATGGCAAAATCTCTATCTAATTCTGCCCCCTCTATTCATGTTCTAATTGTAATTAAAAGATTTTTTCAATGGTCTTCACCTGTGCTTTAGTAGCAATAGCAGTTTATTGTGTTGATAAGGCTCTTTGTCACTGAGGCTAGTAAAAGGGTGCTTTCAGCTATTAAGGATTTTGGGTGAGTGTGGTTCCATACCAGAGAATATGTTGACAACTCTATCTTACCTGCTGTGCCTGATGGAACACATGTGTTCAGGGAGTGCCTGAACGGATGTATACCCCTAAGTGGTTTAAAAGTACAGAAGCGTGACTTTAGTGCTAAGCTCTCTTTCCTCTTGACTTTATACTATTAATTTACACCTCACTACAAAGTTGATTTTCTGTATGGAGCCACCAAACTGGACCAGGAAAGCAACATGATCTAGAAAGTGTTACCCTGTGTGATAACATGCTGGTAGTGAATTATTTGGTCAAGTACTACTGACAGGTTCCATTTAAATATTTTTTTCTTTTGGGGAATTACACATTTTTAATCTCGCAGGTAAAAAAGATACCACTACAACTTGCATTTATAAGAACAAGTTGTCTTCAGAGGGCTATGTATTAATAATGATTGTAATTTTCTGTGGGGTTGTTGAATAGTTTATTGGCCCAGTTTTAATTATTTAAATTTGTAAGAGCTTAGCTATTATTTCCAAATCTTTCAATTAAGACAGCTGATGTTCTCTCCCTTGTTAAAATGACATTGCACTTCTTTCATTTGCCACGAGACACATCCCTTTTGCTTTGAATTGTTGAACACAATGTCTTTTCTGTTTTAATAATCCATTTCTTGACAAAAGAAAATTACTTCATTCAATGTACCGCAATACCTCTTTTTAACATTTGAATTCTTGATGTACAGTACTTCTTTTATTTTGTAGACCACTGCTGTAATGACCATTTCAAAGTTTCAATTTAACCTTCTGCTATATTCTGGTAACTTTTGTCCACAGGAAATGTCCTTTTTTCACTATTAGAGCCATGAACGGCAGAGAGCTGGCATGATTAAAGCTTTTACAGTGGCTTGGAAACTTTTCTTTTACAGATTATAATGAAGCAACTCAAACTCAAGTATACTATTTTGTCACCTTTCCTATAGTTACTTGACATCTAATAGATAATTACATGCCTGCATTTCATCATTTTAATTCAACTTTTTTGCAGGGTTTTTGGCTGATAATCTTCACTTTCTATATTTGGTTGTGCCTTTAAAGACTCATAGGGACTTTAAACCTCTTTGGATTATGTTCACATCTGTATGATATGACTATTACTGCATATGGCACTATGTGGCCAATGTATTTGGACCAGCATTTTGTTCAATGGTCTTAATTTCATCTCTGATATGACTAGATGTACCAGAAATATTAAGGGGTTCTAAATAATGCTGATGCATCGTTTAACCCCAAATTGAAATCTAGCTAGTCTTCCAGTGCAGGATATAGTAGATCTGGAAGACTAAGGTCTCATTGTTACAGTCTGAAACGCATCAAATAAAGCCTGTTTCTTCCACTAAAGCATGCAAAGTTTCTCATTTTACCACAGTGCCGGAGAGGTTGCATTATTATTCCCTGCATTGGAATGCTGTGTTATCGAAGGAGAATCCCACTGCTGCATGGTGGGAGGCCGCTGCCAACTATGACTTATATGTGGTTTCTATATAGGAATGCTCTGTTATCCAAAGAGATTCCTACCACTGCACAGTGAGAGGCCACTGCCAACCGTGACTCACATGATTTAAAGGATAGGTGAGGTGCACATGCTTCCAACTGTATTACTGTATCTCTTTGCTGGCCCACTTTGTTCCCCACAGAAAACAAAAATCGCAATTTCACCAGAAACTTTTTCATACCTTACAAGCCAGAAAACTGCAATGCATGAAATGATACAATGGCCCCTATTTCTCTATTCACATTGATAGACAGATGGTGGAACATGTAAGTTATTGTGGTCCATCAGGTGCAAAAGAAGTATGTCATGCAATGGACATTACATTGCGTCATCTTTTCCATTTGTAACAGGAACCCTGACAACAAAGTGAATAGTACTTCAGTCATTAAGATTAATGAACATAAAATTATTTTAGAATAAATTTGATGAGTCTCTGCTATTATACATGGTAATATCAAAAGAATTGAACAGAGTTCAAAATAATATCTGCTGCCTTACTGTATGTTGGCCTAGAGACAGTTTCCCACTCTGGGATGAAGATCAAATGGCATTGGCTTGGCGTGATATATTTGCCTTGAAGCGTTTTCAGCATTTTTTTTATCAGACTGGCTTAAAATATACATTTGTCCTTTTATAGTTTATTATAATAAGTGATATGGTTTTGAACATTATATGATCTCCATAATCAAATTGTTGGAGAATTTCAATCATCTTTATATTATGTATAAAAAGTATCATTACTGTTGTATCAAATATTATACCATGTAAACTTTTAGATCCATAAAACCTTATGATAACTGTTAAACATTTTACTGGCAGTTCTGATATGAAACTATACCTACTTTATCAGATTATTACATCATAAATAGCTTGTCATAAGGAAGATTGATCTGGTAACTCAACTGAAGTCCTCTTTACTTTTAATTTCTGTGCTGGATGAACTATGATCTGTCATACAGTACTTGCATTTTTTTTTTTAAATGTATTTAGTTTTTAAAACACAAAAAAGAATGTAACTGCACACATCCTTGCAACCCTATATGGGGAGAGCGATGCCAAATTTAATGGGATTCACAAGAATTTCTCCTATAAGATCCTTCTCTCTTTCAAGGATAGGAGGTGTTTAAAAACTTTAGCTATAATCAGCTCAAAGTGCATAAATATGTTAACCCTCTCACACACCGCATTCAAATCTAAAGAGTTTAGTGTTTTCATCTTCAAAGCAATGTTTTGTCTAACAGCTATTAAAACGTCAGCGATTAACTATCTTACTTTAAGCAGATAATTCTCTGAGCTTATATGTAAAAAATCTAACGTAATATTTGGGTTAACCCTGAACTCTTGGACTCTAAAAATGAAATTGAACACTTTAAGCTACAAGAAACCCTGAATTAATTGCAAATGCTAGCTCATTGCTAGCATTGTGATGATTTAGCCCAATCCGCCACCTACACGCCAGCGTGGTATGAAGGGCCGCGAAGTGGGGGCACGGCTGGACGGAAGTGGGCCGTTGCAGGGCATTACTGTCCCACGCCTGCACACTCGCTGCAGCCGGTAACTTTTCACATGTAAAAATGAGATAACCACTGTGCAGGAACCCACCGTATACATCAAGAGGCTTCAGCCAGCGGGGCATGATCCCCCTAGGTCTCCAATATCCTCACATCCCCGCCAGCACAAAGAGGATGAGCCTTACTAACAATTATTTAATCATTTGGGGGTAAGATATCACATCAAGTGCATTTTTAAAAATTTTTCCAAATGATTTATCCCACTCCCGCTTAAAATCAATAGTTATGTGTCACGTCTGTGTCTGCTTCCTCCTTTGTCCATGCTGTTAGGTTTAGGAGACGTTGAGTTTTGTCTCATCCGGCAGTCTGAACTGGGCTATAGTGGCTGATGTCTGCCACACTCCTCACTCTGCAATCTGCTTCTGCCTTGCAAGAGTAAAAGGGGTTTGCAAATAAAAGAAAGTTTGCAAATTTTAACCTCCCAGTGATGTTTATACAATAACCATAATTTTGAACCTTCTTACTTTACAATTTAATTCTGTTTTATTGCTGTTTTAGCTCCTATCTCTCAGTGATGGTCAGTGTAAAATTCCAGAGTGTGGGCGGGGATTCCCTAAGCAGACACATTATGATCCCCGTATGCTGACTGTGTATGCTGTATGTGGTTAGGTTATAAGGGCACAGGTTTATCTACACTTTCATTTAGCTTCTGAACATCCACTAGCATCTGACACAAAAAAAGAGAGATGAGACAGATCATAGATGATGAGATCCATGAGATGCATATAACACACAATGACACTCTCCAGGTCTGCTACATCTGAGCTATAACAAACACTGTCAGCTCTGCCAACTCAGCTATATCACAGACACAGTCAGCTCTACTCTAAATCACTCCCCTGATTTAGATATCTGTTTTGGCCTCTAGCTTGTAGATTTACTCTCCTCACACTACCATTTGCCAGGATTTGTGAGAGTATGTGTATGTGTGTGCTCATCTTGGAATACGTGGTGAGGGGCAGTCCATACAGGAGAATCTGTACTATCCGGCCCTAAAGGGAGAAAACTAATGGTTTGATCCCAGGGCATCCAGAATTGTGCACATAGGCCATAGGGCCTAACTTTTGTTCATGGGAAAACCCCTTTAAGTCATTCCTGTTGTTCAGACCCAACTTCCCCATAGTGTTGTATTTCATAATTAATCTACTTCTTGTTGACATTATTATGTTGTGTATAGTTTGGATGTCATGTTTAACCCTTTCATGACCCGGGATGTAATAGCACATCATGGGTCGGCTGCGGGTGAATGGAGAGGGCTTACAGGCTGAGCCCTCTCCATAGCCGGTAAGTCTTTGCTGCATATTGCAGCAAAGGCTTACCAGTAACACCAGCACCGGTGATTTCTCACTGATCGCCGGCAGCTTCCAAAAGATGGCGGCGCATGGGTGCCGCCATCTTGCCGAGGATCGCCACTCCCCGTGATGTCATCGGGACAGCCTCCGTTCTCTTTTTTACCCCTTCATTACAATGTGCTATCAGCACATTATAATAAATGAGGAGGAACAGTAGTATGGCAGTATATGGTAGGATCAACTGGACAATCTAGGGTTAAAGTACCCTAGGGAGTCTGAAAAATAGTAAAAGTAAAAATTTAAAAAAGTTTAAAAAAAATAATAATTATAATGAAAAAACCTAAAAATTCAAATCACCCCCCTTTCCCTAGAACTGATATAAATATAAATAAACAGTGAATATCACTAACACATTAAGTATTGTCGCATCTGAAAATCCATGTTATACCAAAATATAATAACAGTTTTTCACTGCATTTAACCCCGTAACGGAAAATAGCACCCAAAGTCAAAAATGGCACTTTTTTGCCATTTTGAAAAATATTAAAAAATCAATAAAAAGTGATCAAAAGGTTGTACAGTTCTAAATATGGAAAAATTGAAAACTTCATCAGAAGTTGCAAAACATGACACCACCCACAGCTCTGCAGTGCAAACAAACAGAGTGACATGTTAAAGGTACCGACTTTATATAGTTTTTGAAAAAATATCAAATATCTTTATTTAAATTCATACTACAGACAAGTTAAAAACATTTAAAAGCACCAACATGTGCAAATTCATGTCCTATGTAATGAGTCAAATATGTGCAAAATGATGCAAGGATTACAATAGCAGCCATGCTGATATGGACAAAAAATAAGCAGTGGTTGCTGTAAAACCCTCTCCCCTGTAATGCCCTCACGATACAATCAATTTCCTAGTACAATATAAAGAATAAATAAATACAATCAAAGCTCTATATGCCGCGAAATGGTTAAATAAATGAAAAGATATCACCGGGATAACAAGAGGGGGGGCTGGCTCCCCACGCGTTGTGCAACCTAGCTCTATGGCTTCTTCAGGGGTGTATGTCACCACCCACAGCTCTGTTCACTGAAGAATGAAAAATTTATTAGCGCCAGAAGATGGCAAAATAAAAAAAAAATTTCTACATGAGAATAAAGAAGACATGTAATTTGGGGTGCACAGTGAAAGCCATAAAATCCAAACTCACAAGAAAAAGGCGCAAATGCGTTTTTTCACCATTATCACTGCATTTTTAATTTTTTTCCCACTTTCCAGTGCACGGCATAAAATAATAAATACCATCTCTATGAAGTGCAATTTGTTACACAGAAAACAAGCCATCACACAGCTCTGTATGTGTAAAAATAAAAAAGTTATAGATTTTTGATTGTGGGGAGTGAAAAATGGCTATAAAAAACAAAAAATGGTGAGGTCCTTAAAGGGTTAAACATCTTTCTACCTTGTACTTACCTTATGTGTGTGTCATTCTATACACATATGAATGTCTTCCTAGTGTAGTATGTAATCATAACCACTGAGTTAGTGAATATTTTCACATAATTATGAATTACATCTGACAAGATTTATTGTCTTATATTGCGTTTTATATGTCACTTGACGATTTGATTTTATGTATGATGCATACATGATGTCATGACCATGCAAGTCCGGGGCAGGTACTTAACCTGTTCTCCGAGATCTCGCAAGGTCTGAGGTTTGAGAAAGTGCACATTGCGCAAAACAGCCCATCGCCTACCCGTGGCATGCATCACCCCTGTACTGTTGACTTCCATTCAATAATGAAAAGTTTGACCCTGAAGCCAGTGAGTGCCATTTTTCTATTTCTAGTGGATGAATCCAGTACCAGCCAACCCAAAATTGCTGCAGCGGTGTAAGTACTTTAGGGATTTTGACCATATACAAACTAGCCTCTATTGTCAGATACCGTACGAACGGAAAGTATTCAGACTCTTTGTTTCTTTTTGGCTCATTAATGTACACTCTGCTCCCCATCTTGACAGAAAAAAGAGTAATGCAGATACTTTTGTTAATTTATTAAACAAGAAAAAATGAAATATCATATGCTCAGAAGTTTTCAGACACTCATATTTAACTTGCACACTGTCCATTTCCTTCTGAGCCTCCTTAGGATCGTTCTACTCCTTCATTAGAGTCCAGCTGTGTTTAATTAAACTGATTGGACAAGATTAGGAAAGGCACACACGTGTCTATATAAGACCTCACAACTCACAGTACATGTCAGAGCACATGAGAATCATGAGGAGCTGGCCAAGGAGCCTCTCCTCAGTGCAAGGCATATGAAAACCTGCATATAGTTTGCTAAAAAAACACATAAAGGACTCCCAGACAATGAGAAATAAGATTTGCTGATTTGATAAGATGCAGATTTAACTTTTTGGTGTTGATTCTAAGCAGTATGTGTGGAGAAAACCAGGCACTGCTCATCACCTGCCAAATACAATCCCAACAGTGAAACATGGTGGTGGCAGCATCATGCTATGGTGGTATTTTACAGCTGCAGGGACAGGAGGAGTGGTTGCAATTGAATGAAGGATGAATGCGGCCAAGTACAGAGATATCCTGGACAAAAACCTCTGCTCACCTTCCAACAATACAATGCACACAGCTAACTGCCCCATCCAGAACCCTAACCTAAACCTGTTGTGAAAGGTGGGTTGCATAATTCTCAAGAAGACTCTCTACTAGCTCAAAAGGGGCTTCTACTCAATACTGAGCAAAGGGTCTAATAACCATGTGATATTTCAGATTTTCTTGTATAATAAATTAGCAAAAATATCTAAATTTCATTTTTTCTTTCAAAATGGGGTGTAGAGTGTACATTAATGAGCAAAAAAACTCTTTTTGATGTTACCAAATGGCTGTTATGAAACAAAGAGTGAAAAATGTAAAGGGTTCTGAAGATTCTCTGTACCCACTGTAGATAAAAATAACACCTAAAGCCCGTTTAGGGAATGAATGAATGGTGGAGTAATTTTCTACAGAAGAATTAAAGATAATAGTATGTAACTACTTCAAAACTTCACCTATACTACTTTTGGACAGCACAGCCAGTCCCTGACTTAAGAACATTTGATTTATAAACAACCTTTACTTAAACACGGACCTCTCTGCCCACTGTGAGCTCTGGTGAAGCTCTCTAGATACTGGTAATTTACTGAACTATAGCCTAGACTTCAACAGTCAATATAGGAATTATCAAAGGTGTCTGCATAGCAGCTTTATTGTTAATCCTTGCTCCATTGACAGCCCAAAGTATTGAAAATTTTATTGCCACAGGGACGTAAAAAAAACCTTTTGTCTGGAGTAACAGTCTCTTCTGACTAACATATGAATTCAACTAAAACACAAACCCAAAGAACCTATCTTGTACGTAACTCGGGGACCGCCTGTACCAAGATTCAAAGAGCATAATAATAACCGACCTACATCGGTTGCATAAAAGCAGTCAGTATTTAGAAAGGGATGTGACACTATTTTGATTTGTATCTGACTGCTTAGCTTTACAGTTAATAGATGCAAGTCCATTACAGCATCTATGTATCTGTATGTATGTGTGTCGATATTTACCATTTAGTCTATAAATAAACTTTAACTTTTAAACAAAACAATTCTCATTCTGAAGCGCTTCTGAGAGGATATTAATCGGCAAGGCCACAATATTTCAATATTTTGGAAGGAGATTATCACATCATAGGTAAATAACCGAATGGTGCGTTCTTCCCCAATAAATGAAATCCCCACAATATTTGGCTCTACTATTAGTGCAAAAATTATTGGGGATAACGGGCGCCCCTGATGAGTACCATTTGAAGTGTCAAATGATAGGATAGAAACCATCAGATTGATACTCTGATGGAGCGGTCAGAACATAATAGCCCACTCCATGTAATCCCAAATTTGTGCAACACTGCCTTCAGGTATCCACAGTGCACCCTGAGGAATTCTTTTTCTCTGTCTAGTGACAATAGTGCTTCACAGGCACCTAGGCAGATAACACTGATCATCCCCCTAGTGGCAAATCTCGACTGGGGTCCAAATACAAGTCCTGTCTGATCAGTAAAGATCAAATATAGACGGATTTGTTGAAGCCTGAAAGTCGATAGCTTCAGATAGATCTTTATATCACTGTTTAATTGAGCTATAGGGTGAATGTTTTCTGGGGATTTGCCTTGTTTCAGAATGGCCCTAACGGCACATTCAAATTAAGTTTAGAGATAGTTCTTGAGTCCACCAGAAAATTAACAGTTTAAGTAAAAAAGAGGACAATGCTTGCCCAAAGTTAGCATCAACCTGGGTACAGATAACCGAGTGAGAGACAGAGATGGCAGGGTCTGTGTATCTCACTGAAAGAAGGTTGAGGGGTTTGATATTTTACGGATACATACATGCAAGTCTCATGGCTTAGTCCAACCTCCTTTCCCTACGTCATCTGGCTGTCGGCTGAACTATAACACATATTCCTACGGCTGCCATGCGCAGAAGCAGGAAGCTAAGCAGTGAAGCCGTGCATGCGCCATAGGCATTTGTGTTATAATGTAGCCGACAGCCGAATGACGTAGAGAAAGGAGGTGTGAGCAAGTTACGGGACTCGCACATATGTATCCGCCCACCTCGACTCGCTAGACTCTCTACCTGGTTACCAGGCAGAAAATAAATGTAATTTTTTTTCTTTTCTGTGCAGCAATTTTATCAGCTGAAGAAAGGTTCCCCTTATGCCATAAGGGCTCTATGGGAACCTGCTCGCAACTTAATTTTTTCAAACAACAGTGACAGGTTCCTGGAATTGTCTGAACTGTATATTTTATAATTGTAACTCCAGCCAATTTTTTTTGTTCTCTGTGACAAATGGATTTTAAAAATGTTGACTTGTCATCAGAACCAGGATTAACAATAAAGCTCAATTGAAGACACCTTTGATAACTGTTATAACAGTTTGTTATATCCTAGGGTTAAAGTACAGTAAATTGTAAACATCCAAAGGTCCGTTTGTAAGTAGGGGCTGTCTGTAAGTCGGGTGTAAGGGGAGATGAGTATAAATCATAGATACTAGGCCTATATGGCCTTGCCATAATTTCTTTGGTGCAATTGAAGGTAGCCGTACAACCACCACCAGTTTATCTTGAATTCTTTTTGTATTGCAAGTCTGTAAATTATGCCAACATTCTATTATCATACATGTCAGACAATAGGCATAAAATTAGATTCGCTTCTGACAAGGATTCAGACAGGGCTCCTTCTGAAATGAGGCATGATAGTGTATAGCATTTTATTCAAAAGATGGTCCTCCTACCAATTATCAACTTCTTATGGGAGACCATAAGGTCCACGTGATTTGTTATTATTAAAAATAGTGAGGGCCTCTTCCATCTCCTCTTTGGTTATAGGACCATCAAGATGCTGCGCCTGTTCCTCCATGAGGTTAGGCCAGTTCGTATTTTGTCTACTGATTTGTCCACTGCAGAAGCGTAAAGGTCCATCATTTGCTTGGCATTATTGGCAAGAAGTTTGGCCGATTACCTAGTTCTAGTATTACAGTTTAGTGTTGGCTTTCTCGGTGAGGGCAGTCAGGTAGAGTCAGCCTGTATTTAACCACACGGAACTGTTCGCCTTTGTATTTGTATTATAAGCAACCTAATGCTTATAATGTTCAATGCATATCCTCTTCTATATTACACAGTTAAAGCGTAGGCAGAATGTTATTTTGTTAAGACTTCATTTATTGAAGTATCCATTTTATATTCAATGGATTAAGATATTTAAGCCTATAAAGTTCCATGTACAATCGGTTGTACTAAAATGGCTATGAAGATATTTGAAGTAGTGTTTGCTATCATGTAAACACAGCGTGGTGCACAATGAATAATGCTAGTGCTGATACTCTATGGATTAGATCCTCCAGAACTGCTGAGTTAATTATATCTTGCAGTTCTCATTACTGTTTCCCAATTAGCTTGTCTGCTCTAGTGTTTTGATCTCAGTGACCATATCACATAGGGTTCCTGTGTAAAAGATACTGAGGCTTAGAAGTATTCAATCTAAAAAAAAAAGTTTAATAAATTTACAGCCTATAAACTTTTTGTCCATCTCTATATCTGTACATCCATGTATTTGAGGCATTGTTTTATTTCTATTTGGGATGCACAAAAACATTTTGAAATCTTAACAATCAATTTACCAGCCAGTCTGTTTCAACATGGTTTTTATAAGATTTATTCTTCAGTCTAAATCATATATTTGCAACCTAGTTTATTTAATTATGGGTATAAACGGGGAACTATCATGAACATGGAACCATGTTCAGTGAGTGAGATCAGAAATAACAAACACTAATAAATTGATTTTCATAGCCCACGCTGTGCAACACGCAGTGACATACAGTATGATGTTTTTATATAATTTATGAACAGCTATGTCTAATATAAAAACAAAGATGGTCCGGGTTCAAATATGAAAGGTTAGAGACAATAAGGAATACAAGATAGTGAAACAAACTGGAGTAGTAATAGTAGATAGATAGCATTATGTTGTTATTTTTATTGTAAGTTGCTTTTGTATGGGGTTTTTTGATTTCTTGCAAAAAAAGTTTTTTTGAGAAGTAAAAAAAAATGGGTTGGGGAACATGTGTACAGAATACAATTTTTAGGTCAGAAAAAAACATTGGTCCCATTAGGCAGCTTTTTAAATGCATTTCAGTATGTAAATTGAGAGCAAGGATAAAAACTGTTTAACAAAATGGCCTTGAGCAAAAATGGAATATTACCTCTTCTGCTAGGAACAACCAAAACCGGTGATTTGTTATCTTATGTAAAATAAGTGTTCTGCAAATAAAGGATATTGACATTGAGTATGATCTGTACTGTCCATTAATACAGCACAAGCACACATTTTTTTCACTGTATTCTGCAAAAGTCCACAAAAACAAGGAAATCTACAACTAGAAATGTACTTCTAGTAGTTCTTTGATGATGAAAGGATGAAAGTCATATTGCCAATGGATATAAATAGGCAGCTTTAATTCAATGGTCTTTGTAATTACATCGCAACTTATATATAATGTATTAGCTGGAATATAGACTAAAAAAGATATGATATCTGCATTCGACTTGCCTTATGCGTTAAGAACTTATTCTTTAATGTACCTTTATACTTGGTTTCTTAAGGCTAAGGTGCCTATAGCAGACACGTCTTTTGGTATACTCTTATTAGATTCACTAGATGTCTTTAATAGAGAAGGTTTATTTAAGGAATATTCTGAAGTAAAAATATGGATATTTAAAGGAGCCATAAAATAAGTACTCAATATCTGATCGGTGCAGGTACACTACTTAGCACCTCACAAATCAGTTGTTCTCAGCAACTGATAAACTGCAAAACAAGGAAACGGGTAAAAGATGCCATAGTGCCTCAAACCCGTTTTCTTTGGCAGTGTTCCAGGAATGACAAATATTGTGGAGAAAATCACACGCATTTTCAGACTTACTTCACTTCAAATTTATGCTCAGAACCTAAAACTCTGCCTGTTACTTTGATAGACAGATCAGTTTCACTAATCTAATCTCCTTTCTCTCTAATAATCCTAAAAGGCTCCTCAATACTCTTTACCATTTACTAACACCAAAGGTGCAGCCACCCGTCACAAAACTTGGAGTTGAATATACTCCCAACTACTTTAAAGATAAAATAGACTGAATCCAACAGGAAATTCTCCAGAACTGTTAACTACTGAATGGTCTCTAATCTCCAAATCTCTGGTTTATTCTCCACTGACCTGCTATCCCTCCTTGATATCTTCAACCTCTCCTCTCTCTCTTCTCATATCTTTCTCTCTTCTTTCAAGCATGCTGTTACCCCATTACTAAACATATCTTCTCTGTACCCATCAAGTACCACGGCTGGTTGCACTCTCCCCTCCAAAAAAATCACAGCAAAAACCAGCAGAATCCAAAGGAGAAAGATGAAATAGCACACTTTCCGTATTAGAAATCATGTGAATTAACTATGAGTGGCCGACTGCTATGGGGTAATTTACAATGAGGAGTTAAAGCAATAAATATATGCCACTTCTGGCCATGTACAAAGCTTATTTAGTAAAAATAATATGAATAAAAAAAATCTCACCCTGATTCAGAATATCAGTCCTTTGCTCTGTCCTTTGTCAGTTTGTGTGCAGCACTGTTCTTTCCTCCTTTTTTGTTTTTTTTGCACTTTATAAATTACATTTTGATAATATTACATTGTGATGGAAGTCCAACAGCTGCAATACACTCAAATTTAAAGGCCATAACTCCTTTATATTTAATGAGGGAAAATGGAAAAATAATTTGCATGCACATACAGTATGCAGTCATGCACATATATAATACACACAGTATACAGACACATTCATGCACATCCATCATACATACACTCATGCAGATACTGGACATCGATTATACAGACACATGTACACTTATGGTATAAAAACAGTCACGCACATACAGTACACAGACATACATATACAAACACATACAACAAACAAATACATGCAGTCCCCGGGTTACATACAAGATAGGTTCTGGAGGTATGTTCTTAAGTTGAATTTGTATGTAAATGGGAACTGTATACTTTATCATTGTAACCCCAGTGTTCTTAAGTAGGGGACCGCCTGTACTCATGCACATACAGTATACAGACACACTGCATACATACATTAAAATACACTCATGCACATAAAGTAGTTTTACAGATCTTAAACATGCATATACTGTTGATTACTTTAAAGAGTTGAGTCAGCACCCCCAAAGTAACAGGGTGGCACTCTAGGCAACTGCCTACCCATTTCTCCAGCACTGGCTAAAGAAGTTGCCTAATGCCAAAGAATTTGCCACTCTGTTCATTGGCATTATTCTGAAACTGTTTCCTGGAGTATAGCTGGAATATTGTACCTGAAGAATGGGGAAACAACTATTTCTGAGTGTGTTTAAAATATCCATGTTTTCCCATCTTCTGACATATCCCCATTTTTTCTGCAGTTATTGTTTTGGTGCCTGTTTTTCTTGTATGTCTACTGACCCATCCAGTAACCCCCAGGCAGATTGTCAAATATATGTTCTTCTAAGCCTGCAAAAGGGTCCAGTGGCCCCTCCTCAATGGGGGAGTACTGTCAGAATTCACTGAATTGCTCCTGCAATATACTGAAAGGGGTGAGGTTTCAGGCTTCTGTGCTTGTACCCACACCCAGGGCAGCTTTGCTGGGAGTGTTCATCGATAGCTGCCTTTTAGAGTCAGTTCCCTTGTGAGCTGGGTATGAGTTCCCCTTGAATGCTGGGTGGTGTCATCAGAACCTGTGTGTTAGTATAAGGTGTAAATTGATTGATTGATGGATGACTGAACCAGTAAGCTTCTCTTTATATAGCTGACCATTTCTGATTACAGGTTGCTGATTTTTACAGTTCTTTGACACTTTGGGGCAAAATTTTCATGATTGCATAGCGCTATCAGGAGGCTCCTTGATCTGACTTAGAATTTAGTCCTATCCTCTGTCTGAACAGGTAGTGTACAGATGTGGGGCAGGAATGGCCTGCACAAACCCACTGTGCAGCTCGGCACCACCCACTCAACAAGCATGGAGGGCAGACAATTCCTGTCTATTATCTGTTGTTTATCCCTTTGTTTCATGTCATCTCTCTCCTTACCCCGTCTCAGACTTGTTTTCGGTTATTACCTTGACTCATTTCTAAATCTTTTTGTGAACATTGGTCGTCTCTGACATTTTCATTACCTTTCTGCTCCCCAATCCAGCAGCTGTCAGACAAAGAAAGTTTTCCTCTCATCCTGCATGGCCTGTTTAGGTCCATTAGCATGTTCCTTGCAGTGGGTTTACCAATATCAGGGCGGTATAAAGGGCCCTAGTCTTCAGGGATGTCGCAGGGTTAGTTCGCTACCACTTCCCCAGTCTGACAGCTTGAGCCAAGTCTTATTGTGGTTACGCTTTTTGCTGATCAGGTGTCTTTCGCATACAATTGTATATGATGTTGGCATACGGCATAACACTTTATATATATATATTATTATATAACTGTATACTTTGTAAGCATAAAATTTGGTGTAAATAGAGACCAATTGTAAATGAATTTATATTAGTTTAAAGCAAACTCTACTTAGTAGAAATGGTACTTATTACGGTTATACCAATCATTAGTAAAAACAGCTAAATTGTTGCAAAAGTGTTAGTATTAGTTGAAAAAGGGTTGATAATTAGAGATGAGCGAGCACTAAAATGCTCGGGTACTCGTTATTCGAGACGAACTTTTCCCGATGCTCGAGTGCTCGTCTCGAATAATGAGCCCCATTGAAGTCAATGGGAGACTAGAGCATTTTTCAAGGGGACCAAGGCTCTGCACAGGGAAGCTTGGCCAAACACCTGGGAACCTCAGAAAAGGATGGAAACACCACGGAAATGGACAGGAAACAGCAGGGGCAGCATGCATGGATGCCTCTGAGGCTGCTTAATCGCACCATTATGCAAAAATTATGGCCAACAGCATGGCTATGACAGAGTGACCGAATGAGGCTAGATAGCATCTAAAACATGCAATAATTGACCCTGACACTATAGGGGACGGCATGCAGAGGCAGCGGCAGCAGTGGCAGGCTAGAGAGTCTCATGGCGACATACCCTAAATGGTTTCACCAAAGGAGGTGAAATGATTTCCTATGTGAACAAAAGGTTGACGGTATATTTAGTCGATAACACAGCATGGTGGCGACATAGTGACCAAGTTCCATAACGTATCTGGTGAAACACCCGAAAAATGAGCCTGACACAGCTCTTTTGATAAGGGGACGACATGTGGAGGCAGCCATGGAGACGACTTCCATGATTAAGAGCGACAGTATGGGGCATCCATATTGCGCTGCTATGATTGCAACTTCAGGTCTCCAGCATGGCGGCGACAGATGGGCCGAGTTCCACTATGTATCTGAAGAAACACCTGAAAATTCTGCCTGACACAGCTCATTTGATAAGGGATGATGTGCTGCCTATCCTCTCGTGCTCCAGCGTCTGGGGTATAGAGAGTTGAAATGAGACATTGGTGGACGCTGTGGAGGATCGTGGAGGCAAAATGGACAGGAAACAGCAGGGGCAGCATGCATGGATGCCTCTGAGGCTGCCTAATCTTGGGATGGAGCTGGCGGTCCACTGCCAGGCGAGATTTCGCCTGTCCAAGCCCCTGTCTCTCGGCTCCTCCCCACCCAAAATGGGCCTTGGGGCCAGAAGCGTTTACTTTGAAAAAATTATAATTTTCAAAGCAGGCCGGGTCGTTTGAATATTTCACCTAGGAATAATGGAATAGCATAGTGGTTCTAGTTTTAATTGTTTTTACGGAAATGGTTCCATGATTAAGAGCGACAGTATGGGGCATCCATATTGCGCTGCTATGATTGCAACTTCAGGTCTCCAGCATGGCGGCGACAGATGGGCCGAGTTCCACTATGTATCTGGTGAAACACCTGAAAATTCTGCCTGACACAGCTCGTTTGATAAGGGGACCATGTATGGAGGCAGTGAACTAGTAGTAGATTAAAGGTGCTGCAGTTAAAACTATGTTAGTTGGATCTTGAGATGGAGCTGGCGCTCCGCTGCCAGGCGAGCTTTCGCCAATCCAAGCCCCTGTCTCTAGGCTACTCCCCAAACAGCACTTCTAAGAACCATTTGTATAAGATCAAGTGTAGTAGCGTTCTTATAAGTTTAGGATATGGCAGGTGAGGGGAATGTAAACAGATGCGCAAGAAGCGCTGAAATAGTATCGGTAAATGATAAAAGTTTGCCAGTATATTTTGTGGATTACACAGCAGGGTGGCGACAAAGTTAACAAGTTTGATGTGGAATCCATGAAAACAACCCAAAATTCTGCCTGACACAGCTCGTTTGATAAGGGGACCATGTATGGAGGCAGTGAACTAGTAGTAGATTAAAGGTGTTGCAGTTAAAACTATGTTAGTTGGATCTTGAGATGGAGCTGGCGCTCCGCTGCCAGGCGAGATTTCGCCAATCCAAGCCCCTGTCTCTAGGTAACTCCCCAAACAGCACTTCTAAGAACTTTTTGTATAAGATCAAGTGTAGTAGCGTTCTTATAAGTTTAGGATATGGCGGGTGAGGGGAATGTAAACAGATGCGCAAGAAGCGCTGAAATAATATCGGTAAATGATAAAAGTTTGCCAGTATATTTTGTGGATTACACAGCAGGGTGGCGACAAAGTTAACAAGTTTGATGTGGAATCCATGAAAACAACCCAAAATTCTGCCTGACACAGTTCGTTTGATAAGGAGACCATGTATGGAGGCAGCTATATGGACAACTTTTGGAGGCAGCTATGGCGATGACGTGTGGAGGTAGCAATGGAGACAACGTGTGGAGCCAGCTAAAAAGACGACGTGTGGAGGCTGCTATGGAGACAATTTAATTTGGATAGTGCCTGTATGTGGCAGTCCAAAAAAGTTTTCAAACCAGAGGAGCAGGTAGGTGGTCCTCCAGAAAAATTAAATAAATTGAGTGCCTGTATGTAGCAGTCCAAAAAAGTTTTCAAACCAGAGGAGCAGGTAGGTGGTCCTCCAGAAAAATTAAATAGATTGAGTGCCTGTATGTGGCACTCCCAAAAATTGCTTAAAACAAAGGACCGGGTAGGTGGCCCTCGTTCACCTGGTGGAGAATGAAAATCCGGAGAAATCCAGGCTTTATTCATCTTGATAAGCGTCAGCCTTTCAGCGCTGTCAGTCGACAGGCGT
Organism: Engystomops pustulosus; assembly: GCF_040894005.1. NCBI lineage: Eukaryota > Metazoa > Chordata > Amphibia > Anura > Leptodactylidae > Engystomops > Engystomops pustulosus. Next base: position 91,838,690 of record NC_092414.1, on the reverse strand, counting down.
GTACGCTTATCGGTGATGATGCCACCAGCTGCACTGAAAACCCGCTCGGACAACACACTAGTGGCAGGGCAGGCAAGAACCTCCAAGGCGTACAGCGCCAGTTCGTGCCACATGTCCAGCTTTGAAACCCAGTAGTTGTAGGGAGCTGTGTGATCATTTAGGACGATGGTATGGTCAGCTACGTACTCCCTCACCATCTTTCTGTAAAGATCAGCCCTACTCTGCCGAGACTGGGTACAGGTGATAGTGTCTTGCTGGGGTGACATAAAACTGGCAAAGGCCTTGTAAATCGTACCCCTGCCAGTGCTGGAAAAGCTGCCTGCTCGCCTACTCTCCCTCGCTACTTGTCCCGCAGAAGTACGTCCTCTGCCGCTAGCGCTGTCAGAAGGGAAATACTGTTTCAGCTTGTGCACCAGGGCCTGCTAGTATTCATTCATTCTCACACTCCTTTCCTCTCCAGGGATGAGAGTGGAAAGATTTTGCTTGTACCGTGGGTCCAGGAGAGTGAATACCCAGTAATCGGTGCTGGAATAAATTCTTTGAACGCGAGGGTCACGGGATAGGCAGCCTAGCATGAAATCTGCCATATGCGCCAGAGTCCCAACGCGCAAGAATTCACTCCCCTCACTGGCCTGACTGCCCATTTCCTCCTCCTCCAACTCCTCCAACTCCTCTTCTTCTGCCCATACACGCTGAACAGTGAAGGACTGAACAATGGTCCCCTCTTCTGTCTCGCCAACATTCTCCTCCTCTTCCTCCTCATCCTCCTCCACCTCCTCCGATATGCGCTGAGAAACAGACCTAAGGGTGCCTTGGCTATCAACAAGGGAATCTTCTTCCTCCGTCTCTTGTGACGAGCGCAAAGCTTCCGACTTCATGCTGACCAGAGAGTTTCTCAACAGGCCAAGCAGCGGGATGGTGAGGCTGATGATGGCGGCATCGCCACTGACCATCTGTGTTGACTCCTCAAAGTTACTCAGCACCTGTCAGATATCAGACATCCACGTCCACTCCTCATTGTAGACTTGAGGAAGTTGACTGACCTGACTACCAGTTCTGGTGAAAGTTGACATCTGGCAGTCTACAATCGCTCTGCGCTGCTGGTAAACTCTGGATAACATGGTTAATGTTGAATTCCACCTCGTGGGCACGTCGCACAACAGTCGGTGAGCGGGCAATTGGAGGCGGCGCTGCGCTGCCCTGAGAGTGGCAGCATCTGTGCTGGACTTCCTGAAATGTGCACAGATGCGGCGCACCTTCGTGAGCAAATCAGACAGATTGGGGTATGTCTTGAGGAAACGCTGAACTATGAGGCATGGTACATGTGTCAGTCTGCCGAGTTGCAGAGCCGCCACCAGGTTACGGCCTTTGTCACACACAACCATGCCTGGCTTCAGGTTCAGTGGTGCCAGCCACAGATCAGTCTGCGCCGTGATGCCCTGTAATAGCTCTTGGGCGGTGTGCCTTTTATCGCCTAGGCTCAGCAGTTTGAGCACCGCCTTCTGTCGCTTAGCGACGGCACTGCTGCTGTGCCTAGAGCTATAGACTGATGGCGCCATGCCCATGGATGGTAATTCAGAGGAGGAGGTGGAGGAGGGTTGGGAGGAGGAGGAGGCATAGTAGGCCTTTGAGACCTGGACCGAGGTAGGCCCCGCTATCCTCGGCGTCGGCAGTATATGAGCAGCCCCAGGGTCAGACTCGGTCCCAGCCTCCACCAAGTTAACCCAATGTGCCGTCAGCAATATATAGTGGCCCTTCCCGGCAGCACTCATCCACGTGTCCGTGGTCAGGTGGACCTTGTCAGAAACGGCGTTGGTCAGGGCACGGATGATGTTCTTTGACACGTGCTTGTGCAGGGCTGGCCCATCGGGAAAAGTAGTGGCGGCTGGGGACAGAATACCGAGGGGCGGCCGCCGCCATGAGGTTTCGAAAGGCCTCGGTCTCTACCAGCCTATAGGGCAGCATCTCCAGGCTAAGCAACTTGGAGATGTGGACGTTGAGGGCTTGGGCGTGTGGGTGGGTTGCGCTATACTTCCTTTTGCGCTCCAGCGTCTGGGGTATGGAGAGCTGAACGCTGGTGGATGCTGTGGAGGATCGTGGAGGCGAAGATGGGGTTTTTGCACGGGAGGTGTTTGGGCCGTGGTCCTGGGCAGGGGGCTGACTAGCAGATGACACAGGGGAAGGAGCAGTGGTGTGCCCGGCCGGAGGTGAACGGGCTTGGTGCCATTGAGTGGGGTGTTTAGCATTCATATGCCTGCGCATACTGGTGGTAGTTAAGCTAGTAGTGGTGGAACCCCTGCTGATCCTGGTTTGGCAAAGGTTGCACACCACAGTCCATCGGTCATCCGGTGTTTCTTTAAAGAACCTCCAGACTTCTGAAAATCTAGTCTCGCCACGGGAGCTTGACTACGGGCAACATTTGGCGCTAATGCACCAGCTCTGGCCCTGCCTCTCCGTCTGGCCCCACCACTGCCTCTTCCAACCTGTTCTGCTATAGGACTCGCCTCCATCTCAGAAGCAGTGTGTTCACCCGGCCTATCAACCCAGCTTGGGTCTGTCACCTCATCATCCTCCGATCCCTCAGTCTGCTCCCCCCTCGGACTTTCTGCCCTGACAACAACTTCAACACTGTCTGACAACCGTGTCTCCTCATCGTCCGACACCTCTTTACACACTTCTTCCACTACGTCAATAATGTCATCATCACCCACAGACTGCGACCGGTGGAAAACCTGGGCATCGGAAAATTGCTCAGCAGCAACCGGACAAGTGGTTTGTGACTGTGTGAAGGGTCCAGAAAACAGTTCCTCAGAGTATGCCGGTTCAAATGCCAAATTTTGCTGGGAGGGGGCAGACTGGGGGGAAGGAGGCTGAGGTGGAGGAGCTGGAGGAGTGCTGATGGAAAAATGGCTAGAAGCATTGTCCGCAATCCACGACATCACCTCTTCGCACTGTTCTGGCCTCAACAGTGCTCTACCACGAGTCCCAGTAACTTCAGACATGATGAACCTAGAGAGTGTAGCTCTGCGGCGTTCCCCTGCTCCCTTATCAGCAGCACCCCTGCAGTAGTTGGACGCCCACGTCCACGCCCTCGTCCTCTACCCCTAGCCCTCGGGTTAAACATTTTCAAAATTAAAGTGTAAACTTCAAAAAATTTTTTGTGTGTTTTTTTTGTTTTTTTTTAAACAAAACGATGCTATCCTATTGCTATGGCTATTTTCTAACCTACACTGACAGCACACAACTGGATTTTGTGCTGTGCCAGATGACTTTGAGTTATAAGATAAATAAACGTAAAAAATAAATAAATCAGCAGACTGTGCCTAATTCAAATCAAACCCCTAATAAATTGTCCCACTTCGGTGTTTGAGGTGGATATGTGTGTCACTAAGAGCTAAACACAAGTCTCCCTGCAAATTACTCACAATATGGTACTAGCTGCACTACTAATGCCAGCAAGCCCAGCCACAAGCAAACCAAAAAAAAAGAAAAATATAACGCTATTGTAGGCCTAAATAAGCCGTTGGGGTTCTCCTATGGCTATTTTCTAGCCCACAATCAAAGCACACTGCTTTGGCAGATTACTGTGAGTTCTAAAAAGAAATAAACATAAAAAAAAATAAATCAGCAGACTCTGCCTAATTCAAATCAAACCCCTAATAAATTGTCCCACTTCGGTGTTTGAGGTGGATATGTGTGTCACTAAGAGCTAAACACAAGTCTCCCTGCAAATTACTCACAATATGGTACTAGCTGCACTACTAATAGCAGCAAGCCCAGCCACAAGCAAACCAAAAAAAAGGAAAATAAAACGTTATTGTAGCCCTAAGAAGGACTGTTGGGTTCTTGTAGAATCACTCCTGCCTAACACTATTCTAATAGAACACCCTAACGCTTTCCCTGACCAGCAGCAGCTCTCTCCCTAGCGGCATCCAGACAGAGAATGACGCGAGCAGCGCAGGTCTATTCCAGGGTCACCTGATCTGGCCAGCTAACCACTGCTATCGACGTGTAAGGGTACCACGTCATGCTGGGTGGAGTCCAGAGTCTCCTGGCTTGTGATTGGCTCTGTTTCTGGCCGCCAAAAAGCAAAACGGCGAAAGATGCCATTTTCTCGAGCTGGCGAAATACTCGTCCGAGCAACGAGCAGTTTCGAGTACGCTAATGCTCGAACGAGCATCAAGCTCGGACGAGTATGTTCGCTCATCTCTATTCATAATGTAAACACTTCCAATGGACCTCATCAGATGTGGATATCAAAAATTGTAGATGCTCAAGTCCTATTTAGACTATCAGGTTATGTCCAGCTTAATTGTTTAGAAAAAGTTATCCTATTTAGTCCATTAGAAAGTCTTTTAGTCAGACTGAAAAAACTCCGACAATATCTACGTCAAACTGAAATTGGCAGGATCATCCAATTCTTCATTCTTGATAAGCTTGTGATTTCAAATTGGTAACAATAGATGTTAAAAGCAGATAACTTTTTGGAATATGCTATATCAAAAGAATCCGGAGCAATGTAGTTCATCTATATTACTTGCGGGTCAATTCTGTGCACTAGTTTATGCCATAACATATACTTGGATTACACTATAGCATGCTTTTATTTGCTTGCTAGTATTTAAAAATGATGTTTTCTAAAAATAAAATGTCAGAGCAATTGAAATTCTAAAGATAATAACCAATCTATCATAATTTTTTTTTAATTATAAAAGCTTAAAGTGGCATAATTCATAAAAAATGAGTAATCAAAATATAAGCTAATATGTAATTAGTTGTTATTTAAAATTGTGCTACCCTAACATTAGAAAAATGTTGTGGACATACAGTATAATGGAGAATTAAAATGCTACTGGCCCTTTAATCAGTCCCTTAATTTAGTCCCGGTGGAGATGACACAGGACAGATCACATGTCCTGCCTGGGCAGGTCCTGTGATTATCACTATGTTTGGCTGTAGTTAAATGGTTGCAGTGCATCTAGTATGTCCAGTGTTGGGGTAAGACCCATCTCAGTGAGGTAATGTGCAGTGATGGCAGTTACACAAATCATTATTATTGTAACAGAGCAGGATAGGTCTTTTACATCACTGGGAGCAGCACATGAGAGGGAGGAGCTGTTACTGTGAACTGAAGGATCACGGCACTTGGTAGTTGTTGATGGCTCCCTTCTTGGAGAAAACTCTGCCTATTTTAAAAGCCCATAATGTTTTGTGAATTATAAAAGTAAAACTATTTACGCTCCATTTTGTGATTAATGACATTGGGGGACGTATCTTTATTTCTGCTAGTTAAATTGTCTAATTTTTGCGACTTTTGTAGTTTTTGCCACTTTTCACTCCCACTTTTGCTAACCCTGTATCACAAGAAAAAAAGACATGATCATACATAAGGCCCAAAAAAGACATGGCAAATGCCTCAATTATACACAAAAGGAAACATATTCTCGGAATAGCCTTTTACTTTTTATAGTGAGGTGTGTATCTCATCCATTTACTAATCATAGTCTAAACCCAAAATGGTTCAGAGAAAGGGAAATATCACTGTGTTAATTGCAAGGACCAAAAATCGTTTCCTGAATCCTGGACACTTATTGTAATTGGTTTTTAAAGGGAATTTTTTTCCAGGGTCAGGTAACCCCCTTTCCATAGTACCTGGGAAAAAAATTGGTGGCCCTGCAAATACCCCTTATGTGACCCAACCCATATGATGTTCAATTTTACAGAAGCCCCTCGTTTAAAATGCACTTAAGAAATATATAAGAAAGCGGCTAGAGAAAAGGGGACATTATAATACCGCTTTTTCTATAGCCTTCACACACACCTATTATGTCCCTTTGTCTTTGGCCTTTTCGCTACTTTTTAATAAAATTTCCAGCAGCCTCCCCTCATCAATGAAATGTCCAGCAGTCATCCTAACTAATGAAATGTCCAACAGCAGTTTCCCTTCACTAATGAAGTGTCCACAGCAGAGCCCCCTCAAAGAACTGTCCACAGAAGAGCTTCCCTTTAAAGAAATGTTCTCAGCTGAGCATCCCTTTAATAAAATGTCCACAGCAGAGCCCCCCTCATTAATGAAATGTCCACAGCAGAGCCCCTTAAAAATACAACACTATTCTTACTCTGGCTTCTTATTCCCTTGACTACCCCCATGAAGAGAAGAAGAAGGAGCCGTAAACTGAAGAAGTCAGAGGTAATATAGAGTTGTTTTTTTTAAATTGAAGCTTGACATTGGCCAAAGCTCGGGATCAGGTGTTCCATGGTCCATGGAAGTTGGGGACTGCTGCTGTACAGTATCTCTTTTTATCTAAAAACAATATAGAATCAAACTCCTCCCTTGAGCATTATTGTTTAGTTCAGTTTCCAATATAAATAACACTGTAGATTCAGTATACTCCTTAAAGCCTTATGCACAAGACCGTGTGCCATATGGAAAAATAAAAGAATTATTGATTTTGAAATGTAGGAAGTGAAAAATGGAAATGGCCTGAAAAATTTGATCCCCATTAGCCCATCAATAATTCAATAGTTGTCCTATCTGTTAACCACAACAATCCAAAAGACCTGATATTTTGGAATTGCTCTGACCCAGTTTTTTAGCTATCACATTTAGGTCCTTGTCAAAGTTGCAGATCTTTAAAATCTTTCAAGAAATTACTATTTGTTTGTTATCTAATACATGGTGACCTACCTCCTGACAGAATAATTACTAGGCAAGCAAGTTTATTAACTTCACCTTGTAGAGGTTTTAATGTTATCCTCCCACTTTTGAAACCCAGGCTAAATTATATTCTTGGATCATTTTGACATTGGAGTAGACCCCATAAAATGCATGTAATGCATATATATTGTTGGAAGATTTAAACCCATTTGGGATTTATATAATGCTGTTTTATACCTCATGATGGGGACATATAGACATTGTTGGTGGGCCATTGTCGCAGCGACACACACTAGCTGGACCCTCACCATGTAAATGGTCTGGTTTCTATGCATAAGTGTGAATTGCAGCTAACCGCTATTGTCTGTGTGATACGAATTGCCGGCGTTTTTGCTTAGACGTGTCACCACAGGTACTATCCTACTCTGCCTATGGGTTAAACCGAGGATACACACCTTGGTCCAATATATAATTATTACTTATATCATATGTACATTAAGAAATAGGGATATAATTTTATCTTGCCGATTTATGCATAGTAGCCCTTTTTCAAAGATGGTGTTCCAATATCCCTCTCTTCACTGCACATTTGCAAGTTGACTTCCCGACGTGCGCATTATAATGTGGGAGATGCGGATTCATGTGATTCACTGCAGATACAGACGGTGCATCAGATTTTCGCATGAATGTGTTATCCTTCATTAGGCATTACTATATTATGGAAGAAATTTTCTGCACTAGCACTTTGTAATCACAATCAGTTGTGCAAATTGATCATGTGACACTCTCACTTGTTGTTAAATACTGTGTTGTTATGTCATATCCTTTGCTTGTTAAAAGTGGTAACCAACCGCAACGTTGTGCATGCAATAAACTCATCACTTTTTGTTTCATCTAATGGACTGGTTTGTGCTGTCTCATTTTTCCTATATATACAGTATTTTTCGGACTATAAGGCGCACCGGATTATAAGGCGCACCATCAATAAATGCTTGCTAAAACGTCTAAGTTCATATATAAGGTGCACCGGATTATAAGGCGCACCTGATTATAAGGATGAATGACCAGCAGGTGGCAGACCTGTGCACAGTTCAAGGCAGCTGTTGTCTGTAAATACGGTTCATATATAAGGCGCACTGGACTATAAAGTGCACCTTTGATTTCTGAGAAAATCAAAGGGTTTTTTGTGCACCTTAGGCTACATTCACACACATGTATGGGGGACGAATATACGGCCAACGTATATACGGCCAATATACGTCCCCCATAAACTTCTATGGGCTCACGGATTCGCTTGTGCACTCCCATGTGTGCTGAAACACAATATACAATATAGAACCTTATATTATAGAACCTTATTTATTGACCTAGGGTTCTCATAAAAGTATAGAATATCACTGCTTATTGTCTCAACTTTCTGTTAAGATTGACAGTCCTTAGTACTGACAAACATTTACAGCGGACGTAGATTTATATGGCAGACCTACAGTTATTGATTTATTATATACATACTAATTAACATTCAAGGCAGAAGCTCCTACTTTAGCCTTAACAGCCATAACTGTCACATCTTAGCCTTGCAGTGATTTCTTTGTGTTTTTGCAGACAAGGCTGTCCCAGGAGAACCATTTTTTGCTGAATGCTTTTGAGACTGTTAAGCCATGTATATTATATTGTGTTGCAGCCATTGACATTTGCAGCACATTTGATGTTGCAATTGTCCTTTCAATAGCTTTTGTGAAAGTTTTGTAGTGCTTGAAGAGAATCTTTTTTTTATTATACTTAGTCTGATCTTTTCTTGTTTCAGTTTACTTAGTCTTTTAGAAAAACAGAAAGTCAAGTTCCCATTCACCTTGAATAAAATATTTATGCTTACAATATTGAATTTCTAAATTAACATTTGTTAATGTGAGAAAACTTGCCATTCAGTGGATGTTTATTAGCCAAACTTGTTGTTTTTGACAGATTTGGCCAACCCTCTAATACTTCCCAATTCTTCCTAACTGCAGATGTCGGTAAAGATAAGGAATGGGCAGTTCACTGGAAGATAAGCTTCTGTCAGAGATGTCTGGCACTGGCTTTTCCTATATTCTGTTTGAGCATAAAAGTGTAAAGCTGGGTCGGCCGAGATAGCTTTCAGCTGATTGTGTGTTTGTCGGTATTATGCAGGATAAGAAGTAATGCTTCTTGGTTGAAATTATTTATCAAGTGGTATAAAAATAATTGGCACACTCTTTTTGATGTCAGGTTGATATGGAGGCATAATGTTATACAGAGACTTCTTTGGTCAGGATACTGCAGCTCATTACAAACCTGAAAGTTGTACATATTTGCCATATTTCCTTTATCTGTCTGTGTAAGAGATTATTTGATTGATTGAGTAAAATAAATACAGGTAAATGTTCATGTATTCCATACTTGATACCATGTACAAACTATTCAATGAGCATTGAGGTCTTATCTATGAACAAGAAATGATAAAGTACAATTTAAAGCCACTACTACATTGACTAATTTTATAGGGGTCATGTTTTAACATGCATTAATTCTCTGGTGATTCTGGGTAACTGTCTATTACTGCACAACACTACTCTCAAAACTTGCTAATAGCTCTTTCCTTAGGGAACTTTCCTTAGGGAAAGCTGGGTGTGAGTTTGAGTTAGTTTTGTGTGTAGTTGTAGCTTGAGTGATGTATGGCTGAAACAGTCAGTTGCTGGGGTGGCGGCCATTACTCCCTTTATATTCTGCCCAGCTGGTTATCGCAGTCCTACTCTTTATCTTTTCTATTCTATGTATCTGACCTCAGCTATGTTTATTCTAACATTTTCTCACTTTACACTTCTGTGCCTTGCTGCCATATTTGATTTGACCCAGTTCTGTCTGTTGTTTGTCCCTCTGTGTCTTGTCTCTCATGGTGTGCCCCCACTTCCTGACTCAGACCGGTGTTTTGTCTTACTTCACTTTTTTCTGTGTACTTGTGTGAACACTGGTCTATCTCTGACTTCACGTTACCTGTCCACTCTATAATTTGCCAGATGAAGTGAGTATTCCATGTCAACTTGCAGGATCTTTCAGGGTCTGTTAGTTTACTGATACTGAGTTTGCCCTTACAATGGCAGCTTATCTGCTATAGGCAACGCCTAGCTTGCAGAAACGACACAGGGTTAGTTTGAAACCACTTACCAAGACCGCTGGAACCAAATTTAGATGTGGTTGCACTGTTTGCTGGACAGGTTTGTGGCAACAATGAAGCTGAAAATAATGCGTTATTATGAGTTTATTTGTCGTTTTGTGATTGCTATTATCAGTTTTGAGTGAAAAATCATCCTGTCTCACTGATCTGTATAAATATAATTTACACTGAGAAGTAATGATTAGAGATGGGCGAATCGATTCTAAAGATTCAAACTAAGATTAAACGTTCTACAACATCTTACAGGCTCTCTGCAGCTAGGAAATACCTGTTTTTTAATGCGATTTGTCATGATTTGATTCGGACCGAAAAAATTCGGTGAATCGTGACCAACAGAATTTTAACAAATTCGCCCATCTCTACTAATGATCCTTTATTATTATGAAATAAAAAGGAATAATATTTATAGTAATACGGGATCCCTAGTGGTATCCCCACTGGATCTCTAGTGGCATGTTCACATACAGATTTGTCCCAACAAATTGGTGCTACTTGTAAACAGTTCCATTAATTCACCATTCTTGTTAAAGAGAAACTGTCATCAGGAATTGGCCTAATAAACCACAAGCAGCGGAACAGTTTCTAGATTATGTTTCTTTCATGGTCCAGAGTGGTGGCATTATCCAGGAAATAAACTTTGAAGTGAGATGTTAATTGGTTATATATAGTCAGGAAGTTGGAGAGTTTAACACTGCAGTCAAGCTCTCCAAGCCTCTGAACACATCCCTGTGATTGACATCATGGGCTGGACTTCAGGAGATCTGGTCAATAAGGCCCCGGGTTGTAGAACCATCAATTACAGTGAAAGGGGCAATCTGAGACAGGGAAAGCTAGACTTTAGTGTTAAAATCTCAATCTCCTTGACTTCAGAAAACCAATTTACATCTCAATTAAAAGTTGATTTTCTGGATGATGCCATCAAATCAGGCAATGAAAGAAGCATGATCTAAACATGGTTCAGCTGCTTGACAACATAATGGTAATAGTTGATTTGGCCAATTTCTAATGACAGGTTCCCTTCAAGTTTATTTTATGGTTATTCTGTTTATTCTATTCAAATAATTCATGTTACGAAAAGGAAAGAGATTTCAGGAGCTGTGTTTACTATTATAAAGCTGTATAGTTGTGTGTTGGGAGTGTGGCACTTGACACCCTCATTGATCAGGGGAGCTGCCATGCTATAGCATATCATTACACTACCATCAATGCTGGTAACAAACATCTGCATCCATACTTTAATAGCCATCCACACTGCAGCTGATCTGTGGGGTTACTAGGTGTTGTACTACCATTTCCAGCTACTAATGACCTTGACTGGGAAAGGAAAGCCTTTTCAATTAAGAATGACTTCCAATATAAGATGTTCTCCAAAAGCAGCATTCTTTTTATCATTAAGAAACATCTATTGAGCAAAAGATATAAATGCAGCTAGAAGCAAATTTTCCGTGTCTGACCAATTGGTTTATTATCTCCTCTGTGGTGTAAAAGTACGGACTCAGAATGGTTCATTAATGAACAGCACAGGGATCTCAGATTGATCTCAGCAACTCTAAATAATAAGACTTGATCTATCCAATGACTTGTGAAGTTATCTAGGATATATAATTTTACCATCATTTCCAATGTTTCTTATGTGACAAGGATATATATCAATAGAAAAAAGTCTCATCAACATTGTGGAAATGTCATGGTAATTATAACTCATTACATTGTCTTTTATTATACCCCAGGAGAACATGGTTATGTCATACTTTGACAGTCATTCTTACATGACTAGGACTTAGTAACCTTTTTAATGGCACTTTACCTGTGATATATTAAAATGTTTATAAACAGCAATTCCCTAATGTAATCATCCGTATTCTTCCTTTTAGAAACATTACTCATACTATAATAACAGACCATACTAAAGAATTTTACAAATTAACCACCTCTAATCTGAAAGTTCATCTTCTAACGAAAATCCCTAGGCTTGAAATATGTATGCCGATTTTTTTTTTTAACAAAGGCATGACATTAACTCTAATAACCTGTACATTGGGCATGAACAAGGCTATTGGATGGTACAAATTCAATGACTTGTACAGAAAAACTGCACAAAACCTTATTCCAGGAATATTCTGGGAATATTAACGCCTGATACAAAAACCCATCATGCTATAAATAAATAAATCATTAATCACACAATGGAGCTTAAATTGTTTGCTTTTATGATTCATAACATTTTATGTGTTTTCTAGAGTAGGCAGAGTTATCTCCAAGTTGGCCATCCTGGCTTTTATGCTCCCAATGATAATGTAGCAGACTTTCTTGCTCTGTTACCAAAGTAATGATGTGTAACTGACATCACTGCATATTACCTCACTGAGATGATGTCTCACCACAACACTGACCATACTGGATGCCCTGCAATCAACTGGCTAAGGCCAATTGTAGTGGTGATCACATGACCTGCCCAGGCAGGTGCAGGACATGTGATGTGGACTAAATACATATTAGCTCATATTTTAAAGGAAACCTACCACTTTAAAATGACCCTTCTGACCCACAAATACCTTAAGCTAGCTCAGGATGAGCTGATGCCGGACCATATTTTCAATTAAACCAGAAACCGCTGTATTTGTACAAAAACGATTTTCTTGTGTTAGTAAAATCTTCCTTCGGCGCTTCTGTGAGCATCATACAGCGCGCACCCCGGACCCTGCTCAGCGATCATGCTCGCGTCAGCGCTGCTCCCGTCGCTAATTTTGCTGTGCCCGAGAGCCGATGACGTCACCGAGCTCTCGGGCACACTAGCACATGTGCACCACCTCCTCCCGGCGCGTCGCAGCCGGATCCCATTGCGCATGCGCGAAGTCCCGAAGCCTCGTAGTATCGCGAGGCTTCGGAGAGAAGACAGTTTTAAGAGAGAAGAATGTTTTAATGTGCCTGTGTAAATATATATATATATATATTTACACAGGCACATTAAAACATTGGTGTCAGGGGGCTTGAAGTGCATTAAAACTTTAATTTTCATTGGTGGCAGTGGATCATTGGTTCGTTCACCCCCACGGTCTTCTCTCTGAAGCCTCGCGATACTACGAGGCTTCGGGACTTCGCGCATGCGCAATGGGATCCGGCCGCAGCGCGCCGGGAGGAGGTGGTGCACATGTGCTACTGTGCGCTAGAGCTCGGTGACGTCATCAGCTCTCGGGCACAGCAAAATTAGCGACGGGAGCGGCGCTGACACGAGCGTGATCGCGGAGCAGGGTCCGGGGTGCGCGCTGTATGACGCTTACAGAAGCGCCGAAGGGAGATTTTACTAACACAAGAAAATCGTTTTTGTACAAATACAGCGGTTTCTGGTTTAATTGAAAATATGGTCCGGCATCAGCTCATCCTGAGCTAGCTTAAGGTATTTGTGGGTCAGAAGGGTCATTTTAAAGTGGTAGGTTTCCTTTAATTATCCATTTGAATATGAATTATGCTTCTTCCGGGAACACTCCTTTAATGTGTGATAACAACAGTGTCATAGAGGGGTGCCTAGGACCCAGCAGTAAAATTGATTTTGGGGATCACATTACTGCCATTCTCTATAAACAGAAACTTCAGCAGTAATGTTATGGTGACTGATCATGAGCACTGCGGCCTAATAATAAAATAAGGGAACCCCAATTGCCAATACATTGGTCGTAGAACTGCGTGCCAAGACATGGCATTCCTATAATGGGTTCCTTAAGACTCATTCCAAGTTTACAAGTTATAATTTATATGGTACCCCTTTATTTTTGTGTGGCCCCTTATAAAATTATATAATATATGAAATTATTGTTTTATATTTCCCCTAAATTCATGTAACATATATATACATGCAGTACAGACCAAAAGTTTGAACACACCTTTTCATTCAAAAGAGTTTTCTGTATTTTTATGACTATAAAAATTGTAGATTCAAACTGAAAGCATCAAAACTATGAATAAACACATGTGGAATTATACACTTAACAAAAAGTGGGAAACAACTGAAAATATGTCTTGTATTCTACTTTCTCCAAAGTATCCACCTTTTGCTTTGAATTCTGCTTTGCACACTCTTGCCATTATCTTTATGAGCTTAAAGAGGTAGTCACCAGAAAAGGTTTGCACATCATAGGTGTGCTCTGTCAGGTTTAATCAGTGGGATTTCTTGTCTTATAAATGGGGTTGGGACCATCAGTTGTGTTGTGCAGAAGTCAGTTGGATACACAGCTGATAGTCCTACTGAATAGACTGTTAGAATTTGTATTATGGCTAGAAAAGCAGCTAAGCAAAGAAAAACGAGTGGGAACACTTTGAAAGTGAATACTGTTTTCCCACCTGTGTATAAAGTCAGCCACCAATTGTGCAAGTTCTCCCACTTAAAAAGATACATTACATTTACTATGAGTTTTGTAAATGCAAATGTTAACAATAATGTAATTAGGCAAATCACCTCTCCTCAGCTGTTGCAATAGGTTTCAAAATGCAATCAAAATGCAACGTGTGACCTCAACCTTAACACCACATGTGATCCCAGCCTCATATGTCATCATTAACAGTAGTCTCCACTCCTGTATATAAGCCCCTCACGTGGCTTGTGTCAATGTGGTTTTGAGACATTTGCAACAAAAAGTCTCAAAAAGAAGCCAAAGCATGTGCCTGCCAGGATAGGAAAACCTGAGCATGTATCACAAGTAAAAAGACATGTTCATACATAAGGCGCAAAAAAAAAGCTTCCAAATGTCTTAAAAATTCACCACAGAGACAAAACTATGATACATGTCCCCCTTTGAGAGGTTGCGACCCCATTGTTCTTTCCTAGACCAAACTAGTTAACATGTTGTTATAGTCATTGCTTTGTTTATTTTTCTCCTTAAAAAGAACATTGCCTAGTACCTGTGGAACAGGAACAGTATTTTTCTTTCTTTCAGTAGTCTCTGTATATTAAAGATACCTACCGGAGCTGAAACGGGTTAATGACTTCATACCGAGGAACTGCTGTATTAGCAATTTCATAATCTATTCTGCAGAGAGCTCCCAATGACAGAAATACTTTAAATGCCACCTTTCGTTTCTTCTTCTATATTTTATTTCAGACTGATTTTCTCCTGACAATTAAAATGCAGGTTGTACTTTATTTAACTTATTTATTTTTTAATGTGCGCATTTCTGGCAAGGCTTCCGTGTATAATAATGTTCATTAATATGACAAAGGTGCATGACTGCATCCATTTTTCTCGCCTCGTTATGTAGGCTTGATTAACTAAGTTTCTCATTACTAGATTAACAATATGATTGAGATGGATTACTGATGCTCATTTTAAACAAATAACCCCAAATTATACATGAATTTCAGAGTTGAATATATGAAGTGCCTCTGTCAGGGAACTGGAAGAAAATGATCAGGCTGCCTTTGGCTCTTGACACCAAGCATTATTCACTTTTATGAGAGGAAAATGAGAAGCTGAATTTCCTGACTTTTCCATTTTCATCTGTGAAGTAGGCGTCTCTTCTCACCTTGATTCAGAAACATTTATGGTAACCTACTGTCAAAGCAAGAGACTTTAATTATGCTTTGCACTGTCAGGACATTGTGTCTGTCTTACACAGCTTCTAAGCAAAGGAGATGGAGACAAGCAAATAATAAATTCCTTTGTTAGGTGAGTGTAGTTGTGGCAGTTATAGTTATGGATGGCAGCTGATCTATATCACTTTAATATTTTATTTTCTTATAGTTTTCTGGATTCAGCAACAGTTGAATTGAGTCAGAGATTAAACAATGATCATTTAATTAAAAAATATAATAATAATTATAATAATATTATTATTATTATTAATAATAATAATAATAATAATACAAACCAATTAGTAGCCAGGTGAGTAGGCTAGGCTTTTGTAGTGTGAAAATGTAGACTGATGTTTATAACAAATCTCATAATTTTGGCAAATCATGTGACCATAGTGTTTTCATTTAAGATGAAATATTCAACATACCTTGAAAACATCATAAAACAAATTGCCTGACACAAACGAAAAGGACCATGATTTTACCGTTTTTTATGGGCATTTAAGCTCAACATATGATTCAGGGTAATTATTTTCAGTGAGAGACTAGTGCGGACCGTAATCCATAATTAAGATCATAATATGGACAAATAGTGGAACTAGAATATTATTCAACCCCTATGGCATGAACAAAGCCAAAATACGACCAAAACAAATTACCCTAACCTGATATAAAATAATCAGTTAGTATGAAGGGTCCCTTTTGTAATCAATAATACACTACATTGAATCATGGCGAAACACGTTAAAAAACAGGTATTTCCTGGCTGCGGAGAGCGTGTAGGGTGCTTTAGAACGTTGTGCCATGCTCAAATATGCATAGGGACCGTGATTTGGTCTTCAAACAATGCTGTGTTTTAGTATAACACGCACATGACAGCCGCCGCTCTTAGAATCGCTTCACTCTTCAATTCCATGGGCACTTAAAGGGGCCAACTTGACCAAATAAGGGAAGCGGGAATGCAGCCTGACAAGGTAACGTCGGTGCCAGTTAAAAAATACTTAGTTGAGGGCCAAGATCCCACTATAACATCAAAGAGTGCACTCTTTTTACACTGATATCAGATGATTGCATAGATTACGACAGAACCTGTTCTGTTAAATGCGGATACAAGAAGAAACTCCCCAAAAGAGTGTAGAGGGTGTCGACAATAATTTTGCATTGATGTCCCTGATCATTTTGCCCTTCTTTTCATCCATTAGTGTCCACTTTCAATCGGTCAATAATCTGTCATCAGTATTGCTAAAGCGAAAAACAAACAGGTGTTGATCCAAAACAGAAATTACCAGTAAATGGGATATTTGCATGTCCTCTGTGTTCTGTATCCGCTCTTGCTTCTATCAATCCTGGAGCTTTTCATTCCTTCTGACAGATGAAATGAAGGGGAAACTCTAAACATAGTGGCAATGACATAGAGTGGGGGAGGGTGAAAACAGCATTATGGAACTCACAGGGTGTTCCAGGGACACAGCGGTCAGTTGGCAGCAGCATGAGTAGGCCGCAGAGTGGCACAATGACAAATTATGGAGGTGGCAGCAACATCGTGGGCCACAGAGTGGCAGAATGACAGAGTGTGGAGTTGGAGGCAGCAGCATTAGTTCAGAGAGTGGCACAATGACAACTTCTGGTGGTGGCAGCAACATGGTATTCCACAATGTGTGGCACAATGACAGAGTGTGCAGGTGTCGGCAGAAGCAGCAGGAGGTCAGAGAGTGGCACAATTACAGTGTGTGTAGGTTTGCAGCAGCAGTAGCAGCAGCAGGAGGCCAGAGAGTGGCACAATGACAATTTCTGGTGGTGGCAGCAACATGGTAGGCCACAGTGTGGCATAATGACAGAGTGTGCAGGTGTCGGCAGAAGCAGCAGGAGGTCAGAGAGTGGCCCAATTACAGTGTGTGGAGGTGTCAGCAGCAGTAGCAGCAGCAAGAGGTCAGAAAGTGGCGCAATGGCAGAGTGTGGAGGGGGGTGTCAATTCCAGTCCCTGGTAAGATGGTGAGAGGCAGATGGAGTAACTGGCAGAAGATGTGTGGCATCAGGTGGTATGTGTGTCCCTAGGTGCTGCTGTTGCTACGGCGGCAGGATGGACCACCACATCTGAGACATGTTTCTCCCAGGCCATTAGATGGTGACGCTGAATGTGTTGACACAGGGCCGTGGTAACAACATTAGCTCCCTGTCCACGCTTCACTTTCTGCCCGCAGAATCTACATACACACATGCTCAGCTCCTCTGGTGTCTAAACAAAAAACTGCAACACCACCAAGTTGGTGATTTTACTGCCAATACACTCTGCACTGAGTGACTACTAATGCCGCTGCCTCGCTGAGCCCCTGTGTCAATGCCTACTTGAACCTGCAAAGCAGGTTTTGTACCCCACGGCTGTTTGGCTCCTGTCCTCGCACTGCTGCCACCGCGCTGACTCACGGCCACACTAGGGACTTGCTGCCTGCTTCGCTGCCTGACACCTTCTTCTCTCGGTGATGATGATGAAGCCCTTGCTTCACCCGGCTCCCAAGTGCGATCAGCTACATCATTGATTTGTGTTTCCCTGTCACTGCTATTCTCCTATTTCAGTATTTGCACCTTTTTTCGTATTCTGCACAAGTGACCAGTTGTCATTATATTTCTTCCACCGCCTTTTCCATTTTTCTGTATGCTTAGTACTTCTAATTATAGTCAGTCACAGATCTCATTGCTCAAAGCTCCGTCAGCTAGAAATGGGGTAGTAGCACCACTATGGTTTCTGACCATAAACCAGTCTCTACAGAAACAGAAGATTGATGTGATCTGTGTCCAGACTGATCCTTTTACCTGAGCCATGAGAGGTAACTTAAAGGACATCCACCATCAGCTTACCTGATGGTAGATGATTATTACTCACCTTCCCATTCCGCCCTCACATTCACAAAGCTTTATTTCTCATAACTTTGTAGGGTTGCATTTCTCAGAAAAATTATTTTATAACATATGCAAATTAGCCTGTGGTTCTCTGCTTTTGCGCTGGGCTGCAAGCTGGTAGTGCAGCGAATGTTAACCATGCGTATGCTCAAGATTTTCACACACCTTGTGCTGCCTACTTGATGCCTGCGCATCTGAAGATTTGAAAAGAGAGGTGGTGACGTCACTGGCTCTCAGGTCTGACACTGCCTTTTGGCATGAATAAATTATATTATGGCAGAGCCTGGTGGTATTCTGCAGAGTACCAGAGGCTAATTTTCACACATTAAAAATGATTTTTCTCACACATGCGGCCCTACAGAGTTATGAGAAATGAAGCTTGGTGAACTTGGGGACAGGACGGGGAGATAAGTAATAATCATCTATCATCAGGTAAACTGGTAGATGTCCTTTAAGACCCAGTGGGCAAGATTTGTTGCTACTTTGATGTGATTTTACCATTTGAAGCTAAGTATGAATAAACATTATTACTATTTTTAACTTATTGGGGGTCATTTATTAAGGGCCCGATTTGCGTTTTCCCGACGTGTTACCCGAATATTTCCGTTTTGCGCCGCTTGTACTTAAATTGCCCCGGGATTTTGGCGCACGCGATCGGATTGTGGCGCATCGGCGCTGGCATGCGCGCGACGGAAATCGGGGGGCGTGGCCGAACGAAAACCCGACGTATTCGGAAAAACCGCCGCATTTAAAAACCGAAAATGTGTCGCATAAGGACCGCTTACCTTCACCTGGTCCAGCTCGGTGCATTCCGGCGCGATGAGTTTACTTTCAGCGCAGCAGCGCCACCTGGTGGACGGCGGAAGAACTACCTTATTAAATCCCGGCCGGACCCGAATCCAGAGCGGAGAAGCCGCCGCTGGAACGCGAATGGACCGGGTAAGTAAATTTGCCCCATTGTGTTCTCTTTCATTATATACTAGCTGTAGATCCCAGTATTGTCTGGGATAGTAAACAATTGCTCTTAGCTATAACAAAATAGAATTGCTTAAAGGGCACCTACCACCACGAATCTACCTATAAAGGTAGATCGGGTGGTAGGTGGATGTATGGGACGTGAGGATAGCCCTTTTTAGAGCTAATCCTCACGTCCCCGCTAGCCTAGCATAAACTTTATTGGCCTAATATGTTAATTTAATTAAGCGGCTACCGGGGCGTGGAGTAGCCGGACACGAGGCTACACGGCGCGGCTACTCCACGCCCCAGTAGCTGCTTTCCCCCGCCTACCCTGTGATCTTCGGCGCGCAGCTCCCGGCAGCTGCGCGCCCTCGTCCGAGAAGCCGGAGTTCTGCGCATGCGCAGTAACTCCGGCCTCGTTCCCGAGATCGCGCATCTTGGCCGGAGTTACTGCGCATGCGCAGAACTCCGGCTTCTCGGACGAGGGCGCGCAGCTGCCGGGAGCTGCGCGCCGAAGATCACAGGGTAGGCGGGGGAAAGCAGCTACTGGGGCGTGGAGTAGCCGCGCCGTGTAGCCTCGTGTCCGGCTACTCCACGCCCCGGTAGCCGCTTAATTAAATTAACATATTAGGCCAATAAAGTTTATGCTAGGCTAGCGGGGACGTGAGGATTAGCTCTAAAAAGGGCTATCCTCACGTCCCATACATCCACCTACCACCCGATCTACCTTTATAGGTAGATTCGTGGTGGTAGGTTCCCTTTAACAAAAAATATTTTATACCTATGTATAATATCTATCTTTCCTGTCTGTCTCTCAATCTCCCTGCTTGTCTCTCAACCACTCACTCTCCCTGCCTGTCTTTCTGGCTCTCACTCATTCTCCCTGTCTGTCTCTCTGTCTCTCACTCCCGCTTCCTGTCTGTATCTTTGTCACTCACTCTTCCTGCCCATCTCTCTGTCACTCACTATCCCTGCCTGTCTCTCTGCCACTCACTCGTGCTTTCAGCCTGTCTCTCTGCCACTCACTCGCGCTTTCTGTCTGTCTCTCTGTCACTCACTTACTCTCCCTGCCTACCTCTTTGTCACTCACTAACTCTCCCTGTTTGTCTCTCTGTCTCTCCCTGCCTGTTTCTCTGTATCTCCCTTTCCATGTCTGTCTCTGTCTCTCTGTCACTCACTCTCCCTGCCTGTCTCTGTCACTCACTCTCCATGCCTATCTCTCTGTCACTCACTCATTCTTCCTCCCTTTCTCTCACTCTCCCTGCCTGTCTCTCTGTCACTCACTCATGCTTCCTGCCTGTCTCTCTGTTACTCTCCTGCCTGTCTCTTTGTCACTCATTCACCCTCTCTGCCTGTTTCTGTCACTCATCTCTCTTCCTGTCTCTGTCTGTCACTTGCTCTCCCTGCCTTTCTCTCTATCACTATCCCTGCCTGTCTCTCTCTCACTCTACCTGCCTGTCTCTCTGTCTCCATCCCTATCCATCTTACCTCACACATAATCTGTCTTATGTCAATAGTAACCAATCAATGCTCAGAGCTCAATTTAATCACCTGTGGCAAAACAGCAACCAATCAGGGCTGAGCTTCTAACTGCCACAGCAGCAGCAGACAATGCCTCCTCTATATGGTGTTTAATAAGCGTATTTTGAAAACCGTGGGGTGAAAATTTAGATTCAAAACCTGGTCTAAGAGTCACAGAGAGCATCAATGCAAAATTTGGTGATTGTAAATGCAATGGCGCAGATTCCTTTAGCAAACATACATACGCACACATACACTCAGCTTTATATAATAAATAAACCGTTTTCATAAGTAACCCGCTTAGTTACAGTAATTCTTCCACAATATTTGGTAAAATCAAGGGGATGTTTGCTTTCCTCTGGTTCTAATCTTGTAGTCATCTCTGTATGCTACAATACATTTTGCAGTAAGTGATATCAAAGTAAAGAAAAAGTCCAAGTAGATGAATTATAGTAACGGAGTAAATGTTAAAAAAAATGTAAACAATTTTATGGAATTTTTTTTTTGAGAATAGAAAAACAACTACAGATATGTTTACATATGTAAAAAAATAGCTATTATATTTAATAAGGAAAAAAGAAAGAATAAAGTAGTAAAAGCATAGAAGAAAATTAGAAGGGAGCATAGATACTGTTATGCGCACGTGGCAGAGGAATTGCAACTAGGATATTATAGCATATTATGGAAAGATCCTATGCAGTATATGTGTAAAAAGTGACTTAAGCTCGTAAATTTATATTTTATCCTTGGCTTGGAGATTTTTCCACTATCTCCCAACTGTTTCCAAAATTCCTTGCACTTTACTGGTTCTTTGGATGATTAGAAGTAATTCTTTTTTTTTACCACAATTCTCTTTAAAACTGTTGATCTTATCTTCTTGATAGTTGATTCATTCTACAAGTCAAACCCAAATTCTCTAAAAGCACTTACTATCTTTATTGTCACCACACAGGTTGTACTGGCACCCAGCAGCACAGGGAATTGGATAACAGCCTGAAACAGAGAGATAATGCACCATGCTATGAAAAGGAAAATAGCGCTTTCATCACCGGTATTTGCCAACATGATGGTAAGCGGTGTGGGAAATTAGTTGCATACACATCCACATCAAGAAGAAAATCTAATTATAGGAGAATAGTGCAGCAGTAGTTAACATCACATTGTCAAATCTCACATACGTCCATTTTACGAAGAAGGTACCTAAGAATCATTGATGGGAGATTAAATCCTTTGCTAAAATAGAAATTAGTAATTTAATATGAACGACTACTTCAAAATAAGTGATTTACATAAGCAATAACTATTTCATGTAATGTAAAATTATTAATAGTAATGACTTGGAAAAATGAGCAATGTACCAGTACATAAACTACACTAATTATCTCTTAATTATGCTAAATTGATGTCTATTTCAGTATGTTTCCCATATGCTGCATAAAATCTTCATTATAATCATGGGAGATTATGTGTTTGTATGGACACCAGAGCACATAATAAATATAGGTAATCCCCATTCTATATCGTTTACATGGATATGAGTCTAACTTTAGTACTTTTTAAGATATTTATAACATTATATGTGCAATATGTTAATAATATATGTTTGACTTCCAAAATATGATTGTAGATACTGTAATAAGTGGCAATAGCTTCTGAGTTTTAATGTTTGTAGTTTAATAATACCAATCAGACACTTAGGGGCAAATTTACTTACCCGGCCCATTCGCGATCCAGCGGCGCGTTCTCTGCTCTGGATTCGGGTCCGGCCGGGATTCATGAAGGCAGTTCCTCCGCCGTCCACCAGGTGGCGCTGCTGCGCTGAAAATCATCTCCACGCGCCGGAATGCACCACCTCGGACCAGGTGAAGGTAAGCGGTCCCCAAGCGACACTTTTTCGGTTTTTAAATGCGGCGGTTTTTCCGAATACGTCGGGTTTTCGTTCGGCCACGCCCTCCGATTTCCGTCGCGCACATGCCTGCGCCGATGCGCCACAATCCGATCGCGTGCGACACAATCCCGGGGCAATTCAGGTACAATCGGCGCAAATCGGAAATATTCGGGTAACACGTCGGGAAAACGCGATTCGGGCCCTTAGTAAATGACCCCCTTATTGTTCAGGTTTTATGTTAGGGCATGTAAACATCCCAAATGGATCTCTTGCTTGGGAGAATTAAATATCATGTAAAGTGATTTCTCCTGCAGAGACAAAGACATAATTTGATGGGGTGCAGGAAGTGATGCTAAAAGGGAACCAAGTAGGCTTATATAACCAATGAGGCTTCTTCACATATTAGAAGACCCGTGAAATAAATGATACATTGTATTTGAGAGGCTGGTATGGATTTTGCAAGTTCTTAATATTACATGACAGCCAGGCAGAACAACCCACTTTAAAGGACATCTACCACCAGGATGAATGATTGTAAACCAAACACACTGACATATTGTTGTGCACCCCCTTCCTGGCATGATCTACTCTTCTTTTAGCATCTTATGCCCTAATTTTTACAAAAAAAAGGCTTTTAAAACTAGGCAAATGAGCCTGAGGGGATCGAGGCTCCATAGGTGTTAATGGAGCCAGGAGTCCCTCAGGCCTATATGCATAATTTTTTAAACCCTTTTTTTTTTTTAAAACAAGGGCATTCGAAGCTTAAAGAAGAGCAGACCCTGCCAGAGGGGTCTTAAAAACAAGGGCATTAGAAGCTTAAAGAAGAGCAGACCCTGCTGGATGGGGCACACACCAGTATGTCATCCTGGTGGTAGATGTGCTTTAAACTAATCAATGAAAGAAAAAGAATGTGACTGCAAACATTTTTTTTAACTACATTTTTATAACAAGATGGTAACATTCACATATCATAGATGTGTGTGGCATGGTACAAAACCATACATTTCAATAATGAAAGCATTACAAATTCAATGCAACTAAAACTATTGTAGCACATAGCAGAATTTCTCATGTTACCTCCTGTAGCTAAATAAACTATGAGACCTTAAGATTGGCCTTTCTGATTATTAGTATCTCACTTTGCATTCATTGCTTTGGTCCTATTAAATCTAGGAGTTTACCTAGAGAACTTATAAGCTGCTTAGTATAATACCACTCAGTGGGGCACATCTACAAGAAACTGTGCAAAACTGCACTATGTGCAGTTTGCCTGTGTAGTGTACAGAGGACGCTGGATTCATGATCCAGTGTATTGACATATGAATAAAGTATTTAGTCTTGGTCATATAGCATGTGTCTGCATCTTTGTTTCCAGATGCATGATTTGTGGTGCACATTCTTTATGAATCTGGTGCCCCCTGCACTGGTTCGACAAAGTGCACCACTTTTGTTTTTGTGCCCCTTTAACATATGGAGTACAGGACACTTCTGTCAAACTTTGCATGATAAATGTGGCGCATGGTCCAACTGAGCACGGGAACGCCCATTTCAGTGATGAAATTTGTGTTGCATGAAGAATATTGCAGCTGCAACACAAAAAGTTCGCTTTGGAAACATATGATGTGGCCACTTCTTAAATACCTGTGCAAACAGTTTGCATCTAAAAGAACATGCAAACTCGGACAGAAATCTGGCGCAAAGCCCTTAGTAAATGCAAATGGGTTAAGTGAAGTTCTATTAATTTCCTCCACTTCAAGAAGAAATACTTGAACATGTCCATTCATTCTTCTGATTCTATCCATCTACAGCTTGGTATTAGAGATGAGCGAACATACTCGTCCGAGCTTGATGCTCGTTCGAGCATTAGCGTACTCGAAACTGCTCGTTGCTCGGACGAATACTTCGCCCGCTCGAGAAAATGGCAGCTCCCGCCGTTTTGCTTTTTGGCGGCCAGAAACAGAGCCAATCACAAGCCAGGAGACTCTGCACTCCACCCAGCATGACGTGGTACCCTTACACGTCGATAGCAGTGGTTGGCTGGCCAGATCAGGTGACCCTGGGATAGACTAGCCGCTGCCCGCGCTGCTCGGATCATTCTGTGTCTGGATGCCGCTAGGGAGAGAGCTGCTGCAGGGATAGCGTTAGGGTGTTATATTAGCTTACTGTTAGGTAGGAGTGAGTCTACAAGAACCCAACAGCCCTTCTTAGGGCTACAATAACGTTATACTTTTTTTTTTTTTGTTTGCTTGTGGCTGGGCTTGCTGGCACTAGTAGTGCAGCTAGTACCATATTGTGAGGAATTTGCAGGGGGACTTGCTACCGTTGTGTTTAGCTCTTAGTGACACACATATCCACCTCAAACACCAAAGTGGGAAAATTTATTAGGGGTTTGATTTCAATTAGGCACAGTCTGCCAGTTTCTTTTTATTTTACGTTTATTTTTTCATAACTCAGCGTCATCTCATCAGTGTGCTTTCATACTTGGCTAGAAAACAGCCAAAGGAGAATCCAAACGGCTTACTTACGCCTACAATAGCGTTATATATATTTTATTTCTGGTTGATCTGCTGGTGGCTGTCCTTGCTGCAGTGCATATACTAGCCAATTGTGAGGAATTTGGAGTGAGACTTGCGACCGCTGTGTTTAGCGCTTAGTGACGCACATATCCATCGCAAAGACCGAAGTGGGATAATTTATTAGGGGTTGGATTTCAATTAGGCACAGTCTGGCAGTTTCTTTTTATTTTACGTTTATTTTTTCATAACTCAGCGTCATCTCATCAGTGTGCTTTCATACTTGGCTAGAAAATAGCCAAAGGAGAATCCAAACGGCTTACTTACGCCTACAATAGCGTTATATATATTTTATTTCTGGTTGATCTGCTGGTGGCTGTTCTTGCTGCAGTGCATATACTAGCCAATTGTGAGGAATTTGGAGTGAGACTTGCGACCGCTGTGTTTAGCGCTTAGTGACGCACATATCCATCGCAAAGACCGAAGTGGGATAATTTATTAGGGGTTGGATTTCAATTAGGCACAGTCTGGCAGTTTCTTTTTATTTTACGTTTATTTTTTCATAACTCAGCGTCATCTCATCAGTGTGCTTTCATACTTGGCTAGAAAATAGCCAAAGGAGAATCCAAACGGCTTACTTACGCCTACAATAGCGTTATATATATTTTATTTCTGGTTGATCTGCTGGTGGCTGTTCTTGCTGCAGTGCATATACTAGCCAATTGTGAGGAATTTGGAGTGAGACTTGCGACCGCTGTGTTTAGCGCTTAGTGACGCACATATCCATCGCAAAGACCGAAGTGGGAAAATTTATTAGGGGTTGGATTTCAATTAGGCACAGTCTGCCATTTCCTTTTTATTTTACGTTTATTTTTTCATAACTCAGCAGCATCTCATCTGGCATAGCAGTGTGCTTTCATACTTGGCTAGAAAATAGCCATAGCAATAGGATAGCATTGTTTGGTTTTAAAAACTAAAAAACACAAAAAAACACAAAAAAAAATTTAAAAAAAAATTAAAGTTATATAACTTTCATTTTCAAAATGTTTAACCCGAGGGCTAGGGGTAGAGGACGAGGACGAGGGCGGGGACGTGGGCGTCCATCTACTGCAGGGGTCAGAGGCCGTGGTCCTGGGTGGGGTGAGACACCACCTGCTGATGAGGGAGCAGGGGAACGCCGCAGAGCTACACTCCCTAGGTTCATCATGTCTCAAGTTACTGGGACTCGTGGTAGAGCACTGTTGAGGCCAGAACAGTGTGAACAGGTGATGTCGTGGATTGCCGACAATGCTTCGAGCAATTTGTCCACCAGTCAGTCTTCCACGCAGTCCACCCATGTCACCGAAATCGGCACTCCTCCAGCTCCTGCACCTCAGCCTCCTCCCCCCCAGTCTGCCCCCTCCCAGGAAAATTTGGCATTTGAACCGGCATACTCTGAGGAACTGTTTTCTGGACCCTTCCCACAGTCACAAACCACTTGTCCGGTTGCTGCTGAGCAATTTTCCGATGCCCAGGTTTTCCACCAGTCGCAGTCTGTGGGGGATGGTGACCTTCTTGACGTAGTGGAAGAAGTGTGTAAAGAGGTGTCCGACGATGAGGAGACACGGTTGTCAGACAGTGGTGAAGTTGTTGTCAGGGCAGGAAGTCCGAGGGGGGAGCAGACTGAGGGATCGGAGGATGATGAGGTGACAGACCCAAGCTGGGTTGAGAGGCCGGGTGAACACAGTGCTTCTGAGACGGAGGAGAGTCCTATAGCAGAACAGGTTGGAAGAGGCAGTGGTGGGGCCAGATGGAGAGGCAGGGCCAGAGCAGGTGCATCAGCGCCAAATGTGTCACGTAGTGAAGCTCCCGTGGCGAGGGCTCCCGCGGCGAGGGCTAGATTTTCAGAAGTCTGGAGGTTCTTTAAGGAAACACCGGATGACCGACGGACTGTGGTGTGCAACCTTTGCCAAACCAGGATCAGCAGGGGTTCCACCACTACTAGCTTAACTACCACCAGTATGCGCAGGCATATGAATGCTAAACACCCGAATCAGTGGCACCAAGCCCGTTCACCTCCGGCCGTGCACACCACTGCTCCTTCCCCTGTGTCAGCTGATAGTCAGCCCCCTGCCCAGGACCCTGGCACAAAAACCCCATCGTCGCCTCCACGATGCTCCACAGCATCCACCAGCGTTCAGCTCTCCATACCCCAGACGCTGGAGCGGAAAAGAAAATATAGTGCAACCCACCCGCACGCCCAAGCCCTTAATGTCCACATCTCCAGATTGCTTAGCCTGGAGATGCTGCCCTATAGGCTAGTAGAGACCGAGGCCTTTCGCAACCTCATGGCGGCGGCCGCCCCTCGGTATTCGGTCCCCAGCCGCCACTACTTTTCCCGATGTGCCGTCCCAGCCCTGCACCAGCACGTGTCAGACAACATCATCCGTGCCCTGACCAACGCCGTTTCTGACAAGGTCCAACTGACCACGGACACGTGGACGAGTGCTGCCGGGCAGGGCCACTATATATCGCTGACGGCACATTGGGTTAACTTGGTGGAGGCTGGGACCGAGTCTGACCCTGGGGCTGGTCATATACTGCCGACGCCGAGGATTGCGGGGCCTACCTCGGTCCAGGTCTCAAAGGCCTACTATGCCTCCTCCTCCTCCCACCCCTCCTCCACCTCCTCCTCCGAACTACCATCCGTGGGCATGGCGCCATCAGTCGCTAGCTCTAGGCACAGCAGCAGTGCCGTCGCTAAGCGACAGCAGGCGGTGCTCAAACTGCTGAGCCTAGGCGATAAAAGGCACACCGCCCAAGAACTATTACAGGGCATCACGGCGCAGACTGATCTGTGGCTTGCACCGCTGAACCTGAAGCCAGGCATGGTTGTGTGTGACAACGGCCGTAACCTGGTGGAGGCTCTGCAACTCGGCAGACTGACACATGTGCCATGCCTGGCCCATGTGTTAAATCTGATAGTTCAGCGTTTCCTCAAGACATACCCCAATCTGTCAGATTTGCTCACGAAGGTGCGCCGCATCTGTGCGCATTTCAGGAAGTCCAGCACAGATGCTGCCACTCTCAGGGCAGCGCAGCGCCGCCTCCAACTGCCCGCTCACCGACTGTTGTGCGACGTGCCCACGAGGTGGAATTCAACATTAACCATGTTATCCAGAGTTTACCAGCAGCGCAGAGCGATTGTAGACTGCCAGATGTCAACTTCCACCAGAACTGGTAGTCAGGTCAGTCAGCTTCCTCAAGTCTACAATGAGGAGTGGACGTGGATGTCTGATATCTGGCAGGTGCTGAGTAACTTTGAGGAGTCAACACAGATGGTCAGTGGCGATGCCGCCATCATCAGCCTCACCATCCCGCTGCTTGGCCTGTTGAAAAACTCTCTGATCAGCATGAAGTCGGAAGCTTTGCGCTCGTCACAAGAGACGGGGGAAGAAGATTCCCTTGTTGATAGCCAAAGCACCCTCAGGTCTGTTTCTCAGCGCATATCGGAGGAGGTGGAGGAGGATGAGGAGGAAGAGGAGGAGAATGTTGGCGAGACACAAGAGGGGAGCATTGCTCAGACCTTCACTGTTCAGCGTTAGAGATGAGCGAGCACTAAAATGCTCGGGTGCTCGTTATTCGAGACAAACTTTTCCAGATGCTCGAATAACGAGCCCCATTGAAGTCAATGGGAGACTCGAGCATTTTTCAAAGGGACCATGGTTCGGGAATAAAATGTGTTATTTAATTGAAAAAGAATGTCTTCTGATAAGTTAGCAGATGTATGCAAACATCTGCAATCTATTCTTCACTGTTCCGTGCGTATATTATCTCCCGACAAGTTAACAGATGTGAAGAACAGTGAAGAATAGAATAAAAACAGTGAACACAGGATGATTTAAGTGAAAAACGCAGTGAAAAACACAGTGAAGAATAGATTACAGATGTTCTGCACATCTGCTTACTTGTCGGGGTGATACGCTGTCCCGGGATCCGCTCCTCTTCTTCCACTGAAGTCTCCCCGTGCTGCCCGATGTCTGTCTCCCCCGTGCTGCCCGATGTCTGTCTCCCCCGTGCTGCCCGATGTCTGTCTCCCCCGTGCTGCCCGATGTCTGTCTCCCCCCGTGCTGCCCGATGTCTGTCTCCCCCGTGCTGCCCGATGTCTGTGTCCCCCGTGCTGCCCGATGTCTGTCTCCAGTTACATAGCAGGTCATGTCTACAATGCCAGGTTTGTACGACTGTGATCTACAATTTTGCAAAAATTTAGCATCATTACAGTCATATAAAACAGGTCTAAAACACATAAGAATATCTTCCAAGTCGGAATAGTTATTCCTCTGTCTGTTGATGTGATAGAAGGACAGAGGATGTTACTGTGTGGGTTTCTTAATCTCTGAAGGAGAAGGTATGAGTCACATGTACTGAGACAAATATTTTTCACATAACCATAAAACAGAGCCAAGGGACACCCCATTATGAAACTCAATTTGTTCTAAGATATGTAACTAGTGAAAAAAACAGCATGGAAGTGGTTTTCTGGTTTTACTCCCCCGTGCTGCCCGATGTCTGTCTCCCCCGTGCTGCCCGATGTCTGTCTCCCCCGTGCTGCCCGATGTCTGTCTCCAGGTACATAGCAGGTCATGTCTACAATGCCAGGTTTGTACGACTGTGATCTACAATTTTGCAAAAATTTAGCATCATTACAGTCATATAAAACAGGTCTAAAACACATAAGAATATCTTCCAAGTCGGAATAGTTATTTCTCTGTCTGTTGATGTGATAGAAGGACAGAGGATGTTACTATGTGGGTTTCTTAATCTCTGAAGGAGAAGGTATGAGTCACATGTACTGAGACAAATATTTTTAACATAACCATAAAACAGAGCCAAGGGACACCCCATTATGAAACTCAATTTGTTCTAAGATATGTAACTAGTGAAAAAAACAGCATGGAAGTGGTTTTCTGGTTTTACTCCCCCGTGCTGCCCGATGTCTGTCTCCCCCGTGCTGCCCGATGTCTGTCTCCCCCGTGCTGCCCGATGTCTGTCTCCCCCGTGCTGCCCGATGTCTGTCTCCCCCCGTGCTGCCCGATGTCTGTCTCCCCCGTGCTGCCCGATGTCTGTCTCCCCCGTGCTGCCCGATGTCTGTCTCCCCCCGTGCTGCCCGATGTCTGTCTCCCCCGTGCTGCCCGATGTCTGTCTCCCCCGTGCTGCCCGAGGGTCACGGGATAGGCAGCCTAGCATGAAATCTGCCATATGCGCCAGAGTCCCAACGCGCAAGAATTCACTCCCCTCACTGGCCTGACTGTCCATTTCCTCCTCCTCCAACTCCTACAACTCCTCTTCTTCTGCCCATGCACGCTGAATAGAGATGAGCGAGTATACTCGTCCGAGCTTGATGCTCGTTCGAGTATTAAGGTACTCGAAACGGCTCGTTGCTCGGACGAGTATTTCCCCTGCTCGAGATCCTTCTCCTCCTCTTTGTACACTAAAGCAGAGGAAACTGGCTATTTTTTGACAGGGCCCACTGGCTCTAGCTATAGTACTTTATGCATTTAATTTTTCTGGAGGGCCACCTACCCGGTCCTCTGTTTTAAACAATTTTTGGGAGTGCCACATACAGGCACTCAATCTATTCAATTTTTCTGGAGGGCCACCTACCTGCTCCTCTGGTTTGAAAACTTTTTTGGACTGCCACATACAGGCACTCAATCTATTTCATTTTTCTGGAGGGCCACCTACCTGCTCCTCTGGTTTGAAAACTTTTTTGGACTGCCACATACAGGCACTCAATCTATTTCATTTTTCTGGAGGGCCACCTACCTGCTCCTCTGGTTTAAAAACTTTTTTGGACTGCCACATACAGGCACTCAATCTATTCCATTTTTCTGGAGGGCCACCTACCTGCTCCTCTGGTTTGAAAACTTTTTTGGACTGCCACATACAGGCACTATCCAAATTAAATTGTCTCCATAGCAGCCTCCACACGTTGTCTCCATTGCTACCTCCAAAAGTCGTCCATATAGCTGCCTCCATACATCGTCCCCTTATCAAACGAAGTGTGTCAGGCACAAATTTGGGTTGTTTTCATGGATTCCACATCAAAGTTGTTAACTTTGTCGCCACCCTGCTGTGTTATCCACAAAATATACTGGCAAACTTTTACCATTTAGGGATATTATTTCAGCGCTTCTTGCGCATCTGTTTACATTCCCCTCATCCGCCATATCCCAAACTTATAAGAACGCTACTACACTTAACTTGGTGCAGGCTGGGACCGAGTCTGACTCTGGGGCTGGTCATATACTGCCGATGCCGAGGATTGCGGGGCCTACCTCGGTCCAGGTCTCAAAGGCCTACTATACCTCCTCCTCCCACCCCTCCTCCACCTCCTCCTCCTCCGAATGACCATCCGTGGCCATGGCGCCATCAGTCGGTAGCTCTAGGCACAGCAGCAGTGCCGTCGCTAAGCGACAGCAGGCGGTGCTCAAACTGTTGAGCCTAGGCGATAAAAGGCACACCGCCCAAGAGCTATTACAGGGCATTCCACATCAAACTTGTTAACTTTGTCGCCACCCTGCTGTGTAATCCACAAAATATACTGGCAAACTTTTATCATTTACTGATGTTATTTCAGCGCTTCTTGCGCATCTGTTTACATTCCCCTCACCTGCCATATCCCAAACTTATAAGAACGCTACTACACTTGATCTTATACAAAAGGTTCTTAGAAGTGCTGTTTGGGGAGTAGCCTAGAGACAGGGGCTTGGATTGGCGAAAGCTCGCCTGGCAGCGGAGCACCAGCTCCATGCCAAGATCCAACTAACATAGTTTTAACTGCAGCACCTTTAATCTACTACTAGTTCACTGCCTCCATACATGGTCCCCTTATCAAACGAGCTGTGTCAGGCAGAATTTTGGGTTGTTTTCATGGCTTCCACATCAAACTTGTTAACTTTGTCGCCACCCTGCTGTGTAATCCCCAAAATATACTGGCAAACTTTTATCATTTACCGATATTATTTCAGCGCTTCTTGCGCGTCTGTTTACATTCCCCTCACCCGCCATATCCCAAACTTATAAGAACGCTACTACACTTGATCTTATACAAAAGGTTCTTAGAAGTGCTGTTTGGGGAGTAGCCTAGAGACAGGGGCTTGGATTGGCGAAAGCTCGCCTGGCAGCGGAGCGCCAGCTCCATGCCAAGATCCAACTAACATAGTTTTAACTGCAGCACCTTTAATCTACTACTAGTTCACTGCCTCCATACATGGTCCCCTTATCAAACGAGCTGTGTCAGGCAGAATTTTGGGTTGTTTTCATGGCTTCCATGTTAACTTTGTCGCCACCCTGCTGTGTAATCCACAAAATATACTGGCAAACTTTTATCATGTACCGATATTATTTTAGCGCTTCTTGCTCACCTCCTTTGGTTCCTCTCTGCCACCCATTGGTTTGAAGCCTGAGTCCATTTAGGGTATGTCGCCATGACACTCTCTAGCCTGCTGCCGCTGCCTCTGCATGCCGTCCCCTATAGTGTCAGGGTCAATTATTGGATGTTTTAGATGCTATCTAGCTTCATTCTGTCACTCTGTCATGGCCATGCTGTTGCCCATAATTTTGGCATAATGGTGCGATTAAGCAGCCTCAGAGGCATCCATGCATGCTGCCCCTGCTGTTTCCTGTCCATTTCCGTGGTGTTTCCATCCTTTTCTGAGGTTCCCAGGTGTTTGGCCAAGCTTCCCTGTGCAGAGCCTTGGTCCCCTTGAAAAATGCTCGAGTCTCCCATTGACTTCAATGGGGCTCGTTATTCGAGACGAGCACTCGAGCATCGGGAAAAGTTCGTCTCGAATAACGAGTACCCGAGCATTTTAGTGCTCGCTCATCTCTACTTGGTATGTTTTTATATTTCCATAAATTCCTTATTTACTGGCATATAACAAAGGTAAGTAAATGTGCCCCAATTACTGCTGTGGAGGATACTGTTGGATTACTATGACATTGGATTGAATGGATAAGATAATTACTTGTGTGCTGTATAAACCAGACAGAAAAAGCCAAATACCATTGATTACCATTGAATAAGTCTGTTTCTCATCTTTGCAGACACAGGTGGACCATGGCTTGCAAACATATCATCAATGTTTGCAAGCCATGGTCCACCTGTGACAGCAAAGATTTTGACCCTGGTATGCATACTTGACATATGTGTATTTTATATAATAGTTTTAAGGAAAGCAACCTGAAAATCCATGTCTATGTATATTGAAAAGCAGCAAAAACAAATCAATCAAAACAAATCTATAATACAGAACAAAACAATACTACCCCTATTCATAAGAATAGTACAGCTTGCAAGTGTAGATCTGAACAAATAAAGAAGTTACCTACTTTGTGCCATGTTGTGAACCATTGTTCACTTGTAGCACTAATATAGCAAGAGCTCAGACTAAGAATAAAAGAGTTTAAAGTACAAAAGAGGAAAAGAAAACTTGGGACAATCACCGGAGAAATATAACT
This sequence comes from Engystomops pustulosus, assembly GCF_040894005.1. Lineage (NCBI taxonomy): Eukaryota > Metazoa > Chordata > Amphibia > Anura > Leptodactylidae > Engystomops > Engystomops pustulosus. Next base: position 91,804,994 of record NC_092414.1, on the reverse strand, counting down.
GCTTTATTCAGGCAAAACAGGAATATAGAGAGGTGCCAAACACGCTGCAGAGCAACGGGTCATTTGGCACATGTAGCGCTTTCTTATCATGCCTGTGATATCATTGTGGGGGTGGGAACTTTTACAGTTACACAGAATAAACATTGAAAATAATATCTTTAATTGACAAGCGAAAGAATTAGAGTGCCAATTAAAAGCTAGGGGTTATCCATCACAATTACTGCAGAAATCACGTATGACGATTCCCTCTGTTTCTCGTACTGATTTGTTGCAAAGACCTAATACCAAACAATGAGTCGCAGATATGAGTGCTACATCCAGATCGTTCTCTTTTCATTTCAAATATTGTCCCCAAGAGAGAATTATCAGTACCGCCATACTGAAGAATTGGCACATTCTGGCCACTGATTCCTAATTACATGATGTTGTAGATAATAAAGGTTTAGTGTCATTTCGGCACACTAGGACACTAAGGAATGAATTAGTTCATAGTAGGTTCTCTATGACCTGTAGTACCTATTTGGATCAATGTATCCCAAATGGCAACTCTAGATGTGGCCAATGCAATTCTTGCCGATACAATCTTGGCAGTAAGATTATGGGTGACATTCAGCATACAGGGAGACAATTTCTCAACTGTAAATCAATATTAGCTGTTTATGTTATATTTTGTCCCTGCTGTAGATTTTATATTGGCAAAACTACTCACCTTATTCATGTCAGATTTTGCAAATATCTAATGGGCAATGGGTCTCCTCATTTAATCGGACATGTCAAGACAGTTTATGGTGGTGGTGCAGCGGTGCTACGGTTTGTGGGAATCAATATGGTCAACATGAACCCATCAGGTGGTGACATTTATATAGATCCCCTGTCTACATCTATTTATTAGTTTAGGTACTGATATAAGCACTCTTTATGTTTTTAGATCTTGTATTGCATTTAAAAGTCATGTGGTGAGTGGTGAAGGAAATTGTTTACTGTTGATATGGTTACTAAGTTGGAACACACCACCACTCTCACGATGTCACAGGTTTGAGGAAGCTCTACACACTCGAAACAGCTCGTTGATCTGTGGTGTGCTCATCAGCTTTTGGTATTTCCATTTGGCCTGAAAGAAACAGTTATATTTTTCTGGTGAGTGCCCTAAGTTTTCTTTTTTCCCTATTGTGATATTTGTTGGATGATATACTATCTACCTATATTGTTTGCACCCCAAGATACTAATTTACCCTGAAGATTTCAACTTCCACAGCCTAATTATTGAGTGGCTATTACATAGACTTACTACATAGCATTGATATGTGGCACAGATGCCAGTTACATTGTTTCTGGTGTTATAGTACAAAAGAAACTGTGGAATTAAAAATGTCTGTCATCACATAACCGTCAGAAGAAGAAGGATGGAGACCTGAACGGTGGTTTTTACCATATAAAGCTGTAGAAAATGTTAGGTAGCAGCCCTGCAGCCCTGACTAATTAAAACATTTGTGTACTTTGGAAGTAGTAACATTACTATGTAAAATATAAAACACATGTATGTTCCAGCACAGATGTTTCGGTACAGGGGAGGAGTTTGGGAGCAGTAGGAATGCAGGGATAAAATAACAAAAGCAGTTTGAGGAGACTCAGTGCTCCAAGTCTAGCTACAATGCAGGGGTACAAATAAATCCAGTAAAATATACACACAGATCTCCAGGGCTGCTACGTTGAATGGTCAAACCTGCTGATAAAAGAGGATAGAAGATGGAGATAATGAGCTGTAAATCTCCTTCTTCCCTTCGTGTGCTTACCCTGTCCCAGCTCAGCATGTCTCCATTCTTGGCAGTATCAAGACCTGTGGTTATATAAGAAGCATGTGATCAGTCACATGATGCTGACATCACTGCAGGTCCTGCAGGCAGTGCATAGCCATGTCCGGACACTGGGGAGAGGAAGAGAGCAGTGCGGAGGCTCCTCTCTGGGAGATAGGATGAAGCGCTATGTCAGAGCATCATCCGATCTCCATTACAGTGGTCAGGAGGGTCTGGCAGTGTTGGATCCCCCTGACCATCAGTCTATAAGATGCAGACACTTTTTAGCAAGATTTTCTCTTGCTAAAAAGTGTGTCTTATAGTCCAAAATATACGGTAATTAGATTTTTATGTTTCATGATCTGCTCCAAATGTTTACAAAATCTGAGCTTTAATTTAACATATTTCAAAATACTTTTATGTCTTGTAAGATATAAAGCTAAATTAATCAATGGTGAAGAAATAATTCTTTAATATATTGTGTCATATTTGATATGATTTGAGGATACAGCCATTTCCCCCAAATGATGATAAATTATCACTGCTCAATCCTCTTTCTATTCTAAAGGTAATTATTTAAGTAAATTGCGTTTATTTGTGCATTGTTTTGTTTCTTCTCCATCTTAAATTCACAAGCCTTTGTACAGTGAAAACCTTTGTAAATAGTTCTAAGAACAATATCACTTGCATTGAAGAAACTATACTAGCAGATGTTCTTGGAGATGAAAGACTCATTAAGTTTTGATTGCTCTGCTGTAGTTATGCAAAAACAAAAAAATGAAGGTAAAAATATAAATATCAAAAATAGCTTCTTCAATCTTAAAAAATGCAGTTTTCAAAATTTAATACCATATCCATTCAAAATGTTAATATTGATAAAAGATAATTATATTAATTTAATAATGGCATCTTTCCATTCATATAAAAAATAAGACACCATCATTATAAATCCCAAGGTATCAGACTATTTTATCATTTACTTCCATTGAACAAACCTTACATAAGTTCTTTCAAAGGAAAGCTCTTTTGGTAAACATAAAGTGAAAGAAATCATCAAAGTCAACTAAATCTTCAGACTTACTTTGTGCATAATAATGCATTACCTGCTAGTATGAAAAGATTTTGCTGTATTGCTAAAAGAAAATAGCTATATGATAGTGGGAAAGCAAGTAAAGTAATAGCAATCTGAGTAAAACAATAAAAGACCAATAGTAATTGTGCAATGAAGTGTATGGTTAGGGTGTGGATGGGGTTTATATCTCTCATGCTTTCCTCACCTGGCTGATACAGAGAGCCTAGAAGATGCTGATGAACATGCCGAAAAGTAGTGGAAACAACGGACATTAGAACAGGTGATATGGCAGTGGGCACAGTACCCTTCCAACTTTTTTTGATTCAAAATGAAAGAGAAACTTCTTTAGGAGTACCTGGGTGTGAATGTTCACAAAAGACACCAAATAGAGTAGTCTAAAGATCTTCTGAGAATCCAGTAGGCCTGCAACCTCAAACTCATTTCCATATCTTGTGGAAGAAGGGAAAAATTAGCCTACAGAAGTCTTGGAGTGCCAGCTGAGATCAATAGGGTCGAGTAAAGGCACATGGAAATAAATCAGAGTGCCTGAGGAGGTAGGCAGATTTCATAACAAACAGGATTGATTTTCTATAAAACTTCAAATGGACCAATGAACCAGTGAGGTAAAACTCATGTAAAGGCACTGTGAGTGGAATATTTCTTGATTAAAACCAGACTCTATTTCAAGGAGAGAATTAAGGTAGAGATCTTGAACTGTGGTCAGCATGCTTCTTCACATGAGTTGTGACCTGGGTCAGAGCAGATTTTTTTGTCCTTTACTCTATATAAAGGTGTAGGTGTAGTTGAAAATGTGCAGATGTAGGATGCAGAATCTGAGGATGCAATCCATAAATAATGAAAATGACCTCTGCTATTGGCTGTTTTTCAGAATCAGGAAAGTAGTTTTAGCTTCAGGAGTCCTAACCTTGGTACTCAACCCCTAGAGCAAAAATTGGGACAACTGCAAAAAAGAAGTTTGGAAAAAATTGATGGTATAAATATCCAAATCACATTGAACAGAGACCTTATGGATAAACACATTCCAATGCATTTATTAGGTTGACATTTGTTCAGTATGATGTATCCCAAGAAGTACAACAAGGTTAATCCTACTGTGATGACATTACCTGAGTATGCAAACCACAAGCAAAAACCAGTGTGTCATGGGGCAAAGTACAGAAAAAAGGTAGAAACAATCTTTATTGGGTTACCACAGATAATATACAAGACAAACTCACGATTAAAATCAATTAAAAAGTACAAAGTACATACAAAAAATGCCACGTTGGTTACACAGGTAAGTATACACCAACAACACCCCCTCACACACTGAATATAGTATTCCCAAGGATAACCTGTAAACACCTGACTGTGTGCTAGCTAGTCCCATTAATGGACAAAAGGATAAACATAATTAAAGTGCATGATATACAAAGGTACATGGGTCCTACATGAGGCCTAGATACATTACGCTGCACATGGAACCATGGTGTTCCGATCGGTGGAGAAAAGATCACTGAGTGAGGTAACGGAATGAAGGTGGAGGGGGTGGAGGGATCCCCACGCGTTCCGTCTTCCTCAGGGGTAGAAGTGCCCCCTAGAGTGCCAAGCTCCCTTATATACCTCCATCCTACCTGCCTCCAGGTGCACCTGAGCCAAGCTACGGTCGCGAGTAATTCTGCAATCAGCGCTGCGCGTGCGCCGGAAGTGTCGCAGTAGGTCCACAAGTATCGCGATACTTGGTTGCCAAGCAATCAATATGAGCGTCTGAATTTACAGGCGTAAAGGTAAGCGCCGCGATCGTATCATGAAGTGCTTACTGTCACTGATATCAAAGAGTAAGGGGAGTGAGAGATTTAAATATAGGTAAGTATCATTCCAAGCTATGAAATAAGCGACACAATATTACATGGATGATTGCTCCCGTAGCAGACTCAGTTATCATCTCATGCAAAATATAAAAGATGAAAAAATTACATATATAAGAGAATGCATAGACAAGTATACTGCGAAAAGGAAATTTTTCGGCGCCGGTAAGTAAGAAATTTCGAGTGCACTAGTATCCATATTGTGTGAGATCAAGAAGCCAAGTAGGATATAGTCTTAAAAAGAAAAAAAGGATATAGAGACGATCAACAGAAATTTCAACAGGGTAAATATCGTTCCAAACCATAAATGAACAGGCGACGCAATATTAAGTAGATAAGTAATCCTCTAGCAGACTCAGTTATCATCTAATGTAAAGATGAAAAGAAATATATATAAAAGAGTGCATAAATAGATGTACTGCAAAAGGCAAATTTTCGGCGCCCGGTAAATAGAAAATTTCAAGTGCACTGGTATGCATGTAGGATCAAAAGCCAAGTGAGATATGGTTTTAGAAAGATAAAAAAAGATGTAGAGACAATCAACAAAAAATCCCATAGGGAAGAAAACAAGAAGACAAATCAAGTGAAAAAATAGTTGTTGCAAAAAGCAATAAAGTTACATGTATTTGTTATCAGATAAATATACAAAGTCGCCGGTACTCGTATAGGAAGTGTATGAAACAGACAGCACAAATCGTTTTGAAAATAAATATATTAAAATAAATCATTGTGAACGACAAATTATTTAGTGACCATCACAAAGTGAAATAATTATTAGGCAGAAATAAGCTGTTTGTCAGAATAAAAATTAGTCCCTAGGGAGATGAAAAGAGGTACCTGGGTATGCACAACTGATTTCCAACTAGTTTCAAAGGCCCTCCTGCCTCAGGGATAGCTGTGCCCTCAGAGTAGGCTTATATCTTTATATAAGTTCTGCACAGCTGTCAGTTTGTTATCAGCTCAGCCAGAGCCCAAATGTCACTGGAGAAGGTCACTGGTCCCACAGTCTTGGGAGTTTTCCCCACTATTATCCATATCTGTGTCATCAGGACACAGATAGAGATGGGTAGTGTAGTGGTGCACAGGACTGTCAGCGCTGTGCAACACTACACAGCAGGAGACGCGGTAATGTAACTACATGGCGTCTCCCGCTTCATGCGGCTCAATACAGCAGCCGGGAGCAAGAGATATGATGATGTCACCACCGATCATCTTGCACAGACTGAGAGCATAAGGAGGGAAGACAGAGGTGAGTATTAGTAAATTTTTTTTGTTTATTATTAAACAGTGTGAATGTTACTGTGGACTGGGAGCATTACTTTATAAAGTTGTAACATTTCATATAAAAAAAAATTTCCTGACCGGAACTCATAGTCGCACAAAATATCTCTTGTTGCTGGTATGTCTTCAAGTCTTTAAGAATGATCCAGTATTCCTTAAAATCACACAACCAAAAGAGCCTTTTCAAGAATAAGCCACCATTCAAGAAACCCTAGCCTTTATCCTCTTCCAACCCCAAGAATGTTCTCAACGGTTTGCTATATAGAGGAAATTAGTGTACACAGCATATTCTGTTTTAACTAAAAACGATGGCTTTTATTGTATTATACTCACAAATAAAATGTTAAAATGCACTTAGCAAATTCAATGAGGATGTCAATCATACAAGCCAGACCGTGGGTTCTGCCTGAATAGCTTCTTCCGGGCCATTCAGGCAAAATTCCCCGGAAGAAGCTGGGTATACATAAAACATTAGCTGTTTTATATATAACCAGCAATGAAAACATTTACTTTTACACAACAAAGATAGAGATGAGATTCTTATATTTAATATGACAATGAATTCATGTTTTTAGGTTATTATAGAACTAAAAATAGGGCCTTGTAGCTTCTGAACTTAATTAATCTCAGGAAAACTCTTCTCAGCTTAATTGCATACAGCTTTTATAGATTTCATATAAAAGAGTAAGAGACTTTCATTTGTTTGAATCTAAAATATATTTTATTCTCTGGATAATGGGGGCTTTTTGAATTTGTTAATCCATTGGTGGGTTTTTCTGATTATTAATAGTTTTGTTGATGGTGTGTGAGTATTTAATATGGTATTCTTATGCCCTATCCATGACAATTTATAAAGGATGTTTATAAAGGATGTTTGTTACAGAGATGTAAAGTTTTGTGTTTCTTGTGTTTGATTTTGGTTATGTGTTAAATATAAAGCACCCTGGTTTAACTTGTGCTGTACCTTTAAAGAAGGCACAGCAAGAATATAAGGCATATATGTTGGATAAGGCCCAGTAATCCTATTGTAAACGGGATGACTAGAAAAATAATTATCATCTATTGTTAAAAATCAACGGGATTCTCAGAGGATTGCAGCCATTAGAGATTCTTCTGGCTGTGTATTTACAGTTTCATCCGGAGTTATGGGCAGGACAGTTTCAATGTAATTTGCTGTACAGGGAAAATCTAAAAAAATCCCCCCCCCTCCAAACCCTTAGGTTATTAAAATATACACAATGCACCCTGATTTTTAGCATAAACATCCCCACATATGCATTGTGTAAAGATTATAGTATATGTCGCACTACCCCCTTCATAAGATGTATATACTGTGCCCCTCTCTATTGGAAATATACTGTATATGTGATGATGCTTATGTATACATATTAATGTTCACACAATGTATACCACTAAGGCATCATCCTTAGTGTACACAACCGAATAGTCTTTTCTGTATATATGGCTGTATATCTGGCCTTAAAAACGGGACGCATTGCAACAGTATGGCAATATATTGCACAGTATCCATACCAAATACGTTGGGCTGGCAAATGATGGATGGCTGACTATTGGCTGGCTGACAGAATGCAACTCCCACTGGTTCTGGATACTGCACGTATATACGGAAGCATGCGGTGCACAGCCATATGCAGCACATATTTGGCCTGTATTTATATGTTCCCATTGACTTCTATGGGCCGTAAGGAAAGGAAATACAGTGGAAAATAGGACATGCTCTTTATTTTTATACCTCCTGATCTCCAAGTATCTTGTTAACCTGTGTTCTCTGTATTTTGGTATCTTGACCCTCTGTTTATATTTTCAAGTCTCTGCCTCCATGTTTTGCACTTTGGTGCAAAGGTACCTTTGCAAGGCGTGTGAGCTTGACTTTAATGCTGAGCTGTCCACCTCTGTGACTTTATTCAACCAATTTACATTTCACTTCAAAGTTGATTTTCTGGATAATGCCAACACACTGGGCCATGAGAGAAACATGATTTGGAAGGTGCTTATCTGCTTGACAGACAGATAGTGGTTTATTAGATCCATTTCTAAATAATACAAAGTAATGGTGAGTTGAGTAAATTGTATCTAAATCTCATGTTAAAATGGATATATACAAGGGGGTCTTTTTACTAAGAACAATTGTGTTTTGAACTTATTTGTTTTGTCCAGGTTTTGGTTCCACATACACTCACCGGCCACTTTATTAGGTACACTATGCTAGTAACGGGTTGGACCCCCTTTTGCCTTCAGAACTGCCTCAATTCTTTGTGGCATAGATTCAACAAGGTGCTGGAAGCATTCCTCAGAGATTTTGGTCCATATTGACATGATGGCATCATAGTATCATAGTATATAAGGCTGGAAAAAGACGCAAGTCCATCAAGTCCAACCTTTAAGAATTAAATAAATGTTTTATCCCCATAACCTGTGATATTTTTTCTCTCCAGAACGGTATCCAGGCCTCTCTTGAACATGTACATAGAGTCCGCCATAACAACCTCCCGCGGCATAGAGTTCCATAGTCTCACTGCTCGTGCAGTAAAGAACCTTTGTCTATGTTGATGGTAAAATTGCCTCTCCTCTAGGCGTAGAGGATGCCCCCTTGTCCTGGTCACAGGCCTAGGTATAAAAAGATCTTTGGAGAGATCCTTGTACTGTCCGTTCAGGTATTTGTACATTGTAATGAGGTCTCCACTCAGTCGTCTTTGTCTAAACTGAATAATCCCAAATTTTGTAATCTGTAAGTGTATTCTAATCCCTCCATTCCCCTAATAATCCTGGTTGCTCTCCTCTGCACCCGTTCCAGCTCTACTATATCCTTTTTATACACCAGTGCCCAAAACTGTACACAATATTCCATGTGTGGTCTGACCAGGGATTTGTATAAGGGCAAAACTATGTCTTTATCATGAGAATCTATTCTTCTCTTGATACATCCCATAATTGTATTTGCTTTAGCAGCAGCCGTCTGGCTCTGGTCACTAAAATTAAGTTTACCATCCACCAATACCCTCAAGTCCTTTTCAGTAGTCCTTTACTAAGTAATTGACCATTTAGAACATAATTATACTGTTTGTTTCCATGGCCCAAGTGCATAACTTTACATTTATCTACATTAAACCTCAACAACCATTTCTCTGCCCACTCCTCAAGCTTCCACAAATCCCTCTGTAATGCTAAACTATCGTCCTCATATTTATTACTTTACACAGCTTAGTATCACACAGTTGCCGCAGATTTGTCGGCTGCACATCCATGATGCGAATCTCCCGTTCCACCACATCCCAAAGATGCTCTATTGGATTGAAATCTGGTGACTGTGGAGACCATTTGAGTACAGTGAACTCATTGTCATGTTCAAGAAACCAGTCTGAGATTATTCCAGCTTTATGACATGGCGCATTATCCAGCTGAAAGTAGCCATCAGATGTTGGGTACATTGTGGTCATAAAGGGATGGACATGGTCAGCAACAATACTCAGGTAGGCTGTGGTGTTGCAACGATTCTCAATTGGTACCAAGGGGCCCAAAGAGTGCCAAGAAAATATTCCCCACACCATGACACCACCACCACCAGCCTGAACCGTTGATACAAGGCAGGATGGATCCATGCTTTCGTGTTGTTGACGCCAAATTCTGACCCTACCATCTGAATGTCGCAGCAGAAATCGAGACTCATCAGACCAGGCAAGGTTTTTCCAATCTTCTACTGTCCAATTTCGATGAGCTTGTGCAAATTGTAGCCTCAGTTTCCTGTTCTTAGCTGAAAGGAGTGGCACCCGGTTTGGTCTTCTGCTGCTGTAGCCCATCTGCCTCAAAGTTCGACATACTGTGCATTCAGAGATGCTCTTCTGCCTACCTTGGTTGTAACGAGTGGCAATTTGAGTCACTATTGCCTTTCTATCAGCTCCAACCAGTATGCCCATTCTCCTCTGACCTCTGGCATCAGCAAGGCATTTCCACCCACAGAACTGCCGCTCACTGGATGTTTTTTCTTTTTTGGACCATTCTCTGTAAACCCTAGAGATAGTTGTGCGTGAAAATCCCAGTAGATCAGCAGTTTCTGAAATACTCAGACCAGCCCTTCTGGCACCAACAACCTTGCCACGTTCAAAAGCACTCAAATCACCTTTCTTCCCCATACTGATGCTCGGTTTGAACTGCAGGAGAGTGTCTTGACCATGTCTACATGCCTAAATGCACTGAGTTGCCGCCATGTGATTGGCTGAACTGAAATTAAGTCTTAACGAGCAGTTGGACAGGTGTACCTAATAAAGTGGCCGGTGAGCGTATATAAGGTTCAATACCAAAAAATTCTGGTGCAGCTAACTTTGCTAGGTGAGTGAAAAAGATGCAAATTTTGATGCAAATATGCAAATGAGCCAAAATAAGTCAAAAATATAAGAGGAAAAAAAAGAAAAGATAACTGACTCCCATAGTGATACATAAATAATTCATATTTTGTTTACCTCTTGAAAACAAGAGGGACACATTGGTTCATGCCTTAGGGTTTTAGCTGCCACTAGTTCAATAGTATGGGGAATGTATGAAAGTTTAATTATACCTCTTCCCTACATCCCTGTGCTTTTCAATCCTATACAGCTATGTAACATCAGTTGCCCTAAAAACATATTTTCTATTTGGTATGAGAGCCTGAGTTAATTTTCTTGTTAAACTCTATTGAGATGGAACCATAAATGGAGACGACAGATAAAAAGCTTTAGACGTAGAATGTCATTAATTCTCTATAAGATAACTATGATTTATATTACATTGTGAATTGTGGCATGTAATATAATTGTAAATCATCTTTTTTTCACATTTTTAACTTTTACTGTTGTATCTTATGAAAAGAAAATGAGACAATCAAACAACTATCATGTTATTTCAATACCATTGTAAAATTTATTACAACACATGAAATGTTGGGATTAATGTACTGGAAAAATTAAATGCTTTTAAAGTGACCCTCAAAAGTCCATCCGAGTGAAAACAATGACACAGAGTACAAAGGAAGAAGGACGAACTCACTTATAAATGTTTAATACATTGAAACATCATCATTGTTACATAAAATAATGACACCTGTAATTTGACCACCTGCTTCAGGTACAATATTTTAATGTTTTTTGTTGAACAGTAAGTTATTCGATGATACTAAATACTATTTTAATGTGAGCAATCTTTCTATTCTTTTCAGTTAAATACATATTTATATAGATTTATTTAGAGCAGAAATTAAATTTAAGTTGCAGTATAATAACTCAGAGCTGCTTTTGCTCTGTAGCTTGGCCCACACAATATTTGTACAATGGAATCTTACAATTTTTTTTCTAAAAATTCTTTTATTGATATCCTCTGATCTAGTCATGGAGGTGCAGAGCAGCAGTATACAGTTAAGCTACCACCTCACTGACACTGACAATGCTAACCTGGCTGAAGAGAATTCCTGAAGGTGTGGTGAGGAGCAAGGTGAATTTCTCCTCACATAGCTAGCATCATTCTTAACTATCTCCTTCCTAAGTGAGTGGTTAATGTTAGATATCAGAGGTAAATATCAGAGCCAGTAACACTAAGCCAGTATCTCTCTCTCACCGGTTACCCCACGCTCAGGAATTTTCTTCAGCCAGGTTGGCAGTATCAGCATCAGTAAGGAGGGCAAAGTAACTTTACTGTATACTGTGCAGCTCCCCCACTCCATAACAGAAGAATGCTGGCTCCAATCCAATAGATAGAGACATCAGGGGAACATGTATAAAGACATCTAGGTACTGTGTGTGGTTTATGGGGGGGGGGGACGAGGGGTCACTGATGACAGGTTCTATTTTAGGGGTTGTTAATAATTTTATTTGTTTGTGAAATGAAAAGTGATACAATTCTCCAATATATTTTCTGTTTAATGTTTTCTAGATATATGCTTGCAACAGGAACCTTCTTTATATGTTCTAAAAGCCGAGCACCTGTTTGACATCACATGACCGTGGACTGGTTTTCATTCAAAGGAAGTAAACAATGAAGATTCCTGTTGAATGACAGCAAGCAGAGATCAGAAACTTTGAGAAATTGATACAGAAAGAATATTGAAAAATTGTATAACTTTTCAAAAGCTTATTTTGGGGATCCATGCTTTCATTATTACCAGAAGAAAATGAATGAAGAAAATGAAAAGGTTGTGATAATTACGGTGCATTGTCTCCTCTTTCTTCTCTTTTCATCTTTTCCCAAGTGTATGTAACCCAAGTTGTCCCTCACTTATAAGAATCTATCGCTCAACAATGTTATGATAATGATGCTTGATCACAGCGCAAATTATTGTTATTCAACAATTGTTAATTTATAAGTGTCCTATTTAGTTTATACTTCTGTGTTGGAGAGACAGCAAGCTATTCTTTACACTATTCAGTAAATTCAAAAAAACATAATTGTTATCTGCAAGACAAAATATAGTTTTGTCTTATACTGTATAGAAAGAAAGCATCCTTAGAAATGCAATGTTCTTTTGCCCCTACATTATTTTATTTGGTTTCGGTAACTGATGTTAATAATCACGCTGAACTGATGGTGATGGTGTAATATTCAATGTATAAATGTTGTGTTGTCGTTTATTTTAGACTTAGCAATTATTCGAAACTGAATTGTGCTTCCTAGATAATTGTTATTTTTTAAATCTAAACCAGTTCAGCTTTGCAAACTAATTTTAGTACGTGTAAATTCACCTTCTAGTCTACAAATCCAGACCATTTTATCTTCCATGGTGATTACATTACATTCATAAAGACTGCTTTTACTTCCTATTGTTCCCATATCCTGAAAGGACATGGAGATACTATTCAGCCTTAAATGCAGAAAATCAGCAGTTGACGGTCGTTGTGTAAAACTTCAGTATAGTAACCATAAGGAGGTGATTGGCTAACATTAAAAAAAAAAACAGTGTTCATGTGTCCAATCACCCACCACTCCAGTAGCACCGCAGAACTGCAGTGATGATGTACTGACCAGTACTGCCAAACACTGGCCTCAGTAGTCCTGTATCATACCACTGTTTTCCCACTGAGGACAGCAATTGGCTACAGTAGTCATTTGTGAATTGTCACTTCATAAACATAAGCTAGTGGTGCTGGCGACATGTGGGATTAACCCCTTCAGGACTGTTTTTTTCTCAAGGCCACATTTTTCAAATCTGTCCTGTGTCACTATAAGTGGTTATAGCTTTTGAACGCTGTAACATATCCAGAAGATTTTGAGTTTGTTTTCTTGTGACATATTGTACTTCAAATTAGTCTAAAACTTGGATATTTTATGTTTAGTTAGGAAAAAAGGAATTTGGCAAATAAATTTTAAAAAAAGCATGTCCTGGTGTGTGAAGTATCTTCCTGCAGGGATATACTATTATGGCCAGGTGTTTAAAAGGCTAGTATGTATATTTAGCTCTTTCATTGCTAATTGTTTTAAATTAACTCTCAGAAAAGCCCCTTTAAATGATTCTTAAAGAATTTTCAAATAACAAGATTCCATGGCAAGATAGATAGATAGATAGATAGACTTGAAGATATATAGGTTCATAGGTATATATATAGTATATAATCCAGATTTTAGGGCTGTTTGTTTTCTACCACCAGGATCAAAGATTGTTAACCAAGCACACTGACATACTGGTGTGTGCTCCCTTTGGTCGGGTCTGCTCTTTTTTTAGCTTCTTATGCACTTGTTTTTAAGAAAATGCATTAAGCCTGAGACCCTGATTAATATATATGGTGCCTGGAGCCCCTCATGTTAATTTTTAATTTTTTTTTTAAAAAAGAGCCGACAATTATAATCATTCATTCTGTTACTAGATGTACTTTATATATGTAAAATACTTTCAATGATCTTTATGTGAGTTTCAGTGCTCTTTGGTATATGTGTACATGTAAGTCCCATAGTTATAACTAGAGATGAGCGAACATGCTCGTCCGAGCTTGATGCTCGGTCGAGCATTAGGGTACTCGAAACTGCTCGTTACTCGGACGAATACTTCGCCCGCTCGAGAAAATGGCAGCTCCCGCCGTTTTGCTTTTTGGCGGCCAGAAACAGAGCCAATCACAAGCCAGGAGACTCTGCACTCCACCCAGCATGACGTGGTACCCTTACACGTCGATAGCAGTGGTTGGCTGGCCAGATCAGGTGACCCTGGGATAGACTAGCCGCTGGCCGCGCTGCTCGGATCATTCTGTCTCTGGATGCCGCTAGGGAGAGAGCTGCTGCTGGTCAGGGAAAGCGTTAGGGTGTTCTATTAGCTTACTGTTAGGCAGGAGTGATTCTCAAAGAACCCAACAGCCCTTCTTAGGGCTACAATAACGTTCTACTTTTTTTATTTTAATTTGCATCTTTTACCATTTTGTGAGGAATTAGCAGGGGGACTTGTTACCGTTGTGTTTAGCTCTTAGTGGCACACATATCCATAGCAAAGACCGAAGTGGCAAAATTCAGTAGGGGTTGGATTTCTATTAGGCAATAACTCAGTGTCATCTCATCTGGCATAGTAGTGTGCTTCCTTTGATACTTGGCTAGAAAATAGCCATAGGAGAATACAAACAGCTTCTTGAAGCCTACAGTAGCGTTCTATATATTTGATTTCTGGTTGATCTGCTGGTGGCTGTAGTTTCTGCAGTGCATGTACTTGCCAATTCTGAGCAATTTGTAGTGAGACTTGCGACCGCTGTGTTCTGCGCTTAGTGGCGCACATATCCATAGCAAAGGCCGAAGTGGCAAAATTCAGTAGGGGTTGGATTTCTATTAGGCAATAACTCAGTGTCATCTCATCTGGCATAGTAGTGTGCTTCCTTTGATACTTGGCTAGAAAATAGCCATAGGAGAATACAAACAGCTTCTTGAAGCCTACAGTAGCGTTCTATATATTTGATTTCTGGTTGATCTGCTGGTGGCTGTAGTTTCTGCAGTGCATGTACTTGCCAATTCTGAGCAATTTGTAGTGAGACTTGCGACCGCTGTGTTCTGCGCTTAGTGGCGCACATATCCATAGCAAAGGCCGAAGTGGCAAAATTCAGTAGGGGTTGGATTTCTATTAGGCAATAACTCAGTGTCATCTCATCTGGCATAGTAGTGTGCTTCCTTTGATACTTGGCTAGAAAATAGCCATAGGAGAATACAAACAGCTTCTTGAAGCCTACAGTAGCGTTCTATATATTTGATTTCTGGTTGATCTGCTGGTGGCTGTAGTTTCTGCAGTGCATGTACTTGCCAATTCTGAGCAATTTGTAGTGAGACTTGCGACCGCTGTGTTCTGCGCTTAGTGGCGCACATATCCATAGCAAAGGCCGAAGTGGCAAAATTCAGTAGGGGTTGGATTTCTATTAGGCAATAACTCAGTGTCATCTGATCTGGCATAGTAGTGTGCTTCCTTTGATACTTGGCTAGAAAATAGCCATAGGAGAATACAAACAGCTTCTTGAAGCCTACAGTAGCGTTCTATATATTTGATTTCTGGTTGATCTGCTGGTGGCTGTAGTTTCTGCAGTGCATGTACTTGCCAATTCTGAGCAATTTGTAGTGAGACTTGCGACCGCTGTGTTCTGCGCTTAGTGGCGCACATATCCATAGCAAAGGCCGAAGTGGCAAAATTCAGTAGGGGTTGGATTTCTATTAGGCAATAACTCAGTGTCATCTCATCTGGCATAGTAGTGTGCTTCCTTTGATACTTGGCTAGAAAATAGCCATAGGAGAATACAAACAGCTTCTTGAAGCCTACAGTAGCGTTCTATATATTTGATTTCTGGTTGATCTGCTGGTGGCTGTAGTTTCTGCAGTGCATGTACTTGCCAATTCTGAGCAATTTGTAGTGAGACTTGCGACCGCTGTGTTCTGAGCTTAGTGGCGCACATATCCATAGCAAAGGCCGAAGTGGCAAAATTCAGTAGGGGTTGGATTTCTATTAGGCAATAACTCAGTGTCATCTCATCTGGCATAGTAGTGTGCTTCCTTTGATACTTGGCTAGAAAATAGCCATAGGAGAATACAAACAGCTTCTTGAAGCCTACAGTAGCGTTCTATATATTTGATTTCTGGTTGATCTGCTGGTGGCTGTAGTTTCTGCAGTGCATGTACTTGCCAATTCTGAGCAATTTGTAGTGAGACTTGCGACCGCTGTGTTCTGCGCTTAGTGGCGCACATATCCATAGCAAAGGCCGAAGTGGCAAAATTCAGTAGGGGTTGGATTTCTATTAGGCACTAACTCAGTGTCATCTCATCTGGCATAGTAGTGTGCTTCCTTTGATACTTGGCTAGAAAATAGCCATAGCAATAGGATAGGATTGTTTGGTTTTAAAAACTCAAAAAAAAACAAAAAACACAAAAAAAAAAAAAAACACAAAAAAACACAAAAAAAAACAAAAAGAAGTAAAAAAAAAAAAAAGTTATAACTCTCATTTTAAAAATGTTTAACCCGAGGGCTAGGGGTAGAGGACGAGGGCGGGGACGTGGGCGTCCAACTACTGCAGGGGTCAGAGGCCGTGGTCCTGGGCGGGGTGAGACACCACCTGCTGATGAGGGAGCAGGGGAACGCCGCAGAGCTACACTCCCTAGGTTCATGTCTGAAGTTACTGGGACTCGTGGTAGAGCACTGTTGAGGCCAGAACAGTGCGAACAGGTGATGTCGTGGATTGCTGACAATGCTTCGAGCAATTTGTCCACCACCAGTCAGTCTTCCACGCAGTCCACCCATGTCACCGAAATCCCCACTCCTCCAGCTCCTGCACCTCAGCCTCCTCCCCCCCAGTCTGCCCCCTCCCAGGAAAATTTGGCATTTGAACCGGCATACTCTGAGGAACTGTTTTCTGGACCCTTCCCACAGTCACAAACCACTTGTCCGGTTGCTGCTGAGCAATTTTCCGATGCCCAGGTTTTCCACCAGTCACAGTCTGTGGGTGATGATGACCTTCTTGACGTAGTGGAAGTGTGTAAAGAGGTGTCCGACGATGAGGAGACACGGTTGTCAGACAGTGGGGAAGTTGTTGTCAGGGCAGGAAGTCCGAGGCGGGAGCAGACTGAGGGATCGGAGGATGATGAGGTGACAGACCCAAGCTGGGTTGAGAGGCCGGGTGAACACAGTGCTTCTGAGACGGAGGAGAGTCCTCGACCTGAACAGGTTGGAAGAGGCAGTGGTGGGGCCAGACGGAGAGGCAGGGCCAGAGCTGGTGCATCAGCGCCACTGTCAACTAGTGAAGCTCCCGTGGTGAGGGCTCTTGCGGCGAGGGCTAGATCTTCAGAAGTGTGGAGGTTCTTTAAGGAAACACCGGATGACCGACGGACTGTGGTGTGCAACATTTGCCAAACCAGGCTCAGCAGGGGTTCCACCACTACTAGCTTAACTACCACCAGTATGCGCAGGCATATGAATGCTAAGCACCCCACTCAGTGGCAACAAGCCCGTTCACCTCCGGCCGTGCACACCACTGCTCCTTCCCCTGTGTCAGCTGCTAGTCAGCCCCCTGCCCAGGACCCTGGCACAAAAACCCCATCGTCGCCTCCACGATCCTCCACAGCATCCACCAGCGTTCAGCTCTCCATACCCCAGACGCTGGAGCGGAAACGCAAATATAGTGCAACCTACCCGCACGCCCAAGCCCTTAATGTGCACATCTCCAGATTGCTTAGCCTGGAGATGCTGCCCTATAGGCTAGTAGAGACCGAGGCCTTTCGCAACCTCATGGCGGCGGCCGCCCCTCGGTATTCGGTCCCCAGCCGCCACTACTTTTCCCGATGTGCCGTCCCAGCCCTGCACCAGCACGTGTCAGACAACATCATCCGTGCCCTGACCAACGCCGTTTCTGACAAGGTCCACCTGACCACGGACACGTGGACGAGTGCTGCCGGGCAGGGCCACTATATATCGCTGACGGCACATTGGGTTAACTTGGTGGAGGCTGGGACCGAGTCTGACCCTGGGGCTGCTCATATACTGCCGACGCCGAGGATTGCGGGGCCTACCTCGGTCCAGGTGTTTCAGGCCTACTATGCCTCCTCCTCCTCCCACCCCTCCTCCACCTCCTCCTCCGAACTACCATCCGTGGGCACGGCGCCATCAGTCGGTAGCTCTAGGCACAGCAGCAGTGCCGTCGCTAAGCGACAGCAGGCGGTGCTCAAACTGCTGAGCCTAGGCGACAAAAGGCACACCGCCCAAGAGCTATTACAGGGCATCACGGCGCAGACTGATCTGTGGCTGGCACCGCTGAACCTCAAGCCGGGAATGGTTGTGTGTGACAACGGCCGTAACCTGGTGGCGGCTCTGCAACTCGGCAGACTGACACATGTGCCATGCCTGGCCCATGTGTTAAATCTGCAGCGTTTCCTCAAGACATACCCCAATCTGTCTGATTTGCTCACGAAGGTGCGCCGCATCTGTGCGCATTTCAGGAAGTCCAGCCCAGATTCTGCCACTCTCAGGGCAGCGCAGCGCCGCCTCCAACTGCCCGCTCACCGACTGTTGTGCGACGTGCCCACGAGGTGGAATTCAACACTGACCATGTTATCCAGAGTTTACCAGCAGCGCAGAGCGATTGTAGACTGCCAGATGTCAACTTCCACCAGAACTGGTAGTCAGGTCAGTCAGCTTCCTCAAGTCTACAATGAGGAGTGGACGTGGATGTCTGATATCTGTCAGGTGCTGAGTAACTTTGAGGAGTCAACACAGATGGTCAGTGGCGATGCCGCCATCATCAGCCTCACCATCCCGCTGCTTGGCCTGTTGAAAAACTCTCTGGTCAGCATGAAGTCGGAAGCTTTGCGCTCGTCACAAGAGACGGGGGAAGAATATTCCCTTGTTGATAGCCAAAGCACCCTGAGGTCTGTTTCTCAGCGCATATCGGAGGAGGTGGAGGTGGAGGAGGATGAGGAGGAAGAGGAGGAGAATGTTGGCGAGACACAAGAGGGGACCATTGTTGAGTCCTTCACTGTTCAGCGTGTATGGGCAGAAGAAGAGGAGTTGGAGGAGTTGGAGGAGGAGGAAATGGACAGTCAGGCCAGTGAGGGGAGTGAATTCTTACGCGTTGGTACTCTGGCGCATATGGCAGATTTCATGCTAGGCTGCCTATCCCGTGACCCTCGCGTTCAAAGAATTTATTCCAGCACCGATTACTGGGTGTTCACTCTCCTGGACCCACGGTACAAGCAAAATCTTCCCACTCTCATCCCTGGAGAGGAAAGGAGTGTGAGAATGCATGAATACCAGCAGGCCCTGGTGCACAAGCTGAAACAGTATTTCCCTTCTGACAGCGCTAGCGGCAGAGTGCGTAGTTCTGCGGGACAAGTAGCGAGGGAGAGTAGGCGAGCAGGCAGCTTGTCCAGCACTGGCAAGGGTACGCTTTACAAGGCTTTTGCCAGCTTTATGTCACCCCAGCAAGACACTGTCACCTGTCCCCAGTCTCGGCAGAGTAGGGCTGATCTTTACAGAAAGATGGTGAGGGAGTACGTAGCTGACCATACCATCGTCCTAAATGATCACACAGCTCCCTACAACTACTGGGTTTCAAAGCTGGACATGTGGCACGAACTGGCGCTGTACGCCTTGGAGGTTCTTGCCTGCCCTGCCGCTAGCGTCTTGTCCGAGCGGGTTTTCAGTGCAGCTGGTGGCATCATCACCGATAAGCGTACACGCCTGTCGACTGACAGCGCTGACAGGCTGACGCTTATTAAAATGAATAAAGGCTGGATTTCTCAGAATTTCCAATCTCCACCAGGTGAAGGAAGCTCAACCTGAATAATTGATCCACTCCTCCTCCTCCTCCTCATTTTCCTCCTTCTCCTCCTCTTTGTACAGTAAAGCAGAGGAAAATGGCTATTTTGTGACAGGGCCCACTGGCTCTTGCTATAGTACTTCATGCATTTAATTTTTCTGGAGGGCCACCTACCCGGTCCTCTGTTTGAAACAATTTTTGTGAGTGCCACATACAGGCACTCAATCTATTCCATTTTTCTGGAGGGCCACCTACCCGGTCCTCTGTTTTAAAAAATTTTTGGGACTGCCACATACAGGCACTCAATCTATTCCATTTTACTGGAGGGCCACCTACCTGCTCCTCTGGTTTGAAACATTTTTGGGACTGCCACATACAGGCACTCAATCTATTCCATTTTACTGCAGGGCCACCTACCTGCTCCTCTGGTTTGAACAATTTTTGGGACTGCCACATACAGGCACTCAATCTATTCCATTTTACTGGAGGGCCACCTACCTGCTCCTCTGGTTTGAAACATTTTTGGGACTGCCACATACAGGCACTCAATCTATTCCATTTTACTGCAGGGCCACCTACCTGCTCCTCTGGTTTGAACAATTTTTGGGACTGCCACATACAGGCACTCAATCTATTCCATTTTACTGGAGGGCCACCTACCTGCTCCTCTGGTTTGAAACATTTTTGGGACTGCCACATACAGGCACTCAATCTATTCCATTTTACTGCAGGGCCACCTACCTGCTCCTCTGGTTTGAACAATTTTTGGGACTGCCACATACAGGCACTCAATCTATTCCATTTTACTGGAGGGCCACCTACCTGCTCCTCTGGTTTGAAACATTTTTGGGACTGCCACATACAGGCACTCAATCTATTCCATTTTACTGCAGGGCCACCTACCTGCTCCTCTGGTTTGAACAATTTTTGGGACTGCCACATACAGGCACTCAATCTATTCCATTTTACTGGAGGGCCACCTACCTGCTCCTCTGGTTTGAAACATTTTTGGAACTGCCACATACAGGCACTCAATCTATTCCATTTTACTGCAGGGCCACCTACCTGCTCCTCTGGTTTGAACAATTTTTGGGACTGCCACATACAGGCACTCAATCTATTCCATTTTACTGCAGGGCCACCTACCTGCTCCTCTGGTTTGAACAATTTTTGGGACTGCCACATACAGGCACTCAATCTATTCCATTTTACTGGAGGGCCACCTACCTGCTCCTCTGGTTTGAAGAATTTTTGGGACTGCCACATACAGGCACTCAATCTGTTCCATTTTACTGGAGGGCCACCTACCTGCTCCTCTGGTTTGAAACATTTTTGGGACTGCCACATACAGGCACTCAATCTATCCCATTTTACTGGAGGGCCACCTACCTGCTCCTCTGGTTTGAAAAATGTTTGGGACTGCCACATACAGGCACTATCCAAATTAAATTGTCTCCATAGCAGCCTCCACACGTTGTCTCCATTGCTACCTCCAAAAGTCGTCCATATAGCTGCCTCCATACATCGTCCCTTTATCAAACGAGGTGTGTCAGGCAGAAATTTGGGTTGTTTTCATGGATTCCACATCAAAGTTGTTAACTTTGTCGCCACCCTGCTGTGTTATCCACAAAATATACTGGCAAACTTTTACCATTTAGGGATATTATTTCAGCGCTTCTTGCGCATCTGTTTACATTCCCCTCACCCGGCATATCCTAAACTTATAAGAACGCTACTACACTTGATCTTATACAAAAGGTTCTTAGAAGTGCTGTTTGGGGAGTAGCCTAGAGACAGGGGCTTGGATTGGCGAAAGCTCGCCTGGCAGCGGAACGCCAGCTCCATGCGCATCATGCGCTTCTTGCGCATCTGTTTACATTCCCCTCACCCGCCATATCCCAAACTTATAAGAACGCTACTACACTTAACTTGGTGCAGGCTGGGACCGAGTCTGACCCTGGGGCTGGTCATATACTGCCGACGCAGAGAATTGCGGGGCCTACCTCGGTCCAGGTCTCAAAGGCCTACTATACCTCCTCCCACCCCTCCTCCACCTCCTCCTCCTCCGAATTACCATCCGTGGGCATGGCGCCATCAGTCGGTAGCTCTAGGCACAGCAGCAGTGCCGTCGCTAAGCGACAGCAGGCGGTGCTGAAACTGCTGAGCCTAGGCGATAAAAGGCACACCGCCCAAGAGCTATTACAGGGCATTCCACATCAAAGTTGTTAACTTTGTCGCCACCCTGCTGTGTAATCCACAAAATATACTTGCAAACTTTTACCATTTAGGGATATTATTTCAGCGCTTCTTGCGCATCTGTTTACATTCCCCTCACCCGCCATATCCTAAACTTATAAGAACGCTACTACACTTGATCTTATACAAAAGGTTCTTAGAAGTGCTGTTTGGGGAGTAGCCTATAGACAGGGGCTTGGATTGGCGAAAGCTCGCCTGGCAGCGGAGCGCCAGCTCCATGCCAAGATCCAACTAACATAGTTTTAACTGCAGCACCTTTAATCTACTACTAGTTCACTGCCTCCATACATGGTCCCCTTATCAAACGAGCTGTGTCAGGCAGAATTTTGGGTTGTTTTCATGGCTTCCATGTTAACTTTGTCGCCACCCTGCTGTGTAATCCACAAAATATACTGGCAAACTTTTATCATGTACCGATATTATTTGAGCGCTTCTTGCTCACCTCCTTTGGTTCCTCTCTGCCACCCATTGGTTTGAAGCCTGAGTCCATTTAGGGTATGTCGCCATGACACTCTCTAGCCTGCTGCCGCTGCCTCTGCATGCCGTCCCCTATAGTGTCAGGGTCAATTATTGGATGTTTTAGATGCTATCTAGCTTCATTCTGTCACTCTGTCATGGCCATGCTGTTGCCCATAATTTTGGCATAATGGTGCGATTAGGCAGCCTCAGAGGCATCCATGCATGCTGCCCCTGCTGTTTCCTGTCCATTTCCGTGGTGTTTCCATCCTTTTCTGAGGTTCCCAGGTGTTTGGCCAAGCTTCCCTGTGCAGAGCCTTGGTCCCCTTGAAAAATGCTCGAGTCTCCCATTGACTTCAATGGGGTTCGTTATTCGAGACGAGCACTCGAGCATCGGGAAAAGTTCGTCTCGAATAACGAGTACCCGAGCATTTTAGTGTTCGCTCATCTCTAGTTATAACATGATACATCATGATACTGGTCTCCAAGGTTACATATTTGCTTGCTTGATTCATGAGAAAAAGAATAAATAGGGTAAAATAATTACTCCCACAAATCAGTTCAAAGAGGGGCTAACACGAATCCTGAAATCTCCATAAGTTCTTAAACTATAGGATATTGTACTTTTCATTCTGAACACCTGCTGTGAAATTACTCCATATGGAAAGCCTTTTGTGGGACAATATAGAGGAGTTGTCATTTTGCTGACATTGGAATTATATATGGTGAAATATTTTTCCAATTTGTGTTTTGTATTGCATATAACTCGTTAAGTTCCAATAATACACAAGATTACATTTAGTGTAATATGATTTCTGTAAGCAGATAGTGGGGCACATTTACTTACCCAGCCCATTCGCGATCCAGCGGCGCGTTCTCTGCACAGGATTCGGGTCCGGCTGGGATTTAAGATGGTAGTTCCTCCGCCGTCCACCAGGTGGCGCTGCAGCGCCGAAAATAATCTTAACGCCCCGGAATGCACCATCCCATAGAAGGTGAAGGTGAGCGCTCCCCAAGCGACACATTTTCGGTTTTTAAATGCGGCGGTTTTTCCGAATACGTCGGGTTTTCGTTCGGCCACGCCCCCCCGATTTCTGTCGCGCGCATGCCGGCCCCGATGCGCCACAATCCGATTGCGTGCGCCAAAAACCCGGGGCAATTCATGTACAAGCGGCGCAAATCGGAAATATTCGGGTAACACGTCGGGAAAACGCGAATCGGGCCCTTAGTAAATGACCCCCAGTATGTCTGGATAATTGGAGTAAATCATGCTGCAACTCCAAGGAAATTGCAGACACATAATAACAAAAAGTACATAAAAACTGTTTATTTTGAGATATTTACCATATTACATTAGGCACAAAAGTACTGCCTACATCATGTAGCCTCTTAAAACCATGTTAGAATGTCTTATCATTGTTGTTTTGGTTAAGGCTTTCTTTATCAGTTTAGTTAGCTGCTCTTTACTGCTTCTTAGAATAATCATCATACATAACTAAACTAATTGTTGTTTGTAGTGTGTAGCAAAGGAACAGAAGACAGAATCTTAAAAAAGAATGCTACAAAATTCTGTTGTTAACGCTGCCTGCATACCTTACTCTTGCATTTGTAATCCACTCTTTGTTATGTCTCTTCCCAAGTGTTAAAATTGAATCTTGATTTTATTCATAGATGTATTTTAATGACTGTACAGCACATCATGCCTGTGTTCACCACCTAGTTACATGAACAATTTATGTTCTCACAATATTTACCAGTCTCTATATTAGCTAACAGGTATCTTTATTCATGTTTTATGTCCTAGAGATGGGCCACTAGGAAATCTATAGTCTGGAATTCTTGCTGGATTGGACCAAGTGATTTGTTAAGCGCTACAGAATTTGATGGCGCTCTATAAATAAAGATTATTATCAAGCAGGACTGATCACCCTACTGGGCTCTGTAACTCCAGCTCTCTAGGGCAGTGGTGGCAAATTTATGGCACGGGTGCCAGAGGTGGCACTCAGAGTCCTTTCTGTGGGCACTCAGGCCATCACCAGAGAGGACTCTAGGTATCTTCCTGCAGTCCCAGACAGCCCAGGAATTGCAGGGCACAGAGCTGTTTTAAAGTGACAGCTCTACCTGGGACTACTGGAGGAGTGGACATATATGGATTATCATTGTAGCTCCTGCTCCGGCCCTGACAATTCTTCCTGTTTATGCGACCCTGGGGGGAAGCTACAATGATCATCCAAATTTCTTCTATTTTCTGCTTTATTGGTGTCCTCAGGGTGTTGAAATGAAAGAAAGCTGTGACAGAGAAGGGAGTATAAATCACAAATTAAATTTCTGTGTTGGCACTTTGCGATAAATAAGTGGGTCTTGGTTGTAGTTTGGGCACTCAGTCTCTAAAATGTTCGCCATCACTGCTCTAGGAAGTGTAACCCAAACTGTTCCCTTGTAAATTACCCTTGTCCAATGTACAATATATTTAATAATGCATATTTATCTATTATAATGTTGTTTACTGTCACCCGATGTTGCCACAGGATGTCCATTGGCTATTTCCCTAGAAGACTGAGACCTAGAGTCTGCAATCATAGGTTTAGGCCTGTGTTCTGGGTTGGTATTTCCAAACTGGAGTCTTTCTTGACTTGGACTGATTCTACAGACACTGCGGAGCTATGCTGCTCATGCAGCAGAGCTCATATAGCTCCTACAGAGGATTTGCTTAGACCTGGAGACCATGGCTTCAGCTATGAGGTATTAGTTTCCCTGCAGCAAGAGAATATTTACTGTACCTCAGCAAGCCAATACAGACAGCCTTTTTGGATGCCATCAGTGTTGAAAGTAGCACAGCCTGTTAAAAATACTGACCTGTATGTGAGTTCTTCTAATAGATTCTATAGAACTGTAAGCTTTTACATCATCTCTGTTTCCCAGTGTGAATTTCTGGCTAAAGCCGCTAACATCACAGGCCTCACCTTTACAATCAGTTGGGACCCACATCACTTGTACTGGGAGTGCCTCACGAGGAGCCTTGTGCTTCTGCTAAATAGGATTATGCTTACATATGCTGGCATTTTTTTACTGAAAAGGAAGTCATCCCATCCCTCAAAAAATCAAAGTATTGTATGCTATTTTACCATGGTGGCCTAGACATGTTCTTCGCACTTGGCAGATATTTACATACACTCGGATTTGCAAGCTCACATATCAAATCTCAACATTTCAGTCATTCAGACGCCACTTGAATTTCGGCAATGCTTCCAGTCACATGATGTTCCTCTTTCTGGTTACTGTATATTTTGAAAGTCAGGACCTGTCAGTAACCATATTGTGGATTTATTACTTGGGTCACAGGACATACAATACTGTGCTCCTAAAGGGGTGTTTCGCTGCATATTCACAGCAGTCACCACATATATGTCAGCAAGTCCGACATAATTGTGGTGCAACGAGTGAGGCAAACTGCACATAGTAAATAGTAGTAATAGTAAATTTAGGCAAAAGTCTTTTTGCAGCAAGGGGGTATCCATACCAGTATTCAAACCAACTAAAGCAGCTTACTACAGCCCTGAAACATTTCATGCTATGAATATTTTTAAGTAGAGAATAAGGATCAATATTCCAAAATACCCACAGCTTTTCCACTTCAACAAAAGCAGCATTCAGTAAGAAAAATCCTTGCCTTTATTTATAGTCATTATGTACAGGTCCATCCTGTAAATTATTGAGCACCTTTAATTGTGCTCTATCTCCTGAAGGAGAATTTGTTTAATAGGAAACTATATTTACTGCTGTTGGATGCTGACTTTAATAAGGATCCTTGTGAATTGTGAATGTGCTTGTTAAAAGGGTAATACATTCTTCTATTCCAGCCTACATACTGTCTGAACATGAAGCTATAATTTAAATTCCAATTCTCATACATGGAAATCTGCTCCATCTGAACCAAGCCAGCCTGACACCAACATAACTTCTTGTGAATGGGATTCTTGATCTCTTAGAAGAATGCAGATTTTTTTGTTTCTCCTTGAATGCATTTTTTTCTGCAGCTTACAGTGTCTGTTTTCCAGCCATCGGAATCTTTCCTTCTAAGGTAGGTTCTTTAAGCCTATCTACTATTATTGGCTAATGGAGCCAGTAAAATTCCATCTCAATTTAATATTGTTTCTCTTCAAGAGTCCCCAGAATTGTTGATGTTTAACAAAAATATAGTACACAATGAGAAAGGGTGTTGTAACTAGTGTTGGAGATACAGTTGCAACCCTCATCATAATATTAGTAAATCAAAAGCTATTGACCCCTTTGACATGAAAGGAAATATTTTTCAGCATACTTTTGGTCCCATTGGATAAGAAGAACAGCACTAAGCATCAGCATGCATTCTTCCTTCATCTCTATTGTGTTCTAGGCTCTGATTCTGAGAAATGAGTGATGTACCCTTCTCCTGCAGAGTATGTCATGGGGTGACTGCTTTTTTCTACCCTTGCACAAAGCTAATTTGATCTTTGCTTCCTCTGCAAACTGCCTTGTATGTGCAATTTTCCATATCTACAGCCTGTATGTTACAGATCTACCGTGGATGTTTTTAACTTGAGTCTAATAGCATGCTGCAGCATCATATTTAACACAGCAAAAGCCACTGAAGTAAATAGAAAAAAGTCAAGATAATTTTGTCTCCAAATGGCAGAATAGTGTCAGAATCTAAATGATGTCCTACAGTACTCTGGGAGATTGAGCTTAACACAGAGACAGATATTTACACACTGCAAGGAGTCGTTAAGAGCGGATGTGAACCTGCAATATTTGGGGTCCGTGCCAAACATTTTGGCTTCAGCAAGAATTCGGGTCTGAAGTTCAGACTCCACCCCCTGTCAGCAACACCTGTGGTTGGTGCTGGCTCTGATCGTGGGCATTAATTATTTAAATACTGCTGGCAAGCCATTTTTCCTAGAGTCGTCACTGCGCAATGACCTAGCATCCTAAGGGAAATGGCTGGGTGCACATGCTGCAAATATTTAAATGCATTTAAATGGTAATGATCACAAGTTTTTTCATTGGGGGTGAGCGAACAGATTCAGGTACATGGACCTGAAAAAAAACATTGATAATCGGGTTGGGCCTAACTTATCGAAACACAACCTGAAAGGGTCTGCTTCTCCCTAGTAAGGAGGCATGAGAAGAAGAGTCACCCTGGGATGTCTCCTCCTGTTTGTATTAATTTTCCATAATCCAGGTATATAACCACTAGTCGGGGCAGCAACTGCTGAAGGTAGTAGCTGAAGAAGCGTTTTAAATGATGCTTTAAAAACCACAAAAATTAGAGAATCATGATCAGTATATTTTACACAACATGAAATGTTTGATTTTGAGACAAGTTTGCCCATCTTATCAGTTTGTGTAATTGTCATCATTAAGAGTAAGAGGAGTCTGGTACATAGTGAGCATCATGATACAGGCTAAAAGCAATATTTAGTGAGTGAAAGTGTCAGCTACTGAATATAAATTGTTGCCTGGATACCTTCCTGAGTCATGCCCGGATATTCACAATGATAAATGTCCTCAATTTAAGTCTTTCAACAACCTCCTCACTTTGAATAGTAAAGGAAGCATTCAGGCTTTAAACATGATCTTCCCCCATCTCTCAAACACATCTTATTACACTGTGTAATAAAAAATAAGGATAAAACCACAGATCTCAGCTTAACTCTACATTTACCACACTTGTTATTTTTTTTATATTTTGTAGAAGAAAATTTAATATCGCTTCTTAGTTTAGTTGTTTGTACGTCTTTTCATTCTGATATCCATAAAACCTGTTTGTAGTACATTCTACCTAAATGCAAGGAGTGAATTGAGGCTCACATGCTAATCCTCTCCATACAGACCAGCATATTGCAGCAAACACTACCGTTCACATTAAAGATGCTGGAACCAACTGCGGCTCTGGCCTCCTGATAAAGTTGCGAAGCGCTGTGCCAGCGGGACAGAATCGCACCTTACTCTTTAGTAGGTGTTGGCTATAGGTAGTGTGCAGGTGGGGGGCTAGAACACAATGTACTGGCCCACTCCAAGGCCCGGCATTTCGTTCCCCAACCAGCGAAGATGGCGGTGAAGTCCCAATTCCTAGGAATTGCATCTAAATCATGACGGCTGCTTTCAGCCATGCAAGCCCCTAAACATTCAAATCACCCCCTTTCCCTAAAACTGATATAAAACAAATAAACAATAAAAATCTTAAACCTATGGAGAGCGCACATACATATTGTCGCTCCTGCCGATGGCCCGACTACATCGTGTTTGCAGGCACAAACTGTATCTGAATCACAAACTGTTAAATCAGACCGTCGCGCTGTAAAATGTTGGACAAGTAGGCAGATTTGTTGTTTGACTGCTCATCTTCCAACAGATTTTTTCGAGTGCATTCATTTTAACCGGCACACCCCACAATTATGTCAGACTTTGCAAAGGAACGTATAGTGCAGATGCCACACAATACCAGCGCAGATGCTTCATAAATACATGTGCAACCAATTTGCACATGTATTTATGTGCAATCTTTGCCAAAATTCTGTTGCTTAGTAAATGTAGGCAAATTTTTTATCTGATCGGTCCTGCTATATTCTGCCTTACTACAATATAGAAGTATATGGCACTTTTGCACACAAGCCACCAGCACATTGTATCAGATCTGCAGAAATGACAAGTTTTAGTGTCTTATAAAGACCCAAGGCTATCATGGCAATGGAACATCACTCTCCGATGACTAGATGGCTACAGTCGTGTGGGTGTTAACTGTGGTGTTTTATGCAATATACTGGTCTGTATGGAGAGGGTTTAACCCATGAGCCCTCTCCATATACCCCCTGCCACACGCTGACGTTCTGTTATGTTGGTTATAGCCACAATATATGTTAATCATTTGCACACATCTCTTACCACAGAAAATCAGCTGCTGCGTAGTACCACTATCTATTTGTACACAGAGAACAACAGGGAAGCGCCAGCCTGTATATACCAACAGAGACCAACAGGGCACTGCCAGCCTCTACATACTAACACAGACTTGGCAGGGACGGGAAACACAAAAGCACAGGGACACTATGTATCATGTATAACCATAATGCTTGGTATTATTTCCTGGTAAAATGTTGGATCAGTGAAATCTTATCCCCACACAATCCATATCCTACAGACCTTAAGGATACACCTACCAGAAAGATAACTTGTATAGATGAGCGAACATACTCGTCCGAGCTTGATGCTCGTTCGAGCATTAGCGTACTCGAAACTGCTCGTTGCTCGGACGAATACTTCGCCCGCTCGAGAAAATGGCAGCTCCCGCCGTTTTGCTTTTTGGCGGCCAGAAACAGAGCCAATCACAAGCCAGGAGACTCTGCACTCCACCCAGCATGACGTGGTAACCTTACACGTCGATAGCAGTGGTTGGCTGGCCAGATCAGGTGACCCTGGGATAGACTAGCCGCTGCCCGCGCTAGTCGGATCATTCTGTGTCTGGATGCCGCTAGGGAGAGAGCTGCTGCTGGTCAGGGAAAGCGTTAGGGTGTTCTATTAGAATAGTGTTAGACAGGAGTGATTCAATAAGAACCCAACAGCCCTTCTTAGGGCTACAATAACGTTATACTTTTTTTTTTTTTTTTGCTTGTGGCTGGGCTTGCTGGCACTAGTAGTGCAGCTAGTACCATATTGTGAGGAATTTGCAGGGGGACTTGCTACCGTTGTGTTTAGCTCTTAGTGACACACATATCCACCTCAAACACCAAAGTGGGAAAATTTATTAGGGGTTTGATTTCAATTAGGCACAGTCTGCCAGTTTCTTTTTATTTTACGTTTATTTTTTCATAACTCAGCGTCATCTCATCAGTGTGCTTTCATACTTGGCTAGAAAATAGCCAAAGGAGAATCCAAACGGCTTACTTACGCCTACAATAGCGTTATATATATTTTATTTCTGGTTGATCTGCTGGTGGCTGTCCTTGCTGCAGTGCATATACTAGCCAATTGTGAGGAATTTGGAGTGAGACTTGCGACCGCTGTGTTTAGCGCTTAGTGACGCACATATCCATCGCAAAGACCGAAGTGGGAAAATTTATTAGGGGTTGGATTTCAATTAGGCACAGTCTGGCGTTTCCTTTTTATTTTACGTTTATTTTTTCATAACTCAGCGTCATCTCATCAGTGTGCTTTCATACTTGGCTAGAAAATAGCCAAAGGAGAATCCAAACGGCTTACTTACGCCTACAATAGCGTTATATATATTTTATTTCTGGTTGATCTGCTGGTGGCTGTCCTTGCTGCAGTGCATATACTAGCCAATTGTGAGGAATTTGGAGTGAGACTTGCGACCGCTGTGTTTAGCGCTTAGTGACGCACATATCCATCGCAAAGACCGAAGTGGGAAAATTTATTAGGGGTTGGATTTCAATTAGGCACAGTCTGCCATTTCCTTTTTATTTTACGTTTATTTTTTCATAACTCAGCGTCATCTCATCAGTGTGCTTTCATACTTGGCTAGAAAATAGCCAAAGGAGAATCCAAACGGCTTACTTACGCCTACAATAGCGTTATATATATTTTATTTCTGGTTGATCTGCTGGTGGCTGTCCTTGCTGCAGTGCATATACTAGCCAATTGTGAGGAATTTGGAGTGAGACTTGCGACCGCTGTGTTTAGCGCTTAGTGACGCACATATCCATCGCAAAGACCGAAGTGGGATAATTTATTAGGGGTTGGATTTCAATTAGGCACAGTCTGGCAGTTTCTTTTTATTTTACGTTTATTTTTTCATAACTCAGCGTCATCTCATCAGTGTGCTTTCATACTTGGCTAGAAAATAGCCAAAGGAGAATCCAAACGGCTTACTTACGCCTACAATAGCGTTATATATATTTTATTTCTGGTTGATCTGCTGGTGGCTGTCCTTGCTGCAGTGCATATACTAGCCAATTGTGAGGAATTTGGAGTGAGACTTGCGACCGCTGTGTTTAGCGCTTAGTGACGCACATATCCATCGCAAAGACCGAAGTGGGAAAATTTATTAGGGGTTGGATTTCAATTAGGCACAGTCTGCCATTTCCTTTTTATTTTACATTTATTTTTTCATAACTCAGCGTCATCTTATCAGTGTGCTTTCATACTTGGCTAGAAAATAGCCAAAGGAGAATCCAAACGGCTTACTTACGCCTACAATAGCGTTATATATATTTTATTTCTGGTTGATCTGCTGGTGGCTGTCCTTGCTGCAGTGCATATACTAGCCAATTGTGAGGAATTTGGAGTGAGACTTGCAACCGCTGTGTTTAGCGCTTAGTGACGCACATATCCATCGCAAAGACCGAAGTGGGAAAATTTATTAGGGGTTGGATTTCAATTAGGCACAGTCTGCCATTTCCTTTTTATCTTACGTTTATTTTTTCATAACTCAGCGTCATCTCATCAGTGTGCTTTTATACTTGGCTAGAAAATAGCCAAAGGAGAATCCAAACGGCTTACTTACGCCTACAATAGCGTTATATATATTTTATTTCTGGTTGATCTGCTGGTGGCTGTCCTTGCTGCAGTGCATATACTAGCCAATTGTGAGGAATTTGGAGTGAGACTTGCGACCGCTGTGTTTAGCGCTTAGTGACGCACATATCCATCGCAAAGACCGAAGTGGGATAATTTATTAGGGGTTGGATTTCAATTAGGCACAGTCTGGCAGTTTCTTTTTATTTTACGTTTATTTTTTCATAACTCAGCGTCATCTCATCAGTGTGCTTTCATACTTGGCTAGAAAATAGCCAAAGGAGAATCCAAACGGCTTACTTACGCCTACAATAGCGTTATATATATTTTATTTCTGGTTGATCTGCTGGTGGCTGTCCTTGCTGCAGTGCATATACTAGCCAATTGTGAGGAATTTGGAGTGAGACTTGCGACCGCTGTGTTTAGCGCTTAGTGACGCACATATCCATCGCAAAGACCGAAGTGGGAAAATTTATTAGGGGTTGGATTTCAATTAGGCACAGTCTGCCATTTCCTGTTTATTTTACGTTTATTTTTTCATAACTCAGCGTCATCTCATCAGTGTGCTTTCATACTTGGCTAGAAAATAGCCAAAGGAGAATCCAAACGGCTTACTTACGCCTACAATAGCGTTATATATATTTTATTTCTGGTTGATCTGCTGGTGGCTGTCCTTGCTGCAGTGCATATACTAGCCAATTGTGAGGAATTTGGAGTGAGACTTGCGGCCGCTGTGTTTAGCGCTTAGTGACGCACATATCCATCGCAAAGACCAAAGTGGGAAAATTTATTAGGGGTTGGATTTCAATTAGGCACAGTCTGCCATTTCCTTTTTATTTTACGTTTATTTTTTCATAACTCAGCGTCATCTCATCAGTGTGCTTTCATACTTGGCTAGAAAATAGCCAAAGGAGAATCCAAACGGCTTACTTACGCCTACAATAGCGTTATATATATTTTATTTCTGGTTGATCTGCTGGTGGCTGTCCTTGCTGCAGTGCATATACTAGTCAATTGTGAGGAATTTGGAGTGAGACTTGCGACCGCTGTGTTTAGCGCTTAGTGACGCACATATCCATCGCAAAGACCGAAGTGGGATCATTTATTAGGGGTTGGATTTCAATTAGGCACAGTCTGGCAGTTTCTTTTTATTTTACGTTTATTTTTTCATAACTCAGCGTCATCTCATCAGTGTGCTTTCATACTTGGCTAGAAAATAGCCAAAGGAGAATCCAAACGGCTTACTTACGCCTACAATAGCGTTATATATATTTTATTTCTGGTTGATCTGCTGGTGGCTGTCCTTGCTGCAGTGCATATACTAGCCAATTGTGAGGAATTTGGAGTGAGACTTGCGATTGCTGTGTTTAGCGCTTAGTGACGCACATATCCATCGCAAAGACCGAAGTGGGATAATTTATTAGGGGTTGGATTTCAATTAGGCACAGTCTGGCAGTTTCTTTTTATTTTACGTTTATTTTTTCATAACTCAGCGTCATCTCATCTGGCATAGCAGTGTGCTTTCATACTTGGCTAGAAAATAGCCATAGCAATAGGATAGCATTGTTTGGTTTTAAAAACTAAAAAACACAAAAAAAAACTAAAAAACACAAAAAAACACAAAAAAAAGTTAAAAAAAAAATTAAAGTTATATAACTTTCATTTTCAAAATGTTTAACCCGAGGGCTAGGGGTAGAGGACGAGGACGAGGGCCGGGACGTGGGCGTCCATCTACTGCAGGGGTCAGAGGCCGTGGTCCTGGGTGGGGTGAGACACCACCTGCTGATGAGGGAGCAGGGGAACGCCGCAGAGCTACACTCCCTAGGTTCATCATGTCTCAAGTTACTGGGACTCGTGGTAGAGCACTGTTGAGGCCAGAACAGTGCGAACAGGTGATGTCGTGGATTGCCGACAATGCTTCGAGCAATTTGTCCACCAGTCAGTCTTCCACGCAGTCCACCCATGTCACCGAAATCGGCACTCCTCCAGCTCCTGCACCTCAGCCTCCTCCCCCCCAGTCTGCCCCCTCCCAGGAAAATTTGCCATTTGAACCGGCATACTCTGAGGAACTGTTTTCTGGACCCTTCCCACACTCACAAACCACTTGTCCGGTTGCTGCTGAGCAATTTTCCGATGCCCAGGTTTTCCACCAGTCGCAGTCTGTGGGTGATGATGACCTTCTTGACGTAGTGGAAGAAGTGTGTAAAGAGGTGTCCGACGATGAGGAGACACGGTTGTCAGACAGTGGTGAAGTTGTTGTCAGGGAAGGAAGTCCGAGGGGGGAGCAGACTGAGGGATCGGAGGATGATGAGGTGACAGACCCAAGCTGGGTTGAGAGGCCGGGTGAACACAGTGCTTGTGAGACGGAGGAGAGTCCTATAGCAGAACAGGTTGGAAGAGGCAGTGGTGGGGCCAGACGGAGAGGCAGGGCCAGAGCAGGTGCATCAGCGCCAAATGTGTCACGTAGTGAAGCTCCCGTGGCGAGGGCTCCCGCGGCGAGGGCTAGATTTTCAGAAGTCTGGAGGTTCTTTAAGGAAACACCGGATGACCGACGGACTGTGGTGTGCAACCTTTGCCAAACCAGGATCAGCAGGGGTTCCACCACTACTAGCTTAACTACCACCAGTATGCGCAGGCATATGAATGCTAAACACCCGAATCAGTGGCACCAAGCCCGTTCACCTCCGGCCGTGCACACCACTGCTCCTTCCCCAGCTGATAGTCAGCCCCCTGCCCAGGACCCTGGCACAAAAACCCCATCGTCGCCTCCACGATCCTCCACAGCATCCACCAGCGTTCAGCTCTCCATACCCCAGACGCTGGAGCGGAAAAGAAAATATAGTGCAACCCACCCGCATGCCCAAGCCCTTAATGTCCTCATCTCCAGATTGCTTAGCCTGGAGATGCTGCCCTATAGGCTAGTAGAGACCGAGGCCTTTCGCAACCTCATGGCGGCGGCCGCCCCTCGGTATTCGGTCCCCAGCCACTACTTTTCCCGATGTGCCTTCCCAGCCCTGCACCAGCACGTGTCAGACAACATCATCCGTGCCCTGACCAACGCCGTTTCTGACAAGGTCCACCTGACCACGGACACGTGGACGAGTGCTGCCGGGCAGGGCCACTATATATCGCTGACGGCACATTGGGTTAACTTGGTGGAGGCTGGGACCGAGTCTGACCCTGGGGCTGGTCATATACTGCCGACGCCGAGGATTAGGTTTCAAAGGCCTACTATGCCTCCTCCTCCTCCAACCCCTCCTCCACCTCCTCCTCCGAACTACCATCCGTGGGCATGGCGCCATCAGTCGCTAGCTCTAGGCACAGCAGCAGTGCCGTCGCTAAGCAACAGCAGGCGGTGCTCAAACTGCTGAGCCTAGGCGATAAAAGGCACACCGCCCAAGAACTATTACAGGGCATCACGGCGCAGACTGATATGTGGCTGGCACCGCTGAACCTGAAGCCAGGCATGGTTGTGTGTGACAACGGCCGTAACCTGGTGGCGGCTCTGCAACTCGGCAGACTGACACATGTGCCATGCCTGGCCCATGTGTTAAATCTGATAGTTCAGCGTTTCCTCAAGACATACCCCAATCTGTCAGATTTGCTCACAAAGGTGCGCCGCATCTGTGCGCATTTCAGGAAGTCCAGCACAGATGCTGCCACTCTCAGGGCAGCGCAGCGCCGCCTCCAACTGCCCGCTCACCGACTGTTGTGCGACGTGCCCACGAGGTGGAATTCAACATTAACCATGTTATCCAGAGTTTACCAGCAGCGCAGAGCGATTGTAGACTGCCAGATGTCAACTTCCACCAGAACTGGTAGTCAGGTCAGTCAGCTTCCTCAAATCTACAATGAGGAGTGGACGTGGATGTCTGATATCTGTCAGGCACTGAGTAACTTTGAGGAGTCAACACAGATGGTCAGTGGCGATGCCGCCATCATCAGCCTCACCATCCCGCTGCTTGGCCTGTTGAAAAACTCTCTGATCAGCATGAAGTCGGAAGCTTTGCGCTCGTCACAAGAGACGGGGGAAGAAGATTCCCTTGTTGATAGCCAAAGCACCCTCAGGTCTGTTTCTCAGCGCATATCGGAGGAGGTGGAGGAGGATGAGGAGGAAGAGGAGGAGAATGTTGGCGAGACACAAGAGGGGAGCATTGCTCAGACCTTCACTGTTCAGCGTGTATGGGCAGAAGAAGAGGAGTTGGAGGAGTTGGAGGAGGAGGAAATGGACAGTCAGGCCAGTGAGGGGAGTGAATTCTTGCGCGTTGGGACTCTGGTGCATATGGCAGATTTCATGCTAGGCTGCCTATCCCGTGACCCTCGCGTTCAAAGAATTTATTCCAGCACCGATTACTGGGTATTCACTCTCCTGGACCCACGGTACAAGCAAAATCTTTCCACTCTCATCCCTAGAGAGGAAAGGAGTGTGAGAATGCATGAATACCAGCAGGCCCTGGTGCACAAGCTGAAACAGTATTTCCCTTCTGACAGCGCTAGCGGCAGAGTGCGTAGTTCTGCGGGACAAGTAGCGAGGGAGAGTAGGCGAGCAGGCAGCTTGTCCAGCACTAGCAAGGGTACGCTTTACAAGGCTTTTGCCAGCTTTATGTCACCCCAGCAAGACACTGTCACCTGTCCCCAGTCTCGGCAGAGTAGGGCTGATCTTTACAGAAAGATGGTGAGGGAGTACGTAGCTGACCATACCATCGTCCTAAATGATCACACAGCTCCCTACAACTACTGGGTTTCAAAGCTGGACATGTGGCACGAACTGGCGCTGTACGCCTTGGAGGTTCTTGCCTGCCCTGCCGCTAGCGTCTTGTCCGAGCGGGTTTTCAGTGCAGCTGGTGGCATCATCACCGATAAGCGTACACGCCTGTCGACTGACAGCGCTGACAGGCTGACGCTTATTAAGATGAATAAAGCCTGGATTTCTCATAATTTCCAATCTCCACCAGGTGAAGGAAGCTCAACCTGAATAATTTATGCACTCCTCCTCATTTTCCTCCTTCTCCTCCTCTTTGTACACTAAAGCAGAGGAAACTGGCTATTTTTTGACAGGGCCCACTGGCTCTAGCTATAGCACTTTATGCATTTAATTTTTCTGGAGGGCCACCTACCCGGTCCTCTGTTTTAAACAATTTTTGGGAGTGCCACATACAGGCACTCAATCTATTCAATTTTTCTGGAGGGCCGCCTACCTGCTCCTCTGGTTTGAAAACTTTTTTGGACTGCCACATACAGGCACTCAATCTATTTCATTTTTCTGGAGGGCCACCTACCTGCTCCTCTGGTTTGAAACCTTTTTTGGACTGCCACATACAGGCACTATCCAAATTAAATTGTCTCCATAGCAGCCTCCACACGTCCCCTTATCAAACGAGGTGTGTCAGGCACAAATTTGGGTTGTTTTCATGGATTCCACATCAAAGTTGTTAACTTTGTCGCCACCCTGCTGTGTTATCCACAAAATATACTGGCAAACTTTTACCATTTAGGGATATTATTTCAGCGCTTCTTGCGCATCTGTTTACATTCCCCTCATCCGCCATATCCCAAACTTATAAGAACGCTACTACACTTAACTTGGTGCAGGCTGGGACCGAGTCTTACCCTGGGGCTGGTCATATACTGCCGACGCCGAGGATTGCGGGGCATACCTCGGTCCAGGTCTCAAAGGCCTACTATACCTCCTCCTCCTCCCACCCCTCCTCCACCTCCTCCTCCTCCGAATTACCATCCGTGGCCATGGCGCCATCAGTCGGTAGCTCTAGGCACAGCAGCAGTGCCGTCGCTAAGCGACAGCAGGCGGTGCTCAAACTGCTGAGCCTAGGCGATAAAAGGCACAAGGCCCAAGAACTATTACAGGGCATTCCACATCAAACTTGTTAACTTTGTCGCCACCCTGCTGTGTAATCCCCAAAATATACTGGCAAACTTTTATCATTTACCGATATTATTTCAGCGCTTCTTGCGCATCTGTTTACATTCCCCTCACCCGCCATATCCCAAACCTATAAGAACGCTACTACACTTGATCTTATACAAAAGGTTCTTAGAAGTGCTGTTTGGGGAGTAGCCTAGAGACAGGGGCTTGGATTGGCGAAAGCTCGCCTGGCAGCGGAGCGCCAGCTCCATGCCAAGATCCAACTAACATAGTTTTAACTGCAGCACCTTTAATCTACTACTAGTTCACTGCCTCCATACATGGTCCCCTTATCAAACGAGCTGTGTCAGGAAGAATTTTGGGTTGTTTTCATGGCTTCCACATCAAACTTGTTAACTTTGTCGCCACCCTGCTGTGTAATCCACAAAATATACTGGCAAACTTTTATCATTTACCGATATTATTTCAGCGCTCCTTGCGCATCTGTTTACATTCCCCTCACCCGCCATATCCCAAACTTATAAGAACGCTACTACACTTGATCTTATACAAAAGGTTCTTAGAAGTGCTGTTTGGGGAGTAGCCTAGAGACAGGGGCTTGGATTTGCGAAAGCTGGCCTGGCAGCGGAGCGCCAGCTCCATGCCAAGATCCAACTAACATAGTTTTAACTGCAGCACCTTTAATCTACTACTAGTTCACTGCCTCCATACATGGTCCCCTTATCAAACGAGCTGTGTCAGGCAGAATTTTGGGTTGTTTTCATGGCTTCCATGTTAACTTTGTCGCCACCCTGCTGTGTAATCCACAAAATATACTGGTAAACTTTTATCATGTACCGATATTATTTTAGCGCTTCTTGCTCACCTCCTTTGGTTCCTCTCTGCCACCCATTGGTTTGAAGCCTGAGTCCATTTAGGGTATGTCGCCATGACACTCTCTAGCCTGCTGCCGCTGCCTCTGCATGCCGTCCCCTATAGTGTCAGGGTCAATTATTGGATGTTTTAGATGCTATCTAGCTTCATTCTGTCACTCTGTCATGGCCATGCTGTTTCCCATAATTTTGGCATAATGGTGCGATTAAGCAGCCTCAGAGGCATCCATGCATGCTGCCCCTGCTGTTTCCTGTCCATTTCCGTGGTGTTTCCATCCTTTTCTGAGGTTCCCAGGTGTTTGGCCAAGCTTCCCTGTGCAGAGCCTTGGTCCCCTTGAAAAATGCTCGAGTCTCCCATTGACTTCAATGGGGCTCGTTATTCGAGACGAGCACTCGAGCATCGGGAAAAGTTCGTCTCGAATAACGAGTACCCGAGCATTTTAATGCTCGCTCATCTCTAATAACTTGCATGGAATTTCATGATTTTGTACAAAGTTCTACAGTACAGTGTCTAATAGAGCTCTTGACAGGTAAAGACATTTGCACACATATATACTGTGCAGAATGTAACAAAATAACATCCTCACACATCATTTGAGCATGTTTGCCAGGCAGGAAGTAGATGCAGTATTATACAAGCCTCTAAAACTGAGCTGTGAGTCTGAAGACTGTCAGATATTATCATTATAAATTATTTGAACATGTATGCTAGGCAGGAAGTAGATGTGTTTGTAATAAGTCTGAAGAATGTCAGATATCATCCTCACACATCATCAGGAAGTAGGTGCAGGTACAACTCAAGTGTCTCAGGTGTCAGTTTCAGGTGTCAGTCAAAGATGTCAGAGTCAGGTGTCAGTAACAGGTGCCAGTCTCAGGTATTAGAGTCAGGTGTCAGTCTCAGGTGCTAGAGTCAGGTGTCAGTGTTAGGTATCAAATATGCCATTATATGATGTCAGAGGACCCCACACGATCCATACCACGGATCGCGAGTGCACCCATGCCCCTCTCTGCTGCCCCGCTCCCGTGCTCTCACCTAGGGCGCGCGCCTAGGGCGCGCGCGGCAGTGTCTACAGATTTAAAGGGCCAACGCACAGGTGATTGGCGCTTGGTGATAGCTCCCCTGCGATATTCCTGCGTTCCTGTCTGCTCCTGCGTTCCTGTGTTTCCTGCGTTACCAGAGTCCCTCCGTGTTGTCATGTTACCTGAGTCCCTCTGTGTTGCTGTGTTCCTGTGTCCCGTGTGCCTGTCCTCCCGTTCCCACCTTCCTTGAACCCCCCCCCCCCGTTGCTGACCCCGGATTTGGACTTGACCTTGCATCTCTGCTGCCTGCCCTGACCTTCTGCTTGGATCTGACACCGAGACTGTCTTCCACTAAGGTACCTCGACCTTGGCTGCCACAGCCGGCTAGTCGCACCGGTGGAACGACCTGGTGGTATCCTGCCGTAGCAAGTCCATCCCGCTTTGCGGCGAGCTCTGGTGAAAACCCGGTGCCACTTAGACTCCGGTCCCAGGTGTCGGCTAGTGCCACCTCCCGCAGTGGTCCAGAGGATCCACTGACCCTGACAGTAAGATCCAGCCATGGATCTCACTGCGGTTCTGCTCCCTGAGTTGGCTGATATCACCACGCTTCTGGCCCAACAGTCCCAGCGGTTCAACATGCAAGGTCAGCTGCTCGACTAGATCACCGTCATGCTGCGACATCTCTGGACTTCCCAGCCGCATCCGCCACAGCAGGCGTCAGCAGCTCCTCCTGTTTCTTCTGTTTGTTTGCCTCCCGCTGAACCCAGGTTGAGACTTTCCTTACCGTCTAAATATGACAGGGATCCCAAACTGTGCAGAGGCTTCATCACCCAGTGCTCCCTGCATATTGAATTTATGCCTTCGCAGTTTTTCTCTGAGCGGTCCAAGGTGGCGTTTATTATCAGTCTTCTGTCCGGGAAGGCCTCAGGCATGGGTGACACCACTCTGGGACAAGAAGGACCCCATTACAGCTGACATCTCTTCCTTCTTCACGGAATTCCGGTCAGTCTTTGAGGAACCAGCCCGTGCATCATCAGAGGAGACTGCACTGCTGAATCTTACGCAAGGAAACGCATATGTTATTGACTATGCTGTCCGTTTTCGCACCCTGGCTTCTGAATTATCTTGGAACGAAGCAGCTTTGATGGCATCCTTTAAAAAAAGACTTTCTGGTCATATTAAGGACGCTCTGTCTGCCCGGGACTTGCCGTCTACTCTGAGTGGTCTCACCTCTCTGGCCACTCGGATAGATATTCGTTTTTCAGAACGATCAGAGGAATTACGTTTGGAACAGGCCCAACCTCAGGCCCAACGCCCATTTTGTTTGGCCCCTGTTTTACAAAGACCTGCCCAGCTTCCGGTCCTCCCTGCTGTTGAGGAACCCAGGCGAGAGGATAGATCCCAGCTTTCTCTGCAAGATCGTTCCCGGCGTCGGCTGGAGAACCTCCGCCTATATTATGCCTCTCCTGGACATCTTCTCAAGATGTGTCCCATTCTTCCTCAGCGTCTGGGAGGATGTTCTCACCTAGGATTTATAGGGGAGTCGTCCCTAGGTGAGAGAGAGGCTTCTCCAAGATTGAACATTCCTGTGTTGCTCGGCTCTGGTTCAGGTGACCTGGTCCAGGTTTCTGCTTTCCTGGATTCATGCTCTACAGCGAACTTTGTAGATGCTGCCCTGGTCTCTCAGCATCACTTCCCATTGGTTCATCTCGAAAAGCCATTGTCTATTGCCTCTATCAGCGGCCAGATTCTCTCATACCCATTTGGTTCTGCACAGAACCCCTACTCCTGCTAGTTGGTGCTCTACACAAAGAGAGACTTTCTTTGTTTGTGCTACCCCACTGCACTTCTGCTCTCCTGCTGGGTCTCTCTTGGTTGCAGCATCATGCCCCTGTACTGGACTGGTCCTCTTGGCAGATTCTCAGTTGGGGCCCGAACTGTTCTTCACGCTGTATGCAGATTCCTTGTCCGCTACCTGTCAGGATTTCGACTCTGTCTCCCAAGTCTCTGGAGGGTCTGCCAGCTTGTTATCGGGACTTTTCTGATGTTTTCTCCAAGAAACAGGCGGAGATTCTGCCACCACATCGTCTCTATGATTGCCCTGTGGATCTTCTTCCGGGCGCCACTCCTCCCAGAGGTCGTGTCTATCCTCTTTCTGTACCTGAGACTGTAGCCATGTCTAACTACATCAAGGAGAATCTGCAGAAGGGTTTCATACCGGCTGGCGCAAGTTTCTTCTTCGTTACCCAGAAGGATGGTTAACTACGTCCCTGTATAGACTATCGTGGGCTGAACAAGATCATGGTTAAAAAACGCTACCCCCTGCCGTTGATTACAGAACTCTTTGATCGCCTGCATTGTTCTAAGGTGATCTCTAAGCTGGACCTCTGTGGTGCTTACAAACTCATCCGGATCCGCAAAGGTAACGAGTGGAAGATGGCGTTTAAAAACTTTGATGGGCACTTTGAGTATTTAGTAATGCCGTTTGGACTGTGTAATGCCCCTGCTGTACTTCAGGAGTTTGTGAACGTCATTTTTCGGGACCTTCTTTATACATGTGTCATGGTCTACTTAGATGACATCTTAGTGTACTCTCCAGACCTTGAGTCCCACCAGGCCCACATACGACAAGTTCTTGGTCAACTTCGTGCCAATCACCTATACTCCAAGTTAGAAAAATACTAGTTTCACCAGCACTGCCTGCCATTCAACGGTTACATTATTTCCGACAGAGGCCTCCAGATGGACCCCGCGAAACTGTCTGCAGTTCTTCAGTGGCCACGTCCAGAGGGCCTCCGAGCCATACAGAGATTCCTGGGGTTTGCGAACTATTGCCGGCAGTTTATTCCCCATTTCTCCACTCTGGTGTCTCCCATCGTGGCGCTCACCAAGAAGGGTGCCAATCCACATGCCTGGTCTCCGGCTGCTGAAATGGCCTTCTCCAAGTTTAAGTCCGCTTTTACCATGGCTCCCGTGCTCACTAGGCCAGATACAAACAAACCCTTTCTTCTGAAGGTGGATGCATCCTCCATAGGAGCTGGAGCGGTGCTCATCCAGAAAGGACCCAAGTGCCTAACTTTGACATGCGGCTTTTTTTCCAAGACTTTTTCCCCAGCTGAGAGAAATTACTCTATTGGAGACAGGGAACTCTTGGCCATCAAACTTGCTCTAGAAGAATGGCGGTATCTTCTGGAGGGAGCTCTCCATCCCGTTTGTGTGTACACTGACCACAAGAATTTACTGTACCTCCAGACAGCCAAGCGCCTGAATCCCAGGCAAACCCGGTGGTCATTGTTCTTCTCCTGCTTTGACCTGCAGATTTATTTTCATCCGGCAGACAAGAATGTCAAGGCTGATGCTCTGTCGGATGTTATTGGAGATGAACCAGCTCCTTGGCACATTATTTCTCCTGACCAGTTTGTTGTTGCAGCTCCGATGGAACTTCAGCAGCTACCTCCTGGCAAGACATATGTTAGACCTGCTCTCCAAAGAGGATTGTGTCTTGGGGACATTCTTCTCGTCTGGCTGGGCACCCTGGGGTGCAATGCTCCGTGGCCCTCATCTCCCGCTTCTTCTGGTGGCCAGACCTGGTCAAAGATGTTCAGGAGTTTGTGGGATCCTCGCAATAAAGCCTCTTGTCTCAAACTGGCTGGACTGTTACTCCTGTTGCTGGTCTCACGTGGCAATGGACTTTGTCACCGATCTGCCTCGGGCAATACTGTCATCTGGGTGGTGACGGACCGGTTTTCCAAAATGTCTCATTTTGTTCCCCTTACAGGCCTTCTATCTTCACCACAGCTTGCCAGTTTGTTCTTCAAACATATCTTCCGCCTGCATGGTCTT
Organism: Engystomops pustulosus; assembly: GCF_040894005.1. NCBI lineage: Eukaryota > Metazoa > Chordata > Amphibia > Anura > Leptodactylidae > Engystomops > Engystomops pustulosus. The sequence goes on along the minus strand of NC_092414.1, from coordinate 91,761,397 downwards.
CCGCTACACATTGTGTCCGATCGAGGAGTCCAGTTTGTGTCAAAGTTCTGGCGTTCTTTATGTAACCAGCTGCAGGTCATCCTTGACTTTTCTTCTGCTTAACACCCTCAGTTTAATGGTCAAGTAGAGAGGGTAAACCAGACTTTGGGCTGCTATCTGCGCCACTTCGTCTCAGCCGGTCAAGACAACTGGGCTGACCTTATACCTTGGGCTGAGTTCTCTTACAATTCCCTGGACTCGGGATCTACTGGTTCGGTTCCGTTCTTTGTGGTCTATGGACGCATTCCTCGTCCTCCTCTCCCACTGTCTACTCCCTCTGTTGTCCCTGCGGTGGAGGATTTGGTGCAGGATCTCAAGGCTATTTGGGACCAGACCCACCAGTCCCTTCTACGAGCTACAGACCGTACCAAGACTCAGGCTGATAAGAGACGAGCTCCCCCTGTCTTCTCTCCAGGTGACAAGGTGTGGCTGTCCTCCAGATATGTCCGGCTTAAGATACCCAGCTACAAACTTGTTCCCCGGTTCCTTGGTCCCTTTGAGGTAATCAAGCGCATCAATCAAGTGGCCTACAAGCTCTTCCTTCCTCCATCAATACGCATCACGAACTCCTTCCATGTGTCCCTCCTGAAGCCAATCATCTTGAACCGCTTCACCCAGCAATCCCCTCCTCCAGCCCATGAGGTGGATTCTCCGGATGTATATGAAGGCAAGGAGGTTCTGGACATGAAGTTCGTGAGGGGTAAGCGGTTCTTCCTTGTAGACTGGAAGGGGTTTGGCAGTGATTTAAAGGGCCAGTGCACAGGAGATTGGCGCTGGCCACTTCCTGTGCTATATTTAATCCAATGGCTCACATCATTCCCTGCTGGATCTTTGTGTGTACTCCTTGGTACTCCTTGAAAACTCCCCTGCGATATTCCTGTGTTTCTGTCTGCTCCTGCGTTCCTGTGTTTCCTGCATTACCAGAGTCCCTCCGTGTTGCCGTGTTACCTGAGTCCCTCCGTGTTGCTGTGTTCCTGTGTCCCGTGTGCCTGTCCTCCTGTTCCCACCTGCCTGGACCCCCTTGTTGCTGACCCCGGATTTGGACTTGACCTTGCATCTCTGCCTCTGTCTTCCGCTAAGGTACCTCCACCTTGGCTGCCACAGCGGGCTAGTCGCACCTGTAGAACGACCTCCTGCCGCAGAAAGTCCTGCCGCAGAAAGTCCATCCCGCTTTGCGGGGGGCTCTGGTGAAAACCAGGTGCCACTTAGACTCCGGTCTCAGGTGTCGGCTAGTACCAACTCCCGCGGTGGTCCAGAGGATCCACTGACCCTGACATATGATCTATGACTTCTGACCATTTCCTAAAATGGACACCGCATACAACAAAAAGGTAACACTGAGGCAATTCATGAGCAAAGATATCTTTCAAAGCAAATGAAATTCAGAGCAAATTTCCCATCCATTTTTATAATAAGTTCTCATAGGGATATAGTATTGCATTTAGTTTTTTTAATTGGATACAGAATTCTTAAAATTTTAGCCACTGTTTTAAATTCAGTTTATTGTAGCCAAAGCCAGAAGTAAAATCAGCAATAAAAATCATCATTCTTCATATTTTCCATTGATTTTGAAACCACTGGCTTTTGCTCCTAACCGTGATCTAAAACCTGTATGTTACGAGTAAAAAGAGACACAAATGGAAAGTATGTTAAAGTACTATAGTTTGAACACTAATGTACTGTATAAATGGGCCAGAATAAAGTAGGAAGCATTCATATGTGTTGCAAATCAGATGACAGTACTAATTGATTGATTACAACTTATGGCTAGAACAAGTCTTTGTAAAGCACACATAACATTAAACTAAGCAAACATGTATACAAAGAATGAGAGTCCAAGGTCCAGCAATAGAGAGCAAAATCAAATGTTCTAAATCATAACCTTCAAATCAGACATTCATTTAAAATAAAACAGCATCTGAAGGTCACCAATTCATGTGGTTCTATAACAGATATAACAATGGCAGTTTGAAAATGTAAAAGTTGTGTACATCATGTTCTGACAATAAAAAGTTTACACATGACCATGGTCTTTTTTTATATGCTAGAAAAAACTATATATATATATATATATATATATATATATATATATATATATATGGAATACATTTTCATTTTAGAGACACATCTGTGATCAGGTCAAATGCCTCACAAACACAATTTTGAAACCTACGGGTAATTCCTGAAATCTGCACCCCCTGTTCCCCCAGGTCTTCCATTGTTAATCCTATTTAGGTTCTAGTTGTCAAAACTGACCTGCAAAATATATACGCCATATGGTAAACAAAGCAAAATTTGAAATAAGTTTTTTTTTCATTCTCTCCTGAAAGAGTCAATAGAATAAATTATAGATTGTCCTAAAGGACAACAACAAAAACTACAATTGGTTTTGCATAAGGCCCACATGCCCTCAATCAAAGATATACAATCAAAATGTATTGCTCAACAGAACTCAACAGAAAAAAAGGAAAAGTTGGCTACATCCTGAAGGCAAAAACAGGTCTCTTAGGGTAGACATTCGATGTCAGTAGTTAACCCCTTAATGACTGATGTATCAGGCCGTAACAGCAATCATGCCTTTATGCTTACTGAGGTGCCACATCAGAAGACACTTGCAGGACATCGGGTCCTGCCAGTGCCAGGACTGCGCTGGCCTAACCTAATACCTATTAGGGAAGATATAATGCACTGTACTACATGCAGTGTCCCCCTTTGGGACAAAGTGATATAAAAAAGTAAAACAAAATACATTTTATATTCAAAAAAATTTCTAAAGAAAAGTTTCATAAAAAATACACCAAACAGCCAAAAATCACTCGTCCATAAAAAAAAGTGAAATCACACACATTGGGGCTCATTTACTAAGGGTCTGCGGAACGCATTTTCGTCAGGTTTCCTGACGATTTACATCTTGCGCCGAATTGCCCCGGGATTTTTGGTGCACGTGATCGGATTTTGGTTCGGACAACCCGACGGATTCGGACAGTGCGCGGGATTTAACAATTACAAATGTGTCGCAAGACAGGCACTTGCAAACACCGAGAAGAAGCAGGTGAACTCCGGCGGACCTTGGCACAGAAGCGACGGATGCAGGAACTCGGGCGCACGAGCTTAGTGAATCGCGGCAGACCTGAATCCTCGGCAGACAACGCACAGCGGGATCGCGACAAGACTGGGTAAGTAAATCTGCCCCATAATGTACCTCGACAATCATCCCATCCCACATTGTAAAATTATAATAGTATTTATCCCATATAACAAAAAAACTTTAAAAAAATAAAGAAAAAAATGATGTCTACATTAACTTGATTTTTTAATCTAACATCACACAAAAAATTATACTAACTACTATAAAGAAACTTTATGAACCCCTAATCTGTACAAATAAAATCTTCAGGTCTTTTCACAAAATGTAAGCAATCATACAGCCAAATTTACAAAAGTTGTCAAAAGTTTTGGGGCTTGGAAGGTGTAAAATGTTTTTTTTTACCAGAAGTATTTCATTATACAAAGGAAGGTTATTTAAAAAAAACCTATACAAATGGAATCGCTGGGTATTTAACTTCAATAGCGACAAAAAACGCCTTTTGGGCACTCGGCGTCTAAAAGGTTTGCCATCACTGCTATAGAACATACAAGAAAATAAATCTTCTTCACAGGTAGCGTACCGAATTTCCAAGGTGCCAATTAAAATGTAACTTTCAATATTTAAATTAAAATTGGTATGTTTTCTTTGTGTGTCCTAAAAAACCCATCCTCAAAGGATTAAATCTCCAACCCAACAATCTCCAATCTCCAACAATCTGAATGGTAGTAAATAAGATGCACAGATGTGTAAGATATGCAGATAGATGTATGATGTGTACGATAGATGTGTAAGACTGAGCTATTCCCTTTACTACGTGACTGCCAATGGGCTTTTAACCTTATAAGGCTCATACTTAGATCTTCTCTTCTTGGTCCCTCTTTCATTTGGCATATCCCCTAGAATTTTAGATCACTGATCTCATTATTATGAACTGACTTTAGAAGTCTATCAAAGTAGGTTACCTTTCCCGTGTTGATGGTACTAAAATAACCCAAGATCTTTCTTCTTAATTATTGAACAGTTTGCTCAACAAATATTTTTGTGCATGAACATTCTGCAATGTAAATTATGCCCTTACTCTTGCAATAAATAAACAGTTTAATCTTAAATGATAAAGTAGCAAAATGCACATGTACCACATGGAAATGAACCTGTCACTTTTGACTTCAACCAGGTTTCTTGTGGAGTATCCGTGTTAGTATAAAAACTATGGACCAGTCTGTCCCTTATATTGACTCCTCCCATATATGTGACGATTGGACGTTCTCCTAGCAAATTAGCAATTTACTATATTTAAGTGCATTGTCCAAGACCATGCGCCCGATATCGTGCATGTATTGCTTCCCCGCTCAGGTCTGCCAGTGTATGTAAGTGTATTGTCTTGCGACACAATTTAAAAGTTAAATCCCGCGCTCAGTCTGAATCTGTTGGATCGTCCGATGGCACGCCCCCCAATTTGTGTCACATGGAAACCAGTGCAGCTGCACCAAAAACGGGTCGTGTGCAACACAGTCCCAGTGCAGACACCTGTTAAATACCTGTCAAAGCCGTGCAAATCCCAAAAATGGTGCAAAGTCCGACAAAAGAGCAATCTACGATCCTTAGTAAATAAGCCCCAATGTTTATGGCTGGAAAACCCAACAATAATGACCTTTTTCTTCTTTGAAAGATTCTAGTTTCATTTCATATGTATTCAAACAAAAACTATGTAAATTTAGTATCTGTATCTTCATACAGAGCCAAAGGATAAAAGAAATGTGTAATTTGTAGAGCACAGGGAAAGTCATAAAAACAAAGCTTCCCAGTCCAGGTTCTATTGGATTTTATTTCTTTAACGGACCCAAAAAATATACCTAACATTTTATACACTATGTTCTAAATATGAACTATAACATTAAAAGAATATAAAAGCATGATGGAAATCCAGATTTTTCTGCAATATCCTCTCTTTATCTCTCTTTTTTTGGCTTTTACTTTTTTTCTTCTCTCACTCTCTGTGTACCTGGTGCATGAACTATATATGTATTTTGGAGAGAGGGAGAAAAGAGGAGAAGAAAAGAATCACCTGGGTTTAGAAAATGTACTTTTTTACTTCTAAGGTTAGGGAAACAATTATGTTACAGAACACTGATCAACAAAATGATTGACCTGAAGCTTTACATTATCATAACTACAAAGCAAAGCAACTTGTCAATACAATAGGACAGTTTAAACATTTTCTTGTGAAAACAATGCATGAATCATCCATATATGCAATGGGCCTCATGAATCAAAGCTGTCTCACATAGAAGAATGACCTTGTTGCCATAGTAACCACTTACAATGGAAACTTGTGTTTCATTTTTCCAATGTAGGTTAAAATGAAAGCTGAACTCTATTACATGAGCACCTATATTTATATGTAGTTGCCCTTCCCCATTCTAAGAACCTAAGAGCAAAGAACAGAGCAGTCGCCTCTATACATGGCTTTCCAAGGAATTTTTTTTGTATTTGACGTTTAAGATCAGTTCCCTCAGCTGAAACCTAATTTGTTCCCTAGCATCATCCAATTTTAAAAAAGGCAAACCCCTATTCCTTTTTATAAAATATTTTACATTCACTATTCCTAACATTTCCATATTCTTTATATTCACTACTGTTAGGGATTTTTATGCAGGGCCCCAACAGCCCTCTTGACTTTTGTAAGGTGAGTCCTAATTAACCCTTGATTGAACATAGAGACCAAGACATGTCAATCTCTTAGTCAAGATCCTCTCCCCTTTAATAATCAAAATGCATAATATATATCAGACAGAAGAGTCATCAAAGGGGTGTGAATAGTATACTGCAAAGCTATTGGACATCAGCATATTCTAGGAAAAAAAAGTGAATTAATTGTGCTCAGTTCTCAGAGACCTTGTACACAGATATTGTTTATACTAAAAAGAAGATAAGTGGCTCCAGAATCATATTATTATGCAGCTTCGAGGACAGACTGGCTTCTCATTAAATGTCAAAGGGTATTAGCTGACAGGCCAGCAAACAGGTTACATAAAATGAAGTTTGAATCATGACATTAACTTGACAATGGTCAGGGAACATGGCCGCTGTATCTAAGATGGCGGACAGTAGTCAAGATGGCGTCCGAAACCAGTGCGACCTCCTTAACACTACTATCAATATGAATAGAAATAACTAAAATATATTTAAATTCTTCCACCTGAATCCATGTCACATAAAAAGTCCACCATGGTACAGGCAGTTACATATGAGATAGGTTGATTAGGTTTGTACTTAAGTCAGAATTGATATATTTTATAATTTTATCTCAAGACAGAATTTTCCTTTTCCGTGTAACAATTGGATTTTCAAAATTCTTTGCTGTTATAGGAATAAGGATTATCAATAAAAGTTAAATTACAGACACCTTACAGCTGATCATCGAGCCTGCAACCAAAGTAAAAAATCGCGAGAGCTCCACCAGGGGGAAGAAAGGTCAGTCTGTAACTAGGGGTCGTCTGTAAGTCAGGTTTGCTTAAGTCGGGACTGCCTAGTCAGTCAGTTTACAATATAAATTTAAAAGCAAATATTTAATATTCATCAGGACAGGAGATGAGCGGACTGGTTAAAATGTGGGTTCAGCCAAGTTCTGTGGAACCTCAACCTCATGTTTGAACCTGAAAGCTCACTCTTGATCGCTGGTGTTACCTTTGAATGATGGAGGCACATGGCGTCTAAGGGAGTGACGATCCTCAGGAAAATGGCAGTTTACACCATTAACTGGTCAGCTCATCCCTATTCATAACCCCTTAATGAGTCCACTCATCCCTAGTAATAAACTTCATCACTAACATATTATTCAAATTAATGTATTGTTTGTAGAAGTCATTGTAAAATTAGCTTTTGACGTTTCCATAAAATCAGTTCTTTTAAGAAGTATCTTTTTTTCCCACATGTTAAAAATGCACAGGAAAACCTGATGTTGAAACATTACTGGTTAACTACCCTCTCAATTCACAAACTTACATGAATCATCTGTAGACTTCCCTGTTAGGAATTGAAGGCTTTAAAAGTACAATTTTATTTAGTAACATATTGCAATTAAAATATGGTAATCAATTGAGTTGGGTATCAGTCCATCTCATTATATGGGCTGCAACAGCTGCTACATAGTAAACCGTATAATATTTAAATATTGTATTGCAAAGATATTTATAGCTTAAAACCGATCAAATAAAGACAACCCTGATTCTTAATTTATTATTATCTACTTTTACTTTTCATATATTAAAGTAAACACAGCAGTCTATTACAATGATACGACAATAAAAGCTCACCATTTTTTAAAGTTTTTATTTTTTTAAGAACCAAAAATATTTACATACATTTAAATACATATGTTTTTACTAAGATTTCCAAAATATCTAACTAAAGTATGGCTTAAGTGGAAATCTCCCCAGGTATCATAGTATCATAGTATATAAGGCCGTAAGAAGACGCAAGTCCATCAAGTCCAACCTTTAAGAATTAAATAAATGTTTTATGCCCATGACCCGTGATATTTTTTCTCTCCAGAAAGTCATCCAGGTCCCTCTTGAACATGTACATAGAATCCGCCATAACAACCTCCTGTGGCAGAGAGTTCAATAGTCTCACTGCTCTTACAGTAAAGAACCTTTGTTTATGTTGATGGCAAAACTGCCTCTCCTCTAGGTGTTGAAGATGCCCCCTTGGGCACAGGCCTAGGTATAAAAAGATCTTTGGAGAGATCCTTGTACTGCCCGTTCAGGTATTTGTACATTGTAATGAAGTCCCCTCTTGAAGTCATCTTTTTTCTAAACTGAATAATCCCAAATTTTTAAATCTGTCATTGTATTGTAGTCACCCCATTGCCCTAATAATCTTGGTTACTCTCCTCTGCACCCGTTCCACTTCTACTATGTCCTTTTTATACACTGGTGTCCAAAACTGTACACAATATTCCATGTGTGGTCTGACCAGCGATTTGTATAAGGGCAAAACTATGTCTTTATCATGAGAATCAATTCCTCTCATGATTTTATTTGCTTTAGCAGCAGCTGCCTGGCTCTGGTCACTAAAATTAAGTTTACCATCCATCATTACCCCCAAGTCCTTTTCAGCTCCAGTTTTACCAAGTGATTGACTGTTTAGAACATAATTATACTTTTTGTTTCCACGGCCCAAGTGCATAACTTTACATTTATCTACATTAAACCTCAACAACCATTTCTCTGCCCACTCCTCAAGCTTCCACAAATCCCTCTGTAATCCTAAACTATCGACCTCAGTATTTATTACTTTACACAGCTTAGTATCATCTACAAATATTGAAACTTGACTGTGTAAACCCATTACAAGGTCATTAATAAAAATATTAAAAAGAAGTGACCCCAATACTGACCCCTGTGGCACTCCACTGATAACGTCAACCCAATCTGAGAATGTGCCATTAATGACAACCCTCACAGATTTTCCCCTAGTCCCAGCAGTCTCATTTTATGCACCAACCTTTTATGCAGCACTGTGTCAAATGCCTTTGAAAAGTCTAGATATACATATCCACAGCGTCCCCCAGATCCAGTCTGGAACTTACTTCCTCGTAGAAGCCAATCAGATTAGTCTGATAGGACCGATCTCTCATAAACCCATGCTGACGCTGGGTAATAAGGTTATGTACAGTGAGATACTCCATGATTGCATCTCTAATAAACCTCTCAAATATTTCCCCCATCACAGAACTTAGACTCACACGTCTATAGTTTCCAGGATCGCTTTTTTAACCATTTATGTATACTGGTACCACAATACCAGTCCTTAGTGAATCTTCAAATATTAAAAATAATGGTCTGTTTATCACGGTACATAGTTCATGTATTTTTAGGGGGGGGGGGGGCTTTTGTCTTTGAGAACATTGTCCCAGTTTATGCCTACAAGGTCTTCCCTCAGTTGCTGAAAATTTCCCTCCTGAAGTTTAGAGTGTTGGTTGCCCCTCCACTATTACTCTTCGTAAAGTGTAATACAAAATCAATGATATTATGATCACTATTACCCAGGTTCCCCCCAACTTGTAATTTTGATAGGTATAGCAGTTTAGAGCAAACAAAATGTCAAGAAACGAAAAAAAGAAAAAGGATAACAAAAGTAACAAGAGGCCTTGAGCAGATTTTTACTCGAAAGTCGTTCCAGGTGTTTATTCGGAAAAATGTGCTTTTTGACAACATGTCCCATAGTGAGCAGAAGGAGCTGTATTTGTTGTTTTGTATAGATATTGCCTTTTCATAGGCATATTTTCTGGCGATGTGTGCTATCATTTTCCTTAGACTGGGGCTTTTGTAGCCATTAAAATGGAAGATGTAATGTTCCAGACCTTAAAAGGGAGATCATTAAGATCTATCAGGAGTCAATAAAGGATGTGGTTTTTGATACATATGATTATGGAACTACAGGTGATCCCCTACTTAAGAACACCTGACTTACAGATGGCCCCTAGTTCCAAACAGACCTCTGGATGTTGGTAATTTACTGTACTTTAGTCTCAGGCTACAATAAACAGTTATAACAGTTATCACATGTGTCTGTAATGAAGCTTTATTATTTATCCTGGTTCTTACGACAATCCAACATTTTAAGAATTCAGTTGTCACAGAGACCAAAAAAATATTGGCTTGGGTTACAATTATAAAATATACAGTTCCGACATACAAATTCAACTTAAGAACAAACGTACTTAACCTGTACATAAACTTTGCTCATGTAATATCATAAATATTTACATGATGAGTAATTTTGCAATAATCTTTTTATAACTCGCAGGTACAGGTCATTATGATGAATTTTGTTAAAATGGAAAGAGATTGCTTTTCCACTAATCTTGTTCTTTTCCTGTTTTTATCAACCAGCAGTTCACTTCATTTCATTCTGAAACCTCTATTTACTCTGTCTTGTAATTAAAGTTGTGAAGAGACAGAAGGAGTTTACATCCACAGAACTGATGCTATATTGAAGGGTGGTAACAATGAGTATTGATTTGCTTGTAAATGACTAAAATAAGCTATTAGAACATCTTTTTTAATATTACTTTGCAGTAATTTTTCTCTTACATACTCAACAACTTTGCACAAAACTGTGTGTTTACTAAAACAAAAAAAGGAAGAGCGGAATAGCCACACAACTGGTGGAATAAAGCCTGAAAACGGGCCTGATAAGGCTTTAGAAGTTCCCTCCAATACAGTATGTTTGTCAGCTCTATAGTCACAGGACGCACATTGCTAGGACGGACCATGCACAGTTAGAACTTATAAAAACTGATACTACAGGTCACTGCAATAAATAAAAGCTTAAGTGAACACAATGGGGGTCATTTACTAAGGGCCCGAATCGCGTTTTCCCGACGTGTTACCCGAATATTTCCGATTTGCGCCGATTGTACCTGAATTGCCCCGGGATTGTGTCGCACGCGATCGGATTGTGGCGCATCGGCGCCGGCATGCGCGCGACGGAAATCGGGGGGCGTGGCCGAACGAAAACCCGACGTATTCGGAAAAACCGCCGCATTTAAAAAAAAAATTGTGTCGCGAAAATTTCACTCACCTTCATCCTGGGTAGGCCGGTGAATTTCGAGGCATTCCAGCGGACTTCAGCGCAGCAGCGCCACCTGGTGGACGGCGGAGGAACTGCATTGATGAATCCCGGCCGGACCCGAATCCAGCGCAGAGAACGCGCCGCTGGATCGCGAACGGACCAGGTAAGTAAATGTGCCCCAATGTATTTGTTTTTCAGCTTAAATCCAAGAAACTTACACAACTAATAAATCAACAATATGTTCTTAAAGTCCCAGTACATTTAAAAATGACATATAGCATTTAAAAATTGAAAATCAAAATAAAACCCCCACATATATGGTATCACCGCATCTTCAATTACCTGCACAATAAAACATAATGAACGGCCTAAAAAAAACACACCAAAATTGTGGATTTTTACCCATCTTGATCCACATAAAATGCAAAAAAAGATGATCAAAAAATGTATCTATACCAAAATGGTACAACATGACACCAAAACAAGAAGCTCACAACCAGCACTATAGACCAAAGAAAATATTATACCACTTTTAATATAGCAATGCAAAACTGATAGATTATTACCTACATTAACATTTATTCTGAAAATTAATAAAACTTATTAATTTGGTATCACATTAATTGTACTCACCCATAGAATAAAGATAACAACATATAACCTAGGGTATACAGTTAACACCAAAGGAGAAATGTAAAAAATCAATTGAAGAATTGATGTTTTTTCTATTCCCCCTCCCACAACAAAAAGTTTATAAATTTTCATTAATAGGGCATAGCCACCCCAAAATTGTAAAACTGAAAAATGCATTCCATCTCACAAAATACAAGCCCTCATATGGTCATATTACTTTAAAAACAATTATTCTATGGGTACACCAATGAACAAACTGAAAACCGTCTAATCCTGTAGGGCAAAATTAACTGCTACAAGGCCCTCCTTTTCTTCTGTACCTCACTGTGCACCCATTGAACAAGTAACATCCACCTGTGGGAGGTCTCTGAGAAATTAAATAATCTTTTGTGAATGTGTAAATGTTAGGGGTAAAAGAATGCAATAGTAACAAATTTAGACTATTCTAAATTTCACCTTCATTTTCTTTACTATGTATCTCAAAGGGTTAACAGTGTTCTAAAAAGCTGTTCTATATATATATATATATATATATAATTAAAAAAAATTATACCCAAAATTTTTAATTCAGAAATCTCCTTGAAAATACAGAAAACCGATGTTTACTTTGTAAGGGATATCACATCATAATAAAATATCCAGACATTTTAAAAATTATGAAAACATAAAGCAGTCTTGGGGGAAATGTTAGTTAGTAACTAATTGGGTTAATTAAACTATATGTTTGAAAATATGAAAATTTTGAAAATAAGGAATTTTTCAAAAATATAAGCAAAATCTCAGAATCACTTTGGTTTGAAGAGTTTAAAAGTTGTAACCATATAAAGTGTTTACAAAAAATGGGGCTGAGTCAAAGGGGAACCTGTTATCAGGAAGGTAAATTTTACATGATGGCAGATTCCTATAGACTCTGGCATGTTGATTTTAAAAATGCCTTTGTTGTGCATCTGAATAATTCCACTGCTTTTTAATAGTTTCTTTAACATTACCTGGCTCCTTGCCAGCAGCACATGGTGAGTATGGGGGAAGGGCAGTTCAAGCGAGAATTGCTTGTGGCAGTGAGCTGACATATGTGGGCAAAGGAAGCAAGGGAGATGCTGTGGGAGGGGAGGGCATTGAATGAGGAGGAAAAGAGGAGGCATTGAGGAGAAGATGACTTGTGCCATTTTAAGGCATTTTTAAGGCATTTTTCAACACGCCAAAGGCCATTGGAATCTGTCATCAAGTAAAAATGCTCTTCCTGATGACAGGTCCCCTTTAAGCTACAAAGTGGCTGCATCCTTAAGTAGTTAACAAACATTTATTTTTTGAATGTACAGTTATTTCATTGCTCTTACTACAATACTTCTATATTGCAGAATATTGCAAATGCTCTGTAATACCAATGCTCTGTTAAACCCTGCATGTAATAGAAAAAGCAAGAGGTCCATAGGAAAAATTTAAATTGACCCCATAGTATAGAAAAAGGTTTGACCATTTAACTCTTGTTTCTAAAAATAGCAATAGTCATGGACACACTGTAAGGAACACTGCACAGGTTCTTACCACTATAAGGCCATTTTTTTTAAATTACTATGGAATCATTCTCATTACAAGCTCTAGCAATCACACAAAAATCATAGCACAATATTTCATGGAATTCAGTGGTGAAGTTTTTCGTTTCTTTAATAAAGAAATTGTTTTGAATATTGAAAATAGATGCTTTACCAGATGTGAGGCATAAATATTTCTCAAATCTGAGAATTCCCAGATCTGTAAAAAACAGCAGGTATATATTCATATTAACCATTTGTATTTAATTATTATTCTATTATAACAATGTGACCTTGGGCTGTAGTTTCTCATCTATAAAATTTAATGGAGTTTTAAAAAATAACCTTTCGCTGGATCTTTTTTGTTTAAAATGACAATGTAATGAGAGCAATACAATACTTGCAGGTTTAATTCAAACTGTATAGCTTTAAATATAAAATGTATAAAATTTTTATTTCTGAAAAAATGTTTTTCATAAGCCTTGGTCTAAAATTTTCGCTTTGGCTTTTAGCTATCACCTATGACAAAATATATATATCTTTTTCTGGATACTACTTTATGTACATGGAAAATGAGAAATGGAATGGCACTCACCGCATCAGCTCCTTTGAATGACGATTTATTTATGCATACTTACAACAAGACAAGAGAGTAGTTACACATGGAGGGAGGGGAGGACGCAGGGACTCAGCACATGGCAGAAAGGACAGCTGTTTCGCGCTCTCGGCGCTTCGTCTGGCTTGTCTGCTAACACACATGTAAAAACAAGGCAGGCCTTTTAAACCCGTTTGGCCACGCCCCCTAAATTGGAAATGGATTCCATTGGTAGTTAACCTGGGTAAGGAACTCCCAACTAGTGTCGAATGCCTTCAAATAAGTACATGAGTTACATAGCAAACCCACAAGTCAAATGCACTAACCGGTCGTTGGAATGTGCCGTGGTCCGCTTTCACTCCGCCGGCATCGGTACGGACGGGGCGTGCTGCGCGCAGTCGGCCCGAGTGGGTGCCGGCACGGGTGCTAGGCAACCGCGTCGTACACGTCACGGGCCAGCTGTCACATGACGCGCCCCTCCCTCGGATGCCGGCCGGGGGGGGCGGGGCCAAGCATCAGGCAGCGCCGGATTAGGCGCACGACTTGAAAGGGTGAGTTTTGTCGCTGTGATTACAGCTAGTATTACGGCGGCACTAGTAAACCAGGAGAGTGTAGTACAGAATACGTTTATAGTATATATAGGGGGCGGGAGTAGGCAACTGACGGGGCAAAAAGGGGAAATGCTGCATGACAAATATTTAAATCCATGCCTCATGTGTAAATAAACATGGGCGCAAATACTAATTTTTGCCCTTGTAGCCTGTGTAAGGTATAACGATAGGGCCAAAAATTAGCTGTGTGTACATAAACGCAGCGAAAAAGACTAAGAAATAAACTGTTACAATTTGCACTATTTCTTCACTTATTTTCCCCTTTTGGGGGTGGGGATAGTTGGTGTACATGTTCTGTTGTTTCTCGTAATCATGTAAACGCATATTGTGGATCATATCAAATAAAGACACTCATGTCTAATTTATCATTGAGTCCCAGGGGACCTAAAGCTCCTGTACGTAGTATCCACCTGCCCTCTTTCTGTAAAAGGAGGCGTTGTCTGTCGCCCCCTCCTCTCAAAACAGGTATTCGTTCTAAGCCTGCAAAACGCAAAGTTTTAGGATCGGAGCTATGATGTGTTCTCATGTGTTCGATTAGTCTAGGTGCTCCTATACCTGTCCTCAGGGATCTGGTGTGTTCGTAGAACCGTCTATTTAAACTTCTAATAGTTTTCCCTACATAGAAGTAGCCACAGTCACAAAAAATCACATAAACGACATAGTCTGTCTTGCATGTTATGAGGTGTTTCAATTTAGCTACTTGGCCTCCACAGTTTATCTCTTTCGCTTTGATAAACTGCGTGCAGTAACTGCAGTTGCCACACGGGTAGTTGCCTTTTGGGATGCTTGTTTCTAGCCAATTGTCGGTGGTGGGATTGAATGCACTTCTAACTAACTCCGACTTTATAGTTCTCCCCCTTCGAAATGTTATAAGGGGGCCCCCCGCTGCTACTTGTGCAAGCTCTCTATCTGACTCTATTATGTGCCAGTTAGACCTGATGACTGATTTAATCAATTCGGCTTGGGGTGTGAAATTAAAGGAGAAAACAAATCTTTCATTATCCGTTTTACCTCTCTGTTTCTTGCGGGCTTTTTTGCCACTTCGTAATATTTCCCTGTTCTTTTTTGCTCTTTCAAAGGCTTCTTCTATGATTATCTCTGGGTAGTTCCTTGCTCGAAGTCTAGTTTTTAGCTCTTGGGATTGCGTCAAGAAACCTTCTTCTGTGCTATTAATGCGGGACACTCGTACAAACTGGCCATACGGGACTGCTTTCTTAACATATCTAGGGTGATAACTCTGAAAGTGTAGGAGAGCATTTTTTGCTGTACTCTTTCTAAACACTTCTGTTTCAAGGGTTCCATTCCTTTCTATCACCAGGACATCCAAAAATTCCAGGCGGGTACCTCCTATGTTGTATGTAAATAACATGTTCATGTCGTTATGTGTGTTTAAATGGTGGACCATATCCTTGAACTGTTGTTCTGTTCCTCTCCATACCATAAAGACGTCGTCCACATAACGTTTATATGTCTGTATACATCTCAAGAAGGGGTTGCTCACCGAAAATACAATTTGTCTTCGAATATGGCCAGAAAGAGGTTGGCGTATGTGCAGGAGACCGGGGTCCCCATCGCCTTTCCCTCTCTCTGGCCATACCAAATGTTGTTGTGTTGAAATGCATGTACATACTATTATAGTTACATCACACACTTAAGGACCTTACCATCTATTAAGGCACCATAATGGGGCTTATTTAATAATGGTCCGTAGACATACTTTGGTCGGATTTTCCGATGTCTTTGGGATTTTCACTGCTGTGACAGGTATTTAACTGGGGATTTTGTTGCACACGATTGGATTGTGGTGCGGCTGCACTGTCTTTCATGCGACAGAAATCAGGGGGAACGCCGTTGGATGATCCGACTGATTCGGACTGAGTGCAGGATTTAACTTTCAAATTGTGTTGCAAGATCAAGAACTTACATACATCGGGAAAAAGAAGGGTGAACTTTAGCGGACCTGAGCTGGGAAGCGATATCTGGCAGTGAATCGCGGCAGAGTGCATTAGGGTCAGACAATGCACTTTCGGGGAACGCGTCAGGAGGGGTAAGTAAATGTGCCCCAATAAGTTCACAGACTATCCCATTATATACTATACACATGTACAGATGCTGTGTTTGATGCTAATTTCACATCTTCATGTAAGATATTTCACATAATAGTCAGAAAAGATCAGGAGCGTCCCACACATATATAAATTCCTTGAAAATGATAGCTATACAGAAAATTGAAAGTATACACACTTTGAGTTCTATGGTTTAAATTTCCCTATACAATAATTGTATCCTTTTAGTCTACTCACAGTTACTAAACCAAAAATTTGGCTCCCTATAAAGTCATAGAGTATTGCACTCTATGTGCCAACCTAAAATCTAATAATACCCCGACTGTGACCCTTAAACAATATGAATGCCCTTTAAACTAGTAGTTTCCAACTTATTTCCCCCTTAAAGCATACTATTAGTACTTCTTTTTACAAAAGTTCCAAAAGAGTAATACTTTCCCAATTGTTTTCCTCACACTGACCTACCCTCTCCCGAAACAAAGCTCATACTTATCTGACTTATCTCCTATGGAAACAAACGTGTTTTAGGCTGTGAAGTCCGTGGCCCAGTGCAGGTGTCATGAGGCAACCTTATTCTTATATTATTTTGTATCGTATTTCTATAACAAAATAAAAATTGCCAGAGCAGGGACGATTACTTAAGGGTGAATAATAAAAAACTAGCTGATTGACATAAAGTGCTGTATATGAAGAGGGATCTCTGTGTGTAGTATACTTAAAAACACATTTTTTTGCACAGCACATCTCCACTCATAGTATGAATGCACCTGTATCAGCAGGATTTAAAAGGATGTATCAGCAGGAGATTTCTCAGAAGAAGAAGAAGATAGAATTATAGAGTAACAGCAAGTGACTGGAATAAAGGCTAAGTTGTAAGGGCATATCAAGCACTGGGTGCATGTTTGCTTTTTCTCTTCAGTTTTGAATATTTACCAAGTCAAACATGTGAGGATTGCAGATGGGCCCGCTTTATAGTCAAAGCACTACAGACATTATAGAGATTGTCCTACATCTACAATGTGAACAGTCTGTGGCACTCAGATAAGCACTGTGGTCTCTTCACTGTGGTCTCTAGCACATGTAGATAATACAATGGCTGTGCACGGTACTGCAATTAAATATTGACTCATTCAAGAAAGTCTAGTCTTGTACTAGATATGATAGCTTTAAGGGATCAAATTATTTGCTGAGCAGGAAATTAAATGAAACAAATGTGTCTAATGTGGAACATGTGCAACAATTGGCTTTGTTGGTTTATCCTGATGAGCTTTGTCCCAGTGGCTGTTAAAACTGACCATATTAGTGCAGTCCACCTGTTTACAAAAGAAGCCACCAAGCTTACAAGAATAGAGCAGCATGACACAACTTCTCAAAAAGAGAGGACTCAAACTACAAGCACATCCTATACTGAATTTTTCAGCATCTCCAGGCCACAGGTATTATGGCACCATTGCAGATTTCTTCATGCTAATCTTCCAGGAAGTCAGCCTGAGATTCTTCCCCCATACACTCAAAAGCTAGCCTCCCCACCTTCACCAGTTTATACAGGAAACAATATGAACAGTTTTTACACCTCCTAGTCCTGGAACTGTTTGTGTCTATGTATAAAATTCATCTGTGGTGTTAAAGGGATTTCCCACCAAGGTAGGGCCTAACTTGCTGATCGGTGTGGGTCTCAGTGCTAAGATTCCCACAGATCACAAGAACGGGGATCTGATGGGGGCTGGGGTACCTCTGTCAGACCCCTTGTCGCTCGCAGACATGAATGGAGTAGACGGCCATGCATGTCTGTTCTGCTCCATTCATCTCCAAGGAGCTGGCGGAGATTGCCAAGCGCAGCACTTGGAAATTTCTTTCAGCTCCATATAGATGAACAGAGCACATTGAAGGGAAGCTGCACCATTCAGAACAGATTTGCACTTTAAAAGACTTTTAAAGGCTATACAATCTTTAATTTTTGGCAATTTGGACACATAAAGGCTTATTTTCTACAAGATTAGATGCACTTTAAAAATACTTCAGCTTATTGATGAGATTTTATCAACTCTTGAACGTATGGAGGGTAAAAAAATCATTAATTCTGGTTTCCTTTTTTAACCGGTTCGCGACCGCCCGCTGTGTATTCACGGCGGCGGTCGTGTTCCGATGCATGGAGAGGGCTCGCGGGCCGAGCCCTCTCCATAGCCGGTAAGTCTCTGCTGCATATTGCAGCAAAGTCTTACCGGTAACACCCGCGATCGGTGCCGGCACCGATCGCGGGTGTTTGCTTGCTGATCGCCGCCGGCAAAGCTGCCGGCGGCTTCAAACGGCGCATGGGCGCTGCCATCTTTCCGAGGATCGCCGCTCCCCGTGACGTCATCGGGGAGCGGCAATCCATCGCGATGGTAGCTTCGCCATGGTAGCTATCAGCACATTGTAATGTATGAGGAGTAAAATCCCCATATACTGCCATACTGTAGTATGGAAGTATATGGTAGGATCGATCAGACAACCTAGGGTTAAAGTACCCTAGGGAGTCTGAAAAATAGTAAAAATAAAAATAAAAAAAAAGTTAAAAAAAAAAAATAATAAAAAAACCTAAAAATTCAAATCACCCCCCTGATATAAATAAACAGTAAAAATAAACAAATTAGGTATCGCCGCGTCCGAAAATGCCTGATCTATCAAAATATAATAACGGTTTTTCACTGCGTTTAACCCCGTAACAGAAAATCGCGTCCAAAGTCAAAACTGGCTTTTTTGCCATTTAAAAAAAAATTAAAAATTCTATAAAAAGTGATCAAAAGGTCGTACAGTCCTAAAAATAATATCTTTGAAAACATAATCAAAAGTCGCAAAAGATGACACCCCCCACAACTCCATACAACAAAGTATGGAAAAGTTATAAGCACAAGAAGACGGCAAAATAAAAAAAAAATTTTGTTCATGAGGTTTTAATTTTTGTAAATGTATGAAAAAAATTATAAAACCTATACAAATTTGGTATCCTTGTAATCGTACTGACCCAAAAAATAAATTAGATGCGTCATTTGTGGCGTGAAGTGAAAGCCGTAATATCCAAGCCCACAAGAATACGACACAAATGCGTTTGTTCACCATTTTCACTGCATTTGGAATTTTTTTCCTGCTTCCTAGTACATGGCATGGAATATTCAATGCAATCACTATGAAGTGCAATTTGTTACGCAAAAAATGAGCCATCACTCAGCTTTTTACGTGTAAAAATAAAAAAGTTATAGATTTTTGAAGGTGGGGAGTGAAAAATGGAAATGAAAAAACTGGAAAGGGCCCGGTCCTTAACCGGTTAAAAACATTTTTGGGGACGTTCTCCATACCATAAAAATAATATGTGCACAGTGCAATACAGATGTATTGCAATTAGTGATGAGCGAGTATACTCGTCCGAGCTTGATGCTCGGTCGAGTATTAGCATACTCGGACCGGCTCGATAACGAGCATTTAATTTAAAAAAAAGAAGTGAAGAACAGTAAAAAAATACAATTAAAACATTTAATTGAATCGTTTAATTGAAGAAATTAGTGAAAGAACACAGTGCAGAATAGATTGCAGATGTTCGGGAACATCTGCGATCTGTTCCGGAGACACGCGTGCAGAACGGTGTTCTCCGCAATAGTATTTGAAGATTAATATGTGTGAAGAACAACTTGCAGATGTTGCCAAACATCTGCAAGTTGTTCTTCACACATATTGTTCTTCAAATACTATTGCGGAGAACACCGTTCTGCGCGCGTGTCTCCGGAACAGATCGCACTGTGCTCGTTCAGTTTGTAATTTTACTGAAAAATGCTCGGGTCTCCCATTGATTTCAATGGGGCTCGTTACTCGAAACGAGCACTCGAGCATCTGGAAATGTTCGGCTCGAGTAACGAGCACCCGAGCATTTTAGTGCTCGCTCATCTCTAATTGCAATATGTCATGTAACACACTGAGCATGCCACACATGTCCTACGTAGAAGCAGGGTCGGCTCCTGTATTACATCGCACAACCCTGGGGCACTGAGCAAACCCCAGGCTGCCATCAGAGTACTGCATGTAAGGGGTTAACACCCACGATGCAGGTTCTTGCATTAGCTCTGTGCCATACTACAATGTGAAATGTCAGGAAGGGGTTAAATCTTATTTCTGTAACATAATTTTAATTATTTTTGTTCATAAATAAGAAACATGCATGTAAATGTATGTGTTTGCTAGGTTTCCTCCAGGTCCTCCAGTTTCCTCCCAAACTCCAAATCATACTGGTAGACTAATTAGATTGTGAGCCCCATTGGGGACAGGGACTGATTTGGCAAGCTCTGTGTATCTCTGCGTAATCTGTGTGCGCTATATATATAATAATTATTATAATTTATGTATTTTAAGGCACACCTGAAACATACTCCTTATTTTTGTGACATCATTGCAAAGTCTAAAGAAATCAGCAGAGATATCAGAAAGAGAATTGTGGACTTGCACAAGTCTGGATTATTCTTGGATACAATTTCTAGATACCATGCTTTGCATGCTCAATGTGTCACAGCCAGGTCCTGCCAGAAGGAAGAGTATCGCTCAGCCCTGGGACACTGGCAGAACCCGGGGCTGCGATCGGAGCCACAGACCCCCCTATTCCCGTTAAATGCCCTGACATGCCGCGGTCGCGAGTGTTAGAGGCAGCTTAACGGAGCCGGCGTCAGAAGCATGACGTAGTATTACTGCATATTGCGGGAACACACGTCCCGCCATGCAGTAATAACACGTCAAATGTCGGGAAGGGGTTAAGGAAAAAGATAGAAGATTGTAAGTCCGAGATCACCACTCTGACTGTGAAACACAGGTGTGCAGCATCATGTTTTTCGGATGTTTTGCTGCAGGAGGAACTGGTGCACTTTACATAAAAGATTGCATCATTAAGAAGGAACATTATGTGGCAATTAGAGATGAGCGAGTATACTCGTCCGAGCTTGATGCCCTGTTCGAGTATTAAGGTACTCGAAACGGCTCGTTGCTCGGACGAGTATTTCCCCTGCTCGAGATCGTGCATTTAATTAAAAAAACACAGTGAAGAACAATGAAGAATAGAATAAAAACAGTGAACACAGGATCATTTAAGTGAAAAACACAGTAAAGAACACAGTGAAGAATAGATTACAGATGTTCGGCACATCTGCTTACTTGTCGGAAGATACGCGCGGAACGGTGCGAACAAAATAGTATGTGAAGAACAATATATATGTGTGAAGAACACATTGAAGAACACGGTGAGCAGGACAGAGACACCGGGGAGCAGCACAGAGACACCGGGGAGCAGCACAGAGACACCGGGGAGCGGCACGGAGACATTGGGCAGTGGCACGGAGACATCGGGCAGCGGCACGGAGCGGCACGGAGACATAGGGGCACGGAGACATCGGGGCACGGAGACATCGGGGCACGGAGACATCGGGGCACGGAGACATAGGGGCACGGAGACATAGGGGCACGGAGACATAGGGGCACGGAGACATCGGGGCACGGAGACATAGGGGCACGGAGACATAGGGGCACGGAGACATAGGGGCACGGAGACATCGGGGCACGGAGACATAGGGGCACGGAGACATAGGGGCACGGAGACATCGGGGCACGGAGACATAGGGGCACGGAGACATCGGGGCACGGAGACATCGGGGCACGGAGAGATCGGGGCACGGAGACATAGGGGCACGGAGACATAGGGGCACGGAGACATCGGGGCACGGAGACATCGGGGCACGGAGACATAGGGGCACGGAGACATAGGGGCACGGAGACATAGGGGCACGGAGACATCGGGGCACGGAGACATCGGGGCACGGTGACATCGGGGCACGGAGACATCGGGGCATGGAGACATAGGGGCACGGAGACATAGGGGCACGGAGACATCGGGGCACGGAGACATAGGGGCACGGAGACATAGGGGCACGGAGACATCGGGGCACGGAGACATCGGGGCATGGAGACATCGGGGCACGGAGACATAGGGGCACGGAGACATCGGGGCACGGAGACATAGGGGCACGGAGACATCGGGGCACGGAGACATCGGGGCACGGTGACATCGGGGCACGGAGACATCGGGGCACGGAGACATAGGGGCACGGAGACATAGGGGCACGGAGACATCGGGGCACGGAGACATCGGGGCACGGAGACATAGGGGCACGGAGACATAGGGGCACGGAGACATCGGGGCACGGAGACATAGGGGCACGGAGACATAGGGGCACGGAGACATAGGGGCACGGAGACATAGGGGCACGGAGACATCGGGGCACGGAGACATCGGGGCACGGAGACATCGGGGCACGGAGACATAGGGGCACGGAGACATCGGGGCACGGAGACATCGGGGCACGGAGACATCGGGGCACGGTGACATCGGGGCACGGTGACATCGGGGCACGGTGACATCGGGGCACGGAGACATCGGGGAGACTTCAGTGGAAGAAGAGCAGCGGATCCCGGGACAGCGTATCTCCCGACAAGTAAGCAGATGTGCCGAACATCTGCAATCTATTCTTCACTGTGTTTTTCACTTAAATGATCCTGTGTTCACTGTGTTCACTGTGTTCACTGTTTTTATTCTATTCTTCACTGTTCTTCACATCTGCTAACTTGTCGGGAGATTATATACGCGCGGAACAGTGAAGAATAGATTTCAGATGTTTGCATACATCTGCTAACTTATCAGAAGACGTTCTTTTTCAATTAATTAACACATTTTATTCCCGAACCACGGTCCCTTTGAAAAATGCTCAAGTCTCCCATTGACTTCAATGGGGCTCGTTATTCGAGACGAGCACTCGAGCATCAGGAAAAGTTCGTCTCGAATAACGAGCACTCGAGCATTTTAGTGCTCGCTCATCTCTAGTGGCAATACTTCAACAACATCTCCAGACATCAGCCAGGAAGTTAACGCTTGAGTGCAAATGGGTGTTCCAAATGGGCAAACATACTGAAGCATGGCTAAAGCATACTGCCAAACTGGTTACAAAGTGACTTAAGGATAACACAGTCAATGTTTTGGAGTTGGAGCACAAATTGCTCATCTCAATCCTACTGAAAATTTATGGGCAAAGCTGAAGAGGGAAGTGCAAGCAAAGAGGCCAAACATCATCACTCAGTTATACCAGTTCTGTCAGGAAGAATGGGACCAAATTCCTCCCAACTACTGTGAGGAGCTGTAGAAGGATTATCAAAATGTTTGGCCCAAGTCATACAGTTCAAGGGCAATGGTACCTAATGCTAATAAAATGTATGTAAACTTTTGACTTTGCATAAAGTAATAAAAATGCATTAAAATTATCTATCTATATATATTCTGGAATTTGGCAAATATAAATAATTTTGGTAATCCTAATTGACTTAAAATGGGAAATGGTTATTGTGATTTCATGTTAGTGAAAAAAAAAACATGAATATGTGTCTCTTTTATATAGTGTATGTAAACTTCTGGTTTCAAATGTATGTAGAGTACTTTTGAACAATGTCCAGGGATTTATTTGCCCCACAAAATGTAAGGGAAACATCATAGATTACAGTAAACATCCCTCTGACATCCTTTGTCTCTAGTAAACACATATTTTACGGAATTGATTATATTCTTACCAATATGTCCTCATTATTGTATATACTGTGGTCTCCATCTTCATTGTCAGAACACACTTGTTTTTTTACATTGTTTACGTTCTCTGTACCAACTTTCCCTTTGTAACATTGAATGTTTAAAGAAGTCCTTACAAACTGACCTTGATAAAAAAAAATACCTAACCAGAACCAGATTTTCAGATGTATTTCAGGTCTAATAGACCTCTCTGATGGAGCCACAACATTTACCCTGTTTCCCTGAAAATAAGACACAGCCTGAAAATAAGACCTAATGCAATTTTTTTCCCACTTAGAAATATGGGGCCTCCCCTGAAAATAAGACCTAGAGTCAGTCATTGCTATACATCCCCCCACGTCATACGTTGGATCAGTGGATCCCGTAAGAGGTTGTGACATGGGTGAATAATTCATAAGATAAAATCACTGGTGGCTACTTGGAAAATTAGATATGAACAACTACCTAGGCAAGAAGGGGTCATATAAGTAAAGTGCTATTGCTATATATGAAAAATTGGGACCAATGATTCTAATAGGAATTAAGTCACACGAAATTCAGTATGAAATTCAGTATGAACATTGTAAGGATGTTAGAGTTGTTGACATAATAGTTTTTAAATAAAAAATTTAGATTTTGGTTCATAAATGCCGGGATTATGAAATGTACCATAGATTGTTGTACATAGAAATAGAGTCACAGGACTTTCTTGCTGGAATTCAGATGTTTATATATGTATGTGATGGCAGGACTATAGGATATGAATAAATGTTTTTTTGTTTAACGATAAATGTAATGTTTTGTTAGTGGAAAAATAAGATATCATCTGACAATAAGACCTAGTTCCTAGTTCCTAGTGTTATATAAGACACTGGGGGACATGAATCATAGTTTTTTCTTTCCGTGGTGTGTGCATTAACATCAAGTTTACATTGTGTTTTGTAAACACAAATGTTAACAGTAATATAATTAGGCAAATCCCCCCAGCTGTTGTAATGTGTTTCAAAACGCAATGAAATCGCAACATGTGACCACACCCTTAGAAGTAAATAATAATTTTTTTAAAAAATGAAAAAACTGGTTACTATGCAAAAATTTAAGCATTTAAAGCATGTGAAATAATTCCAATTTACTTGTTAAAACAGGGTCCATGAAAAAAATCTTTCGTTTGCCCTGGACCAGGTGCAGATTAGCGCCTAAAAAGTCGCAAAAATAAGCAAAAAAGTGATACATAAGTGAAAAGTCCCACAGAACATCTAGAAAACAAAGATACATAAGGCACTGCACAAGGTGCAGACCAAGGTGTACTTGAAAAATGACAGCAAATGTCACAGTGAAAAGTCACAAAAAAGTGTGTCCCTCACTGTCTTATATGGTGTTCTTATATGGCAAATTGAAAAACTTTTATTTTATACAAGGGGCTTTCATTTTTTAAATCTATTAAAACCCAGTAAAACTTACATAAATTTTGTATCCCACTGACCATACTGACCCAAAGAATAGAGTATAGTTGTCATTCAGAGCACATAGTAAGAGCCAAAAAATTAAGCACACAAGACTATGGCGCAATTGGGTTTTGTTGTCAATTTTATTGCATTTGGAATTTTTCCTACTTCCTAGTACATGGCATAAATGTTAAATACTAGGAAGTGACACAAGCCCTCATACAGCTCTGTACAAATCAAATAAAAAAGTCTTTCAAGCATTGAAAAAATGACACTTATAGAATGATACCAACATAAATGAGAGATGCGGTAAATGTTAGTTAGAAACAATGTACCCCCGTCACATCCCAAGATGACTGGAGCAACTGTTCAGCACCAAAAAGATGAACGGGGCATCCTGCGCTTGTGCAACTGGCTGCTCCAGTAATCTGAGGGTGGGATGAGGGGGTACATCTGACCACCTTCCTTGCTTTGTGGGACAACCCCTTTAAGAAGACATGGGGACTATGGATGATAACTTCATGCCATATGTCGGTCACAGTTAAAAATTTTTGTTTTCTGTACCATACACTTCAAGTTCTCCATGTTTACATATGTAAACTCCTTTTCTATCCTTTTTCCTCCCTCCTCCTTTACCATTCCCAGAGTTCTTATTATTACTATAACTTTATGTGTTTGTACCAAATCTTGGTCCACCTGCATTGGACTAATTTGCCATTGTTTATTGGTAGCCATTTTGTTAACAATAAGTTTTAATTAAAATCTAAATATTAAGGAATAATGTGTAACATATACTGTACAGTAAGTAGTCATTCTGGTATTGACCATTTGAAACACCATGAAAAAGATAAGTACATTTCTGTCTTCTGTCCCATTTGATAAATATGTGGGACGCTTCTAAATATGGTGATAAAAACCGCTTTGCTACAGTCACCAAACAAACTACAACTCTAGTGCATGCAGCAGGTCTTCTTCTTAGGTCAGAGCAGATGGACTCAACAGTATGATGGTAATAACTTTTGACATGTGTTGTTTCAATGATCTCTTTAAGTCTCTCAAAAGTATGGAAGCGTTATAAGCCGTGTGTTAATTCGGACAGTTATTTTTAG
The DNA here is from genome assembly GCF_040894005.1 of Engystomops pustulosus. Classification (NCBI taxonomy): domain Eukaryota; kingdom Metazoa; phylum Chordata; class Amphibia; order Anura; family Leptodactylidae; genus Engystomops; species Engystomops pustulosus. Next base: position 91,735,077 of record NC_092414.1, on the reverse strand, counting down.
CATACATCTGTTGGCATATGCTGTGGTAAGCACATCACCACATATTTAATATCCATCAAATTTTAATAGAAAAATATTTCTGTTGGGAAAATATGTTTTTTCAAACTCAGATGCTTCTAAGACAAGACACATATGAAATTTATATATAAAGGCACATGGCATTTGATTTTATCTTATCTAATTTTATTTTATCTAAATTTCTTCTTCTTTGTCTCCCAGGATGCAAAGTAAGCTCACTAAAAATTCTAATTTCAGCTTCCCATAAGATCTTAGCTAGTTAGGATTGTGAAGGAAAGAAGAAGCACAGTGAGAAAGAAGCAGAGACATACAAAAACAAGGTGCTGCAGCTTATGTTAAGTTTCCTATCTTGCTGTTCAATATTTCTTTATACTCTTCAACAGTTGGGAAAAAAGTATTTAGTCAGCCCAGCTATCTGCCGATCATTCACTAGGTTTCCCTGTGTGGTTCTGGGATTTTTGCTCACCGTTCTGGTGATGATTTCGACTCCACTGGGTGAGATCTTTTCTGAAGCCCCTGATCGAGGGGGATTATCAGTGGTCTTATATGTTTTCCATTTTCTAAAAAAAAAAACTGAAAAAATGCATTTATTACTGACGTGCACCACAATTCTGTCTGTGCCACAATACTGTACCATGAGCAAAGTGTACCAAAAAAAAATTTCACACTTCAAGTGCAGTGCAGGGGGCATCAGATAAATGAAGACCATGTACCAGTTTTGATTAATCTGGCGCACTCTGCACATTCCACAGGCAAACTGCAATCCAGTGGTATAGAAGCCTGAAATAGTAGCAAATTCTAGCTTATTGCTAGTACTTGCGATTATTTCCTCTTCCCACCACCTACACATCAGGGGGACATAGAGGGGTTTGAAGCGGGGTTTGAAGCGGGAGTGCGGCTGGTGGAAGGGAGCCAGCGAGGTGCAGACAGAGCCTGGTGTAGAAATAAATGCTACGCAGGCCCCCACCAGATACATCAAGAGGCTAGAGCCTCTTGATTTTGGAGTTAGTTCAGACCAGTTTTGGACATGCACCAATTCATTAACCCTTTGTGCCAGAATCTAACATTCCTGTGCAAATTAACGCACAATTCATGCACCAGAAACACAGACCCTGCACCAATATTAAAAAATGCCCCCAAAGGTGTTTATCCAACAGGTTCCCTGGTAATTGCGTGGAAGCTTCTCCTACATGGCAATCATGGCATCTCCGATGTCTGTTTTTTTATATAAACAAGTGCAAGAAAATCCACCAGAAATTCTGTTGGAATCGGAACTTAACAATGAGAAAGATAGCAAAGTGAACAGCGGAGGTATCCTTACGCCACCCAGACAGATGTAATACTTTCAATCTCACTCTCCCACACAGTTCAGTAACTTCATTTCCTTCACATTCTAGCTCAAAGGGATTTGTAAGATCCAACATCCCTGCTACATTGTTTCTTACAGTGGCTGTCAGTGGAGCCAGATCACCATTATCTACACCTGATATGCATTAGCTTTTTCAAGATTGAAAGTGCAAAACTTACAAGTGTCAGGAATTGATTTTATTTCAAAAAGCACACCGTCAAGCATCATGTCGTTATCCATAAAAATGGTTTCCTTTCTTTTCCTCTTCACTCGCACGAAGTGGGTATCCTAGACAGGAATAATAATGTAATGTACCGAATGCATTAAGGCTGGTTCTTACTGAAATACACTGGACTGCAGGAAGAAAGCACAGAAAAAGTGGTATTATACACTACCATACTATGTATTTGCAGATGAAATTAGTTCTTACCTACTGTGGACATATTTAATTTTACCCTTTCACTGCTACACATTAATATTAAATTAAGTGAAGATGAAAAACTGCCTAAATCCTTTACTAGTTTTTTTGTAGTGCTGCTTAGAATGAATAGATTTCATTGTCAAAACCTAGCAGATTTTAATAAAAGATATTGCAACTCAGGGGCACTTTTACAATATACTGCATTACAAATATATTGCAGTATACATTGAATAAACTGCATTTCTATGACAACCAGCCTCTCCATTCCCCGTTAACACTATCATAGTGTACAGTTACACCATGGTTTGTTAAGGGTTTAAAGGATCATAAAATAGACAGGGGACTACTACCACTAACACAAAGCTGCAGACAGAGTTAAGTAGTAAACCTGGATGTCTATATAAACACACTTGGGGACATTTATCAGGGCTTCTATCCCAGAGTAAAAGCCCTGAAACAATCACAATTGCTAGTGAAACATCAGTAATTGCAATTATTTCCCTTTTTACGCCATCTCAATGGGCCAAGGGGGCATGGAGGGGCTTCATGGAGGCATAGCTGGCAGCGGAGTGGAAGTTTGAATGCTAAACATATTTCTACCTGAATGAAGTTGCCCCCCACCTTGTTGAAATCTAACAAATTGGTGTCAAACATTTGTGCTATGTTTGTGCTGGTATGTGCCGCCATCGTTTTTAAGATATTAATAAAAGTTTCCAAAGGTCATCAGAGGTCCAAACCACCCCCCCCCCCCCACACACACATTGCCCATATCAAACAAAACTGGTGCCAATCAACTATGCTTTGTTTGTACTGCTCACATTTTTGTTTGTGCTGCTTTTGTTTTGAATATATTAACAAAATTCTAAAGCCCCCCCAAAATTAACAAAATAAAAAAAAAACTGGTGTCAAACGTTAGTGCTATGTTTGTGCTGATTTGTGCAGCAAAAATTTTAGTTTGTGCTGCTATCATTTTTAAAATATGTTTAGGTGTTTGCAGAGTGTTTAAGAAAAACTGGTTAAAAAATAGTGACACTTCCCTGGTTTGATCACCAGGGGAAGCTAGCAAACACATGGTGCTTTGGAAGGAATGAACTCTGCTGACCTCTGGAAAAAAATTAGGAATATATTAAAAATGATAGCAGCACAAACAACAATTTTTGCTGCACAAACATAGCACAAATGTTTGACACCAGTTTTGTTTGATTTAGTTAATGTGGGGGAACTGGTTGAACTTTTTACCTTTCGAATTTTGTTTATATATATATATTCAAATATATATTCAAAACAAAAGCAGCACAACAAAATTTGAGCAGCACAAACCAGCACAAATACAGCACATATGATTGGCACCAGTTTTGTTTGATTTGGGCAATGTGGGGGAGCTGGTAAATCTCTGATAACCTTTGGAAACTTTTAATAATATCTTAAAAACGATAGCGGCACAAACGAAAATTTCTGCTGTACAAACCAGCAAAAACATAGCACAAAAGTATGACACTGATATTGTTTGATTTGAACAAGGTGGGGGGGGGGGGCAACTTCATTCAGGTCAAATTTCTAGGTAAGACCTGGCTTAGAAATATTTGATTCCCAACCACCCAGTTGAATACATTAGATATTATTACATTACATATGATGCACCGATGTATGATAAATCTTTCCCACTGTGTGAGTTGATATACTCAGCAGGAATGTACAATATCAATTTATAATTCAGAATTGTAGCTGAACATCTCCAATGGGCCACAGTTTGCAGATCCTGTGAAGCACATAGTTATGTGCACTTAGCTTTATTCTGTATGATGCCATTCTCATCCATCTAATGTTTCCCACTATGATTACTGCACATGTCTCTGCAGCAACATTGGTAAGTTTTTTAACCAATGTTTCTGTTAACCCCTATGTAAAGTCATTTTTTTGCTTTTATCCTTTCTTTTTTTTAACTTCTAGTTCTGAAAAGTTGCACTTTTTTAAATTTGTCTGCCAATGTTACTTTTTTGTTTTAGAGGTAGGTATTACTTTTCAATGGTATACATCTGTGTTACAAATTTAAAAGTTATTGGTAAAATTTTATTCACTATTACTGAAGAGGAGGAAAAAAACCCTAATTGAGGCTTTTAACAGGAAAAAACTGCATGGAAGAAATATGGCATAATTTTTTTTTGTTTTGCAATAGTTATATATACACTAAAACAATAAAGAAGTCATCATTTTTTTCATTGCCATCTGCTAAAAGTCATACTTTTTAACATTTTCAGTAAACAGATTTATTAAAGGGTTTAGCTACTGTTTTTCCAGGGTATGTGTACATTTTCTCACCACCACCCCAAAAGAAGAAGTACTCTTCTTTCTATGTGGTGTCTAAATATGTATGGGCAGCTTCAAGGTGCATGCATGTTCTGCTTCCCGCAGCAGCACTTTTTTGCTTTTGCGTTTTCACTTTTCACTCCCCACCTTCAAAAATCTATAACTTTTAATTTTTCCATTTACAGAGCTGTGTTTTGGCTTGTTTTCTGCGTAACAACTTGCACTTCAAAATGGACGTGTACTGGAAAGCGGGAAAAAAATTCCAAATGCAGTGAAATTGATGGAAAAAAAACGCATTTGTGCCATTTTATTGTGGGTTGGATTTTATGGATTTCACTGTACAACCCAAATGACGTCTAATTTATTCTTTGGGTTGGTGCTATTATGGGGATACCAAATTTGGATAGGTTTTATAATTTTTTCATACATTTACAAAAATTAAAACCTCCTGTACAGAAACGCCCCAGAAGAAGCCAAACCGGGCGAAACCCAAGGTCGGGAGAGAACGTGCAGCTGGCGTCCCATATTGGAGTTTTATATGCACATTTTTATCGCTCTTTTGTGAGTATGTTTTTAACCTAAATAAAGTGTAAACTGTGTGTAAACTGTACTACGCTATCTGCGGGTGAATTTCTTCCAGCGATCTACAGCAACATATGTTGCTTACGGAGGAGGTCACAAGAAAAACGCAGGAGTGTTGGTCTGAATAGAGGTATATTCTTATCGGAGGATTCAGGGATTTGTGCTGGAGGAGTGTGAACTGCTCTATTTTGTGAGTGACATATTGGAAGAGAAAGACACACGGAAGCAAGGGAATCGGGAGCTCTGATCAGAACTTATTTTCAATGTCTGGGACATGTGATTCTTAGTTTTTCTGGAAATAAACTATAGGGAACCAAGTAGCATATTTTCAGTTTTCTTCTCGGTAATCTAACTGAAATTTATCAGTGTGCTGTTCAAAGGCTGAAACATTGTAAATGTTCAGCCAGTAAAAAACCTACTCTGCTGCGTGAAAGAATCTGTAAATGAAATTATAACAAGCCTGATAGATTTTTCTGTTCATAGTGAGATTAATCCCAAGATTTCTTAGTAACGTCATGTGACCCTAATTAAGCAGAGACCTAAGCAATCAACTAAATAAATCTTGAAAGAAGGATACACAGATCCATTGTGCTGTTTATTACACCAATAGGGGTATGAAGCAAAGGAACAGCAGCTCAGTATCCTAGAGATTTTCAAAAACACTTTTCCAGTATTTTCCACGTTTGTTTATAAATGTAATTTTTCAACCCCTTTCTTCTCATAGCTCATTTTTGTTTTTTCTGCTTTAATTTTTTACTTCCCACTTTTCAGATTCCATAGCTTTTTTTATTTTTCCATCTATTAAAACACACAAGTGCCTGCTTTTTGTGGGACATATAGTACTTCCTCCTAAGACTGTTAAATATTCTGTGCAATGTACTGAATTTTGAAAACATTCCAAATGTTTTATGGGTTGCAAAATAACAAAAAATGACAATTCTGACATTTTCAGGTTTCTTTTCCTGTTACCCCATTTACTATATTGTAAAATTTTTTGTATATTTCAATAGATCTGTCCTTTTCAGATGTAGTGATATATTTATGATTTTTCAATGCCCAAGTGGTGCACCCCAATAGAAAATAAGTCCAGAGAGTCAGGGTTCACAGAGAACAGTTACCTTTTTACTGAAGAAATTCAGGTACAAAGCAATACAAGCAATGCATAGGGCTGACTTCTTTAATCTCCTCCCTGACAGATGTTGAAGAAAAGCCTGGGCTAGCTGTCCTTCTCTTTCTCAGTAGACTGGTACCCTGACCAAAGGCTAAGAGCTCAGGGTCAATGGCAGAGTATCTCCGTCTCAGCTTCACCTTCTGGTTGTTCAGGTACACTGGCAGTCTTCTCCTCCAAGTTAGAGCTGGGACTGTTCTCTTTAAATACTTTCTATTTCAACCCAAACAATGACAAAGCATTCTCCCATAAACTAACATTGAGTCAACATACTATTCTATAAAAAAGGTTCTAAAGTGGTTATCAACTTTCCAGACAGCACCTTTCATTCCAACAGTAAGATTGTTTGCTATTCTGGTAAACAAATCTTTTTTTCAAAACAAGTTCTAACATAGATGTGGAAACTGACTAGTTTCTCTTTAGTTAGAGATACACAGTCATAAATTTCCCTCTGTGTTCATTAACCCTACAGGTCTATATAGATACAGTAGTAATAAACAGAATAACAAAACACTATAGATTAATGCCATTTAACTCACTTAATGTAAGACGTGCTGACTTTGTATAGGGGAAATATTCAAATGTCCAGGGCGTTACAATTAGTTTTAATTTAATAAATTTTTTTTATTTTACTTTATGTCAATTTTATCAAAAAAGTTCTTATCTACCAAATACCAGGTACCTTTATAAAAGTGCATGCCAACTACAGATATCTAATTAAACAATGTGCAAGCCAGTGATGCCACCAAAGCAATACAGTATATGCCAGCCACAGCCACCTGCATCATATTGAGTTAAAAGGATAAAGTCAAGCTCCCAGTGATTGAGGAAGCTGTCCCTAAAAGGTAAGAATAACCTATTAAGCCCTGTACACCTCAACTCTTAGATAGCATCCACCCGACAGAAACTCGGGAAAAAATAGTGATATATAACGATGTGTTAACATGACTCAAGGCAATGGAACAATCATAGTAAGGAATAATCACAGGCATGTTCCACCTAAACATTGAGATGCCAAATATAGATATTGTAGCTAAGATTAAAAGTAGGCGCTCCAAGATCAGCAAGAGAGTATAGTGCACCTAAACATCAAAAGACATGTGAAAAGTAGAAAAGTATGTAGCAAACAAAATTTACGATGGACAACATGAAAACAAAACACACCAGGATAAGACAAGAGAAGGAAGGAAAAGGGGAGACTTAACCAATGCAAAAGTAAAGTTAAGTTGAGGATACCCTTGAGTGGAATTCAGGCAAGTCCCTAAAGGACATCCAATGTTGTTAAAAATTAAATGTGTAGGGTGATAAGCTCCTCCATTTGCGTGATATAACTTTTTTTTTTATTTTTGATAAATTTTTATTAGACATTTCGATAATACAAAACAGATCAAAACATTTAGTCTCATGCAGTACAGCAATATTTTACACTTCTGTGTTGCCACCATTAGTACAAACAGGCTGAATAGCTCCCATATACTGCACAGATCAAAAGTGTTTATTTTTTCCCTTTTTTTTTTTTCCCTTTCCCTTCTACCCCCCTTTCCACCCATTCCCCCCCCCCCTCCCTTAATCAAACAAATCTATTAAACCTTTCCTGCGTGGTAGTCGAACTTTGAGAGTACGCTCCCATATAATACCGTGTTATATTATATCACCATATTGCTACCCGAATACACAGATATAATGTCTAACAATCCCTAAACCCACCCCCCTCCCAACCCTCCCCTAAAGAGGAGCCGGAGGAAAAAAAAAAAAAAAAAAAAAAAAAAAAAAAGGGGGCAATTTAGCTCCACCTTTCCCATCTTCTAATCCACCTCTTATGACTGCCTACCTCTGAGGATCGAATTTTTTCATATTGCTTAATTCTAAGGGTCAGATTATACCAGTATTCCATTGTAGGGGCTTCTTTGCCTCCCCATTTCCTTACTATGCACACGCAAGCTATGTGCATCACCCTCCTAACTGTGTCTCTATCCCTCTGTTCCATATCTAATTCATCAGTGAGCCCCAGGATAGAAACGGGTAGTGTTGGTTCAAGCCGCACTCGAAGAACTCTCTCAACTTTCCTGTATACTGCTTCCCAATATTGGCTAACCTTAGGACAATTCCATAATACGTGCACAAAATCCGCATTCCATTGCTGGCATTGCCCCCTATATTTCATTTTGGCTAAATCCTTCGGAGCAAAATATAACCTATGTACTATATTGTGTTGTATTATCTTGTGATTCCAATTAAAGGAACATGTTGCTATGTGCTTTACAACCTGTATCCACCTTCCCTCTACTATTGGTCCTAAACTATCTTCCCATTTAGTCCTGGAGCTGTGTGTCATATCCCTAGTGTAGCTCTTAATAATGAACCTATAAATCTTCGTGATCAACTTATTTGTACTAGTTGCTGTGTGCAAATAATCAATACAATCGTGACTCTCAATATTCATAGTCCTCTGCTCGTTCACTCGAGCTAAAGCATGTGCTACCTGAAAAAATTTTAAAAAATCCCCTTTACCTAAGTGAAACAAATTCTGCAGCTCATAGAATGTCTTCATCTTACCCTCTACCCAAATCTGGGAAATATGGCGGACCCCCCTTCTTATCCAGAAGGAGGGCTCCGGCAGGCCCCAAAGACTGGGCAAATTCCAATTAAACCATAATGGTGTATCCATCAACACACCCCTAATTTTCAATAAATGTTTTAAAGCCTCCCATGATCTGTGCGCCAAATTACAGATTACCAGCCCCTTGAACTGAGGCTGTAGAAAATAGCCGCTTTCCAGTGTCTCAAAAATTGTGATCATTCTACCTTCAGTAAGTCTCACCATACATTCATATAACCTATTCTTTTCCCATCCTATTAACCTACTAATCTGTGCTGAGATAAAATAACCAAAAATGAAAGGTAACCCAAACCCCCCTTCTCCCATCGGTTTATATAGGTGGGTTAGTTCCATTCTCACTTTCTTGCGTCCCCATACCAAATCATTTATTATGGAATTGATTAACCTAAAAAAAGAGTCTGGTATCCACATAGGACTAGCCGACAAGACAAATAATAATCTGGGGAGCAGAGTCATCTTGACCAAACTAATTCTATCCGCCCTCGATAGGGGGAGTCTGCACCAGACAAACACATTCTCTCTTATAGCTTTAATCAGGGGTAGCAAATTCATCTGTACGAATTCATCCAACTGCGCCGAAATTCTGATCCCTAGATAAGTCAAACAGTCCTCGCTAATCTTAAATCTGTTCGGATCAATATACCTAATAACATTCTTATCCAAGGGAAGAAGCTGAGTCTTTCCCCAGTTGATTTGTAGACCTGACCATTCACCATATTCCTCAATAACCTCCATCGCCTTTGGAATGGAGGTGGGGGATTCTCTAAGATACAATATAATGTCGTCTGCATATAGACAGACCTTATCTTCTACCCCCCCGCATCCTCCTCCAGCTATCCCCCTATCCTCCCTGATTCGAATGGCTAATGGCTCTATAAATAGAGCAAACAGCAGGGGAGACAGCGGACACCCCTGCCTGGTGCCCCTAGTTAGCTCAAAGCCTCTAGATTCCTTGCCGTTTAGAAAAATTTTTGCCCTAGGGGCTTCATACAAGCACCGGACCCACCGGTTAAACCCCGGGCCAAACCCAAAATGTTCCAGTACTTTCCAGAGAAACCTCCACTCCACCCTGTCGAACGCCTTGACTGCGTCCAAAGCCAGGATGGAGCGGAGGTCCCCCTTCCCCAGTTCAATGGCGGCATAAAGTCTCTGCAAGCAGTCCCCTACTTTCCTTCCTGGGATAAAGCCGTTCTGGTCCTCATGAATAAGGGTAGTTATTACTTTCCCCAATCTGGTGGCCAGCAGTTTTGCCAATATTTTAAAGTCAGTATTAAGCAGGGATATGGGTCTATAAGACCCCATATCCAATGTATCTTTCCCCTTCTTGAGGATCAGAACCATATTGGCTTCAGACATACTATTAGAGACCTTCCCTTGCTTAAAAACTTCCTCATACAGTCCCAATAAACCAGGTAAACTAATCTCGGGGTTCCTCCTGTAAAAACTGAATGGGAGGCCATCTGACCCCGGGGCTGTATCCCGGCTACAATTTTGAACTATCTCTTTCAGCTCTTCTAATGAAATAGGGGTATCCAGAAATTCCTTCTGGGAATCTGTCAGTTTGGGGAAGTGGATTCCTTTTAAATAGCTTTCCATTCCCTCCTCTGTGCTGGAATCAGATGATTTATATATCTCTGAATAAAATTGGGCAAACTGTTGTACTACCTCCTCCGTATCCCTTCTAATTACCCCATCTACGCCCTTCACTGCACTCACATAGTTATTCTTCTTGGGGTCCTGGATCTTATTTACTAGGAATCGACCGGGTTTTCCCCCTTCCACAAACCCTTTTTGACCTCTAAAAAAGGATCTATGTTGGGCCTTATTGTTCAAGAAGGCTTGATAATCCTGTTGCGCTCGTAATGTTCTCCTTCTATTCTCCTCTGTTGGGGCCTCTACAAGCTCCTTCTCTGACTCAACAAGTTTCTGTTTATGTAGCTCTTCCTGCTTGTGAAACTTCTGCCGCGCTAGCCATATCGCTTTTCGATATATACCCCGGACAAAAGCCTTAAAGGTGTCCCATACCACCAACCTATTACCCTCTTTTCCGTTCTTTACCCAAAATTCTTCCATCTCCCTTTTGAGGTCTAGCTGTCCCTCTAAGACCACCAGCCAATGCGGGTTTAATCTAAAAGGTCTAACTAATTCTTCTTTTCCTTTAATTGTGACCACTATTGGCGAGTGGTCTGAGAGAATAATGGGCTCATAAACAACCTTATGGACCAATGGGATACATAGCTGATTTACTAAACATAAATCAATTCTAGATAATGAGCCATATGATTTACTCATACAGGAATACACCCTCCTCTGGCCACACTTACTCCTCCATACATCCAGCCACCCTAGTTCTGCACAAAGGGTTGCTAACCTGGAACCCTGGGTCTGGCTCAGAGTTTCCTGCTTGTTCCCACTTAATCTATCCAGCTTGGGGTCCAATATCGCGTTGAAGTCCCCTATAACCAAAACTGGAGACTCCTCTCTATCCGAGATAAACTTTACCAGGTCACCCAGAATGGTTACAGAGAAAGGGGGGGGAATATAGACGAAAGCTAAGATAACTCTGCGTCCCTCCAAAACTCCATACAGAAATACATACCGGCCCTGTGGATCAATCAGCTTCCCCAACAAAGAGAAATTAATCTTTTGGTGGATTAATACTGTTACCCCTCTAGAATAATTATTCCCAAATGAGTGGAACTCAAAACCCGCCCATCTCTTCTTAACTCTATTAACTGTTTCTTTGGTAAGATGTGTTTCTAGTAGGCATATCACCGCAGGGAGATGTTTCTGTATTAAGTCAAATATTGAGCACCTTTTCATTCGGTCGCTCAGTCCTCGAATATTCCATGACATGATTCTTACCGCCATTTAATTAGAACAAGAGGGGAATAAGGGGAGAAAAAAGAAAAAAAAAAAAAAAAAAACCCAACAATTTCCTCCGTCTCCCCCGCCCCCCCGCCCCCCAAGCTCCCATCCCCCCCTTCTTCCCTCCCTCCTCCCACCCCCTTCCCCTCCCCCGTAGCCTACCCTTAATTTATACGTAGACCTCTTCGACTCCTTGCGCCATCCTCCCCCAACCCCGCCCCCTCCCAAAAGCATAAGTTACCTTCGACGTAAATATAGCCCTTGGGCTCTTATCGTGCTCAGGTGGTTTCCACCCCCTGGGCCTCTAACCATTCCGACACCTCTTCCGGACTCTCAAAAAACCAAGTTCTCTCCTTAAAAATAATTCTCATCTTAGCTGGAAATAAGACTGAGAATTTAATATTGGCTTCCGACAACCTTTTTTTGACTCCCTTATAGCTGGCTCTCATCCTCTGAGTTTCTTTTGCATAATCCGGGTATATGGATACCCGTGCTCCATTTACCATTAGTGGTGACTTCTCCCGAGCCTTGCGAATAATTGCATCCCTGTCCTGGGAGTTAAAGAGTTTAACTAGGATAGCTCTAGGGGAACCCCCTTGTATACCTTTCTTAAAGGGGACTCTATGCGCCCTCTCTAACCCAAAAAAGGGAGAGAAATTTTCTCGTCCCCACAGACCCTCCAACCATTCCGTCACTTCCTGTACCATATCTGTCCCCTTTTCCCCCTCCGGGTATCCTACTATCCTAATGTTGCTCCTCCTAGAACGATTCTCCAGATCGGTAATCTTATCTTTTAGGGATTTGTTATCTTTTTTCAGGTCCTCTATCGAAGCCTTTACACCTCTTACTTCTTGTTCTAATAGTTTCAATCCCTTTTCTGTGTTTTTAAACTGACCCCTCAGCTTATTCACCTCATCTTTTACCACAGATATCTCTGCCAGAGCCCCTCCCATCTGTTCGTTCAGGGAGTCCACTGTATTTTTTAGTTCTTTTACTGTGGAGAGTATCTCCGTCAGGATACCACTGGTGTCCTGGGATGACTCAGCATCCTGTGGAACCGAGTGCCCTGAACCCGAGACACCCGGGTTATCCTCTGTCACTTTCCTTTCGCCCTTCTCCTTTCCATTAGCCAAAGTTTTCACAGGTGATGCCTTCCACATTTTTTCCAGCCCCGTAGACTTACGGGCGCTATTTTTAGGCGGCATCTCTCTTTCACTTTTCCTCCTATGCGCCCTATTCTGACTTCTAGTGTGCAGTGTTGGTTCTTGTGAACTCTAGCTGTTATACCCCTGCTTGCTCTGTATCAAATAAAATGGTCCCTAGACCGTGTCGGTATAGGTACACACTTTTTCCACACAATTTCCTTAGTTCCGGCTGAACCAGGAGGGTGTTTAAGTCTCAATCAGCCATAGATATCCCCGTAATCCCTAGACACTTGATCCCCTTATTTGAGCAGAGGGGAGTACAATCAATATAATGGGGAAGAAAGACCGGTGAAATTTACTCGGCACTGCAAAACAATGGGGTTTGAAACTTCCACCCAGAGTCCTGATCACCAGTCTCTAGAGATGCTAACATCAAGTCTTATTATACTCAAAAATAACGATCAACATAAGAGCAAGCAAGGGGTAATATCGGATATCAACTCAAGCAACGCTCCCAAGAAGAGAGTATATCAATTTGGTAAAACAGCAGCATACAGTATTGATTCTCATATACTCTTAACTGTTGTTCCCCTGGTTAATCTGTAACAGATAAAGTGAACCCTAGACGGTCTTGCTGTTAATGCACCGTTTTACAATTTCCTCTGTTCCAACTCCTTCAGGACACAACCCGACCCTCCAATTGGGGGGTCCGTCAGCAAGGCCCACTACCCCAGCTAGCCGTCTACACAAAATCTAGCAAAGGGTAATATTCGATATATGCGGCGATGGCTCAAGCCGTACACTCCCAAAGAGATACAAAAAAAGAAGAGGTCTTATCACTACAGTGAAAACAGATGAAACAGCAGACAGCGACAAACCAGTGCCCTTCAAACCCTCAAAGAAATGTTTTTTTTCTTTTTTTCTTTTTTTCTTTCCTTTTCTTTCCCCTTTTTTTATAACATTTTAACTCAGGACTCTTTCTACCAGTGTTAACCAGTTCAGCAATCCCGATATCAGATCTAACTTGGATATAGCAGTTAACACAGTGCGAGACAAGAGTAGATGTTAGTTATTAGTTCAGACAACAAATGAGGGACCATTAAACCGGAGGGTCTCCTATGCTTGGATAATGTCACTTTATAGTTCACATCTCCAGAAGCACTATTACCAAACACCTGCGTTAGATCATGCCTTCCGAGGGGTTAATGAAGGAATAAAGATACTGTAGCGTAGAGATGAATTTCAGAGCATGCGGGAGATAGCGGTTAATTGAAGCTAAGGCAAAAGCAGAGGAGCAACATACAGTCAAGTGATCTCACCAGTCTTCCTCACCACATCCCTGCAGGTCTTCCACGTGGAGAAATATTCCGGGAACCGTGACTTGTCCGGCTCCCAACTCCCGTGGCTGTGTCTAGCAGGGTCTGCGCTTATAGCCGAGGTTCTTTTTTTACTCCCATACAGCTCACAGTCCGCTCTCCTACCCCTCTTAGCTTCCTGCCCAGCCGTAATGCCACGATCCCTCGGTGCCGGTAAACTCCGGTAGCTCTTACAGGCGGCTGCCCTCACCTCTCACTCCAGGCGAGGCGCAGTCCCCCCGTACCAATGTACCTGAAAGAGTCCGTGGAGCAATAAGGCCATCAGAGTGTTGCGACAGGCAAAGAAAACCCGCTGGTGGTGCGGTACAGATAAGGCTGGGTCCCGGGACGCTCCGATGTCGGTGCTTGGTGGTTTCAGGTGCCGGAGACAGCTAGTCACAAGACCGCCGAGCCTCCATCAAGTTGCGGGCGGGAGCGCTTGGCTGGGGGAGGAGCGTCGCGGCGTGCTTCCTCACATCGCGGCGTCCGCGCGCCAATCTGCGTGATATAACTTAATTCACTATGGTTACACTATGTAATAGCTGAGGCGTCCTATACCATCTCATTAAAGGGGTTGTGCACTTTCAGGAAATAATGGATGTGGCTTGTGTAAGGAAAAGTTAAACAATATTCCAATATACTTTCTGTAACAATTCCTGATAATTTTGACCTTGAGGGGAGACCTGGTGTAGCCATCCAGGGACCCCATACAGTCTCAAACTTTTTCATGGCTTTTCTTTTTTTATATACTCCTTTTTCTAACCTTATTACATCATTAAGGCGTTCTTTCAGCTCTTTGATAGTGGGAGGGATTGGCTGTATCCACTTGGCTGCTATTAGCTTCTGGGCCTGATAAAGAATGCGAGATATACCTATAATGTCAGTCGTAATAGTCATATCGTCTTCCAATAGCCCCTGCAAGCATACTCATGGGGATGTTGCCAGACGTATTGAATATACCTTAAAAATAAGATCCAACACCTGCTGCCAATATTCTCCCAACTTGGAACATTCCCAATACATATGCATAAGGTGTGCATCCGGCATGTTACACTTCGGACAGTTAGAATCTGGTCTGGCCCCAATCTTTGCTAGCAAGACTGGCATATAAGTTCTGTGTAATAACAGCAAATATAAGAATTGCTTGCTTTCACTAAGGGAGAGCACTGGTGTTAGGGAAAGTATAGTATCCCATTGATCATCGGAGATTGGTCCAATGTCTCCCTCCCATTTACACCTGCTCGGGAATGCAACACCCTTAAGAAATTCATCCTGCAATAATCCATATAAAAAGGAAATTAGCCCTTAAGAAGAACCGGGAAGCAATAGTGTCTCTAATACTCCTAACCTTTGTATTTCCATGTTTAGACTCTGTTTTTGGGAGTCGTATGCGTGTCGTAACTGTAGATATCTAAAAAAGGCAGTGTGTGGTATTTGATACGTCTCTCTTAGAGCATCAAAGCTTCTTAGCTCCCCATCATTTTGAATTTCTTTCAATGTCATTATGCCCTTATTAGACCAGAACTGTGTTTCCTCCATCTTCAAGAATTCCCCGAACATAGTGTTGTGCCAAATAGGTGTATGGCCACTTGGGCCTACTAATCCTAGCATATTCTTCCCCCTATCCCACACTTTGTATTGTAGAGCCAATGTGGGGTATAATGGTCTCATTCTTTCCTCTTTTCTTGCCTCGAGAACATGTATGGGTATGTCCCATGGTGAGTCGTCTGCAATCATATTTCCCCCTATGGCAAGTCCTTCCCTTGTGCCCCAACCTCGAAAATGCTGTAGCTGTGATGCAATAAAATAGACCCATGGGTTTGGCACTGCTAGACCCCCTGCTTTCTTGCTTCTCTGAAGGTATTCCAGTCTAATTCTGGGGTGGCATTTTTTCCAAATCAGTCCCCTAAATATGGAATCAATCCTATAAAAATACTTTCTAGGAATCCACACCGGCGAATTATGGATGACGTAGAGGAGTTGTGGCATCAGAACCATTTTAATAAGATTACATCATCCTACCTCAGATAATGGTAGCTTACACCAGGTATTTACTTTGACCCGAAAGCGATCCAGTAACGGAAGTAGGTTTTTCTGTATATATTCCTGGGGTCTAGTAGACACCACCACCCCTAGATATTTAAATTCTCTAACTATTTTTCAAATATAAATTTTTATTGACATTTTCATTTTATACATTGACAAGTCATGTAACTTTTCCAATTTTTACAAACATTATAATAAATGGACATTACATTTCTGCCGCTTTTCCTATATATATGTTGCCAGAAGTTATATGCCTAAACTGTGACTGGTTTTGCTGTCAGCCATTTATCTGCATCTTTTACATAGACCTGCCAAGAACAGACTCATTTCTCAGGGTAGAAGACCTAGCACCTAGACCTTGATACCCTGCTTTGTCAATAATAAACAAAACTATAACCGTAAACTCTGAACTGAGAAAGTGTTGTTTTGATATGAATGAGAGTATGAAATTTAGACACTATCCTTTATGGTGCATGATCATATTTCGAAGGTATGTTAAAGATTGTCTTGAAATCCTTAAGTCTCCAAGAGAACCTAAATATGTGGATTGTTTTGAGCTATGTACCTATCTCCAGCCATTTCTTACTTTTGTCCGGTTTCCTTATTAATATTTTCCATTATGCAGTTAAACCCAGTATATCTGGGCTCGCGGCAGGAACTCTGTTCACCCATGGGTCCCACATCCTTTTATAAAGTCTTTCCTTATTGTTTCTATAGGCTATTACTCTATCATAGAAGCAGTGCTCTGATAGGAGATCAGTAAGCTCCCACATTCCTGGTGCCCCTTTATTTTTCCATTTTCTAGCTATTAACAGTTTAGCTGATAGTACTATGTGGAGCACTATCTTTCTTGCGAAAACCGGGATTTTTGTTATACCTAGTCCAAACAACGCTAAAGACGCCTTAGGTCTGATGGTCGTATTTGCTACTGTGGAGCATAGCTTAAAGACTTCACTCCAAAAATTTGTTAGAACTGGGCAACTCCAAAATATGTGACTTAAGGCACCTTCCCTGCTGCGTCCTCGCCAGCAATGTTGCGATGTACCTGGGTATATCTTTGCCAATCTGGTTGGAGTTAGGTACCATCTCGTAAGGACCTTCAAGTGTACTTCCAATACGTTAGCGCTCCCTGAAGCCTTAGATACCCAGTAACTAGCCTGTTCCCACTCTGTTGGGTGAAACACAAAACCAAAATCTTTATGCCATTTTGCCTGAGCTACAGACAATTCTGAGTCAGATGGGTTTCTCAAAATCTCATATATTGTTTTTACTGACTTCAATTGCCTCTTTTACCCTCCAAGAAATTTAATAATAGGTTGGATGAGGTCCACTTGGGACCTCCTAATTTATGCAAAAGGGGTCTTATTTGCATGTAAGTAAGAAATTCTTTATGTCCAATCTGGAATTTCTCTACCAAAGATTGGAAGCTGACTGGGATAGTACCGTCAAATAATTCATCAAGATTCCTGATTCCTTTGTCTTGCCAGTGTTGAATTCTTATTTGGGGGTTCAATAAGCCTAATGTGTGTATTTGAATGGATTGTTTCGACTGAGGAGAATTATGATGTAATGCTTTGCATAAATTTTGCCAGGCCCCTATAGACGCCTGGATAGTGGGGGCTTCTTTGTATGTTGGAGGGTTTCCTAAGTTTATTAGGTGAGCCACTAACAGGTGTGAGGGATTTTCTACTCCCATTATGTGGGATTCCAGCTAGATACTTCTTGCCTACCGCACCAATAGCTCAATTGTTGGATAATTATAGCATTATGATAAAGTTTTAGATTTGGGACTCCCATCCCTCCTTTGTTTCTTGGGGCATATAAAGTTTTCCCGCCACCCTCGGTTTTCATCCCTGCCATATGTAAGTGAGCATTTGTGATTGGAGCTTTCGAAAAATAATATCTGGGATGGGAATTATCAGTGTACGTAGGAGATATAAAATTATTGGGAGGATCATCATTTTATATAAAATTATCCTTCCCAACCATGAAGACTCTACTTTATCCATATTTGCAAGTTCAGCCCTTATTTGTTCCAGTAACGGAAGGAAATTTGTCTTAACCATTCTTGATAAAGGATGACAAATTTTTATCCCTAAATAGGAAATAGCCTTTTTCTCCCATTGGAATGGGAACTCCTTTGTTATCTCTTCTCTCACTCGGGTAGGAACATGGATTCCCAGCAGGATAGATTTACTGGTGTTAACTTTGTAATAGGAGACTTCCCCGAATTCTTTCAGCACCATTAAAACGTTTCTTAAAGACTGCACAGGGTTTGACAGTGTAAGAACTACATCATCAGCAAAGAGTCCTATTTTGTGCTGATTGTGGCCTATTTTAACTCCCTCCACTGATTCAGTTATCCTCACTATCTCTGCTAAGGGTTCCATGACCATCACAAATATCAAAGGGGATAAAGGACATCCCTGGCGTGTCCCATTAGAGATTTTCAATGGGTCTGACATATGTCCGTTCACTAAAACCCTCGCTGTAGGAGATGAGTACAAAGCTCTTATAGCTTCGAGAATATTTCCCCGGAACCCAAATTTGCCTAGTGTGGAGAACGCAAATCCCCAATGAATTCTGTTGAACGCCTTCTCTGCATCCAAAGTGAGGAGCAGAGAAGGCGCTCTAGTTGTTTCCATCACTGATGTCAGGTCGATAATTCTCCTCGTCCCATCTGGGGCTTGTCTACCCTTAGTGAACCCCACCTGACCATTATGTATTAATCCTGGTAGGACTTTTAAAATGCGATTTGTCAGTGCCTTTGCATATAACTTCGTGTCACAATTAAGCAGGGATATTGGACGGAAGTTTTGGGGGACTGTGGGTTCTTTGCCAGGCTTGGGTAGGGTGACTATAGTCGCCTGAAGCATATCGGGACGCAATGTTCCTGTTTGCATGGCTTGATTAAAAGCTTCAACCATATAAGGGCCTAGGTCTTCATGGAATTGTTGGTAGTATTCGTTCCCAAACCCATCGGGCCCCGGAGCTTTACCCTTCTTAGCCCCTCTAATAGTTGCTTCCACCTCAGCTAGTGAGAACGGAAGATTTAACTCTTCTATTTGACCTTCCGACAGGCATGGGAGTTTTATTTTAGCCAATAACTTATCAATTGCCTCCTGATTGGGTTGGACTGTGGTGTCATTATCTTTCAAGTTATATAATTCTTCATAGAATTTTTTAAAAAGGTTGGCTATTTTGTTCGGGTGGGATTCTTTATCAGCACGGACATTAGATTTGTAAAGAAAAGGAATACTTGTTTTTACCCTTTTCTGTTTTACCTTAGCTGCCATTAATTTGCTAGGTTTGTTATAAGAGGTATAGTACGTTGCTTTCCTATTTTTGACTTGTTTATCGTATTGGTCAATCAAGGCCTCCCTAAGTTCTTGCCTAGCTCGCATAAATTTGTCATATAGATCAGGGTTATGACCTGCCTGCAGCTGATGTTCTAAGCTTCTTATGACCCTAACACTGCCATTTATTTGTTTTTCTCTAGCCTTTCTATGTTGAGCACTCATTTGCATCAGCGTGCCTCTGATTGCTATTTTATGTGCTGCCCAAAGGTCCATTGCACTAATTTGGTCTCTGTTGTTTGATTTGAAATATTCCTTCATTGCCTTTTTAATTCTATTTCTATAAGAAGGAATTGTGAATAAAAAGGTAGAATTCCTCCAATTTCTTGTTGGTAATATTTTAGGGGATAATGTAATATCTAGCTCTACTGGCGCATGGTCTGACCAAGTTGCCACTCCAATTTTTGAGTTTGATACCCAGGATAAAGTGTCTCTGTCTACTAGAAACAGGTCCAATCTAGAAAAGGATCTGTGTCTATTAGAGAAAAATGTGTATTCTTTGGAGTCCGAGTTTAGACATCTGAAACAATCAAATAAACCTTCTTTTTGTAACCACTTACTTAATTGTGGGGGAGATACCCTGCTCTGGTTCGTTGAGTCCATCTTGTAGTCCGGGACCAGATTAAAGTCTCCACAGATCACGAGGTTACCTTTTTGAATTTTCCTTACTATTTTCATCACTTTATTTAAAAAAACAGACCTGTGCTGAATTTGGAGAATGGATGTTAACAATTGTGAATATTCTTGAATTAATTGAACAAACCAGAGCAATGAATCTACCCCCACCATCAGACAGACAATCCATTGACTCAAAGTCCACTGTATCTCTTATTGCTATACTCACTCCCGCGACCTTCCTTACCGCATTAGCATGCATTATTACAGGAAATTTTTTGTGAGTGAACAGTGGCTCCTTCCCCCTTGCAAAATGCGTCTCTTGAACACATACTTCGTCTGCTCTAGACTGCTTCCTTCCATACTGCAGACCGTTTATATGGTGAATTCAACCCATTTGCATTGATACTAACCAATTTAATTGACATTTTGAGGAATCTTACATGCTATGAATTGGGGTTCTCTTTTAGACTCAATTCTGAATATAGAAACAAACCATACCTTATTTTCAATCATACCACCTTGAGCATAGTACTTTCTCATAGAATCAAACCATAAAACATAACCTTGAGTTAACCTGGCGATAGAGGGGACACATAGATCCTGCTGCCATCGCCCCAACAAAGCTGTATAAACAGCCCAACTTAAGATCCAGACAACGTTCCTAGCGGGTTTCTCACTTACCCGCATAAAATTTTAGGGTAATTTCAGTTCACCTGGAGACCTTTCGACCTGAAATTGAAAAGTCCAAAACAAAGTGTGGTGAGACAGTTGACGGCCCGTCAAGCCACTTCCCAGTCTCTAGGAACTTTCTTCTTTCTTGTGCTGGCAGTGTCTTGCAAAGTTTTTTCTGTCGCAATTCCCCAAGAAGCCAGCAGGTGGGGACCATCCTCTGGTTTCATTAATGCATGCGTGTTGCCATCTTTGCGAATCAGAAGCTTAAGGGGAAAACCCCATTTATAAGGGATATTTTGAGATCTAAGCGCAGTGGTGGTTTCTGCAAACTTCTTTCTCGCCTGCAACGTAGCTTGAGATAAATCAGAAAAAATCTTTATATCGCTGTATGGTGCCGGAAGAGACGATACTTTCCTAGAGGCAAACATCAGCATTTCTTTTACATGGAAATAATGTAATCTCGCAATTACATCTCTAGGTAAGTTCTCAGGCACCGCTTTTGGTTTTGGCAGTCTGTGAGCTCTATCAATCAGGCATTCTGACTCTGGTATCTCCGGAAGAATGGATGTCATAAGTTGAGTCAAATACTTCTTCAGATCTCCCGTTGCGACAGATTCTGGAATCCCTCTGAATTTCAGGTTATTCCTCCTGCCCCTATCTTCCATATCTGCAATCTTTATTTTTATTTTATCCATTTCTTCCTCCAGCCCGTAGTGTGCATCAATTAGCTCGTTATGCGATTCTGTTAGCTCTGCCATTTTATTTTCTATGTGATCCACCCTTCCCCCCAGCTCCTCTGTAGATGCATGCAAACTAGATGAGAGGTGGTTAAAGTCCTTTTTTAGAGACCCTTTCAGTGCCAACATCATATTTTTAATAAATGCTTCAGAGGCTACCTTGTCTGACGATGGAGCATCTGTTAGTGGGTCACGGTCTTCCTCTTCAGACAGCTCCTCATGGAGCTCATTGTTTATGTCATGTCTTGACAATCTGGGTCTCTGTTTTTCAGGGCTCTTACTCGGGGATGATAGATTGCTATCACTTTCCCCCGCCATTTTGTTTTCTCCAGTCTCCTCATTCGCCCAGTTTTGCCTGTCCTCTCTTTCTTTGTGCTTTATAGGAGATCCCCGCTTACCGTTTCCCCTCTCCTGCGGGTCCCGACTGGAGCTAGATGAGGACGGGGAGGGCTGCGTTGCATCCCGTGAAGAAGGTGAGGCAGGATCGTCGGCGCCATCTTGGGAACCTCTCGGTCCATGCGGTCTGGAGGCAAAGAAATCCGTAAGCCTCTTCGGACTGTTCCCGGCGGTCCTTTTGCGGGTCATCATTGTTATAGGAGCAGCCTGGGTAAGTTATAGCTTTTTGTGGTGTCTCACCACTGCGTATTATCGTCGCTCTCAGGTCTAGAGACGGAGCTCCTCTCTCACGCGTCCGTCTCGGTGCACGTCCAGGCCACGCCCCCCAATTCTCTAACTATTTTAAGGGAGAATTTATCTAGATGCTTTTCCGGGTTGAGCCCATCTACCGGGAGCAGTACTGATTTATCCCAGTTTATTTTGAGACCAGAATATCTCCCATATTCTGTGATAAGTTGAATCACTGGTTGCAAGGAGTTGTATACATTCCCCAAGAATCACAGGAGGTCATCCGCATATAGAGCGACGCGTTCCTCTATGGTATTACATTTAAATCCTACTATATTTGGGGCTTCTCTAATCTGACAAACTAGAGGCTCAATGGCCAGCGCGAAAAGGAGAGGGGATAGAGGGCAGCCTTGCCTTGTTCCCCGCTCCAATGCAAAACTATCTGATAACTTTCTATTTGCCCTGATACGTGCTCTAGGCTCCACATACAAAAGTCGGACCAGTGCAATAAACTTGGGTCCAAAGCCCATTCTATGCAGCACTGTCCATAGTATTTCCCACTCAACACTGTCAAAAGCTTTGGCAGCGTCGAGTGAGAGAATCGCCCTTGTGCCAGTAACTCCAGAAGAGACCTGCATAGCGGTAAATAGTCTACGTATATTAGTGGATGTGGACCTAGTGGGCACAAATCCGGACTGATCCGGATGTACCAGAGCTTGTATCACCTTTGACAGCCACCTTGCTAGTACCTTCGCCAGTATTTTAATGTCAGTTAGTAGAAGTGAAATGGGTCTATAAGATTCTGGTTGTTTGGGATCTTTTCCCAGTTTCAGAATCGTCACCACTATAGTCTCCCGCATGGACATAGGAAGCTCACCTTCTTCCTCTGCTGTTTTAAACACCTTCAGTAGATGGAGTAGTAGAAAATCCTGGTATTTTTAAAAAAATTCCCCTGGCAGCCCATCTATTCCGGGAGCTTTGTCATTCGGAAGGTTCTGTACCACCTCTTCCAGTTTCGACAGGGTAATTGGGGCCTCCAATCCTTCTCTAACCTGTTCAGTCAGTACTGGCATTTGAATGCCAACTACAAACTCCCTCATGGCATCTAGAGATTCCTCCAACCCCGAGCTATAGAGTCTTCTGTAGAAGTCTCTTAGCACTCTAAGAATACTTGTATCCTCTGTCAGGGCCGATTCTAGCATATTTGCTGCCTGAGGCGAATATTAAAATGCTGCCCCCCCCCCCCTCGCTCCCTGTTAAGTAAATCCTTAAACTTTACTAACAAGTAACAACCCTACAGACAGCTCCCTGACACTGTGTGACTGACTACAGTATCTGAGAGGCATTAGTGGAATCTAGTACCTTATAGATGACAATCTCTTCCATCAGGAGGACTTTATTCCGGGTTCTCCAATCCATGACGTATCGCTGCTGAATTCACGGCCGGATATCTTCAGCTCCGTGCAGCATCTCCACCCGGCGTCCCTAAAAGTACCACAGTCACTTACAGTATAAAGTCTCCTGGATAACACACTGTGCTCCTAAATAATATATACCCCTCACAACACAACTGACCGCACTCTCCACACATATAAAACATCCCTTCATATATATATTAGTGTACTGGAATTATAGCATGCTAAGCACCAATCAATATACAACACCCCCAATTTATTATTACAGACCCCCCCAACATTTGGTTTACATGGTGCAAAGTAATCTGTATCCTATAACTAATAAATATATAGCACCCCCTAATGAATATGAATATATATATATATATATATACATTTATTTTTATATATCCCTGCACTCATATATTTAAAGGCCTCGTTATTCACCCCCCAATTATATTATATACACCTCCCATATACAGATCGCCTACAGCTTAAATAAAATCTTGCCCCACATATACAGTTCCCTCCCAGCTTAGTAATATACTGTATCCCATATACAGCCCCCCAGCTTAGTAATATACTGTATCCCATATACATCCCCCCAGCTTAGTAATATACTGTATCCCATATACACCCCCCCAGCTTAGTAATATACTGTATCCCATATACAGCCTCCCAGCTTAGTAATATACTGTATCCCATATACAGCCTCCCAGCTTAGTAATATACTGTATCCCATATACAGCCTCCCAGCTTAGTAATATACTGTACCCGATATACAGCCCCCCCAGCTTAGTAATATACTGTATCCCATATATAGCCCCTGCAACTAAGTAATATACTGTACCCGATATACAGCCCCCCCCAGCTTAGTAATATACTGTACCCAATATACAGCCCCCCCAGCTTAGTGTTATAGTGATATATAATATATAGCATCCCCCCAGTATAAAATAATTATGGCCCCATATAATATATATATAGCATCACCCCCCCAGTATAAAATAATTATAGCCCCAAATCCCCAAATAAAATATAGCACCCCCCCCCTAGTATAAATTAATTATGGCCCCAAATAATATCTATAGCATCCCCCCCTAGTATAAAATAATTATGGCCCCAAATAATACATATAGCATCCCCCCCCTAATATAAAATAATTATGGCCCCAAATAATATATATGGCACCCCCCCCCTAGTATAAAATAATTATGGCCCCAAATAATATATGTAGCATCCCCCCCCCTAGTATAAAATAATTATGGCCACAAATAATATATATGGCACCCCCTCCTAGTATAAAATAATTATGGCCCCAAATAATATATGTAGCATCCCCCCCCCCTAGTATAAAATAATTATGGCCCCAAATAATATATTTTGCCCCCCCCCCTAGTATAAAATAATTATGGCCCCAAATAATATATATAGCACCCCCCCCTAGTATAAAATAACTATGGCCCATATGATATCTATAGCGTCGCCCCCCCCAGTATTAAACGTTTTCTAGCCCCATATAGTACCCCCCCTCCCAGTATAACATGAAACCTCCCCACATTTAATTAAAGTACATGAAAAATAATAAAATCCTACTCACCTGCAGGCAGCTGCTCCCTCGGCGCGGCTCCGGTCTTCACGCAGCTCTCCTGTGAGCCGCGGCTCCGCACAGTGACACAGGCGCGTGACGTCATGACGCCTGTGTCACTGCTTAGAACGGAGCGACGCAGCTGCCGGAAAGGCGCTGCGTCGCTCCGCATATAAATCGCGCCTGTGTCTTAAAGAGACAGGCGCGATTTATTTAGCTGGTGGGCGATTCGGGCGTTAATGGACGCCCGAATCGCCCACTTTAGAGCAGAAAATTTCGCCGCCCTTTACAGGGACCCGCATTCTGCCGCCTGAGGCGAGATTTTCATCTCGCCTCATGGCAGATGCGGCCCTGTCCTCTGTTACCTCTTGCCCTTCTCTGGAACATAGACATTGAATATGGGAACTACTAGTCTGACTTTTAATCACAGTGGCTAGTAGATGCCCTGAGGCCTCCCCCTCAACAAAATATTGCTGTTTTAAGAAGTATCTTTTATAGGATGCCCTATCCAGCAGATGCTCTTTATGTAAGTCCTGGGCCTCTTCCCAACTTTGTTTGGAATCAGCATCCGGGCATTCAATAAAACTTTTCTCCGTGTCAACTACTCTTTTTTCTAATGCCACTGACAACTCCCTGGACTTGGTCTTGTATCTAGAGATGCGGGCATATAGCAAGCCCCTTGCTTCACCTTTCACTGCATTCCAGAGGGCTAAAAGAGGGACTGACCCCTCATTATATGTCAAAAATGTCTGTATGTCCGTCTCTAGTGCTTCCCCAACTAGTTCTAACCAGAACTGATTAACTTTCCATAGTGGTCTCTCTCTGGTCCCTACTCCAAACTCTAAACCCACTCGTATTGGCGTATGGTCAGAAATACTACGAGCCAGATATTCTACCTCCCTTACTTTAGAGGCGATATGCTCTGACCCTATCACCATATCTATTCTAGATAGACTATGGTAAGAGGCTGAGTAACAGGAATATACCCTTGCCGTAGGGTTTCGGTGTCTCCAAATATCTACCAACCCTACCTCTCCTAATAATCTGGCCAGTGAGGTGGGAGGTGCGAACTCTGCAATGGTGCCTTAGTGGAATTTATCTAGGAAGGGATTTAAATAGTTATTAAAATCCCCTATTATAAGAAGAGAGTGTGAGGGGGAACCCAACATTAATCGCAGAATATTCTTCATTATATCTGCTGAATATGGCGGTGGTATGTAGATAGCAACCAGCAATATAGGACATTCATGGATAGTACAGAATAAACATACAAATCTACCTTCAGCATCAATGACCTGCCTAGAGCAGTGAAAGGGAATAGATTTGTGGACCAGTACACTTACCCCCCTTGCTTGCGTTGAATGAAATTGTTGCCCTATCCATGATCGGCCTGGCACATTAACAGTATCAACCATATAGTGCGTTTCTGACAGGCAAGCGATTGCTGGTTGATACTTTTGGAGGGTTTGGAACACAACATATCGCTTGTTAGAGTTCCCCATTGCTTATAAAAGGCAGAAAGGCAGATTTGCACTGCTGGTGTGAAGGGCTTCTGCAACCCGTCTTTAATGAAAATGAGGTCCCTGGTGACAGGTTCCCTTTAAAGACATCTATCTAATTGTGCAAAATCCAAGAACAAATTCGGTGTGTCAGAAATGGTTGATGAGGTTTAATGTAGATAAATGTAAAGTTATGCACTTGGGCCATTGAAACAAAAAGTATAATTATGTTCTAAACGGTCAATTACTTAGTAAAACTGAAGCTGAAAAGGACTTGGGCGTATTGGTGGATGGTAAACTTAATTTTAGTGACCAGAGCCAGGCGGCTGCTGCTAAAGCAAATAAAATAATGGGATGTATCAAGAGAGGAATAGATTCTCATGATAAAGACATAGTTTTGCCCTTATACAAATCCCTGGTCAGACCACACATGGAATATTGTGTACAGTTTTGGGCACCAGTATATAAAAAGGATATAGTAGAGCTGGAACGGGTGCAAAGGAGAGCAACCAGGATTATTAGGGGAATGGGGGGATTAGAATACAATGACAGATTACAAAATTTGGGATTATTCAGTTTAGAAAAAAGACGACTGAGGGGAGACCTCATTACAATGTACAAATACCTGAACGGACAGTACAAGGATCTCTCCAAAGATCTTTTTATACCTAGGCCTGTGACCAGAACAAGGGGGCATCCTCTACGCCTAGAGGAGAGGCGATTCTACCATCACCATAGACAAAGGTTCTTTACTGTAAGAGCAGTGAGACTATGGAACTCTCTGCCGCAGGAGGTTGTTATGGCCGACTCTATGTACATGTTCAAGAGAGGCCTGGATGACTTTCTGGAGAGAAAAAATATCACGGGTTATGGGGATAAAACATTTATTTAATTCTTGAAGGTTGGACTTGATGGACTTGCGTCTCCTTCCAGCCTTATATACTATGATACTATGATAAGGCAAGGTACAGAAAATAGAAAAAATCTTTATTGGGTTAACACATAAAGTATACAAGAAACACTCAAGATTAAAATCAATTAAAAAGTACAAAGTACATATAAGAAATGCAAAGTTGGCTACACATGTGAGTATAGCCAACAACACCCCCTGACACACTGAATATAGTATCTCAAAAGTAACCTGTAATCACCTGACTATGTGAGCTGGTTAGTCCCATATCTGGACAAACAGATAAATGCAGTCACAGTACATAACATAGAGAGATAACTAAATCCTGCAAAAGGTCTGAATACATTACGCTACACTCGGAACCGTGTTGTTCCAGTTGGTGGAAAAAGGTCAAAAACGTGAAGTCACGGAATGAGGGTGGAGGGGGTGGAGGGCTCCCCACGCGTTCCGTCTCCTATCAGGAGACTTCCTCAGGGGTAGAAGTGCATGCCAACTACAGATATGTAATTAAACAATCCTCACTCCTCCCCTCTCCATGGAAAGGAAAGCAGATGCCTGGCGCGGTCACGGTGCAATGAGAAACTCTATGGGGGCCGTGATCTTGCCCCCAATTTTGCAGGCACATAACGGTCGTGTGCATGAGGCCTTTCATGGATATACAAGGTTTGTGAATGATAAAGGCATGTGACTTCATTAATACGGTTGAAAATGACTTATCTCACATTGAGCAGCAGTGTTGGCTCATCACCACTTCAACCCATAAAAGCAAAGAGAACAAGAAAATCTTGTTCAGATATTGTAAAAAAAAAAATGCCTAATAGAGGTAAAGTGGTACAAGAAATCCTGACAGGTGAAATACTTCTGAAGGTGGTTTCCAAGAATTTTTCAAGCCCTATAAAATCAAGATTTTTTTCAAAGGAAATTAATTGGTTATAGCTCTCTAGGTGCATTTTAAGTAGTAACTTGAGATCCTGGTTATGACTATGTTCGTGAATAGCAAAATTAGAATGGAGCATCCAAATCCGTAAGGTAATGTTTTATTGCTAATTGCTCATATAATTAATAGTTCCTTCAACAGTGGAATACATTTTTGGCTTACTTATATTTATGAAGGAACTTGAGATTTTATTTGCTGCCAGATTTAATAAAGGAGATTCTCAAGAAGTGGTCCACATTTAACTACCAGTAGCTAAATCTAGATATACTAAAACACCAATGATTTTCACTGAGTGCTGGCTATAGAAATGTCTTTGCATAATAAACCATCGACAATTGCATTTTTGAATTTGCAGCTTGTACTGTTTTCTTCTTCACATTTAATCTTTGGATAAGCTGGTGACTGGGCACTTTCAAACTAAAGGAGAAATAGAGGACTAAGGTCAGCAAACTTTAAAAACTAAATCTTGAAGCCAATTTGCAACAAATCCGGATTGTAGAGAATACATGTGTTAAATAAAATAATGCACACACAGCTTTAGGTTGTAAATGAGGATAGAACCTAAATGATCCAAGATACTGCCAAAAAGATTTTCTATGACAGTAAATTTAGAAAATGTCTGCTTCATTGTGCAGTGTTCTATCAATCAGCAAAGAATTCTGAAACCAGGTACTGTATATAAAGCTTTCCCCAGGTTACATAGAAGATTCTGTAGAATTATACTTCGAATTTGTATGTAAGTCAGAAGAGGTACATTTTGCAAGTGTTACTTGAGACAAAGTATTTTTTTTTCATTTCTATAACAATAGTCTGTAATTTTGGTCTACAATGGAAATAAAGATTAACAATAAAGCTTCACTGCAGACATCTTTAGCCTGGGGCTAAAGTTCATTAATTTATCAGCATCAAGAGAACTCCAGCTGTGGGTCATCTGTAAGTTGGGTGCTCTTAAGTCTGGGACGGCATGTATTGAGAGAACCCATATATGAACACACAATGCCAATTCCATTTCTAGTAAAGAATCTATTTCTGATGTACATTTTACAACCAATTATTTTAGAGAATATATCTCATAATATCACATTTCTATACATGCAAGTCCTTTACCTGTCTTTAAGTCTGTGTAATACTATTCACACCAGATTGCACTTGTACAAAATTAAGCGCCAAACCAAGATATTACACAAGCCTGAAAATCTTCATTAATTTGTATAATTTTATCTCATTTCCAATTATCTTTACCCTGATGTGGTTCATCACTTACTTGGTGCCTGAGGTTTCCCATAATTTCTATCCATTTGCCACTATGAAGATTCTAATTAAATTTACATTCTGTAATTAAGTGTCACATCACCACTGGCCATGTGTGTTTTCATTACTGTTCAAATCCCTGTTATTAATACATAAAAGCTCAACGTGATTCAGATTGTTGATTCTTTCTGACCTCGCACCTAAGTATTTCTGTGAATGTGATGTTTATCTTGTTGTTGAAGATTCATCTTGTACAGAAGAGCATGGGGAAATGAAAAGGAAAAAGCAAGTAGGTCACACAAGAAAAATAAAAGCATGAAGACATGGCATAGTATTCAGTTAGCAGGGTTGAACAAGATGCTTACAAACCAAACATAATAAAGTTGAAAATGGTTTATAACATCTTAAGATATATATTAAAAATTGCACAGTCTTGATAGCTCAAGCTTCTACAATATGTATGCACAGCATCATGCCAAGAACTTATGTACAATAATGGGACTGTAAGTGTCAACAAAGGGACATTAAAGACTTAGGAATATTGTAATTAGAATTTTTGCAATGACAAACTAGTTGACTGAAAGCAGAACACTGGAGATTGTACCACTAATCTATCTTTATTAAAGAAGGTTATATCAAAATGCCATAATTATGGCATGTTGTGGCACTTAAAAAGAACCTGTCATGCACCTACCCAAAATATTGACTTCATTAAAAACTATGTTTAAAAAGCATTGCCCTTATCCCTCAATGGTTCCATTCCATGGCTGCAATGTTACAAAATCTGTTTGTAAGCTTATACTCCCCTGGTGTGAGTCCATCACACTACTTGAGTCCAATGAAGCTCTGCATATTCATGGGTTACTTGGACTGTCAGTGCTATGGTATTCTGTTCTATAGAACATTGTGAGAAAGATCATTGGGCACTCAAAGTCAAATGACCAAGTTGACATAGTCTAAGTTCCTCTTACATCTAAGGTCCTCTTTTTCTAATTATCTCTGTCTTTCTCTTACTGTCTCTGCCTGTTTATGATTGTATGTCTGCAACTGTCTTTGTCTATAACTGATATTAGAAGAAAATAAGTTATGCGGCTCACCCTACTCATCTTGCTGTCGAAGGGTTCCACACAGCAGAGAAAATCAGCATGAATATCCAACACACATCGGAGTGCACTTGAGTTGAGTTGCTTGAGAACCGATATCTAATTTTTTTTTATTAGTACACAATTGGTTTAACATCAATAATACTTTGTATATTTTGGACATGGATATGCAAAAAAGTGAAAAGTGAAATGTAGATGTTGACATGCCACATATACAATATTTTATGAAATTACAAATGCTATTGAGCTATATGGATATGATGGTTTCATGTTCAAGATATAATGTATTTCATGGTATTCTCTTATTCTCTCATCACATCAAACAATCTGTGTCAAATAATCTATACCATTTTTCTGAAATTAGCATGTGTAAGATCAACATTCTTATGAAACAGTTAATTCTACTTTTTGGACAAATGAAATGATACACAATGTTGTTTGAATAACGATACTACCTGTATTGAGCCGTTTTGTTGTGTGTGGTGACGTGCTGTTGGAGCCATCCTCTAGTGACATGGGGATTGGATGTTGTTGCTTTTAAATGTTTTGCATTGTTACTAAGAGTTTATGCCATGATTAAGAGCACAGAGTTGCTTGAAACGCGTAGACTGGACTCCTACTAAATCCCTGATGTTTTAAGAAGATGAAATAAAAGGACATGTTGGGGGACATGTATCATAGTTTTTTTTTTCTTCGGCGTATAATTAAAACATTTGGAAGGTCTTTTATGCCCCTCATGTATGATCATGTCTTTGTCTTGTGATACATGTTTAGATTTTCCTGTCTTGACAGGTGCAAATTTTGACTTCTTTTGGAGGCTTTTTGTTGCAAATGTCTCAAATCCACATGGACACAAGCCTTGTGTGGGGGTTATATGCAGGAGTGTAAATTTTGGTTTTGAGGCGTGCCCTTCATTTTAAGCGCTCATATGTCATCATCTCAGGGAGAGATCACACATGGTGTTAAGGGTGCGGTCAACGTTTCATTTTGGTTTCATTTTTTTTGAGTTTTGAAAGACATAACAACAGCTGAGGAGAGACAATTTGACTAATTACATTGCTGTTAACATTTGTGCCTCCAAAAGTATCGTAAACATGATGTTAACACATGCATTAACAAAGCACACTTGTGTTTACATAGCGTTTTGTTAATGCAAAAAGTTAACATTAATGCAATTAAGCAAATCCCCTCTACTCAACGGTTGTCATGTGTTTCAAAACGCAACCAAAATGTCACTTGTGACCTCACCCTTAGAAGTAACCAATAAATTAATAAAAATGTAAATGCAAAAACTTTGATTTTTACATATGAACTAGAAACATTTAAATCATGTGAAATAATTCCAATTTACACTTTAAAACAGGGTCCATGAAAAAAAAAAATCCTTCCTTTGCACCTGCCCTGGACCAGGTGCAGATTTGCACCTAAAAAGTCACAAAAATAAGCAAAAAAAATGATACATAAGTGAAACGTCATATGGAACATCTGGAAAATCAAGATACACAAGGCACACTCAGTGGCGTTACTAGGAGTGGCAGGGCCCCATAGCAGGCTTAGGCTTGGGGCCCCTCTTCCCACTTAAAAATGATACATATTTGTATACTCACACATGCAGTTACAATCGCACATTTATACACTTATGCACACTCATATATAGCATATACACACATACAGTGACATAAACAAACACACAGCATATATATACACACATACAGTATATGCAGACGCCATAAGCCGTATACACATACAGCACATATACTTCACAGATGCAGCATATATTCATCACATATTTGTTATATACATATTATGATGCACATCCTCCACTCTTTAGTGTGTCAGGTCGGATGCTGGGGCCCCTGACACTGGGCACCATAGCGGCTGCTACCAAAATAGTTAGGGCCATAGTGAGCGTCTGTCCTTCCAGTCCATCCAAGATGTTACCTCAATGCATAACAACAGCTCATTTTGAAAAAAGACACATGTCTAAAAAACATAAAAAGTTACCTAAACATTATTTTCCAGCTTCCCAGTGCAAAACATAGTATTTAAAATAACATCACTAGGAAGTACAATTTTCTACACAGAAAAAAGCACAAAGCTCCGTACACAGAAAAATAAAAGAGTTGTGAAGGTAGAAAAAAATTATGACAAAAATGAAAAAGGGGCATTGGCAGGAAGAAGTTAACATTTCTAAGGTCATAACATAGAATTTTTACACTGTAAAACTGTATGTACTACTAAATTAATTAAAGGGGTTTTCCCACAAACACAAATTAGGTCCTATTCACAGGATAGGGCCTATCTTGCTGATCTGTGGTAATCTCAGCGATGAGACCCTCACATATCACAAAAACAAGGGGTCCGATAGGGTCCCACGTACATCCATTGAACCCCTGCTCATTCCGTCCGAGTAATGGAGCAGATAGCCGCGCATGATCGTTCTGCTCCATTAATCTCTATGGAGCTGATGGAAATTGCTGAAAGCCGTGCTCAGCAATTTCCATCAGCTCCATAGAGATTGATGGAGCAGAATGGTCATGCATGGACCATTACTCAGACGAAGTGACAAGAGGTCCAATGGAAGTACCTCATTTATGTGATCTGTGTGGGTCTCATCATCCACCTGTGGATAGGGCCTAACTTGTGTTCATGGGAAAACCCCTTTAATGTCTATTGTTTAGATCATTAGGAGTGTATTTTTTATATATAGAAAATACTGCAACAAATTACAATGTGCAAATAATTGAATGTACAGAACAGGGATCTTTCCAAAGAGCTTTTTATACCTAGGCCTGTGACCAGGACAAGGGGGCATCCTCTACACCTAGAGGAGAGGCGGTTCTACCATTGCCTTAGACAGGGATTCTTTACTGTAAGAGCAGTGAGAATGCGGATCTCTTTGCCACAGGAGGTTGTTATGGGAGACTCTATGTACGTGTTTAAGAGAAAGGCCTGGATGACTTTCTAGAGAACAACAATATCAGCGGTTATGGGAATAAATTATTTGCTTAATCTTGCAGCTTTGATTTGAGGGACCTGCATCTTTTTCCAACCCCAACTATGATACTATGACTAATCACTCCCAAGGATATATGAAGAAACTATGTACCGTGATAGACAGACCGTTATTTTTAATATTTCAAGATTCACTGAGGACTGGTTATGTTCCACAGGACTGGCGCATAGCAAATGTGGTACCAATATCCAAAAAAGGATCAAATAGCGATCCTGGATACTACACACCCGTGAGTCTAACTTCTGTGGTGGGGAAAATATTTGAGGGGTTTGTTAGAGATGCTATCCTGGAGTATCTCACTTTGCACAACCTTATAACCCAGCGTCAGCATGGGTTTATGAGAGATCGGTCCTGTCAGACTAATCTGATTGGTTTCTACGAGGAGGTAAGTTCAAGACTGGATCTGGGGGACGCTGTGGATGTTGTATATCTGGACTTTTCAAAGGCATTTGACACCGTGTCACATGAAAGGTTGGTATATAAAATGAGACTGCTGGGAATAGGAGAAAATCTGTGTATTTGGGTAAGTAATTGGCTTAGTAATAGAAAACAGAGTGTCGTCATTAATGGCACATTCTCAGATTGGGTTGACGTTACCAGTGGAGTGCCACAGGGGTCAGTATTGGGGCCACTTCTTTTTAATATTTTTATTAATGACCTTGTAGTGGGTTTACACAGTCAAGTTTCAATATTTGCAGATGATACTAAGCTGTGTAAAGTAATAAATACTGAGGTCGATAGTTTAGCATTACAGAGGGATTTGTGGAAGCTTGAGGAGTGGGCAGAGAAATGGTTGATGAGGTTTAATGTAGATAAATGTAAAGTTATGCACTTGGGCCATGGAAACAAAAAGTATAATTATGTTCTATATGGTCAATTACTTGGTAAAACTGGAGCTGAAAAGGACTTGGGGGTATTGGTGGATGGTAAACTTAATTTTAGTGACCAGAGCCAGGCGGCTGCTGCTAAAGCAAATAAAATTATGGGATGTATCAAGAGAGGGATAGATTCTCATGATAAAGACATAGTTTTGCCCTTATACAAATCACTGGTCAGACCACACATGGAATATTGTGTACAGTTTTGGGCACCAGTGTATAAAAAGGATATAGTAGAGCTGGAACGGGTGCAGAGGAGAGCAACCAGGATTATTAGGGGAATGGGGGGATTAGAATACACTGACAGATTACAAAATTTGGGATTATTCAGTTTAGAAAAAAGACGACTGAGGGGAGACCTCATTACAATGTACAAATACCTAAACGGACAGTACAAGGATCTCTCCAAAGATCTTTTTATACCTAGGCCTGTGACCAGAACAAGGGGACATCCTCTACGCCTAGAGGAGAGGCGATTTTACCATCAACATAGACAAAGGTTCTTTACTGTAAGAGCAGTGAGACTATGGAACTCTCTGCCGCAGGAGGTTGTTATGGCGGACTCTATGTACATGTTCAAGAGAGGCCTGGATGACTTTCTGGAGAGCAAAAATATCACAGGTTATGGGGATAAAACATTTATTTAATTCTTAAAGGTTGGACTTGATGGACTTCCGTCTTTTTCCAGCCTTATATACTATGATACTATGATACTATGAAACTCAAGCCACTTAGTATATTTGGTGAAAGACTGAATGGCCAGATCATAACATGCCAGCCACTTCCTGATGTGGAATTGCACTCTAATCTGTGCAAGTAACTGGTACACCTGTAGCTAAATCCACCAGGGCTGGGGATTGATAAATATACTCCATATACTATCTGGTGCAAAATGTACAATAATATTATGCAACACTTCATTTTAGTTGTACTAGTTATTTTATATTAATAAATGTAAATAAAATTTATAAAATTTTGGCGCAAATCTAGGGCTGCCCTGACCAGGCGTATAGAAATGATATTAGAGCTGATTACGACTTTTGTTTTAAAAAGTCATAAAATACAGAGAGCAAAAGACTCATGTATCAAGGATACATATATAAGGAAAAACCACTAAGATACATCTGATTAGCAGACAAACCAAAAAAAAAATTAAAAAACAGACAGACAGAGCCAGACATGATACATGTGCCCCATTTTGTCCTGAAAACTCCTTTACTCATAGCTTTGTTAATTCATTTCCACCACCCAAGACTGTCTCATGTGGATTTTTCTCTGTGTTAAACACAGTTAAGTTAGGTGACATGGACAGAATCTTTCTCCCCTCTTACTTCTCCAATGTTGGTCTGCCTTATCTGAACATAAGGGAACTGGCATCTTTTTAAACCTAGGCCTGTGGGCATCATCTACGCCTAGAGGAGAGGTGGTTCTACCATCGCCATAGACAGGGGTTCTCTACTGTGCGAGCTGCCACAAAGGTTGTTATGGCAGATACTTTGTACATGTTCAGGAGAGGCCTGGACACCATTCTTGAGGACAAAAATATCATGGGTTATGGAAAGAAAACATTTGTTTAATCTTAAAGCTTGGACTTGAAGGACCTGAGTATTTTTCCAACATTATCTACTATGATTCTATGATTAATTGTGGGGGGTGGGGAATTATTTACTATAGTGAATAAGCAATTCATGTAAAATATGGCATCTTTTTGTCTCATTTTTATAAGGAACTGTTTGAAGGAAATGTGCAGGTTGACACGATTGCTGCATACCTCCTATATCAAGCAGATAGCTCATGAAATGAAGCAGAACTCTCTTTAAGCTTTGCTGATTTAATTGAGAAGATTGGGTCTCTGAATTCTTTTTCAGCATGAGCAATTACTCTGTTCTGGGTTACTGAATAATACAGCTCCATCTCTCTCATATGAAATAGTAGGAAGTCAACTAGCGGCTGTGCATTTCTCAGTCTTCCTCCTATGACTGAATATTAGTAACGTTATCGTTATCCTAGTGGGCTTCAGTCAACCCTGTTAGTAAAATATAAGCGCCACGATTCAGTAATTACACCAGTGTACTGCTAAACATGAACTTGAATAAGAAACAAGACTGGAAAATAGGAATCTTATCAGTAAAAGTGTTAGTGAATCATGATATGAAACAAATTGTTCACTTTTTCTTCAGTCCATTAGCTATAAAGATGAAAAGAACTTTTCGTTACCAGTGCATAATATTCCAATTTCCTACATCCAGTTAGTATTTCCACAATGTGAAGAGGAGAGAATTTGAATTTTTGTAAATTCAATTTATTCATTCTCGTAGCATTTGTATTTTAAGTACAGAGTTCACACTGGCTGCAATAATAATTCTTGTTATTTAATGTCGGCACTTAAAATGAAGTTGGAATGTATGTATCCTGCTTGTTAATGAATGTGAGATTTCTCCGTCCTGCTGTGTGATGTTGGAGTAAAGCCTACATATTAATTTGAATGCATATTGCTCCCCAGTAATAGGTAAAGATACAAACAATAAAGAGAAAGAACAAGTAAATTTATTTTTTTTTTTAAAAGGAAATAGAAAATGGGGAAAGTAACATGTGTAGAAAAGTCTTACTGTGCCAATCCTTATAAGTAATACAGATAGAAAAATATATCAAATATATCCAGGTCAATTGCATAAAAATATAAATAGGATAAATGATGCATTGATGGAGGGATGGATTTATTGATAAATGGAGAGGTGATGGATAATGAGTGGCTTGATGGATGAAACAAAGACTGATAGATAATAGGAAAAAGTATACACACACTGGGAGGCATCTATTAAGCCCGATACACAAGTTTTCTGGTGTACAAGGCACTACCATTTTGTGCTCCTGTGTGGGGAATCCTAAGACTATCCTGAAATCCTAAAATAGAATAAGGTATTGTATATTATATTTGAAGAGAGTTGTGGTCAATGATTTCTATTTATAATGATCCAACAATGCAGGTAAAGAGTTCCCTTTTGAAATTGTCAATTAACAATATATTTCAATATATTTGTATCACTGATTCTATTGATCACCTAGGTCACTAGAAGCCACTGGAATTGATGACAGTAAGAGGGTGTAATTTTAAATCAGCGGACCTGTTCAAGTTTGGGTTAAGGCCTGACCTAAACTTGAAAGTTCAATTTTATTATCCAAACTATCTCCCCCCACTGATAAAACCACCATATTCCCAAGGAGTGCCGCTTCCATAACGTCATTTGGATCGATGATCCTTTTTTTATATATATAAATCATTTTATTAATATAAGATAAATAGATTAAGATAATCTAAAAAAAAACTCATTACAACATGATATAGCGAAAAATTAAATCATCCCTTAAGGTCCATCTAGTTCATCACCGCATCACTAAACATATCATATATTCACATCGGCATTCCAAGTCATGCAAATTGCCGTATCTCCTCAAAAAAGTGCTAATGCTAGTGCAAGATGGAATCGATGATCCTTCAGTAAATGGTGTTGCACCCTGCCGACATTGCAAGACTTAACACCCATGATCAGTGCCAGCTGGGGAGTGAGCCGAACACTGAACCCAAACTTCTGGCTGAGGTATGGGTCTGCTCCCTGCTAGGCGTAACCTCACATTCAGCCCTCTTTCTTTTTTTCATTCCTGATAGATATATGGGAGCTGAATCTTTTTATATAATAAAATATTTAAAAATGGGATGTGCCCCAAATATAATTATTTTGTATCATTTGAAAATAGAGATTCTCCTTCCATTTGGTCTACCTACACCAAGATGTGACTTTTACAACCAATCACTGATTACAACAGAAACTTACTACATCTATTGTGTGGGTATAGTGGTCTTATGTCTCTGAGGTCACAGGTGGGAAACGTACAGTACCAGAGTAGGCACAATAAGGTCCTTTTGTGTTTAAGTTTTAATTTTAAAACTATAAAAAATATATTTTTTCCTATAGTTAAGTGATTTCTCTTATATAAGTGGATAGAAAATAAGGTATATTAGGATGGCAATTCATGTTATTTTTTATGAAAGAAAACCCTTAGTACACCATGTCGACTGCCTTTAATGCTCATTTAATCATTTTACAATCAATTACCATTATGATTTATACAAGTGAAAAGGAATTGTACAATAACATCTGTCCCATTACTGACTGCAGGACTATGTGGTAAGTTTTTAGTCACCTGCTGCACTTTGATGGCACAGACAATTGCAATTTTTTACCATTTTATATTGTTGAAGTTGAAAGGCAACATTTATATTCTACAGAAAAAAAATGTCAAGTGTGTCCTGTGTCACATTTCTAGATACTCGTCTCTTTATATTGTCGTTACATGCATTTATTCTTACAAAATGTGGCAAGTCGCACAGAAAAGGTAACGCACAACCTTAGCATTAAGAGCTGAAGAGCAATTATAATGCTTTGAAGCCCATGACAGCATTGTTCAGGAATGTCTGGCCAGACATTGCTCTTTTTGTAATTTACTGATTCCAGGGTACAAAGTGCTGTTTTTTTTTTTAATAATCTTTGACAGAGTCCTAGAAAACTGAACAGTCTCTGTGGAGGTTTTAGAATATTTCCATCACAGTACTTACATAAAGTGGACAGGAATCTGCATGAAGCTCTTTATACTTACAGAAATAGAAAAATAATGGTGGAAGTATATGCAAAAGTCTCCTCTAATTTTAATACTGTCTTAATACGGAGTTCTTATGATTGGCATAGCAAAAGTAGCTTTCACACTGCATTTCCATACATTTAAAACATTTTGAAAAGTTTCTGTGCTTGTTGAGGATTTGATAGAGCAGTGATGTTAAATCAATCCATTTTGTATTCTTTGAAAACTAAAACATTTTGAAGATGGTTGACCATTTCTCTAATTGCTGTGCAGGACAAGTGGTAGTGCATATGCATATTCACTTTGTATGTCAACTGTGATCATATTAATAACCTTGGACATAATTCATAGCTTAGGATTCACTTTAGAATTGCAAAGTACACCTTGCTCCAGTCTATTGTATCCTTTTGAGATACAGATAGGGCTTTAATGTGGTTCAAAAGTAAAACCAGTGTATTTTATTATTTTCAGTTTTAAAATATTCCACATTGTATATGTGTATATTGTATATGGTGTATGGGGAGGGTTCAAGAAAAGCAGTTTATACACAATATACTGCAGCACAGATTTAAGCATGATCAGACCCTCTAGACCTGTGGTGGCGAACCTATGGCACGAGTGCCAGACAGGGCACGCAGAGCCCTCTCTGCTGGCACGCATGCCATCATCCTCCACCGTGTGCAGTGGCATAACAATCACTAGGGAGAGTGAGAGAGAGGCCCGCAGGTCCTCAGTTTAGAAGAACAGCATCTGCACCTTGCGCTCAGATACAGAGCAGACAGGTCACACTGCACGGGGTAGATGCAATTCTTCTAAACTGAGGACCTGCGGGCCCCTCAGATGCAGCACACAGCCGGGTGCAGGATAATGCCTGTGCTCCTGTCTGTGCTCTAAATGTTTATAAGAAGTTCGCAGTGCAGCGCTGGGAGCAGGAAGCCGCGTTGTGAAGCTTGTACCTCCCCCTCCTACTAGACCTGAAGTGGAGCCTGGACAGAGTTAGGGAGAGGGGGATGCTGTGACCCGGAACATCCAGAGGCTGCTGTGTGCCTTCCTCATAGATAACTGTAAGTTGCACAGTGTCTAAAATTTGTTTATACAGTTCACATACATATATACCTGTGCAATGCATACATGTGTGTGTATATGTGACATTTACACACATATACATAACACAGATATATAATATGTCTTTGTTATGCACATGTGTGTGTGTCTGTATCTGTGCTGTGCATATTTGTGTGTATATGTGTATATATATGTGCCGTGCATACTGTATATATGTGTGTACTGTATATGTCTGTGTTATGCATACTGTATATATGTGTGCACTGTATATGTCTGTGTTATGCATACTGTATATATGTGTGTACTTTATGTCTGTGTTATGCATACTGTATATGCAACATCCCCCACCGGGGCCTAGCCCTTGAGGTGAGGCCTGGAGACAGCCGGGGCCCGCTGTACCGGAGTGGCTGGCGGTTGCGGCCTAAGCACGCTATTGTCACGGTGCTTGGTACGGGGAACCGGAGGGCTGTCCTACAGCCTGGCAGGTCTCCAGCAGGGTGGTATTGGCAAGAAATGATGAGGGAGCGGCTGCTATAGCGGATCTCCCTGGGGCAACCCCTTAGTGTCCCGAGTGTGAGTCTCTGGGTGATGGACAGGGTCTCTGGGTGATGGACAGGGGTAGTAGCAGGGACCAGACGGAGACAGAAGTTGAAGAAAACGACTTACAGTTCGTTTATTGCAACCGACAGGAACTGCAGAAAACGTGTCTTTAACAGGTGGAGTACTGGAGAGGTATTTGGAGGGAGCCACAGGATGTATTTGACCAGCCTGGATGTAA
Organism: Engystomops pustulosus; assembly: GCF_040894005.1. Classification (NCBI taxonomy): domain Eukaryota; kingdom Metazoa; phylum Chordata; class Amphibia; order Anura; family Leptodactylidae; genus Engystomops; species Engystomops pustulosus. Next base: position 91,694,135 of record NC_092414.1, on the reverse strand, counting down.
GAGCAGGCTGGGAGGCAGCTGTGTCCTTAGAGGAGGCTTCAGCTCGGTCCTGGATCTCTTCAGGTATCACCCTTGAAGGTAGGATGATACCCCTTTTCCTCACTACACTAGCTCTAGTCTAATCTTCCACTTCAGGCAGGGGCTAGTCTCTTCCTGCACTGGTCTGGTGTGCTAGAGACTCTGAGCTGCTGCTCAGCTAACTACTCTCTGCTTGTGTCCTACAGACCCAGAGGGCCTGACTAGGACCGGTCTATTCTCCCTTCTGGGAGAGACTGCTCTCTTCTCTCTCTGGGGAGAGACTACTCTAGAACATTCCTGGCCAGAGGTTTTATTACCTTCCCTTGGTCAGGTGGTGGCTGCTCCTCCAATTACCTCTCAGTGCACAGAGACAGGATGTAACACAGACATTGGTTGACATAATTACATCACAAATTAACATCTGCCTTGCCAGGCAGGATTAACCACTGCAATTTCCCCTTGATCCTATAAGGACCATGTAGTGTAATGTGGTGTTACCTACAGGTGGGACGTATTCGCATATATATGTGTGCACTGTATATGTCTGTGTTATGCATACTGTATATATGTGTGCACTGTATATGTCTGTGTTATGCATACTGTATATATGTGTGCACTGTATTTGTCTGTGTTATGCATACTGTATATATGTGTGCACTGTATATGTCTGTGTTATGCATACTGTATATATGTGTGTACTGTGTATGTCTGTTTTATGCATACTGTATATATGTGTGTACTGTGTATGTCTGTGTTATGCATACTGATAGTGGTGGTAAACATATGGAAGTATTATTTGGCCCTTATGTAAGTAATATTGCTCTAAATTACCATGTTGGCACTTTGCGGTAGATAACTGGGTTTTGGCTTGCAGTTTGGGCACTCGATCGCTAAAAGGTTCGCCATCACTGCTCTAGACAGTTTAGAAGAAACAACATTTAAAAATGTTCTTACAAGAAGAAAGATTGAAATATTTGATACTATATGTATCAAATATGTCATATTTCACTTCTTTTCTTCTTATGAGTATATCTATATAGGAGTTCACATGGATTTTTGTTGTGGAGGTGAGCTTTATAATTAGTGGGTTATTTAAAAACAGACTCTTAAGTATGAAATATAAATTGTTATCAGGGTCAAAAGCTACAAAGAGGAAGACATTTTCCCGTTTACCACAAGCTGAGCATAGTTCACAACTTATAAGATAATAATTTTGTGCATTGCATAAAAAATCAACCGATTAGGAAATTCAATTTCTCCCACAAAAATCCTTCATATAATTCAACAATTAAAAGAATGGTCCATGCTCTGCCATCTGTTTCATGCCGCCGACTTTTAATGTGTCAACAACCTCGATCAGTGCCAGTACTGATCACAGGTAACACTTTGTGTTTGCTGCAATATGCAGCAAACACCCGGTGTATATAGAGATAAATAAATTGAACGGTCTCTGTGGAGGTTTTAGGAGTCTGCATGCAGCTCTTTATACTTAGAGAAATAGCAAAATAATGGTGGAAGTGTATGCAAAAGTCTTATACTGAGTTCTTATTGGCATGATTGGCATAACAACAGTATGTGAGCCCTTCCCATACACCCCTTGCCACATGCCGACATACTATTAGATCAGTTTGTGGCAAGAGGTTAAATACCATCAGCAAAGCTGGTATGTGGCGCTTATATTTTGGGGAGGATTGACGCTTCCCATGAAGCCTCATTGATTTTAATGCCACTGGCATATAAAGGAATGACACAAGTTCCAGAAGTTTGGGCCCTCTCAAAACTATTCATGATGTGCAACAGGAATTGTAACAGTTTCATGCTTTGTGCACCAAAAAACTCTGACACAAGGCATGATAAATTGAACCTATGACTTTTGCAAAGTGCAAAATAGAAAACGGAAACACAAATACTGAAAAGTGCTAAAGTAAAGCAAAGGATTAATTGTTTAATCTAATGACATTACAGCACAATGTAAAGCTCTCACCTTGTTTTAACACCAGTGCACAAAGGTTCCCCTTCATATTGTAGATTTTCCCACTAATAGTGTGTATATGTGATCTTTAACCCCTTAAGGACGCAGCCATTTTGTAGCTTAAGGCTCAGCCCGATTTTTTGGATTCTGACCTGCGTCGCTTTATATGGTTATAACTTTTGAACACTGTTACTTATCAAAACGATTCTGAGATAGTTTTTTCCCCACATGTTGTACTTCATTTTAGTGGTAAATTTTGGCTGATAAGTTTTGCGTTTATTTACAAAAAAAAAAAAAATATGATACATTTTTTGAAAAATTTGCCATTTTCGAAATTCAAAATCATTGCGTTTTCAGGCAGATAGATTTACCACCTAAATAAGTTGCTGAATAACATTTCCCATTTGTCTACTTTACATTTTCATAATTTCTGAAATGTCTGGATAATTTATTTTGAAAAAGAATATCGCTTTTCCGGATTTTCAGAATTGACTATTTTGGGGATAAATACAGTTTTGAATGAAATTTTACATATTTAGCATCAAAACCCCCTATATAACCAACCCATTTTCAAATCTGCACCCCTCAAGCTATCAGAAACCGCTTTTACGAAGATTGTTAACCCCTTGAGATCTTCATAGTAATTGAATCAAAATGGAGGTGAAATTTAGAATGGTCAAATTGTTCCCTTATACGTTCATTTAGCACTAAAATTTACACATTTCCAAAATATAAAAAGAGAAAACCCACCATACAATTTGTTCTGCAATTTCTCCTGAGTACAAAGACCCCCCACATGTGGCCATTACTTGTTTTATGGGCGCACAGCGAGACGCAGAAGGGAAGGAGAGCCCTGCAGCTGCCAGGATTTTAGTTTCCTCATTGGCCCCTTTTGAAGGCTATAAAATTTTCGCTTTTTCGTTATTTGGGCCATGTGATGCCATTTTTTTTGCGCGATGAGATGCTTTTTCCATTGTTACCATTTTGGGGTTGGTATCACCTATTGTTGAAAATTTAGGAACTTTTTTTGAGGGCAGGAGTAGAAAAGCATGAATTCTGTACTGGATTTTTTACTCTTTTTTTTTTTTGGTGTTCACCGTATAGACTAATAATCATGTTATCTTTATTCTATGGGTCGATACGATTACGGGGATACCAGACTTGAATATATTTTCTTACGTTTTACTAAATTTTTCAAACAAAACCCTAATGTGGGGAAAAATCTATCATTTATGTATTGCCGTCTTCCAAGTGGCATAACATTGTTACTTTTTTGGCTACGGAGCTGGTTGATGGCTTATTTTTTGCGGGACATGTTGTACTTTGCTCCAGTATCATGTCTGAGTACACATGGTTTTTTGATCACATTTTATAGCATTTTTTGTGGGATTGAATAGCTAAAAATCATAATTTTTGGAAGGTTTATAGCAGTTTTTTTTACGGCGTTTATCGTGGGGGTTCAATAATGATTTACTTTTATTCTACGGGTTGTTACAGACGCGGTGATACTATATATGTGGGGTTTGTGTTATGATTTAGACTTTTTTTTTAGTTATATGTCTCTTTATATGTTTTGGGGGTTTTGGGCATTTTTAGTGATTTATTACTTTATTTTTTTATTGAATAACATTTTTTTTTTTACTTTTTCACTTTTATACCATGGGACATGAACAAGAAATCCTCTGATTGCTTGTTCATGATAATATTCTGCAAGAATCATGTATTGCAGAGTATTATCAGTGTCAGCCTATACACTTGCATAGGCTGGCACTGTGCCAGTAAGATGACGTCACAGACGCCATCTTACCGGCAATTCTTGCAGGTAACTCTGGGGTCCAGATCGGACCCCAGAGTTGCTATAGCAACGATCGGCGCCCACCGAAAACGGTTCGGGGGGGGCGATCGTGGGGGAAAGCCCCCCAGAGGCATGTTAGATGCCGCGGTCGCGCTGACCGCGGCATTTAACGGGTTAAGCACCCGCGATCGGAGTCAACTCCGATCGCGGGTGTTACACTGGGGTGCCGGCTATCAGTCACAGCCGGCACCCCGTGTTTCCCGATGCCGGTTCGGCTCAGATCTTGAGCTGAACCGGCATGGGCTCAGCGTCCGATATATCGGACGCTGAGCGCTAAGTCATTGAGCTCAGCGTCTGATATATCGGACACTGAGCGTTAACGGGTTAATCAGACCAAATGGGGAACATTTTCTTAGAAAGTCGGAAACTTCACTTAAAGTGCTTTTTCATGTATAAATTCTGGGTGCGACCGATTCATTAAGATTGTGCTCCAGAAATCATGAATCTGTCGCTGCCCCGCACTGGCCCGACAGAGCTCACCAACTTTTTGTAGTGCACCTTTAACATGGGGTTGCAACATAATTTGCATGTTAAATACAGTGCTCGTATCAAATCAGTCGGACCGACTGATGGCACGCCCCCTAATTTGTGTCCCAAAGAGGCTAACGCAACTGCGCCATGGAAGGGTCCGTGCAACACATTAACGTGCACAGTCTGACTAAAGTGCGGCACAAAGCCCTTAGTAAACTTTATTTTATTTGTTGAGAGCAGACACAGTGGGGTTATTCTGAAATATGATATTGACAGTGATAGTTAATAATACGTGTAAACGTAACACATTTTTGCAAAATATGGAAGCAGGATTACAAGACTGTATGATGGTATGCATCCATATCAAAGGTAAATTGACTGTTAAACAGCTGCTTAACCCTTTCATGACTGGCCAATGTCATGAAATGTGCAGCCAACAAATCTGCGGCAACTGTGTGATGCCATCATGTCAATATGGACCAAAATCTCTGAAGAATGCTTCCAGCACCTTGTTGAATCTATGCCACGAAGAATTGAGGCAGTTCTGAAGGCAAAAGGGGGTCCAACCCGTTACTAGCATGGTGTACCTAATAAAGTGGCCGGTGATTCTACATTGAGCAGCCGTGAAGGGTTGTGTGGAGAGGGCTCACAGACCAAGCCCTCTCCATATGTGGCTGGTGTAAGCTATATTACACAGATGACAACTGCTGGTAACTGCTGTGGTTTGGTGCTGGCAATAACCTCTGGCACGTGGATATAAAAAATGCCTTTGCCATAAATCTGAATTTTCAGGTGGTTGCCATTCAAACACTCCTCCCTTCCTCCTTCCTCATTGCTCTTCCCTTTATCAGCCTCTCCCCTGTTCCCTCCCCCCTGCTTACGTCAGCCCCCGCTGCAGTTCTCATTTAAACCACCAATCCCCATGTAATGCACCACCAATTGCTGGCAGAGAGCCAGGTAATGTAAAAAAAATTAATAAAAAGCAGTGGAATTACTGCACAATAAAGTCATTTCGACATGCTACGAAGTATTGGAACCTGTTATCATGTAAAAATGACCTTCATCATGACACATTCCCTTTAACCTGGTAGCAGTTAACCTGACAGCAGATAACCTGTTAAATGCAGCATCTAATGGGCCTGCTCTTGGATGCAACCATGTTTAAATGCATCACAATTTTACACACCCCGCAGTGGACAGGGCCAAGTGATGGTGGACGGGGCCAACTTAGACAAAGGGAGTAAAAGTTTGGTGAATAATTTTCATAGCTGGAGGAGGCAGACATAACCAGTAACACGTGTGCTGCACTTTTAAATAAAGGCACAGTTGAGGTGAGGAGGGGGTGTGTAAAGTTTGGTGTTTCTGTTCTTGATGACAGAATCCCTTTAAACAGCTCAGCCTCTTAATAATTGTGGCACATCTCTTGCACCAGAATTGAGCTTTATGCCTGCCAGGCACTAGTGCAGATTTCAAATATATGCGCTACAAAGAGGCCACCATGTCAAAACATGTTCATGCTACTTTTGCATGCATTGCATGTTGATATATATTACTCAAAGATCTCATATGCAATAGCTATGAGATCAATAAGGCATTGGGCCAAACAATGGGAGCAAAGTATATAACCTTTATAAGAATTCTATTGCCCAAAATGTAAAATTGGTCTGGAAGTTTGGAGATATGGATACATTTGATAGTTGTATCTGACAATCACAGATTACCATCCTATTTCACTTGCAGCTGTGCCCAGAAAAGAACAGAATTTCATCAAGGTTAACTGCCTTCAACAAATTAAATTAGCAAACAAAGAAATTTTACATTGATATCAGGTGCTACGGTATATTTTTGGGAATGATCCCTGCGGTCTAAAAATCAGCTTTTAATATGTTGCGCATGACTTAAAAATACCCATAATGAGTCTCAGGTGCAAATCCTAATTATACACATTTAGGATATTACAACGGCTTAGGATATTATAACGACAGTCCAGAGATGTCAAGATAGAACTGACATCCAAAGTTTACAATTAGCAGTAGCATAAGAACTAAGTAGAACAGGTGATATAGACTGGGGGACATTATCATATTATTTTCTTGCCTTTTTGGTATTAAAAGTGCCAAACAATTTGCAATTGCAAAATATTACAACTAGAGATGAGCGAGTATACTCGTCCGAGTATACTGCTCGGTCGAGTATTAGCATACTCGGACCGGCTCGTTACTCGGACGAGTATCTCGCCGGCTCGAGATCGAGCAGTAAATTAATAAAATAAATTGAATAAAAGTATTTTTATTGTAAAAAAAAAAATATTACACATGTTTGCAGATGTTTTACTTGTAAGAACACATTGAAATAACACTATTCTTCACTTTCCAGGTGTTCGCGCATGTCTCCCGCTAGGTTCGGAGATGTTTGGAACATCTGGAATGTGAAGAATAGTGTTCTTTCAATGTGTTCTGCACTTAAATGGTCCTGTGTTCACTGTTTTTAATGTTTTAATTCTATTCTTCACTTTGCAGCTGTGCACGCGTATCTCCGAACCTATCGGGAGATACGCGCGCACACCTGCAATGTGAAGAATAGAATTAAAACATTAAAAACAGTGAATACAGGACCATTTGAGTGGAGAACACATTGAAAGAACACTATTCTTCACATTCCAGATGTTCGTGCACATCTCCTAACTTAGCGGGAGACACGCGCGAACACCTGCAAAGTGAAGAATAGTGTTATTTCAATGTGTTCTTACAAGTAAAACATCTGCAAACATCTGAAAAAAATTTTTTTGCACTGTTCTTTTACTGTTCAGTTTTATTTAAAAAATGCTCGGGTCTCCCATTGACTTCAATGGGGCTCGTTATTCGAGACGAGCACTCGAGCATCTGGAAAAGTTTGTCTCGAATAACGAGCACCCGAGCATTTTAGTGCTTGCTCATCTCTAATTACAACGTTAATCCATTTCCATCCTGGTCTATGTGCAGCTACAATTCGTTTAATCATCTTGTGATTATTTTGTGACTGTTTAGGTAAAAAATCACAGACACTGCTGAGAGATTTATTAAAGGGTCAACAACACTTTAATACATCGGACCGGCAGCGGAGCTCCAAGGGCAGTCATAGGGGGATATTTATCATGACCTCTGCGCAATGCCAGTGGCGCAGAGGCCCTGAAATAATCGCAAATGCTAGCTTATTGCTAGCTTTTGCGATTATTTTCCCCCATCCACCACCTTCACGCGAGCGGAGGCCGCGGCCGGACAGGAGTGGGCCGGTGCGGGGCGTTACTGTCCCCGCGCCTGCATGGCCATACATGAAAAGTCGCCGGCTGCATCTTTTTCTATGCCAGGCCCTGCCAGCAGCCCCGATACATCAAGAGGCAGTAGCCTAAATGATCCTCCCTGTGTTACCCTATTGCAGATGTTTATCCCTGGGATTCATCACTGCGATCAAGACCACTGATAACCCCAGCAGCTATTACATAAACTTGGTCAAATTTCCAAAAGAGGGATACATAACATTATAATCATTTTAGTAATAAAACCCCCAAGAAAGGGTTGGGGATTATGTAAAATTAGGTGTGATCATATTAGGGGGGATGAGGGGGATAAGTGTTGATGCTTTATCCCTGTATACCAATGCTATGCTGTGCGATATTGCTTTCTTGTGCTCCAGTGGTCTGGATCTCTGCTGCCCTACAGTGCCGACTCATAGTTATATTGTCATGTTAAACCCTCGGGCTGCTTAAGCCCGGGGGTTGCAGGACTGGCCGTGCTCTATGGCTTGAGCATGGCCCGCCCCTCTATCCCTCCCACCCGGCAGCTCTGCTGGGGCCAGCGCTTCTGCTGGCCACACAGGGGTGCAGGTCCGGGATATTTATTCCCTGGCGCGGAGCATCCCGTCCTCTTTCAGGACGGCTCCACGCCAAGAAAGATCCCGCCCGCCCTCCCCCTTTTTGTTTTTTGTTTACTTTTGTTAATGTTGTTGGTTTTGTAAATTTTTGTTAATATGTTTTGTTTTTCTTTCATTGTTTATTATGTATTGGAAGTCACAGCTTGGCCTATGGCGGAATCTTTGACCCTCTCGGGAATGAGATCAATCACCTGACGAATCAACGAGGACATGCCCCCACGGAGGCGGGGCCTGGCATGCGAGGTGGTAAGAGGAGGGTCTCGGGTTCCCCATTTGGACCAACAGTTAATTTGTTTAAAGATTAAAGCTGTGGCCGACCCCCCATTTTTTATCCCAATTACGAGTCTCTGTTTTTGTCCGCTTGCCGAGTGGAAAGTTGGGGTACAGTGACGTTAGTACGGCCAGTCCTTATATTGGTTGCTGTGACCAGAATTGGTGACCCTTACTCTTTTTAGCATTAGCATAGTTCCCTGCATCCAAAGACTTTGTTGAACTGTCCTGCTCATCAATCAGAAATGTCCAGTATCCTTACAGAATATTTCAAAACATATGATGTGCTATATCTCATGAAAACCCATAATTCAGTCATCATTTACTATAACTATAACTATGGCCAGCACGTTCAGGAGCTTCCTCAGCAATTTGTTAACTAAGATAGCTCACCTTGAGGGACTGTGCAAATCCTATGATTTTGAAGCAATGCAATGGCTGTAGAATGTGTACAATTAAGCCGTATATTCAAGGGGATGGCTGATGGAAAGTATATAGAATGGGGGCTGGCTGATGGACACCATATATAAGGGGGGCTGGCTGCTGGAAACTATAAAGAAGAGGACATGGCTGCTGGACACCATATATAAGGGGGTGCTGACTACGGGACACTGTATAGAATGAGCGGCTGGCTTCTGGACACCATAAAGAAGTGGTGTCTAGCTGCTGGACACTGTATAGAAGGAGGGGCTAACTGGTGGACACTATATAGAAGAGGGTCTGGCTGTTGGACACTATATACAAGGGGAAGCTTGCTGCTCAACACTATATAGAAGGGGAGTTGGCTGCTGGAGGGGCTGGCTGCTAGACACTATATAGAAGGGGACTAGCTTCTGGACACTATATATAAGGGGCTGACTGCTGCACACTATATAGAAGGTGGTTGGCTTAAATGGAAGATGGGACTGGCTGCTGGACACTATATAGAAGGGGGCTACCTCATGGGCACTATATACAAGGGAGGTCTGGCGGATGGACACTTTATAGAAGTAGGTCTGGCTGCCAGACATTACATAGAGGGTAGCTGCTGGACACTATATAGGGGGCTTGCTGATACTTTATACAAGGAGGTCTGACTACTGGGCACTATATATATATATGTAAGGGAGAACTGGCTGCTGATATATAAGGGGGTATCTCGTTCTGAGCTTTGTATTAACTAAGAGGGGGTGCTGCCTACATGTGGATTGTTGAGGAAGTGCTGCTCTGCTACTTTAATTACGGGGTGCAGTGTTACATTTGACTGCTTTGCTAAGATGATGTTGTTACTCTGTAAAAATTAGTGGGTGCCAAATATAAATTTGGATGTAGTTTTAATCTAGGTCACTATAAGTGACTTTGGTATTTTTAGTTTTGAGATGTGCTGCATGTAGCTGAAGATATCTGATGTATAATCTGTAACTCAATGAGACGGATTGTTATCTCTGAGGGGTCCACGAGGATAAAGACCCAAACTGACTACTCCAGCAGAGAGGTAGAAGGTAGGAGCTACATTTATAAAGTAAACGATATCTATATCAGCCTTATGACGACTGTGTTGTGTAGTAAATTTTTGGCACTATATAGTAATGTACAGTATATTTCTAGCTTGTATATATTTATGTGTGGTGTATTCATTGCTGTGATATTTTCAGTAATGTACAGGTATTTGGGTATTGTATATGGCTATATATGTTTATGTGCACCTATATTTGAGTGTTTCTTATATGTGGGTCTGCTGTGTATTTGTATGTGTTTTGTATATATGATATATGTGTGTAGAGCATATACTGTATATATGGTGTTGTGTTTATATGTCTGTGCAATGCCTATGTAGTGTATGTGTGCATATGTTTGTGGGGCGTATATATTATATACACTCACTGGCCACTTAATTAGGTACACCTGTCCAACTGCTCGTTAACACTTAATTTCTAATCAGCCAATCACATGGCGGCAACTCAGTGCATTTAGGCATGTAGACATGGTCAAGACAATCTCCTGCAGTTCAAACCGAGCATCAGTATGGGGAAGAAAGGTGATTTGAGTGCCTTTGAACGTGGCAGGGCTGGTCTGAGTATTTCAGAAACTGCTGATCTACTGGGAGTGGCAGTTCTGTGGACGGAAATGCCTTGTTGATGCCAGAGGTCAGAGGAGAATGGGCAGACTGGTTCAAGCTGATAGAAAGGCAACAGTGACTCAAATCGCCACCCGTTACAACCAAGGTAGACAGAAGAGAGCATCTCTGAACGCACAGTATGTCGAACTTTGAGGCAGATGGGCTACAGCAGCAGAAGACCACACCAGGTGCCACTCCTTTCAGCTAAGAACAGGAAACTGAGGCTACAATTTGCACAAGCTCATCGAAATTGGACAGTAGAAGATTGGAAAAACGTTGCCTGGTCTGATGAGTCTCGATTTCTGCTGCGACATTCGGATGGTAGGGTCAAAATTTGGCGTCAACAACATGAAAGCATGGATCCATCCTGCCTTGTATCAACGGTTCAGGCTGGTGGTGGTGGTGTCATGGTGTGGGGAATATTTTCTTGGCACTCTTTGAACCCCTTGGTACCAATTGAGCATCAATGCAATGCCACAGCCTACCTGAGTATTGTTGCTGACCATGTCCATCCCTTTATGACCACAATGTACCCAACATCTGATGGCTACTTTCAACAGGATAATGCGCCATGTCATAAAGCTGGAATCATCTCAGACTGGTTTCTTGAACATGACAATGAGTTCACTGTACTCAAATGGCCTCCACAGTCACCAGATCTCAATCCAATAGAGCATCTTTGGCATGTGGTGGAACGGGAGATTCGCATCATGGATGTGCAGACGACAAATCTGCGGCAACTGTGTGATGCCATCATGTCAATATGGACCAAAATCTCTGAGGAATGCTTCCAGCACCTTGTTGCATCTGTGCCACGAAGAATTGAGGCAGTTCTGAAGGCAAAAGGGGGTCCAACCCGTTACTAGCATGGTGTACCTAATAAAGTGGCCGGTGAGTGTATGTGTGTTCTGAAGTAAATTATGAGGGATGGGAGCTGGTAGCGTGATCAGGAGGTAACTACAGTGGTAGGGGGGGGCGTGGCTAGCTACCAAGTTGACCGGACGTGTATAGCGGAGCTCTGTGGAGACCCTCAAAATCTGCAGGTTAAATCCTGAGCATCCAGGCTAAAACCGGCCACAAACAGCCACCCCACTCACCGTAGTCACCGGAGACACCGGGGGCGGCTCCAACTCCGCAAGAGACCATGAGGAGAGGTCGGAGACTAGGCAGATGCGGGCCAGCGTGCGTGGCACCCGGATCGCGATCCAGCCTACACTGAGGAGGACCTCGGGCGCCAACGCCGCAGTCAATCAGGCAGAAAGATCCTGCGACCCGGGCAACGTAACTGGAGTCGGAGCCAGAGGTACGGGAGCCACCACACGAGTCAGCGCGAGTCGGGCGGCATCACACGGATGCCATCTTGAGAAGGCGAGCCCGAGCCTGCTCCTCACTGACCGGAGGGAGTACGGGCGGGATGAATAGAGGCCCACCGGCACCTGCCTGCATATCGAGTGCCGCTGCTCCGCCACCCCGAGTCCATCAGCACCCGGGCGGCCGACATACTATTGTAGAGGTGGAAGGCCGGCAGCACGCCAACATAGCAGCGCCATTTTGAAGACAGCAACCAGCGCAGAGTGTCCTGTGACTGCAAAAGACAGCAGCATCCTGAGAGCCCAGGATTCACACTGGCACAATCATCTAGCACAAAAGCTCCAGAGATATCCACAACTAACTGTGAGTGTCAGTTTCATCATCATTTAACCCTGAATTACCACCTATCATAAAGTGGATTGCCAACAAGAGTACATATTAAGGACACAGCCACAACCTGCCAAAGGATTGTTGCTCCTGCCACAGTGTGTGACTCTTTCTGATATACCAATACTGTTAAATAGCCTCAAGCAACATGAGCCCCCCTAAAGTAACGCTATTGACAAGCTCATGGAATTTGCAAGAGGAGAGTTTGCAGAACCTGCACGCACACCACAACCGCAACGCACGGTGCATACCAGAGCTAAACCTAACGCGACCGCCTCGACATCGCAAATGGAAGCAGATGATGAAGCAGAGGAACCCACTCTGAAACAAGTAACCCTGCAAGTGCTAGCAGCAATAGACTCCTGCAAAAGTTCTCTCACAGGCAAGCTTGATGAGGTGAGAGTTCATGTGGGCCTGCTTCGCCACGATTTGCAAAACCTTAGAGACCGTGTTAAAACCACAGAGGAAAGAATATCACAGGTAAAGGACCGCACAGCCAATGTTCAGAGATCCCTCTCCTCTCTCAAGTCAGACTCTGACTCGCTAAAAAAAAAGGCGGACGACTTGGAAAATTGGCTCCGCAGAAATAATATCAGAATAATTGTCATGCCAGAGAAAACGGAGGGTAGGAATCCTGAAGAATTTCTTGAAAAATGGCTACAGGAACTGTTTCCTGCTGCAAAATTCTCAGCTGCCTTTGCGGGGGAAAGGGCGCACAGGGTGCCCGTCAGAGCTCCCCCATCAGGAGCAGCCCCACGTCCATTTCTAGCAAGAATGCTAAACTGCAAAAATCGGGACATGATCCTCCAACAAGCCTGCAAACACCCTGACATCCACGTGGATAATGCAAAGATTTCAATTTTTCCGGCCTTCTCTCTGGAACGTCGAACAACCTTCACAGATGTGAAACGCAGGCTTCGGGACAAAAACATTCCTTACTCCATGGCTTATCCAGCTCGTCTGAGAGTCCTAGATGGCGACAAAGCCATCTTCTTCACCTCACCAGTGAGTGGCTGGACCTTCGCAGAAACGCGTCACCGAGACAGCACTGAACAGATTCCCCGGGAGAGGTAATCCTCAAGACGGCATCTACGAGGAACACGTGAGAATGGGAACCCGATTATAATGGGTCACTTATTATTGCACTGATAATTTGTGTTAAAATATGACAACAGCTCTAGACCTCTGGCGAGACTTAATATTTGGAAGGTTGTATAATTATCTGAAGTAGCCTGGGGACAAATGTCCAAGAGTTTGGGTCTCTAGGTCCAAAGCACATACTCTATGCCTATGATCCATCAGATACGGCAAGAGTATCCCAGTTTTCTAGCCGAATTAGTTGGGAGCGCGTCACGACCTTAACGACCATGGTTTGGTCGGTATGACGGAGAGGCGTCCCAAATAGTTGTTATTGATGTAAGTTATGCTATGTTTAAAGTTTGTCATGTATGCCAACTTAAAAACCAGTTGAAGGACGCAGAGGAAGAAAGATTAGTTACACACTCCACGATTGGGGCACTAGCTACCAAGCCTGGGACCCACACTCATAACACCCACCCGAACTATGTCTGAAATTCGACTATTTCATTGGAATGTGAGAGGATTGGGCACTCCTAGGAAGCAGATTATGGTGTTTTCACAGATCACTAAACAAAACCCGCACATAATATGCCTTCTGGAAACGCACTTGCTTCCAACCAAATCTACACAAACCTTGGGTGCAATGGGGACTATATTCATGCCATAGCTCAGCCTCTAGAGGAGTTTTGATCCTAATACACAAATCCCTGTGATGGGAAGACAGGGCCCAATTGGTGGACATTGATGGAGTGGCATATAACATTTTAGGAATATATAACCCTCCACCCGCTTCTCTAACGGTACTGCGTCAAGCCGCAGTATTTGCCACAAAATACCCTCATGCCCTGAACCTATGCATGGTAGACTTTAATATCCTATTGCAACCAAACCTAGATAGATTCCAAAATACACAGGCTACATTGCTGGACCCCAGACCCACACCACTGTCTGCCCTGTTAGCCGAACTGGGCTGGGCTGACTTATGGAGGTTTTGGAACCCCCAGACACGAGTCTTCTCCTGCTACAGTGCAACCCATAAATCACTTTCACGTATCGACTATATAGTGGGTTCTACTTCGGTGATCCCACACATACAAAATATCCAGTATCTCCTTAGGGGAACTTCGGACCACTCACCGATAATCTGTACGCTGGGCACAAGAGAGACATCCATTATGTATAGACAAGCAATACATCCCTTTTGGTTAGGGTTAATAGGTCCTCAGGATAGAACCCCTGAACAATTGGCCGCTTTCCTTCAGGCCCACTCAATAGATCAGGACTGTAGAATCCAATGGGACGCCATGAAAGCGTATTTACGAACATGCATACAGTCAGCCATTTTCCATGTTAAAAAAGAGTCAAGATGTCAAGAATCTGAGCTAGCTGAGCTATGTCACAACTTAAAACAGCGATATATAGAGAACCCGTCCGAGCACAACAGGGAAGCCTGGCTGCAGACAGGTAGATTATACCACCACACAATAAAAGAGAAAGCAGACAACAAAATGTTTTTTTACAAACAAACCGCTTTTGAACTCGGCAACCAATCAGCCAAATTACTTGCTCACATAGCTAGACAACACTCATTGTCACCCCCTATTCTACGCATACGCTCATCAAATGGAGCGGTATTACAGACCCACTCAGATATCCTAGCCAGATTCACAGAATTCTACAAATGCCTATATAGTTCAACCCTGGAATGGACAGATAACGACATAGTGCAATATCTAGACAGGATTACGCTACCGACTTTGACACCCGAACCCGCTGACCTTCTAGAAAAAACAATAACATTAGAGGAGGTGGAAGAAGCGATAGATCAACTAAGCAATAATAAATCACCTGGTCCAGACGGACTTCCCAAAGAAATATATAACAAATACAAAGACCTGCTCCTCCCCAAACTACTGGAAATGTGCGAAATTACATTTGCTGAGGGAGAAATCCCTAGATCGCTAACAGAAGCTACAATTATTCTGATTTTAAAACCTAGTAAGGACCCGTTGGACTGCGGATCCTACAGGCCAATAGCATTACTAAACACTGATTATAAGGTCCTTACCAGAGTACGAGCTTCCCGACTCAACCAGGTTATCCTAACACTAATCCACCCAGACCAATGCGGGTTTATGCCGGGGAAATCAACCTCGGACAATATCAGGAGAGTCCAGGTCATTGCCCAAATTGGACAGACGAGGGGAAGGGACTGTGCACTGGCATCCCTGGACACAGCAAAGGCATTCGACTCGGCTTTGGGCCCCGATTCTGTAAATGTATAGGTATACTGTATTCAAACCCCAATAGCAGACTACTGGTCAATGGAGAACTATCCCCTACCATCACTCTCCACCGAGGCACACGCCAGGGCTGCCCACTGTCCCCACTTCTATTTGCCGTTACCATTGAGGTGTTAGCTGCCCAACTCCGCCAAGACTCCATATATACAGGAATCAAATTGGGACAAGGGGAGGATAGAGTGGGCTTGTACGCCGATGATATGATCCTGTTCATATCCAACTTCACCACATCTCTACCACACGCCATTACACTTATCAATGACTTCGGCACATATTCAAGATTGCAGGTGAATTGGACGAAATCAGTATTCATGCCACTAGGCATTCAGAATTGGGAAGGCCAAGCAATGGTGGAAGGACTGGCAGTAGTGACAGAATTTAAATACCTGGGGATAATGATTACCAAAACATATCAGGACATACGAAATCACGGGCCCACTTCTCTCCTATGCAAAGGAGAAATACAAGGTTTGGAAGACACTTCCACTTTCAGTAGCGGGAAGAATTAACTTGGTTAAACTCATAATCCTCCCAAAGTGCCTCTATATCTTACAACACGCAGCAGCTCCTCTCCCCAAAAAATTCTTTAAAGAACTGCACTCACTAACAGGGGTATTTATTTGGGCCACCTCTAGAGCCAAACTCAGTCTTCAAACACTGCAACGACCAAAAGACGAAGCTGGGATGGCACTCCCCGACTTCTATAATTATTACCTAGCGGGACAGCTCAGATACTTAAACAGCTGGATGGGAGGTCAGTCCCTACCTAACTCAGAGCACCACCTGCAACACCACCTGAGCCTCAAATCCCTATGGCCGTTTCTAGAACCACCTCAGGACTTAAACATCTCCTTACTACCCCTGCATAGGCTAGATAGACAGGTCTGGAAAGCAGCCAAGCAAATAGCAGGCTTCACAGATATAATAGCTGAGACTCCACTATGGCATAACCCTACACTCTCACCCATATCCAACCTATCCATTAAGTGTCATTTTTAGGACACAGGGGCCCAGAGGGTTGGTATCAGTGCTCTATACCCATCTAATCCGGGAAAAGACTCTAAAAACTCCAATCCCCGCCATAGATAAATGGAAGACATGTATTCCCTCGTTAGAGGAAGAATGTATCCCGGACATTCTCTCATCACACCTTAAAGTCTCCCCCTCGATAAATAATAGACTTATCCAACTATACTTCACGCACCAAGCATACCTGACTCCTGTGCGACTGAGGCATATGGGTCGAGTACCAACCGCAGCATGCCCCAGGTGCGGAGATCTTAACGCAGGCTTTTGGCACATGAGTTGGATCTGCGCTCCAATCCAAAAATTTTGGAAGCATGTAACAAATTTCCTTACAATTATTTTACCAGTACCACTATTACATTCCCCTGAGACATGCTTATTGGGCCTAATTCTTGAAGTAGATTGGACTCATTACCAAATAATATTCCTACAAGAAACATTGCATAGCACTGAGGTGGTACTCCCCCAATAATCCTACCCTAAGTATGTGGAATCTACAGGTGAACCAAATCCTACCATATGAAAAAACTATTTACAAACACAGACAAAAACCGGACAAGTTTAACCGCATTTGGGGGGACTGGTGTGACACACCAAGGACCAACTACTCGCCGCCTAGACTTAGAATAGCCATGAGAGATTTATAAAATTTTACCTGGACTTAAAACCCAGTCTCCTAGAATGGGGGGGAGTCGGAGCACTGGCATTATAGACCTATGTAAATACAAACTAACCTAACCAATTTAAAGGGGTCGAAAACAAGACGCACCCAATCACAAACATAAGATTTTTCTTCAGAAATAAACAACAATCAGATAAGGCAGAATAAGACATCTCAACTGGTCAATGGTATATGCTTGATGTTTATTATGATTTTCTTGTTATCTTGAACCTCAGGCAATGAAACCTTATGTAACACTGAATAAAATTGTAAGCATGATTTACTCGAAAGTCTGATGTTCTGGTTATATTTTATTGTGTTTTACAATAAAGAAGTTTAAAAAAAAAAATAATGAATGGTGAATGTGCATCATTATATACATATTATCCTGTACAATGTGCATATATATGTAACAGTGAAATCTTCTACAGTATACAGCTGAGTCGGGAAATGTCAGGAGAGGGGATGGCAGTATTAGAAATTTCTAATCTCAAGCTTCCTGCCGTCTACTTCCCTGATGTGGTCTGCAGTTACTAGCAAACATATGTACCCTCAACCTCCCTGGGATAAGAAGACTGCCTGGTGAAGGGAGAAGGGGGCCCTATTCAGAAGTCTGCTATGGTCTGCAAAGGTCTAGTTGACTAACAAAAAAGCAAGCTCTCTTTGCTGGCATTATATGAACACATAGTCGATAAAGCATTGCACTGTTTGGCCCATTAGAAGTTGCCTGTTAAATACTTGTCTTCTGGTTCTTTGTGATTTCATATACTCTATTGTGCTTTGCTTTGATACTGCCTTTTTGCCTGTACTTTGACCAATCTTCTGCCTTATGATTATTTACCTCTCCATCATCTTGATTTTGACTTGGTTTGTCTGACTTTGCTCGTTTGTCTGTCTCTCTTATTTGTCTGTCTACTGTACTGTGCACATATCCATGATAGGGACTGCAAATCATTTATTGTGGTTTAGACCAGGGCCAGCAAGTAGTAAAGGATACATATTTTGGTAAGGGCAGGTCTTGCACATTTCACTGTCATGATAGGTATACATATATCTTCTTAAAATAAGTATATATATGTAGTTTATAAAGATGGTGTCAGGGCTCTGAGTCTGTGGACCCTCTGGACCACCACGGGATATGGTACTAGCAGACACCTTGGACCAGAGTCTAAGTGGCACCTGGTCATCACCAGAGCCCGCCGCAGAGTGGGATGGTCTTGCTGCGGCGGGCTACCACCAGGCCATTCCACAGGTGCGACTAGCCCGAGGTGGTAGCCAAGGTAGCAATGCAGGAGACTGTCCGTACCCAGGGAGACAGCGGGAGAACAGCACAGGAAGACTCAGTAGGACTCACTTCAGGAATCGCAGGAACTGGCACACTGGACAGGCATGCAGGAACACAGGATACACAGGAATGCAGGATACACTGGAAAGCAGGATACACTGGAAAGCAGGATACACTGGCGGGGAGCAGGGAATGATGGGAGCCACCAGATTAAATGCCATCCTTACATTCCCGCAAGTGACCTGTGCGCTGGCCCTTTCAATCTTGAAGTACCCTCATGCGTGCACCCTAGGGAGCAGGGCCGCGCAGGGCCTAGTCCAGACAGGAGCGGGAGCGTGGAGAGGTAAGTCCACGGCAATGGGAGTGGGGCCGGCAGCGGAGAGGGTCATGGGTGCACCTGCGATCTATACCCGCGGTATAGATCGCGGGAGTGCCCGTGAAAGTACCCCCCCTTTGCCCCCCCCCTCTTTCTCTCTTCTTCATGGTCCCAAGAAACTTCTGGAGGAGATTCAGATCCAAAATGTATACAGAAGAAAAGTCAAGGTTGACCTGCAGCTGATTACACAAGGAACGCCAGAATTTTGACACAAACTGGACTCCTCGATCGGACACGATGTGCAGCTTAAGTCCATGCAGCCGGAAGATATGTTTGAAGAACAAACTGGCAAGCCATGGGGAAGATGAAAGACCGGTCCATCACCACCCAGATGATAGTCCTGCCCGAGGAAAGAGGCAGATCAGTGACAGAATCCATTGCCACCTGGGACCACGGGCAACTGGGTATCGGCAACGTAAGTGACAGTCCAGCCGGTTTGAGATGAGAGGCTTTGTTGCGGGCACAGGAGGATCAGTATCCTACAAACTCCCGAACATCTTTGACCAAGTCTGGCCACCAGTAGTAGCAGAAGATGAGGGCCACGGTGCGTTGCACCACATGGTGGCAAGCCACACTAGAAGAAAGTACCCAAGACAAAATCCTCTTCCAGAGAGCAGGTCCAACATATGTCTTGCTGGGAGGTATTTGCCAAATATCCACCAGAGCTGCAACAAGCTGGTCAGGAGAAATTATGTACCGAGGAGCTGGTTCTTCTACAACAATATCCCAAGCACGGGACAGGGCATCAGCCTTGATATTCTTGTCAGACAGAAGAAAATGAATCAGCAGGTCGAAGCGGGAGAAGAACAATGACCCCCAGGCTTGTCTAGGATTCAGGCGCTGGGCTGTCTGAAGGTACAGCAAATTCTTGTGGTCAGTGGATAGTTGGGGGTGGAGCATGTGAGCGGACGTCAGCCCGCCGCCCCGCGCGCCTCTGGGACCACGCTTGACGCAATGCCCGCGCTTTTCTGAGGGGTTCACGGCTACAGCATCCGACCATCGCGGTGGCCGCTAACTAGTGGAGGGAAGTTTCCAATGCCGGCTGGGCAGTCGTGGTGCTCCGGGATATTTCAGGTCCCTCACCATCTTTGGCCTCGTGCTGCGGCTGGTCATAAAATTTGAGCCTGGTGAGAAGAACGTGAGAAGCAGTCCTGCCATATGGGATCCGGTGGTGTCCTTGGCTGCTAGGAGAAGGTGATCACCGGCGTCTGCACAGGATGTTCGTGGGTCACCAGAATCCCGCCGTTTTGGTTCACCCGGATCTCTGCAGGGACAAGTTTGGTCTCCGCTTCATGCTCCCGGAGTTACACTTCCTCCAGCAGGTTGGATGTTTTCATCCCAGCTTTTTAAAGTTTCAGATGTGAAATTCCATATGGTTTAACATACCCTGCCATTTTCACCTTCCTGCTGCTTGCTCATAATTCCACTAACTGCATGGTTCTACCCGCTTTAACAAAGAGGTTTAATACATCTACTAACCCTCTCTCTGAATGAAGATTCCACTTGCTGTTTACATCATTTATGCTGTCCCAAGGCTAACTAACTCCATCTAACTACTGAGTATTTCAGCAATTTCTTTTGTGGTGGCGTTACTGCATATCTAATGGTTACTGATGAGGACATATTCGCCATGCTACTGGGTAGCAACTAGGTACTAACGTCATTGGCCCCTTCTCCACTAACCAGACGATGACGCCTTTCAGAACTAGACACTGACAGTGTTGGTTTACTAATGTGTATGGCTCGCGACAAAGTGTAAGGCTGATCTAGAAGAAGATGTGGTTCTAATTTTACATGTTTCGAACCGCCTCCGTACTAACCTATTAACAATTGTACTTGGAGTTTGTAAAGTTTGTTGCTATTTCCACCATTTCTGCGTGTGCTGTTCCACAACAAATCCCCTACTGTTTGTAACCCTAGAATTGCATGTCTGCTCTGCTATATCTGTTAGTACCTATTGTTATCTAGAGGCGTGTATCCCAACTTTGTTTGAGGGATAATTGTGTGTATGGTGGCCTAACCGTTCCCCGGCAACCCTCCTTAAAAGGCTGGTATTACATATTACTCACTTTTGCGCTCCTTGACCTGTTTTTTTTCCCAGTGTTGGTGTGTTCAATTATACGGTCCAGGATTGCCGGCCAGGGTAACTGGTTGTTTAGTATTGTGTGACAATGACCAGACCAGCAACAAAAAAAAAGGGGACTAAGGTTTTTATGGCATACGATGGCCCAGATGGGGTTTGATAAGAGATTCATATCCTGGGTGAGAATCCTATATGCCGACCCGTCATCCAGAGTAATGATTAATGGAGTTGTATCTAGATCCTTCAAATTGAATAGAGGTACTTGCCAGGGGTGTCTCCTATCACCACTCTTGTTTGCTATTGCAATGGAACCCCTGGCTTGTAGGATTAGACGGGATCAGGATATAGTGGGGTTTAGACAGGGGGAGTCTCATCTCAAGATTTCACTATATGCCGATGATGTCTTGTTATTCCTCGGCAAACATGGGTCCATAACCAGAGTGTTTCAGATCTTTGGGGATTATGAGAAGCTTTCCGGCCTGTGTATCAACTGGCACAAGTCTGCATGGCTGCCTCTCGATGAAACAGATGATCCTGCCCCTCAAGAACTTATCACTATCCCAAAGGGTGGCGTAGTAAAATACCTTGGTATCAATATCTCTGCCAATATATTGGATTTTGTGGAGAATAATATTCTACCAAAAGTGTCAGAAATAAGGAAGAAGGTAAAAATGCAAAAGTCTGCCACTTAACATGATGGGTAGGGTCGCAGTCACTAAGATGTTAATTCTTCCCAAGCTACTATATGCCCTTGCGGCATCTCCAATAATGATCCCCCAGAGGGTATTTAAAATTATTGAAAGCCTTTTGGCAGAATTGGTTTAGCGGGGAAAACAACCGCGACTTAAAATGGAGATCTTGCAACAGCCATATGAGAAGGGGGATTTGGACTACCAGACCTGAGAAAGTATTTTCTTATCTCCCAGACAAAGTATATCTCGGTCTGGGACAAAACCCCCTTTGCATCTGCCTGCAATCCTCAATTAAAGATCTATGGATATAATGTTTTGGAAACTCCTGAGACAGAAATCTGGAGAGTACCTAAAATAGAAACTATTTTCCCGACCTTACACCTAATGCTAGAAACTTGGAAAGAGCTTAAGTTCCAATCTAATAACACAGGTCTCCTATCAATATCCCCCATATGGGGTAATTGGAAGTGGAAGGTTCCAGACACAAATGCAAAACTGTGGCTGGAACATAATGTAAAATATATTAAACAATTCTTCGACAATGGGGCTTTCAAATCTTTCCAGCCACTACAGCAGGAGTTTGGGATTGGCCTTGCGGGATACTATACATATTTACAAATTAAACATTGGTGGAAAACATTGGATAGGTCAGTGAGTGCCCCGGAGCAGCTACACCCACTCCTGTAAGGTTTATGCGGCCTGCTAGGCACTAAATTCAAAAGCTATAAGATATTAAGATGCTGGCTCGCGAAATGAGAAAGGTAATAATTTAAAGAGAATAATAAATAAATGGGTCGGAGAGGTGGGGATTTTGGAGGAAAATGTTTGGGAAAAGGTGTTCTTAGATGTGAGGAGGGTCTTCACTATTCCCGCCCATCGCCAGGCCCAATTATTTATCTTGAATCGAATCTACTACACACCAAAAACATTCTCAAGATTTGGGGCTAGGATTTTCCACTGCAATAGATGCAGTAGCGAGAAGGCAGATGACATCTATTTGTTGTGGTTTTGTCCAAGGATCAGAATTTTCTGATACTGAGGGGGGTATTGGTAGAGATAAAGGAGATCTTCAATGTTACCATCCACGATACATTACAGGCTTGTGTCTTGGGTATTCTAGATGAAGGCTGTTGTAAGACAGTTAAAGCATATGTGCTGAAAAAACTACTATTTGCCAAAAGATTCTGCCTCGTTTGAAAATGGATGGCTAAAGATACTCCGACAACTGGAATGTGGCAGCGGGTTGTCAATAATATTATCCTAGTTGATGGCTTCGCTAAAACATCGAGAGGGGATTTTGGTATAGAAAAAATACGTATTGATTGGCGGCCATGGATGAATAAAAAGTTTTGTAAAGAGGAAGATAGGATATTAGGTTGCTGATAAGGCTTGGGAATCAGAGGACAGAGAGTCTTTTCTTTTTTGTTCTTTTTTTTTGCTTTTTTTCTTTTCTCTCTTTTCTTTTTTGTTTGGGGTTTGTGGGAGGGGGGGGGTGGGTTTCTATAATTAAAAGCATTGGATCTAGGGATTAAGAGGGACATTATGGACATTCACATGTATTGTTAAGAGAGATGACAGATATATTTGGTAAAGAGAACATAATAAGTTATTGTATTGGAAGACCGGCTGTCAAACTCAGACCGAAAAGTTTTATTGTATCAGTTGTTGACAATTTTATGCTGTCTTATATATGAAAATGGATGTCTATATTGTATTTTGTATATGGTTTTTTCCAATTAAAAAAAAAAAAAATTCTTGTGGTCAGTGTACACACTAATGGGATGGAGAGCACCCTCCAGAAGATATGGCCATTCTTCCACAGCAAGTTTGATGGCCAACAGCTCTCTGTCTCCAATCGAATAATTTGTTTCAGCTGGAGAAAAGGTCTTGGAAAAGAACCTGCATGTGGAAGTTCGACCCTTGGGCCCTTTCTGGGTGAGGTACACTCCAGCTCCTACCGAGGACACATCCCCTCAAGATAAAAATATTTGTTTGTATCAGGGCTAGTGAGTACTGGAGCTGAGGCAAAAGCAGACTTCAACTTGGAGAAGGCCTCTTCAGCTGTAGGAGACCAGGCATGTGGATTGGCACTCTTCTTGGTGAGTGCCACGATAGGAGACACCAAATTGTAGAAGTGCGGAATAAACTGTGGGTATGATGATGATGATGCAGTGGCAAAGTCTCCGCTTGTTTCTTAGGGAAAACATCTGCAAAGTCCAGGTAACAAGCTGGCAGACCCTCCAGAGACTTGGAAGAGGTCAGGACCAGAAGTGGTGCCACCATGCATCGAGATTGGCATTCAGGACCCCAACACAGGATCTCACCAGTCTTCCAATTGAGGACCAGAGCATGAAGTTGAAGCCAAGGAAGACCCAGAAGAAGAGCTGATGTGGAGTGAGGCAGGACATAGAATACCAGTCTTTCTTGGTGTAGGACTCCAACTTGAAGACGGATAGGTTCCGTGCGCTACCGCACTGGATCCGAAAGAAGCTGCCCGCTTACTGAAGAAATGACCAGGGGTGACTTGAGGGGAACCACCAGAATGTGATGTCGGGAGACAGAGCGGCATCCACAAAGTTCCCCGTGGAACCAGAGTCCAGGGGAGGACTTGCACGGGAGGATCGGTACCGACACCGAGGAGCACTGGAACAGTCAGGCGTGGAGAAGCTGAATTTACACCTAAGGATGCTTCTCCCAGAAGCCCTAGGTTCTGGCATTTCCAGGACGTTGGTAGTGGACTGGACAAGTCCCGATGTGGTGCTTGGGACTGGCACAGTACAGACAGAGGTCTTCTTGAAAATATCTGGAACGTTCCCCAGGCATAAGTCAGGCTCTGTCGATCTGCATAGGTTCCACTGCAGACTGTGTAACCGAAGGCTGGAGTGGTTTTTGGAAGACCAGAGCCAACTGAGGCAGTTGTGGAAGCCGGATGGTTGAGGAAGCTTGTGCGGGTCACTCGCTGACAAACTTAGATGGCAATAACTCTATGTGCAGCGAGCACTGTGTGATGAAACCTCTGCACTGTTTGGGATCTCCATCGTATTTATCAGGCATAGACAGTGTTAGCCTCTGTTCTAATGCCGATGGACAAGCCGGGATGACAGGAGAAGTTGCAGGGGTAGACGCTGGAACTACCGCAGGAGTAGTCACAGGGGCCTGATGCTGAGGCTGAGAGTCAAGAAGCTGTTGGAGAGCGAAAGCGACTTGGCCAAAAGTTCTCCTTGGGCAGCAATCTGCTGCGACTGTCGGGCAACAACACTCGAAAGTTCAGCCAGCATCTGAGTCATGGCCGGATCTTACTGTCAGGGCTCTGAGTCTGTGGACCCTCTGGACCACAAGCTGTACCCGGGGAGACAGCAGGAGAACAGCACTAGGACTCACATCAGGAATCGCAGGAGCTGGCACACGGATCAGGAACACAGGAATGGACTAGCACACTGGACAGGAATACAGGATACACAGGAATGCAGGATACACAGTAGGGCTTTCTCTCCAGGGAAATGGCTTGAAGATCTGGAATGATGGAAGCAGCCGGATTAAAGGCATTCCTGGAATTGGCCAGCGCCAATCACCTGTGCGCTGGCCCTTTAAATCTTGAAGTACCGCCATGAGCGCCCTAGGGAGCGGGGCTGCTCACAGGGCCTAGTACTGACTGTAGCAGGAGCATGAAGAGGTAAGTCCATGGCAGCAGGAGCGGGGCCGGGACCGGGGCAGCAGAGAGGGACATGGGTGCACCTTACCACAGATCGCGGGGGTGCCCGAGCCCATGACAAATGGCATGACATTTGGAATTAAAGAATTGGTTTAAATATATCATACAACAAGTAGAAACTGGAAGTTGTCAGCTTTTTTTCAGGATTTTTTATGACCTTCCTGCACTCCTTATCTGATTGCTAAATGCATATAGGCATTACAGAAAGTCTGAGACATACATTTTGCTGAAGTATAACCCTTGCTTTGCTCTTTTTTATTTTTCTTACATTGTGTTCTTAATCCATCAGCAAAGTATCACAAAGGGTTCTACCTCTATCTGCCTGGGACAGTGTAAAAATAAGTGTCAATATATGTTTCTACAACATGTAAGAGCCCAAAAGTATGCAACCACAAGGTTTCATTGTCAACTCCATTATGATTACGATGACAAAACCTCCCTCATCATAAGCAGTAACTATGATAAGTTTTGTACTCACCTCTGTAGAGAGGTGTGGTATAGTCCAGGAAGTGAGAAAGAGACATCTGGTCAGATACACAAATCAATGTTATTTAGGTCACAACAAGATGAGGTATTCATTTCCATATAGGAGGCAATAACTGTATATTATAACTGAATTCAATCGCTAAAAATATTTTTTTTTTAAATGTTGTTAAGAATATTGGGGCAAATTTACTTACCCGGTCCATTCGCGATCCAGCGGCGCGTTCTCTGCGCTGGATTCGGGTTCCGGCCGGGATTTAATAAGGTAGTTCCTCCGCCGTCCATCAGGTGGCGCTGCTGCGCTGAAAAGCATCTGAACGCGCCGGAATTCACCGAGGCCGGCTGAGTGAAGGTAAGCGCCTCCTGCGTGACACATTTTCCGTTTTTAAATGCGGCGTTTTTTAAAAAATACGTATGGTTTTCGTTCGGCCACGCCCCCCGATTTCCGTTGCACACATGCCGGCGCCGATGCGCCACAATCCGATCGCGTGCGCCAAAATCCCGGGGCAATTCAGGTACAATCGGCGCAAATCGGAAATATTCGGGTAACACGTCGGGAAAAAGTGAATCGGGCCCTTAGTAAATGACCCCCATTGTGTGCATCTGGAATAAACAAAACAATGTGCAGTCAACTTTGGCCCAAAACTACATAAAGCCTAATTAATGTAAGAAGTAAAAAAAAAAATAAACAAATATACTTAAGATAGATTTTAAGTAAAATCATTGACTGTTGGAATAAAATATTTATTGCAGCAGAACTGGAAAAAATGGTGGTTGCTGCATATTTCTGAAAAATTTTGCATATTTGCTTAAAGATAAAAATAAAGTAGCTCTGCGTGTTGCCAGTTGGAGTACCTCTATGGTGTTTAATGTGTTTTTGGAACTCACAATGAGACCTTTAAAGGAAATCTACCATCTAACAAAATTAACCATGATAAACCAGTGACTGAGACTTCTTATATTTGTTATCCACATATTTGTTATTGGCCTCCTTACTTGTAAAATCAACTTTTAAAATTATGCTAACGACCATAAAGGGCTACCGGGGTTATTCCCTGAGCCCTTCTGTGCTGCACATACTCACACTGTGCAGGAGCAGTCCCTCTCTAACTAAGTTTTGAACCCTCCTGTGATCTAGTGAGATTACATCAGGCAGAGGGAGGGGTTTGTGCTGAGCAGAAGCAAAGGGGAAGGGGAATGGGAGTGAGTGCAACAGCCTGTAAATGTGCAACACAAAGGGTCCTGGTAAAAGGAAGGTGGTGAAGGACACCAAATAAAAGATTACCGCAGTCACAGTGCCTGGATCTATGAGTGAGTGTCCCTGGTTTATCCATGCTTGATTTTGATGGTAGATTTCCTTTAATATACTGTAAATAAATATGATGGCATCTGTTTCCAAAACAACCCTTCTGAAAAGGCACCATGTAAGTAGAATGTGAATATTTTTAGTAACCACAATATTTTCCAAAAGACCTATGTCAAATTTTAAGGTCCATATGTTTTTGGACACACATTTTGAACTTTTTTTTTGTGGAATCCACTAAACAACACTGTTTTAAAAATTTTTTAAAGTTGTCAACAAATTTTTATTTAACTACTAACCATTTTTAAATGTTGTTATGAATGTAATTTCATGTCATTGTTATTGTCTGTTCAAGTCTTCAAGCTATACTGTGGGTTTTTATATTAGCTATTTGTACATCTTTGGGTTTCTAGCAGATTTTGAAGATGTACACAAATGCAAAAAAAAGCACATTTGGGGAGGATCATTAACTTGTGTAAGGCAGAATTCTGTCATAGTTTGCAGAAAAAACTGTATGCATCACATTTATAAAGGGTTTTAGACAGTTTTTTGACTCTCCTACAAAAGTACTACTGACCCAACAGAATTTTGCCCTAATTTTTGTGGCATAAAGTAAGCCAACTAATAGGAGGTGCAGAGTATGACTAGACAGTCTTATACTTTACCGGATTTATTCTCCAGCATTAGACACTTATATGAATCTTGTGCAGAATAAGACTGTCTAGTCTAACTCTGCACTGTCTAACCTTAGGACCCTTTTATAAATCTGCCCAATCATCTTTTCCAGTTCTTCTTAAGTAAATTTTCAAACTCATCTCAACTATTCATGAGTCACAGTGGTTCCCATTACAATACAGATCATTATGTAGCGCCATGATAACATTTTTAGCACTGAGCACCATGAAAAGAAATCTATTGTTAATTGGCATGATTACTTTGTAACTACTGATAATTTACATCATAAGGCCTCATGCACACAACCGTATATGCTGGCTGTGGGCTAGTTTAACAAATAGCAGCTAGCTACAGCTGTTCCTATTTGCACCATGGCCACCCAACCCCTTCTTCCTACACCTGGCTGAAGCAAGCTCTAAACATTCCTGTGTTTGGCGCTCTTTTCAGTACATAGTTGTGTACATTAGGCCTGAATAAACTATATTTATTTATAAATAGCTGTAGATACTGGCGTTTCCCGTGATAGTAAATAATTGTTCTTAGCTATAACAAAATAGAATCGGTTAACAAAAAAATATTTTATATT
Source organism: Engystomops pustulosus (assembly GCF_040894005.1). Classification (NCBI taxonomy): domain Eukaryota; kingdom Metazoa; phylum Chordata; class Amphibia; order Anura; family Leptodactylidae; genus Engystomops; species Engystomops pustulosus. Next base: position 91,665,579 of record NC_092414.1, on the reverse strand, counting down.
TTTCTATGTATCTATCTCTCCCTGTCTGTCTCTCTGTCTCTTACTAACTCTCCCTTCCTGTCTCTCTGTCTCTAACTCATTCCCTATGCCTGTCTCTCACTCACTCTCCCTACCTGTCTCTCACTCTCCCTGCCTATCTCTCTGTCACTATCCCTATTCATATTACATCACACATAAGCTGTCTTATGCTCATTGCCTATAGTAACCAATCAAAGCTCAGAATTCATATTAATGACGTGTGGTAAAATAGCAACCAATCACGGCTCAGCTTCTAACTGCCACAGCAGCAGCAGACAATAGCTCCTGTATATGGTGGTTAATAAGTGGATTTTGGAAAGTGCAGGATGAAATTTTCATTCAAAACCTAGTCTATGACGTTCCCTGAGTCACAGAGAGTGACTATGCAACATTTGTTGATTGTAAACAGTGCAGATTCCATTAGCCTACATACATACATACATACACACACCCACACACACTCTGCTTTATATATTAAATTATATTAATAATAAAATCATTTCTATTTTCCGGTCCTGGATGTTAGTAACGGGGCTGTGCTGTGATGACTCAACCTAGCCCTGGCACCAGCAGAAGACTATGTCTTGCAAACTTTTTCTGACTTGGCGCCATAGAAAGGCATTGCATCAGAAGAAATACCCTCAGTGAGCACCATAGAATCTTGATTTGGTGGTCATTAAGGAGTTAAGATACTTTTATTTATAAATTTCGATTGATCTAAAGGCATAATAAGTTGCAGAGTGATTCAGTTTTATGTGTGGGTAATTATAGTGTCAGATCACATCATGTACTATGATACTGTACCATATTTTCTGTAAAGGTAAAGCAAGATAAACGCCAAGTGCCCTTAGGATTACTTCTTTCTTCCTATAGTGCTTTCCAATTCTAGCATAATAAGGAACAGATTAAGTTATTAGATCTGTAATAGAGATGAGCGAACACTAAAATGCTCGGGTACTCGTTATTCGAGACGAACTTTTCCCGATGCTCGAGTGCTCGTCTCGAATAACGAACCCCATTGAAGTCAATGGGAGACTCGAGCATTTTTCAAGGGGACCAAGGCTCTGCACAGGGAAGCTTGGCCAAACACCTGGGAACCTCAGAAAAGGATGGAAACACCACGGAAATGGACAGGAAACAGCAGGGGCAGCATGCATGGATGCCTCTGAGGCTGCCTAATCGCACCATTATGCCAAAATTATGGGCAACAGCATGGCCATGACAGAGTGACAGAATGAAGCTAGATAGCATCTAAAACATCCAATAATTGACCCTGACACTATAGGGGACGGCATGCAGAGGCAGCGGCAGCAGGCTAGAGAGTGTCATGGCGACATACCCTAAATGGACTCAGGCTTCAAACCAATGGGTGGCAGAGAGGAACCAAAGGAGGTGAGCAAGAAGCGCTCAAATAATATCGGTACATGATAAAAGTTTGCCAGTATATTTTGTGGATTACACAGCAGGGTGGCGACAAAGTTAACATGGAAGCCATGAAAACAACCCAAAATTCTGCCTGACACAGCTCGTTTGATAAGGGGACCATGTATGGAGGCAGTGAACTAGTAGTAGATTAAAGGTGCTGCAGTTAAAACTATGTTAGTTGGATCTTGGCATGGAGCTGGCGCTCCGCTGCCAGGCGAGCTTTCGCCAATCCAAGCCCCTGTCTATAGGCTACTCCCCAAACAGCACTTCTAAGAACCTTTTGTATAAGATCAAGTGTAGTAGCGTTCTTATAAGTTTAGGATATGGCGGGTGAGGGGAATGTAAACAGATGCGCAAGAAGCGCTGAAATAATATCCCTAAATGGTAAAAGTTTGCAAGTATATTTTGTGGATTACACAGCAGGGTGGCGACAAAGTTAACAACTTTGATGTGGAATGCCCTGTAATAGCTCTTGGGCGGTGTGCCTTTTATCGCCTAGGCTCAGCAGTTTCAGCACCGCCTGCTGTCGCTTAGCGACGGCACTGCTGCTGTGCCTAGAGCTACCGACTGATGGCGCCATGCCCACGGATGGTAATTCGGAGGAGGAGGAGGTGGAGGAGGGGTGGGAGGAGGTATAGTAGGCCTTTGAGACCTGGACCGAGGTAGGCCCCGCAATTCTCTGCGTCGGCAGTATATGACCAGCCCCAGGGTCAGACTCGGTCCCAGCCTGCACCAAGTTAAGTGTAGTAGCGTTCTTATAAGTTTGGGATATGGCGGGTGAGGGGAATGTAAACAGATGCGCAAGAAGAGCATGATGCGCATGGAGCTGGCGTTCCGCTGCCAGGCGAGCTTTCGCCAATCCAAGCCCCTGTCTCTAGGCTACTCCCCAAACAGCACTTCTAAGAACCTTTTGTATAAGATCAAGTGTAGTAGCGTTCTTATAAGTTTAGGATATACCGGGTGAGGGGAATGTAAACAGATGCGCAAGAAGCGCTGAAATAATATCCCTAAATGGTAAAAGTTTGCCAGTATATTTTGTGGATAACACAGCAGGGTGGCGACAAAGTTAACAACTTTGATGTGGAATCCATGAAAACAACCCAAATTTCTGCCTGACACACCTCGTTTGATAAAGGGACGATGTATGGAGGCAGCTATATGGACGACTTTTGGAGGTAGCAATGGAGACAACGTGTGGAGGCTGCTATGGAGACAATTTAATTTGGATAGTGCCTGTATGTGGCAGTCCCAAACATTTTTCAAACCAGAGGAGCAGGTAGGTGGCCCTCCAGTAAAATGGGATAGATTGAGTGCCTGTATGTGGCAGTCCCAAAAATGTTTCAAACCAGAGGAGCAGGTAGGTGGCCCTCCAGTAAAATGGAATAGATTGAGTGCCTGTATGTGGCAGTCCCAAAAATTCTTCAAACCAGAGGAGCAGGTAGGTGGCCCTCCAGTAAAATGGAATAGATTGAGTGCCTGTATGTGGCAGTCCCAAAAATGTTTCAAACCAGAGGAGCAGGTAGGTGGCCCTCCAGTAAAATGGAATAGATTGAGTGCCTGTATGTGGCAGTCCCAAAAATTTTTTAAAACAGAGGACCGGGTAGGTGGCCCTCCAGAAAAATGGAATAGATTGAGTGCCTGTATGTGGCACTCACAAAAATTGTTTCAAACAGAGGACCGGGTAGGTGGCCCTCCAGAAAAATTAAATGCATGAAGTACTATAGCAAGAGCCAGTGGGCCCTGTCAAAAAATAGCCATTTTCCTCTGCTTTACTGTACAAAGAGGAGGAGAAGGAGGAAAATGAGGAGGAGGAGGAGGAGTGGATCAATTATTCAGGTTGAGCTTCCTTCACCTGGTGGAGATTGGAAATTCTGAGAAATCCAGCCTTTATTCATTTTAATAAGCGTCAGCCTGTCAGCGCTGTCAGTCGACAGGCGTGTACGCTTATCGGTGATGATGCCACCAGCTGCACTGAAAACCCGCTCGGACAAGACGCTAGCGGCAGGGCAGGCAAGAACCTCCAAGGCGTACAGCGCCAGTTCGTGCCACATGTCCAGCTTTGAAACCCAGTAGTTGTAGGGAGCTGTGTGATCATTTAGGACGATGGTATGGTCAGCTACGTACTCCCTCACCATCTTTCTGTAAAGATCAGCCCTACTCTGCCGAGACTGGGGACAGGTGACAGTGTCTTGCTGGGGTGACATAAAGCTGGCAAAAGCCTTGTAAAGCGTACCCTTGCCAGTGCTGGACAAGCTGCCTGCTCGCCTACTCTCCCTCGGTACTTGTCCCGCAGAACTACGCACTCTGCCGCTAGCGCTGTCAGAAGGGAAATACTGTTTCAGCTTGTGCACCAGGGCCTGCTGGTATTCATGCATTCTCACACTCCTTTCCTCTCCAGGGATGAGAGTGGGAAGATTTTGCTTGTACCGTGGGTCCAGGAGAGTGAACACCCAGTAATCGGTGCTGGAATAAATTCTTTGAACGCGAGGGTCACGGGATAGGCAGCCTAGCATGAAATCTGCCATATGCGCCAGAGTACCAACGCGTAAGAATTCACTCCCCTCACTGGCCTGACTGTCCATTTCCTCCTCCTCCAACTCCTCCAACTCCTCTTCTTCTGCCCATACACGCTGAACAGTGAAGGACTCAACAATGGTCCCCTCTTGTGTCTCGCCAACATTCTCCTCCTCTTCCTCCTCATCCTCCTCCACCTCCACCTCCTCCGATATGCGCTGAGAAACAGACCTCAGGGTGCTTTGGCTATCAACAAGGGAATATTCTTCCCCCGTCTCTTGTGACGAGCGCAAAGCTTCCGACTTCATGCTGACCAGAGAGTTTTTCAACAGGCCAAGCAGCGGGATGGTGAGGCTGATGATGGCGGCATCGCCACTGACCATCTGTGTTGACTCCTCAAAGTTACTCAGCACCTGACAGATATCAGACATCCACGTCCACTCCTCATTGTAGACTTGAGGAAGCTGACTGACCTGACTACCAGTTCTGGTGGAAGTTGACATCTGGCAGTCTACAATCGCTCTGCGCTGCTGGTAAACTCTGGATAACATGGTCAGTGTTGAATTCCACCTCGTGGGCACGTCGCACAACAGTTGGTGAGCGGGCAGTTGGAGGCGGCGCTGCGCTGCCCTGAGAGTGGCAGCATCTGGGCTGGACTTCCTGAAATGCGCACAGATGCGGCGCACCTTCGTGAGCAAATCAGACAGATTGGGGTATGTCTTGAGGAAACGCTGCACTATCAGATTTAACACATGGGCCAGGCATGGCACATGTGTCAGTCTGCCGAGTTGCAGAGCCGCCACCAGGTTACGGCCGTTGTCACACACAACCATTCCCGGCTTGAGGTTCAGCGGTGCCAGCCACAGATCAGTCTGCGCCGTGATGCCCTGTAATAGCTCTTGGGCGGTGTGCCTTTTGTCGCCTAGGCTCAGCAGTTTGAGCACCGCCTGCTGTCGCTTAGCGACGGCACTGCTGCTGTGCCTAGAGCTACCGACTGATGGCGCCGTGCCCACGGATGGTAGTTCGGAGGAGGAGGTGGAGGAGGGGTGGGAGGAGGAGGAGGCATAGTAGGCCTGAAACACCTGGACCGAGGTAGGCCCCGCAATCCTCGGCGTCGGCAGTATATGAGCAGCCCCAGGGTCAGACTCGGTCCCAGCCTCCACCAAGTTAACCCAATGTGCCGTCAGCGATATATAGTGGCCCTGCCCGGCAGCACTCGTCCACGTGTCCGTGGTCAGGTGGACCTTGTCAGAAACGGCGTTGGTCAGGGCACGGATGATGTTGTCTGACACGTGCTGGTGCAGGGCTGGGACGGCACATCGGGAAAAGTAGTGGCGGCTGGGGACCGAATACCGAGGGGCGGCCGCCGCCATGAGGTTGCGAAAGGCCTCGGTCTCTACTAGCCTATAGGGCAGCATCTCCAGGCTAAGCAATCTGGAGATGTGCACATTAAGGGCTTGGGCGTGCGGGTGGGTTGCACTATATTTGCGTTTCCGCTCCAGCGTCTGGGGTATGGAGAGCTGAACGCTGGTGGATGCTGTGGAGGATCGTGGAGGCGACGATGGGGTTTTTGTGCCAGGGTCCTGGGCAGGGGGCTGACTAGCAGCTGACACAGGGGAAGGAGCAGTGGTGTGCACGGCCGGAGGTGAACGGGCTTGTTGCCACTGAGTGGGGTGCTTAGCATTCATATGCCTGCGCATACTGGTGGTAGTTAAGCTAGTAGTGGTGGAACCCCTGCTGAGCCTGGTTTGGCAAATGTTGCACACCACAGTCCGTCGGTCATCCGGTGTTTCCTTAAAGAACCTCCACACTTCTGAAGATCTAGCCCTCGCCGCAAGAGCCCTCACCACGGGAGCTTCACTAGTTGACAGTGGCGCTGATGCACCAGCTCTGGCCCTGCCTCTCCGTCTGGCCCCACCACTGCCTCTTCCAACCTGTTCAGGTCGAGGACTCTCCTCCGTCTCAGAAGCACTGTGTTCACCCGGCCTCTCAACCCAGCTTGGGTCTGTCACCTCATCATCCTCCGATCCCTCAGTCTGCTCCCCCCTCGGACTTCCTGCCCTGACAACAACTTCCCCACTGTCTGACAACCGTGTCTCCTCATCGTCGGACACCTCTTTACACACTTCCACTACGTCAAGAAGGTCATCATCACCCACAGACTGTGACTGGTGGAAAACCTGGGCATCGGAAAATTGCTCAGCAGCAACCGGACAAGTGGTTTGTGACTGTGGGAAGGGTCCAGAAAACAGTTCCTCAGAGTATGCCGGTTCAAATGCCAAATTTTCCTGGGAGGGGGCAGACTGGGGAGGAGGAGGCTGAGGTGCAGGAGCTGGAGGAGTGGGGATTTCGGTGACATGGGTGGACTGCGTGGAAGACTGACTGGTGGTGGACAAATTGCTCGAAGCATTGTCAGCAATCCACGACATCACCTGTTCGCACTGTTCTGGCCTCAACAGTGCTCTACCACGAGTCCCAGTAACTTCAGACATGAACCTAGGGAGTGTAGCTCTGCGGCGTTCCCCTGCTCCCTCATCAGCAGGTGGTGTCTCACCCCGCCCAGGACCACGGCCTCTGACCCCTGCAGTAGTTGGACGCCCACGTCCCCGCCCTCGTCCTCTACCCCTAGCCCTCGGGTTAAACATTTTTAAAATGAGAGTTATAACTTTTTTTTTTTTTTACTTCTTTTTGTTTTTTTTTGTGTTTTTTTGTGTTTTTTTTTTTTTGTGTTTTTTGTTTTTTTTGAGTTTTTAAAACCAAACAATCCTATCCTATTGCTATGGCTATTTTCTAGCCAAGTATCAAAGGAAGCACACTACTATGCCAGATGAGATGACACTGAGTTATTGCCTAATAGAAATCCAACCCCTACTGAATTTTGCCACTTCGGCCTTTGCTATGGATATGTGCGCCACTAAGCGCAGAACACAGCGGTCGCAAGTCTCACTACAAATTGCTCAGAATTGGCAAGTACATGCACTGCAGAAACTACAGCCACCAGCAGATCAACCAGAAATCAAATATATAGAACGCTACTGTAGGCTTCAAGAAGCTGTTTGTATTCTCCTATGGCTATTTTCTAGCCAAGTATCAAAGGAAGCACACTACTATGCCAGATGAGATGACACTGAGTTATTGCCTAATAGAAATCCAACCCCTACTGAATTTTGCCACTTCGGCCTTTGCTATGGATATGTGCGCCACTAAGCGCAGAACACAGCGGTCGCAAGTCTCACTACAAATTGCTCAGAATTGGCAAGTACATGCACTGCAGAAACTACAGCCACCAGCAGATCAACCAGAAATCAAATATATAGAACGCTACTGTAGGCTTCAAGAAGCTGTTTGTATTCTCCTATGGCTATTTTCTAGCCAAGTATCAAAGGAAGCACACTACTATGCCAGATGAGATGACACTGAGTTATTGCCTAATAGAAATCCAACCCCTACTGAATTTTGCCACTTCGGCCTTTGCTATGGATATGTGCGCCACTAAGCGCAGAACACAGCGGTCGCAAGTCTCACTACAAATTGCTCAGAATTGGCAAGTACATGCACTGCAGAAACTACAGCCACCAGCAGATCAACCAGAAATCAAATATATAGAACGCTACTGTAGGCTTCAAGAAGCTGTTTGTATTCTCCTATGGCTATTTTCTAGCCAAGTATCAAAGGAAGCACACTACTATGCCAGATGAGATGACACTGAGTTATTGCCTAATAGAAATCCAACCCCTACTGAATTTTGCCACTTCGGCCTTTGCTATGGATATGTGCGCCACTAAGCGCAGAACACAGCGGTCGCAAGTCTCACTACAAATTGCTCAGAATTGGCAAGTACATGCACTGCAGAAACTACAGCCACCAGCAGATCAACCAGAAATCAAATATATAGAACGCTACTGTAGGCTTCAAGAAGCTGTTTGTATTCTCCTATGGCTATTTTCTAGCCAAGTATCAAAGGAAGCACACTACTATGCCAGATGAGATGACACTGAGTTATTGCCTAATAGAAATCCAACCCCTACTGAATTTTGCCACTTCGGCCTTTGCTATGGATATGTGCGCCACTAAGCGCAGAACACAGCGGTCGCAAGTCTCACTACAAATTGCTCAGAATTGGCAAGTACATGCACTGCAGAAACTACAGCCACCAGCAGATCAACCAGAAATCAAATATATAGAACGCTACTGTAGGCTTCAAGAAGCTGTTTGTATTCTCCTATGGCTATTTTCTAGCCAAGTATCAAAGGAAGCACACTACTATGCCAGATGAGATGACACTGAGTTATTGCCTAATAGAAATCCAACCCCTACTGAATTTTGCCACTTCGGCCTTTGCTATGGATATGTGCGCCACTAAGCGCAGAACACAGCGGTCGCAAGTCTCACTACAAATTGCTCAGAATTGGCAAGTACATGCACTGCAGAAACTACAGCCACCAGCAGATCAACCAGAAATCAAATATATAGAACGCTACTGTAGGCTTCAAGAAGCTGTTTGTATTCTCCTATGGCTATTTTCTAGCCAAGTATCAAAGGAAGCACACTACTATGCCAGATGAGATGACACTGAGTTATTGCCTAATAGAAATCCAACCCCTACTGAATTTTGCCACTTCGGCCTTTGCTATGGATATGTGCGCCACTAAGCGCAGAACACAGCGGTCGCAAGTCTCACTACAAATTGTTTAGAATTGGCAAGTACATGCACTGCAGAAACTACAGCCACCAGCAGATCAACCAGAAATCAAATATATAGAACGCTACTGTAGGCTTCAAGAAGCTGTTTGTATTCTCCTATGGCTATTTTCTAGCCAAGTATCAAAGGAAGCACACTACTATGCCAGATGAGATGACACTGAGTTATTGCCTAATAGAAATCCAACCCCTACTGAATTTTGCCACTTCGGCCTTTGCTATGGATATGTGCGCCACTAAGCGCAGAACACAGCGGTCGCAAGTCTCACTACAAATTGCTCAGAATTGGCAAGTACATGCACTGCAGAAACTACAGCCACCAGCAGATCAACCAGAAATCAAATATATAGAACGCTACTGTAGGCTTCAAGAAGCTGTTTGTATTCTCCTATGGCTATTTTCTAGCCAAGTATCAAAGGAAGCACACTACTATGCCAGATGAGATGACACTGAGTTATTGCCTAATAGAAATCCAACCCCTACTGAATTTTGCCACTTCGGCCTTTGCTATGGATATGTGCGCCACTAAGCGCAGAACACAGCGGTCGCAAGTCTCACTACAAATTGCTCAGAATTGGCAAGTACATGCACTGCAGAAACTACAGCCACCAGCAGATCAACCAGAAATCAAATATATAGAACGCTACTGTAGGCTTCAAGAAGCTGTTTGTATTCTCCTATGGCTATTTTCTAGCCAAGTATCAAAGGAAGCACACTACTATGCCAGATGAGATGACACTGAGTTATTGCCTAATAGAAATCCAACCCCTACTGAATTTTCCCACTTCGGCCTTTGCTATGGATATGTGCGCCACTAAGCGCAGAACACAGCGGTCGCAAGTCTCACTACAAATTGCTCAGAATTGGCAAGTACATGCACTGCAGAAACTACAGCCACCAGCAGATCAACCAGAAATCAAATATATAGAACGCTACTGTAGGCTTCAAGAAGCTGTTTGTATTCTCCTATGGCTATTTTCTAGCCAAGTATCAAAGGAAGCACACTACTATGCCAGATGAGATGACACTGAGTTATTGCCTAATAGAAATCCAACCCCTACTGAATTTTGCCACTTCGGCCTTTGCTATGGATATGTGCGCCACTAAGCGCAGAACACAGCGGTCGCAAGTCTCACTACAAATTGCTCAGAATTGGCAAGTACATGCACTGCAGAAACTACAGCCACCAGCAGATCAACCAGAAATCAAATATATAGAACGCTACTGTAGGCTTCAAGAAGCTGTTTGTATTCTCCTATGGCTATTTTCTAGCCAAGTATCAAAGGAAGCACACTACTATGCCAGATGAGATGACACTGAGTTATTGCCTAATAGAAATCCAACCCCTACTGAATTTTGCCACTTCGGCCTTTGCTATGGATATGTGCGCCACTAAGCGCAGAACACAGCGGTCGCAAGTCTCACTACAAATTGCTCAGAATTGGCAAGTACATGCACTGCAGAAACTACAGCCACCAGCAGATCAACCAGAAATCAAATATATAGAACGCTACTGTAGGCTTCAAGAAGCTGTTTGTATTCTCCTATGGCTATTTTCTAGCCAAGTATCAAAGGAAGCACACTACTATGCCAGATGAGATGACACTGAGTTATTGCCTAATAGAAATCCAACCCCTACTGAATTTTGCCACTTCGGCCTTTGCTATGGATATGTGCGCCACTAAGCGCAGAACACAGCGGTCGCAAGTCTCACTACAAATTGCTCAGAATTGGCAAGTACATGCACTGCAGAAACTACAGCCACCAGCAGATCAACCAGAAATCAAATATATAGAACGCTACTGTAGGCTTCAAGAAGCTGTTTGTATTCTCCTATGGCTATTTTCTAGCCAAGTATCAAAGGAAGCACACTACTATGCCAGATGAGATGACACTGAGTTATTGCCTAATAGAAATCCAACCCCTACTGAATTTTCCCACTTCGGCCTTTGCTATGGATATGTGCGCCACTAAGCGCAGAACACAGCGGTCGCAAGTCTCACTACAAATTGCTCAGAATTGGCAAGTACATGCACTGCAGAAACTACAGCCACCAGCAGATCAACCAGAAATCAAATATATAGAACGCTACTGTAGGCTTCAAGAAGCTGTTTGTATTCTCCTATGGCTATTTTCTAGCCAAGTATCAAAGGAAGCACACTACTATGCCAGATGAGATGACACTGAGTTATTGCCTAATAGAAATCCAACCCCTACTGAATTTTGCCACTTCGGCCTTTGCTATGGATATGTGCGCCACTAAGCGCAGAACACAGCGGTCGCAAGTCTCACTACAAATTGCTCAGAATTGGCAAGTACATGCACTGCAGAAACTACAGCCACCAGCAGATCAACCAGAAATCAAATATATAGAACGCTACTGTAGGCTTCAAGAAGCTGTTTGTATTCTCCTATGGCTATTTTCTAGCCAAGTATCAAAGGAAGCACACTACTATGCCAGATGAGATGACACTGAGTTATTGCCTAATAGAAATCCAACCCCTACTGAATTTTGCCACTTCGGCCTTTGCTATGGATATGTGCGCCACTAAGCGCAGAACACAGCGGTCGCAAGTCTCACTACAAATTGCTCAGAATTGGCAAGTACATGCACTGCAGAAACTACAGCCACCAGCAGATCAACCAGAAATCAAATATATAGAACGCTACTGTAGGCTTCAAGAAGCTGTTTGTATTCTCCTATGGCTATTTTCTAGCCAAGTATCAAAGGAAGCACACTACTATGCCAGATGAGATGACACTGAGTTATTGCCTAATAGAAATCCAACCCCTACTGAATTTTGCCACTTCGGCCTTTGCTATGGATATGTGCGCCACTAAGCGCAGAACACAGCGGTCGCAAGTCTCACTACAAATTGCTCAGAATTGGCAAGTACATGCACTGCAGAAACTACAGCCACCAGCAGATCAACCAGAAATCAAATATATAGAACGCTACTGTAGGCTTCAAGAAGCTGTTTGTATTCTCCTATGGCTATTTTCTAGCCAAGTATCAAAGGAAGCACACTACTATGCCAGATGAGATGACACTGAGTTATTGCCTAATAGAAATCCAACCCCTACTGAATTTTCCCACTTCGGTCTTTGCTATGGATATGTGTGCCACTAAGAGCTAAACACAACGGTAGCAAGTCCCCCTGCTAATTCCTCACAAAATGGTAAAAGATGCAAATTAAAATAAAAAAAGTAGAACGTTATTGTAGCCCTAAGAAGGGCTGTTGGGTTCTTTGAGAATCACTCCTGCCTAACAGTAAGCTAATAGAACACCCTAACGCTTTCCCTGACCAGCAGCAGCTCTCTCCCTAGCGGCATCCAGAGACAGAATGATCCGAGCAGCGCGGCCAGCGGCTAGTCTATCCCAGGGTCACCTGATCTGGCCAGCCAACCACTGCTATCGACGTGTAAGGGTACCACGTCATGCTGGGTGGAGTGCAGAGTCTCCTGGCTTGTGATTGGCTCTGTTTCTGGCCGCCAAAAAGCAAAACGGCGGGAGCTGCCATTTTCTCGAGCGGGCGAAGTATTCGTCCGAGTAACGAGCAGTTTCGAGTACCCTAATGCTCGACCGAGCATCAAGCTCGGACGAGCATGTTCGCTCATCTCTAATCTGTAACTTTCAGGATATTGGGATGTACATATGACAGTATAGCAAAAGCTATTTTAATATTTATGTAATTTGTCCTGATCTTCCTCATCTCGCAATGTGGAACCTCTCTGTAATTAAAAATACTAATTTACATAAATATTTAGAGTGCGTGGTGACATTCCTACATGAATATTTGTCGATTCATTACTTCTCGTACCTTTATTTATTCAACCCTATTCTGGAATATATTAATTTGTACATTCATTTGCATAGGTAATCATCAAGCTGCACTGATTACATCTACATCTTAATGGTAGGAGAATGGAGGCATTATATTTGGGGCATGACAGCACATCTGTAAAGGAACTGAAAGGTGGAAACAATTTCCATGCATCTGCAAAATCTGTGAGCAAATAAACGGAAATGTATGCAGATAATGTCTGGTTATTGCAAATTCTGGCAAAATTTACATGTGTATATGGCCCTTTACATCGAAATCGAAAGACTCAGGGTAATTAATGTCAACCAGTGATTTATAGGAAAAATATAGATGTTTATGCTCTCTTTAAGCTAATGGAGTACTTATACTCTTTCAGGTTTTCACCTTCAATAGTATAAAAGATCTTGTTTGGCCACACTGTTTGAATCGTAGGGAACTGCTCTCATGGTAGTATTTGAGTCAGTTTTTTGCATTAGTATTTCTAAACCAAAACTAGAAACGGATTATGATTTAGGATTTTCGAGATGTACACAGTTATATACCCAATTGTGGTTTGGTAGAGGAGAGTTACTTTAAAGTATTATCTGATGTCTTACTCAATCAGTCCAAGAAGTAGTAAGACTGTTAGTTGATAGTTTGCACAATAATATATAATAATAAAATATAATAATATCTAATAATAATAAATACTTTGGCTATATATATATATATATATATATATATATATATATATATATATATATATATGTATATATATATATATATATACTGTATATATATATTCCTTTTTCTACTACATAGAAGAATTTAAAGAGACTTTGAAGAATTATTCCGCAATGTAGAGATGTAACTTTAAAGCTCAAACTACATTCTGTCCTTCATGGGTTAAGTTGTGTCCCCTATAACCTTCTAACTAATTTTATTTGGTGTTACTAAACAAATCTTGTCTTCTCACATCTACAAAGCAAGAGACCTAACACTAAGAGTTCAAACAATGAAACAGTCAGTATTCTTTAATGAAGAACTTGGGTCCTTAAGTCAGAGGTTTTGCAGCAAGAAGACATAATTAAGAGGAAAGTAACTTTAAGTCAACATTTATTACTTCAATCATACATGTAACTCAGTTGGGAAAGATAAAAACAATTCAATTTATGAATAATTTATAATGTACAGTACACAGAACAGCATTTCAAGAATTGGCAGCACTACTTTATAATCTTTGGCTTGAGATGGTGAACGATTCTTTATTTATGATCAGTATAAGCTCTATAACATTACAATACACATTTTCTACATAAATGTCATTATACAAGCAAATGACTTCATTAAAAGGCACATTAAAACCTGAAGGAAGAATCCACACAATGATGAAGCACAAATGGTATAATTATGTTATTACTATACAGGTGATAACAATTACCTCTTACAGCATAAGACTAGGCTTGTAAGCATTTGAGATTATGTGGATCTTCTGTGGTGAACAATGAAGATTTACAGATGAAGCAGGGTTAAGCTTGTCATGTGAAAGAATCCAGTGAACATCGCAATATGTACTTTAGGGTTTTAAATAGGATCTAAAAGAGCTATAGTTATAATCGTCCCCTCAGTAACATACACAAGCAGAAGCGCGCAATGTCTTCCTCTATTGACATAACTGATGATTACAAGGACACTGTAATCACTTTACATTATCGGACACCCATTGACCATCAAGGGACATTCCTATCAACAATGTATGTCTATAGTAGGCTACATCTTTAATAATATAATAACTATAAATGGTCCTAACATTATAAAATCATCTTTGTAATTTATAATTACAGAGGCAAGCCAATCATTGGGGAATGGTACTTTGAAAACAATGCAAATGAAAAAGATAAATTAAAAAATAAGTAGAATGGAATTGTCCCTTTGATGTGACCCACTTACATAGGACAGCACATTTAATGAGTAACTAAATATCAGAAAAAAAAAATATTTCAAAATGAATAATGCAGGTGATAATAGTAAATATTATTCATTAAAGGAAATATATCAACCAAATTAAGTCACCTAAGATCTGGGAAATAAAATTGATCCACTGTTTCATTTAAAAAATAACTTTTCTAAATATGTAAATTAATTAAGGGGGAAATACGCCAGGGGCATCACCATAGCTCTTTCCCCCTCTGCACCTTCTTTGGCAGCCGGTGACATCATCTGACTCTTTCCAGATCACGCACATGTGGGTTGAGATCATCATTGCGCAGCTGGATTCTAAACCCAAGAGCAGCTTCAGAAACTGAGCTCTGTGTCACAGCCTCCCGCAGGATTTGAGAGAGCTGGTAGACGGTCCAGAGTTGGAGGTAGTTAAGAAGTGCTCCACTGGTTGTGTATTAGGCAATGATGCGGGAGCCTGAACGGGCTATGTTGATGCTCTCTGCAGGAGTTCAACTTTATTTACATTTTTTTTTAAAGCCAATGCCAGAATCTCTAGTTCTAAGACTAGGTGACGCTGGTTTATCATCTTCAGTTCTTATTATAGATTACCTTTTGAAAAAATGCAGCTTCTCTGTGTCTTGTTTCTGCTCTTTCTCCTCCAGTAAGAAAAGTATCTAAAAGCACTGATAGCTCTGTCCACCTCAGGGAGATAATAAGACTAATGATTAACTACTTCCATGCGCGCACATTTCTACCTTGATGATTTTGCTCTTTGAAGAAGACTATTCAAAGACAGTGTGTAAAGAGTTAAGTCATTAGAAAATTATCAGGTTCTTATGTGATAAGCTGCCAGTGGTGTATGGAGAGAGCAAGCTGATTTACAGAAACGGCTTAAGTAAGGAAGAAAGACAGGGTAAAAGGAAGGACACAGGAATGGATTTATTTAGCAAAGTATGTTCATTTGCTATGCCAGCACTATGACTCAACATGTTCTGGTGGTGAGATATTAGGCTAATAACTTGCACTAACAAACAAGTCTATAGGATGCTCTATTGCAGATAGGATAAAGTGAACTTTTAAATACTTTTCTTTCTGTTGTTAGGTTTCACAGGACAAAGCTAATCACTTATATCTGTACAAATATCGAACAACTAGATCAGCACTTCACATTGATTTACTTATTTAAGCAATTAGACATCTCTATTGCACTCGTATTTCATGAGGTTTCAAGTTGGAAAACAAGTGTATTTGTTTGGATTCCCATTATTAGCTACAATGCACAGAAACCTCTTTGCTAATGTGACGGCAAATAGAAACACGACTAAGCATTTTATTCAGATTGTTTTTCCAGCTGTTTTCACTCACTGCTTGATTTACAGAGATGGATAAGACTAGAAGTACTTTGATTTTACTGGCAAACTAAATAATGATGTAAAAGGAAATGTTACACAGAAGGTATCAAACTACTTACACTATATCATTAGTCTCACCAAGGTGTCAGTAGAAGGGAAACATAGTTCATATGTTATACACTATCTATAGTGTGGATATGCTGGGAATTTATTGCACAGGTAGTATGTTGCAAAAATATATTTTTTTTTACCATTGCTGTAGATCTACGTTAACACGTTTCATTAAACACAAGTCCATTAAATATTGGATCCACACTCATCTTAATAATTTTCCATCCATCTGGATAAGGGGTCATAATGGGACCCACATCTGTTTTAAGAATTTGAGTCTCCCGAACTATCACATGGGTGTAGCATGAAGTAGGTGGAGTTATTTGACTCCCAGGTGTCCAAGATCAGAAAGCCACTTAGAAACAACAGGGAAAATAATCGGGTTTGTATACAGTTAGACACAGAGTATATTGAATGAGATAGATTTACCTATATTAATAAAATGATTAAGGCATAAATAACTTTAAAGGTAGAAATGTGGGGGATTGTTGCTCTTCGTGCTTTTGACCCAGTCTACCCATGTGTATTTTTGAAGATATATTTAGAATAAAAAAACTGTATGATGTCTGTATTAGTACAGTATTACTAAAGGGAGACATTTTGTTCACATGACTAACAAAAAGTGTCTTCTGTAGAGCAAGCAAGCAATATAATTTTATGTGATATTCCTATAGGTACAACATTTAGTATGCTTTGTCAGAGACAAGTGTCAATGATGAGTCAAGGATCTTAATTTTTTCAGCTCTGTAAAGGAAAATCAGATCAGCTAAATGACATATGTGTATAATATGGAACCTCATGAGTGCGCAGCAACCCAGATATTTGTAGACCTTTTAGTAGACCTTTATGTGCTTACTTCATGCGGAGGGTGCTCAGTTAACCTCAAGTACAGCAATAGTAGTTAATTAAATTTATATATTTAGTAAATGTATATTAATAAATTATAGCACTTTACATTAAACTGGTATATTTTTAAATAGATTTTTAAAAAAATAATAATTTTTTAATATCTTACAACAGAGAAATCAATATCTTACAACTGATAATATGGTCACGTTTTTACGGGGTTTTGGAGCAAAAAAGTAAAAAAAATACTGTTTATTGCTCATAAATCTTCTACAAGTAGTATATTTCAATTAAATTATTACTGTTTTCACAGTTCAATAACAATAAACAATGTTTTTCTCCATGGATTGGTCACAAAAAGGTAGTTTTGGTAGTGTTTACCCCTGTCAATAAGCTTTTTTACATTATGGATGGTGTCGGAAGCAGACAACTCTATCTGTAGTGTGTCTTGCTTTAATGCAGGTGCTTCTCTCATAGAAAGTACATGCCTGCATGTTTTTGGCTTTAATCCATAGTGTGAAAAAGATGAGACTAGGGTCAGTGGTAGAACAATACCTTTTAATGATTATTCATTATTTTTTTTTGCCTGAAAACCCCCCTTTAAGATGAAATGTATTGATGACATCTATTATCAGCCACTACTTTTCAAATTCCCAAATATTTATTCATTTTTGCTAAAGCATCACAGACAGTGTTCAGGTCACATCGCAAGTCTTGCACCACATTTTCAATGCTACGGGTGTCCTTAAGAATTTCGATACTCTGGGTGTAAGGATTGAAGTATACTGAGAATGGACGGGTGATTGACTTTGCAAACTCTCTATGGGATTTAAAGACAGAAAAAAAATGAATTAAATTCTTATGGTAATGAAGAAATGCTTTATAGAATTTTTCCCAAGTCTTCCTTTTCCCAATAACTGAATTTACCTCATCTTTTCCTTTGCTTCATCAAAGCTTTCTGACACAAAGTACAAATCCTGAAAGGTGGTGATAATACATTCTTGCAAGCAAGTTGTCTTTGGATCAAACGTTTTCACAATAGCTTTGTCAGACAAGGCATGCTGCAAAAAGAAAAACCAAACACACCTCTTAGAATAGCGCTTAGGGGAGTGAAGCCAAACAAATCAGTTACTTGCTGTAGAATAGTAACATTTTAGAAGCAGGTGCCTCATTTTGAAAATGTGATGTGAATATTTTAAGTTGCTCATATCATAAATTAACAGTTGTGCATGTAAGCCTTACAAACACTGTACTTAAAAAGATTCTTCTGTATTACATAATATCATCATGTTTAAAACATTCGATGAAAACAGAAGACAAATGTAGTTTTATGTAGAGACCTTTATAGTCTTGACCCACTTGCTGGGCAAAGAGCACAGAGTTCTTCAGGATTAGAATAAAGGTTCTTGCTTTTTACAGTGGAACACCTGTCTATGGGGAGTAAATGATACTGTAGCTTGGCCCTATTGGTGTAAATGGAGATGATTTCTAATATCAAAACATCTGTAGACAGGTCTGACACGGTCTATGGAAAAAAAAGCATCCAATCCTGGAGTTCCAGGCCAGTAAAGACTCCACAACGGATGATGTGGCCTCTCAGCGTGAAGTTCTCCAAATGTCTGAAGAAGTAAAGGCCAACTAATGAAATGTAATCTTTCTGCTGTGCTGGTTGACTATATGACAAATATGTTGATACAGATGTTGGATATGAAACCCTGTAGGTTCTTCCAGAGTGAGACTGACTGCATATAATTCTACAAATCTATATCAAGTGACAAGTTCCATTTGGCAGGGGAAAGGTTTCCATCATCCATCATAGAATTTTTTACTCCACATATTCCAATGTCACCAGTTCTTGGACGATTTTTAAGATCAAACTCACAGAAATAAAGTTAAAAGTAGTTGTTCATAAACTAGGTGTCACAGATGCACCTGCGATCCTTGTCATGGATCGCAGGCACACCCGTGCCTCCCTGTTTGGTGCGGCGCACCCTGGAAGAGGGGCCCTAAAGGGGGGGGGGGACTGTCACAGATGCACCTGCGATCCTTGTCGCGGATCGCAAGCACACCCATGCTTTCCCGTGTGGTGTGGTGCCCCCCGACTCAGACTTACCTTTCCACGGGCCTGCTTCCTTTCTGACTAGTCCATGCGCATACCCGTTCCTAGGGCTCCCACACGCTGACTCTCCTGGACTTAAAGGGCCAGCATCCTCCTGATTGGCCTGGCTCAGCCTTATAATCCAGCACCTCCCTTCCTTCCTTGCCAGATCTTCAGATTTTTCCAAGGAACTTCCAAGGTTTCCAGACCTCACTTCCCATAGCCGTTCCTGTTGAAGAGAAAGTCCTTCTAGCATTTCCAGATGCTCCTGTGTCTCCAGCATTCCCCGATGCTCCTTTATGTCTCCAGCGTTCCTAGATGCTTCCAAGTCACCAGCATTCCTCCGTGGGCCTGTCCATTCTTATCTGGACCTGCTATCCTGCTACCTTAGCTATCACCGCGGGCCTAGTTGCACCTGTGGAACGACCTGGTGGCCCTCACCAATGCAAGACCATCCTGCTTTGTGGCGGGCTCTAGTGAAGACTAGGTGCCCCTTACACTCCAGTCCCAGGTGTCAGCTAGTACCATCATTTACTGCGGTGGTCGACTGACTCTTCCCAAAGAGACTTACCTACAGGTACTTCCCAGTAGTACCTCTTCCTCTGTGACACTAGGTTACTTTTCCACACATGCATTCCACTAAGGGCTGTACTGGCTCTCAGGACTATCAGTCTACACCCCATCTTTCTCCTCCTAAGCTTCTCAATATCTTCCCTATGGCCTTTTTACAGTGCAAGTGCTCAATAGCCCATAATGAAAGAGAAAAAAATTGAAGATTAATTTAGTGCAAAGTAAAAATTAATGTGTGTCTCAGCCCATGTGTCCAGCATCTCCGGCGTGTCTGGCCGAGATGAGAGAAATACCAGAGACATAGGCTAAGTCACACATGAATAGCATACACCCCTTGTTACAAGCTACTCCATCTGGCAGGCTGCCCTGTGAACTTACAAAATTCTAGGGAAAAGAAGCATCCATTTTTTTTATTATAAAACCGTTTGGGCGCAAGTTAGTATAGTGCTATTAGAACCTGTCATAAGGTTTATTAGAGAAAATCTGGTTACAGGTTCCCTTTAAGTTGCAATAAAACTAAAATATTAAATATAACAGTGCATTGTCTGGCATAGAGACGTTTCTGTTTCAAGACAATTTAGAATCTTCAAAAACACTCTACAAACAATACTCTCGAAATAATATACTGCATAGGTAATTGTTAAAAACAAGACATTTAAGCTTGTTTAGTTCTTTTTTCGTTACATTTCTTTTAATTACGTGGATACGATATAAGTTTCGTAAATGTCCTTATAGCTTAAAAACAACATTAAGGAAAAGACACTATAAAAATGGAAATGCTATTTATGTTCTAGTAAACCATGGCAAAAATAATGTAAATGTCATTTAATTGCAATAAAAATAGCACCAATTATCTGTGCTAACGAGAATAGGTGGTATGACAGTGTTCTGAGTCTTTCAAGGTGCTACTTTTGTTTTCCATCGTCCCTTCATCAAATCAAATCTTTTATTGTGTTCCAAAGCTGGTATTCTTTAACAATGTGTTACTTCCCTGGCTATAATGGTATTTTCTTTCTACCTCCCCCCTTTCACTTGTCTTATTTTGATTTCTGCATCAGATGTCCTAGTTGCAATTTAAAAATAGAACATTATGGCCCACGTTTACTAAGGTTCTTGTGCCAGTTTTCTGTCAGACTTTGCACATTCTTTTATGTGCAAACTGCTTGCACAAATATTTAAGAAGTGTTAGCACCACATATGTGACGCATGTGACTCATTTATGTTGTGGCTGCACTATACAAAATTCTGCACTGAAAGGGGCTTTCTGGAGCACAGTCGGACTGTATGACACATTTATCATGCACAGATTCCCACAGAATTGTGTCACACGCCCTATGGTACAGGTACACCAAAAAATAGTTGGTGCACTCTGTCAGGGCAATGCAGGAAGCGCAGATTCATGAAGAACGTGCACCAGAACGTTGCCTGTGAACGTGCGCACGCTTCATAGGCAAACTCCACATAGATAAATGTGGGCCTATATATCAAGAAATTGTGACCACAGAAGAACACCTGCATATTATAAAACCAATATTATGTAATTCATATAATGACTTAAAGTACAACAGTCTGTTCTAACCAATAGCATGGTTACTTTACACAGCTTAGTATCATCTGCAAATATTGAAACTTGACTGTGTAAACCCATTACAAGGTCATTAATAAAAATATTAAAAAGAAGTGGCCCCAATACTGACCCCTGTGGCACTCCACTGCTAACGTCAACCCAATTTGAGAATGTGCCTTTAATGACGACCCTCTGTTTTCTATCACTAAGCTAATTACTTACCCAAATACACAGATTTTCCCCTAGTCCCAGCAGTCTCATTTTATGTACCAACCTTTTATATGGCACTGTGTCAAATGCCTTTGAAAAGTCCAGATATACAACATCCAATCTAGTACCAATCTAAAATGTTTTTCTTACCATTCCCCAAAGTGCTAGACATATTTAAGTGCTAGACATTTCTTCAGAATACTCACCTTGTGATAGATAACCAGGTCTTCTGTTATTAATATTGCAAGTTATATTATACATTGCCATTGGCTTCTTAAGAGAGCAATACATATTATAAATTGACATCTGCTTATTAGGATTGCAAGTCATATTATACATTGTTATCTGCTTTTTATGCCAATACAATACCCCGAAGATACAGAGCACGCTGTGACCTGTGGTGCACTTCATATCCACTAAAGGATCTGCGCTTTCAATACTCACACGCCATTGCAGCTATTCACTCCACAGACGCCCGAGTGTCGACAACTGTCTTTGGTGTGTGGATTTCATTAGTGCACTTAACTTTTTCTTTCAAAGAATATTCTTTATCGTTATCAGTGACTTAGTCTTATCTTATTTAATATCACCGATCCGTTACAACTACAATCAGCAGGTTTTGCAGTACTACACACCACTTGTATAGATTATTCAAATAGCCCAATCTATTAACATATAGATATAAAACTATTACCTGTGCCAGCAGTTTATCCTTTTATTACATTTTTGGTTTTGGGATTTAGATAACTAGATTATTGTTCAGCACCACTGTCAGTAATGTCCAATTAAAGTTACATTAGATTGAATGGGATGAGTGCCACATCTTACCTTGTGAACTGTGTGGACTCATTCAGTACTGCACCATAGGTTATTTGATTAAAGGGAATTGGAGGCATAGAATAGCCAAAGCTCACAGTATCATAAATTGCAGTAATGCAGATTGCAGAATTGGACAGGTTGTGGGTATTCTGGCAAATGCATCTGGTTAAAGCCATCTCATAGACCATGCTTCATAGACCAAGTTCAGGCTAAACAGATAGCATCATAAATCACTCTGGTGCTTCCAAATCAGTTCAGCCAAGCTGAGGTTTGGCAAAAAGTTTGTTGTGACACAGAACATTATTTTCTTTAACCACTCATGAAAGTGTGAGTTTCTATTGTAAGAAGCTGCATAAAATACCTGAATCAAAGAAAATATATTTTCTCCAGAGATTACTCTGTTAGTGGTCAGTATGAGTTTTCGCAAATACCTGGTGAATGTTACCTTTACAGAATGCATAGCACCTAGTGCTGAAAGAAAGATAATAGAATGGGACTGTTTTTAATGAAATGTATGTTTTGTGAGGTTCCATTACCCTCCTGGGTCTTGAAAAGTTAGCCTTCTAGGTGTCTTACCTACATCACATCTAACTGCAAAATGTTGCAAAGTTCCATTCTCTCATCCGGTGCAACACTTTGCGGCAACTACCTCTCTCCCTAAAAAGTGTCATGCGTTATCACTAACCTAGATCAACCACAGGATACCTTAGTATATGTTCCCTTAGAATATGTTCCCTATGATAATCACAGCATTGCCGGCTAGAATCGTTACATACCAGTGTAAACCCTTTCAGTGGTATATGCCAACCTATCAATCTTTTTATGTCGCTCCCTTTATTCCATGCTGATACAATCATAGATTTTCTGAAATTGTTTTTGAACTTTATGCCTGCTGGCAATCAAAGTTCACTTTCTAGAGTGTCTCAGATTGCGAACTATTGTGTATCAATAATCTTTTATCTGGCAATGGAGAAGGTCCACAACTCCTGATGACTTGCATCTACTGGGAATAGAATTTAGTGTATTTCAAAGTTAAATGGGAACAATCTATAAAGGTGGAAACAGTCTTTAAAGTGTTGTAAATCTTGATTATAAAAAATTGGTATTGATGCAAATTCCTAAACTGGGAATGAAATGTTCCAAATTGTAGCACATTAGACTTATTTTTCTGAACCTGCATTAAACTCAGTGTAAACCATCAATCACATATAATATATGCGGCTCTCTCCTGTCAGCTGATCACCTATGCAGATGGCTTCATCTCCATTTGTATTATATATGGAATATAGAAACAACCCTCTCTGCAGGAGACCACATTAAAGGATAAAAGCAGAAAGAGCATTTTTACATGTACCAGACATGCATATAAATCATTTGAAATGCAAAGACAATTCAAAGGAAGCAAAAAGGAATCAGTGTATTTCTATTTAGAGATAAAAAGCTCCCAAAATTTAGAAAATAACCACAACCTTCAAAGTTAAGTGATACCTTGGAGGAAATTGTTGCTAAAATGATTCTTAAATCCAGTATTATAGAGTACCTGTAACTGAACCTCTGTCACTAAAAGTGATATGTGCCATATTGTTCCTTGGATAACGGGCCGTGTTGCCTTGTAAAATGGTGATTATGCTTTATGAACTATATATCTCTAATATCACTGGTCACTCGAAAGGTACTGTCTACTTTGTAATGATCAAGTACCACAATGCACAATTTATGATTTTATATCCTGGGGTAATGCACCAGGTTTACTATTTTTCCCTCTCGGTTACAGAATGATTTCAGATTGCAGAGGCACAAGGTTTTTCAACCATCACTTCAATTCTGACTATGCCCTTAAGACAGTACCTGCTATATAACAAAAGATTTCCACATAATAGTATATTTATTGTATGTCTTTGGGAAAGTTGTGGAGCCTTTGTCACTTGAAATATCTATACTTTGTTAATATTTTTATATGTGGAAGTGTTTTGGCTTACTTCTCTGTTTTCTTTCCTTTATAAAGCCTCACATAAATAAACGCTTTCCTTAAGAAATCAAATTCATGGCTTTTTGTTTAGTAGAATATCATGACATGACAATGAACCATATCAGTATAAAAGATTGAACCATAGATGTAATTTGCAAACAGAAATATAAAGAACATTCCTGAAGCCAACATATTTACTAAAATTGTGTTATTGTCAAATGGGGAACAGTGGCATTAGGTAAAAAACTAAAATGTATCAAAACTGATAGAACAAAAAAAATGCTGCTGTCTTTCCAAAGGTTCTTTCTATTGGTTGCTATTGGGAAGCAGTCAACAAGCTGAAGATTGACATCTCAATTTTATCATAATAAAATCTAGTTATTTGACTACAAAGCTATATAGTGTTGTAAATGCCTGCCACTTTAACCCCTTAATAACCGCCGTGTCATCTTTTTACATTGGCCATTAAGGGTACTTCTTCTGACTTGATGCTTTTCTACAGCGCCGCGCCAGAAGTAGATTTCAGGACATCACTTCCGGCTAGTGCCATGGCAAGGCTGTATTAACACAGCCCAGTCCCGACACTAACACCCGGGATAGGAAAAGCTCAGATCCTGGGTGTTTAACCCCATAAACATCACGGTTAAACATGGGGCGCAGTGCCCAAATGGCAAAAAAATTTTATTAATGCAATGAAAAAAACATTATGAACCCCAAATATGTACAAATAAAATCATCTAGTCCTTTTGCAAAAAATAAGCCCTCACACAGCCACATTGACAAAAAATTTAAAAGTTTTGGTGCTTGGAAGGTAGAGCTGCAAAACGTTTTTATTTTCCACCAAATGTATTTCATTATGCAAAGGAAGTTTATTACAAATATACTCAAATAATTTGGTATTGCTTTATGCATATTTAGGTTTGACAATATAAGAAGAAAATTCTTATTAGAAAAAATGTCAGATTTGCATTTTTTTAACTACACTGCAGAAAGTTCACCAGTAGGACATATAAATCCCAAAATTGTGCCATTGAAAACTACATTTCACCCCCCTTAAAAATTCCCCCTACAGCTATGGAATGGAAAATCTAACAGTTATAGCTTGTCCAACATGGAAAACAGGTGCGGAGTTAAAGACTGATTTCCCATTTCATATACAACTGTGGGAATACATTTCTTTCTGAAATCTCATTAATAGAGGATTATTTCCTGGGAAGGATGCAGCATCAGGAAATTTGCATTTGTGTACGAACTGAATGGAAAAGATTGCAGTACCTTGACCCCCACATTATGCTGATCCATCCCACAAGATAATTCTCTAGTAATCAAACATTGGTGCCTGAATAGAAGGACACCTTTGCAATAATCTCTGTAAACATTAAAATTTATTGATGTTGATGCAATCCAGTGCTTTCGTTGTCTTACCTTTAGTTCTCCAATAGAAGATAAGAGTCCTGCACCATATGCTCGCAGCTGTCCATCTTGTTTGCAAAGACCAAACTCAATAGTAAAAAAGTAGCACTAGAAAAAAATATTAGATTAATGTGTTAACTTTGTTGTATTTTATTCAAGGGAACTTGTCACCAGGAATGTCATTGTTAGCTGGTGACAGGTTCCAATAGCCTATGCTATACTGATTTTAAAAATGCCCTTGTCAGTATTCTGAATCATATCAGTAGTTTATATAAGTTTAGTTCACATTACCTGGCTCCATGCAAGCAGCATTTGTTAAGTCCCTGGAGAGGGGACAGCTGCAGCCTGTGTGTGCTTCTCTACTGCAGGTCTACCCCTACCCACTTGCTGTCATGTGATGGTTTGGAGTAGAATGAGAATGCATGCGAAGACACAGGCAAATGCAGCCCCCCTGCCTTCTCGTGACTATACATATACTGCTAGCAAGAAATTAATTGGACATCTACCACTTTACCAAAGTGACAAATACCTCTACATATTCACCAGACCTCCTGTTCATCTTGATCCTTCATCTTCATCTTCGGTAATTTTGACATCCCGGGATTGCCTACAAAAGAAGGCTGGAGGGTGGGGTCAAGATGTCCGGTGGTCCAGGCTGCTAAGTATGCAAGCCTCTCGCATTAGAGGAGACATCACACCAGAGGCGTGAATTCAAGCCTCCTGCATGACAGATGGCTTCCTCTCTCATTTTGGAGAAGAAGGTCACACGGGGGCGTGCATAACCATCAACCCGGGGTGTCAAATTTAGCAAAGACCACAGCCAGGAGCAAGATGAAGAGGAGGACAGATGAGTCTGTATAGGTGTTACTTTGGTTAAGTGGTACATTTCCTTTAAGCTTATATAAAGCACTGAAATGATTTAGAATTCTGACAAAGACCTTTTTAAAATCAGCATAGCATAGACTATTGGAAGCTGTCACCAGCTAAAAATGACATTCCTGGTAGCAGGTTCGCTTTCATATGTCACATATACAACATTATTACCATTCTTTAAAAAAATATATATTATTTCTCTATAATCCTGTATTACAAATCTTTAAGGTGTCTCATAATGACAAATTCTCCAGAAAATAAATTAAAAAACCTGCCACTGGTAATTGGCTAATCATGTTTGACCAAGTCTGTAAAATATTTAATTATTACATTGAAATAGGAGACAGTTTTATACATGTTCAGGTCACTTCCCCACAAGAAGGAGCTGCTCTTAATCATTGGCTCACTTTTCTCGAATACAGGGGGTATTGAGTATATCTTTTCGGTGGTCATGGTACAGTATTTACATTTTGGATTTCAACTGAAAATATGAATTGTAATTATATGTAGGGATGAGCAAACCCTTTGAAGTACCAGATTCTTTTCTAGTTCGGGCACCAACCCTAAATACCATTAGAAGTACCCATCAGAGGGAGCAATGATCCTTGGCAAAATGGCCACAAACATCTGAATTTAAAGGAAGTCTACCATCAAAATCAAGCATTATAAACCAGGGGCAATTACTCTGATCCAGGCACCATGAATGTGGTAACCATGAATGGCCATGGAGAACAATTATAAGAAGATTACCACTGTCACAGTGCCCCTATGAGTAAGTGTCTCTGGTTTATAATGCTTTGATGGTAGATTTCCTTTAATTTCTACTCGCTACTTTGCTGGCATCATTCAACCAGTTAACACATGCGATCAAAGCAATTGGTACCAGCACTTCTTCTGCTGACCTCAGGCTAAAGTCTAGGTTTGGGGTAGCTGAAACTGCAAAATTTGGCCTGGACCAAAACATTGTAGGTCCGCTTATCACTGTAATAAGTTACAGTGAAATTCGTGTTGTCAGAGACTTCATTACAAATCACATGTCAATTTCATACCAGTGTTTTCATAGGTAATCTGCATAGCCATTTATATGCCAACAGACTTCTCTGCTGTGGGTTTGGAATCTGTGTCACAAAAAAATGCACTTATAAGATTTGCCACAAAACTGTAGTGAATAACAGCACAGAGATTAACACTGCTATCTGTAGTTAAAATGATATCCAAAAGAAATTTAAAGGGTTCTAGGCTCCATAGGTGTTAAAGGAGCCTGGAGCCCCTCATTTGCATACTGTCTTTCATCCTGGTGGTAGATGTCCTTTAAAGGGGTTATCCTGGATTAATAAATATATTATGGCAGTAGTGGGGTGGACTTTTTAAAAATAATAAACGTGTACTACTCTGGAGCTGCTGATGTCTCGTGGCGCGGTCCATCTGATCCATGCTCCACATTGGCTGACCGGACGCTCATTTCATGCGGCTTCTGTTTGTTTACAGGGGCACGTATCAGACAGACAGACAGACCGCAGTGCAGGAGTACACATTTATTATTTTTTAAAAGCCCAGCACTGCCCTAAATTATTTCTTAATCCCGAATAACCCCTTTAAGGTTCAATTCTATGCCGATTTCACTGTGGACCTGACCTATAAATATGCCCTAACTTTGATTTTCATTAGACCAAAAAGGGTTATACCCAAAAGTAATTTGAAGGTCAATTCTGTAGCCCAATATACAGTAGATCTTCATTAGACCACTTTATACCAACATAGTTAAAGAAACTGTTGCTCTGTTACTGAACTTTATATAAAATCTTGAAAAAGAACCAAAGCTGGTAATTTAATTACACAAGAAATCTCCAGATGCCTCTGCTTTAGCTAATAACTCTTCCAGTACTTGTAAAATGTACAAAGTTAATGATGGAAAGATCTCTCTAGAGAAAAGTCAGCTTTTCACACTGCCCTTTGCATAAAAGGAAAACAAAACTACCTAAGAAACGGCATGGCATGTTACAGATTTTCTTTATGTAACAGAACTATTTGTTACATTATGCCATAACTGCGTGCTGCTTTTTGTCTGAAATCTTTTCATTCCCCTACTTTTGTAGCTTGCCCTCATGGCCTTTGTTGTGTTAAGATTGTAAATGTACTAAATAAAACCCAGCTGTTGGACATTCCTGGTACACAATATGAGTGTTGTCTGCAAAAGATGTGTAAAGATATTGAAAATGATGTGTAAAATAACGTTACTTTGAATAGAATAGGATTCCCTTCCCCAATCTCCATCTAAGAATTGACATGGAGTCAGGGTGGATTACCCTATAATGTATGGGGCTCATGGGGGCCCACAAGATGGTGTGTTTACCAGTCCCCCTGTTAAATTAACAGCCAGTTCAGGGAAACAGGGAGGTGCGGAAAGAAGATCCACATCATCACTGTGCATCCCTTGGTGGAATGTTTTCCGTGCTCCACCCAGTAGTTTCTCCCCTAAAGTTTGAGGAAACTAGAATGAAAGAATGACCTGGAGGAGAGTAACATTGGGCATCCCATTTCACACCGATAGGTGGAGTTAACATTAAGGAGTACCAGACACTTAAAGTTTTTGGGAGGCCCCTGAAGATACCAAATCCACCCCTCATTGTAGGTCTGAAATCTCATAAGTACTGTAAGAAGTCTCATATCACCTTGCAAAGACAAATGCACTTATATGTATATCAATTTATTTGAACTTATGTCCCCCTGAGTCTGAAGATTTTGATGTATAAAATGTTAGCGGAACTACATGACGAATAAAGATTTTGGTCAGGCACTGACTTTAGTGTTTGAACTATAAAGGGATTTTAACTTGTCCCCAGAGATTAGAAAAGTGCTTTGGAGGACATTTGTTTATTATATTTTATTTATTTAGTCTCAGTTCACACCACAGCTCATGTTTTCCATTACTCTATTTTGCTATGGAA
This sequence comes from Engystomops pustulosus, assembly GCF_040894005.1. Classification (NCBI taxonomy): domain Eukaryota; kingdom Metazoa; phylum Chordata; class Amphibia; order Anura; family Leptodactylidae; genus Engystomops; species Engystomops pustulosus. The sequence continues at coordinate 91,636,401 of NC_092414.1, read as the reverse complement.
TAGAACTGCATCCCTACTGTTTACTATCCATTCTCATTGACTATGGAGGTTTCACTTCCATTATTAATCCATTATTTATCATGGCAAAAATAGCACCACAGCCAGTATTAAGAGTTAGAGCTCAAGTCAACCCTAGTGGATTAATGGCGTAGATATCTATTCTGGCACACAGTACTTCCTCTTAAAGGGGTTGTCCGAGATTATATATAAAAAAAATAAACATGTACTTACCTCCCAGCCTCCAGTGCTGCTATTGCTCCGGTCTTTGTCCCATGTAAACAAACATGGCCACAGAAGCAGCGCTGCATTCAGCTTCCAGCCACCAGCCACCAGACACCCACCCGCGCTGCATATACAATGGTGTGAATAAGGACAGGTGGGCGTGGCTGGCCACCTCTGCAGGCCGGCAGCTGAATTCAACGTGGCCATGTTTGTTTACATCCAGCACAGACTGAAGCAATAGCAGCATGGGGCACCCAGAGGGCGCCGGGAGGTAAGTACATGTTTATTTTTTTTAAGCAGCCCCCTCCCGGCCACCTTTGTTTTTTTATAAAGTCTCGGACAGCCCCTTTAATAATTCTGGTACATCTCAGGTGAACTGATTGAGACTGATGCCATGTAGTCACTATTTTACAGTACAAACAGAATAAAATTTCTTTAGAGCTACATTCACACATTTGGCTTTTAGTCATACACATAACTTGCAGCCTGGTTCCGGACTGCAGATCAGTTTACTCAGTAAATTTGTATATAGATCTTCAAGGAAAAAATGTAAAACTGAAATGAACATCTGTAAGACAATTGTAGGTAATGCTTCCCTGAAGGTTGTCATTTAAAGTTTTGTGAGACAATAAAAATGGATTTTGAGCCAGAACTGCAGGAGCTATAAAACTCCATATGCCCTGGTCTCAGACAGTACATGTGTACATGTCAACAGTTCTTCATGGGGCCATCATAGACCCACAATGGAAAAGTATTTATGTGATTTTTTTTACATTGGAGTTTACATGGTTAAGAGCAATAATGGGATTTATTTGACAAAAACGTAAAAAAAAAGGCACCAGTTAAAAGTTGTAAATAATTGACATATACATTTTTTTAATGTGTTACATCTGCAAAGAGTTTGTATGTTCTCTCCATTTTTGCATGGGTTTCCTCCAGGTCCTCTGGTTTCCTACTACACTGCAAAACATACTGGTAGGTTTATTAGATTGTGAGCCCCATGGGGACAGGGAAAGATTTGGCATGCTCTGTGCAGAGCTGCATAATCTGTCTGCGCTATATAAATAAAGGAATTATTATTATTATTTATTCACTTCTGATGTGTCACATCCTGAAAACAGACCAGATTTACTAAGGGCGGTGACACTATTGATTATGTGGCGCAAAGTGCACATTACTATGGCAAACTGCACAAAGACAGATTGCATCAGTTTTCATATATCTGGGCCAGTGTATTAATGATTGCTGCACCCAGCATATCGGAATTTCTAAGATATGTTTTATTCCCATGTGAATATTGCCGTGCAATGTAGTAAAAAAAATAATAATTATGTGGCTTTTCTGGCACTGCTTTGCAGATTCTTGAGAAAGTGAAAATCAGCAAGAAATCTACAAATAAATAACCTTGGCCATTTAATGCATGTTTACAAACAGCTTAGTCGCATGACAAGTTGGAAAGTGTAAGATGCGCTGAAGAAATGTCTGCCCGGTCAGACATGTTGTCAGGTCCAACCTGACGAAAATGCACCTAAATCTACTAAGAAGCCTTAATGATAATGGGGGATTTTAAAAGTCAGTATTAATAAATTTCCCCACAGTGTCCTCCCCCATGTGAAACTAGGAATGCATGGTGTAGCAGACATCATAGTCAAGCCCATGGTGCACCAAAATACTAATTTCCAGTTCAAAAAAGGAATATTTTTTACATTCAGGTTACAGATCTCAAGAAAGGCCATATGTTTAATGTATATGTGACCACCAAGCAATCAGATTCTCTTCCATGTCAAGTCCAAAGCCACAGCTGAAATATTCATATCTCTCTGCTGTTTACTGTATTGTTTGATCATACCCTTAAAATGACACAGATGTTTTTGTTTTGAGCCTCACTGCAGCAGCTACAAGTTATATTTAATATATTATAGTCCAAGGGTTTATTATTAGGTCCCAGCAGCCTTCTAATATTTTCCTGTGTGTAATTTCATGTGCGGAGCGGCAGAATGCTAAATAGGATTCATTAATAAAGCGTCGCCTGTTCACATTTAATCATCTGTAGCCGAGGTTTGATTGTCGCAGTGACTGAAGGCAGAAGTCCCTATTATTGTTAATTAATAGGATGCCAGGGCACATCAGTACAGATCGATTTGATTGGTACAGATCACAGCTCTGATTTATTACAACCTGTTTGAAGGATGGTTTTGTTATAGATATTTCATGCTGAAGACACTATAGATGAGCCACAAGTAAACTCAAGTGAGACACACACATTAAGGGAACCGAAAAAACTGTTATTTGGAGGGAAGAAATATATGTATTCAGAAGCAAAAATGTTTTCTGGCTAGAATGTTGTTATTATACCTTTGCAATGATTGTCAATACGTGACCAAAATTATTATTTTACCGCCATAAGATTCCCCTCATTCCTGTGTAGTTTGTCCATAACACACACAACGGTGCTACTTCAAATGTCATGGTGAGGACATACTGTGATAATACCGGACTATTCAGTATATTATATAGTACTGGAATTAGCACTTGTGGCCAGAGCTTCTTTACATCTTGTTTTGAAAGTCTGACTTTGCAGACGAATTACGCACAGCTCTTTGCTCCTGGGAACAGAAAGCAGAACATTGGCCTGAGAACAGTCAAATCTGCAGAAAAAAAATGCTTGCAAGTGATTAGCCTATTTTACAGATTGCTGGATTTATAGAATCAAATCAATGTCTTTATTTTAGTGTAGTAAATACGCTTATATAAATACCACACATTTCTAAATATCTGGAAAAAAAATAAAATAAAGATCAATGCATACCGACCTGTTTGCAGTAACCGGTTTCACAGAATAATTACCTATTTTACATATTCCCAGCAAATCACTGTGAAATGTCTGACTCTAGGTGTCAGACATAAGGTTTTGTTCTAATTCGATGGGAAAGTTCTGTGAATCCCTCATCACACAAGAACAAATTAGCATAAGTTTATTTTTTATGTCTCTTTATAAATTAAGGTGAGTATTTTGCTCTGAAGTATATTAAAATGGTTCTTTATAGACTGTAGCATATAATATAAATACCACTGTTCAGTTGGTTATGACATACAATACAATACATGAGCTCAAAATGCACAATATGGTAGTATAAGCAGACCATGATTTAAAGGGAACCTGTCAGTTTAACTAACACAAACTAATTAAACATATCTTTAAAAACTTCTATCATACAACAGAACAACTTTCCTCATATTTTTCCTCCTCATGCCTGTAAAGCACCACAGATCTATGCAATTGACTGCATATGAGTCTGATTATCATCTTTCCTTTGAGATGAGTCCAGCATATTCATGTTCTTCCAGTTCAACTTTGTCTCCAACCTCCTGATTGAGACGCTGGCTGTTTGTATCTTCCTACCTCAGGAATTCTCTTCAGCAAGTCACCAACATCTCTCTCATTCCTTATCAAGAAATAAGGTAAAAGAGCCGATTTGGCTCAGCTAAAAAGAAAGCATGCCCGTTGTTAAGCAGGGAGCTGGAGGCATGACTGAGCTGGAAGAACATGAATATGCATAGATGGGGAGTCAACTTTATGAATGTACTGTGGAACTTTACAGGCAAAGGGAAGAAAAATTAGGGATAGTTGAACTGCTGTATAATTTTAAAAGAAATGGTTAGTTAATGTCGGTTAGTAGGACAGTTTCCCTTTAAGCGCATTCTAGTCACAGTCAACTCCTGGTTATAGTCTGACCTCTGGATTAAAATTATTTATTGAAATTTAGAATCAGGCTGCAATGAGCAACAGTAACAGTCATATAAGGTGTCTGCTATACAGCGTTTTTGTTAATCCTTGTCACCACGACAACCCAATTTTTTTTCAATCCAATTGCCACAGGGATAAAAAAAAATATACCTGGTCTGGTTTTCATACAAATTCAACTTAAAGGAAACCTACCATTTCATTTTTATGCATTATGAAGCCAACATACCTTGAGAATGCTGTAGTTACACTGATGCAGGATCATATCTTGTTTAATCCCTGAATTAAGTGGTTTTGCTGGAAAAACATTTATGTCATTCAGAGCCTTGAGAAACCTGCATGCACGCTGCACAAACACAACACATAAACTTGCATAACATAAACAGATTACACAAGCTGTCTGCACTGTCCAGACAGGACTATTCAACCTGAGCTGGTTCAGTCATACACAGTAGCTGGGGGATAAGGGGTAGCGATTTATTACTTGCCTGTCAGTGATTCCATCATTCTCCTGAGCAGTGTAACAGGAGAAGCGCTGAGCCAAGCAAAGGAGCGACAGAGACTCACTATCCTGAATTTTATAATTGTTTTTCCAGCAAATCCATTCAGCTCAGGGATTATGTGCCTGCATCAGTGTAGCTACAGCATTCTCAAGGTATGTTTGCATCATAATAGATCAAATTAAATGCTAGATTTTTTTTTAAGAACAAACCTAAAGAACCTACAGTATCTTCTACGTAACCCATGGACTGCCTGTACTGTCCCAAAAAACTTAATTACAAACTCTGAAAAAAGATCTATAAGGGAACCTTCACATGTTAGAGAATTGCTGTAGCATATATCTAAAACCTAGAAGCCACACAACCACCTGACAAGCATCAGAAAGTAGCTAATAGCTGTTTACCAATGCATTTAATGCCGTGAATTAGCTGCAAAAGGGGGTGGAGCTCAAGCTTTTCATTGAATTGGTCACTTATTTGCAACAGAAAAAAAAAATCCTTAGCGGAAAGTAGTTTCCCTACCTTACACTACTTACTATATTACATTGCAGATTTCCTGCCAGATACCCTTAGGGTGCAGCAACAACCTGATTACTAACAGCTAACTATTACTTCTCAAGATATAACCTCTGTACTTTCATGGTAATGTCTCTAGTGGTAATGTCTCTAGTGGGTGTGCTTTCATGTTCACTGTCTGCAGACAACACTGCAGTCATGTTCTATCTTTCCCTGTGTTACGGCCCATATGCAGTGCATCTCTATGGAGAGAAGAGGAGTCACCCCTCCTTCTTTCATTCGCAGTGGACATATGCACGGGCATGCATTCATCTCAATGCAGCCTAACATTGGATTCCTATCTGGGAATTGCTTATGCTAATAGTCTAATTGCTTAGATAATAGCTAATATAATATATATATATATATATATATATATATATATATATATATATATATATGCCGGACGCTGAGTCGATGCCGGTTCAGCTCAAGATCTGAGCCAAACCGGCATCGGGAAACACAGGGTGCCGGCTGTAACATGCCTTTGGATCGGGACCCTAGAGATGCCTGCAGGCAGTGCCTGAAAGTTGGCAGCAGTGACGTCATCTTACAGGTAGAGCATCAGCCTATGCATGTGCATAGGCTGACACTGCTAATACCCTGCAATACATCATTATTGTAGAGTATTATCAGGAACAAGCAATCAGACGATTGCTTGTTCATGTCCCATGGTGGAAGTAGTAAAAAAAAGTAAAAAAAAAAAGTTTTTCAAAAACAAAAAAAGTAATAAATCACTAAAACTGTCCATAAGCCCCATAACATATAATGAGACAGTTAACGCTAAAAAAAAGTCTAAATCATAACACAAACCTCACATATATAGTATTACCATGTCCGTAACAACCCGTAGAATAAAACAAAATAATTATTGAACCTGCATGATGAACGCCGTTAAAAAAAAATGTTAAAAACCTGCCAAAAATTGCCAAATAAACATATGTACAGGCGGTCCACTACTTAAGGACACCCGACTTACAGACAACCCATAGTTACAGACGGACCCCCCTGCCCACTGTTACCTCTGGTGAAGCTCTCTGGATGCTTTACTATAGTCCCAGACTGCAATGATCAGCTGTAAGATGTCTGTAATGAAGCTTTATTGATAATTCTTGGTCCAATTACACCAAAAATTTTGAAACTCCAATTGTTACTGGGGCAAAAGAAAAAAAATTGTCTAGAACTTCCATTATAAAATATAGTGTTTCGACTTACATACAAATTCAACTTAAGAATAAACCTCCAGACCCTATCTTGTATGTAACCCGGGGACTGCCTGTACTCCAGAATGATACTGGTGCAAAGTACAACATCTCCCGCAAAAAAAAGCCATCAACCAGCTCCGTAGCCAAAAAAGTCAAAATGTTATGACACTTGGAAGACGACAATGCAAAAATGGTAGATTTTTCCCACATTAGGGTTTTATTTGGCAAATTTAGTAAAACATAAGAAAAAATATTCATGTATGGCATATTAATTGTATCGACCCATAGAATAAAGAGAACATGATTATTAGGCTATTGAGTGAACACGAAAAAAAAAAAAATCAGTACAGAATTGATGCTTTTCTACTCATGACCCAACAAAAAGTTCCTAAATTTTCAACAATAGAGGATACCAACCCCAAAATGGTAACACTGGAAAAAGCATCTCATCCCGCAAAAAAAATGCCGCCACATGGCCCCAATAACGAAAAAGCTGAAATTTTATAGCCTACAGAAGGGGCCAATGAGGAAAATAAAATCCTGGAAGCTTCAGGGCGCTCCTTCCTTTCTGTGCCTCGCTATACACCCATAAAACAAGTCACAGCCACATGTGGGGGGTCGCTGCACTCAGGATAAATTGCAGAACAAATTGTATGGTGGATTTTATCTTTTTATCTTTTGGAAATGTGTAAATTTTAGGACTAAATGAATGTATAGCCAGCACAATTTGACCATTCTAAATTTCACCTCCATTTTGATTTCATTACTATGAAGATCTCAAGGGGTTAACAATCTTCCTAAAAGCTGTTTCTGATAGCTTGAGGGGTGCACATTTGAAAATGGTTTGGTTATATAGGGGTTTTTTGATGTTAAATATGTAAAATTTCATTCAAAACAGGACTTATCCCCAAACTAATCAATTCTGAAAATACGGAAAATCGCTATACGATTTGTAAGCCGCATGACATCAAAATAAATTATCCAGACATTTCAAAAATTATGAAAATGTAAAGTAGACATATGGGAAATTTTATTCAGCAACTTATTTAGGTGGTAAATCTATCTGCCGGAAAACGCAATGATTTCAAATTTCGACAATGGCAAATTTTTCAAAAAAATCTTCATATTTTCTTTTTTCTTTGTAAATAAACGCAAAACTTATCAGCCGACATTTACCACTAAAATTAAGTACAACATGTGGGGAAAATCATTTTGATAAGTTATAGTGTTCAAAAATTCTAACCATATAAAGCAACGCAAGTCAGAATCCAAAAAATCAGGCTGAGCCTTAAGCTATAAACTGGCTGCGCCCTTAAGGGGTTAAAATGGATTCCCTGCAACAATAAAGAAGGACGCCATGGTATGACATTAAAGGTTGGGAGAATGGTTTATTTATTAAAGGGATTGTCAGTGATCTACTGATCACCTCTTAATATACCTTTAAATGGCAAATGTCATATTCATGTACTAGGTCAGTGATGGCGAACCTTTTAGAGATCGGGTGCCCAAAATGAGACCCAAAAACCATTAGCTTTTCCGAAAGTGCCAACACAGCAATTTAGGCAGTAACAAACTTATTGCTACCTGAATCTTTAAGCTCCAATCTGACACTTTTTCACTCTTCGGATAGGACCAAGCAGCACAGGATGGGTCATTTTAAAATAGCAGGGCACTACTTGGACTGCCTGAGACTGCAGGAAGATGCCATGTCTGGCAAACTCTGTGCCTGGGAGACACACACAGAAAGGCCTCCGAGTGCCTCCGAGTGCCATCTCTGGCACCAGTGCCATAGGTTCGCCACCACTGTACTAGGTAGTCATTACACATGATTATTTCTGCCAATACACTCCGGTGATATTATTGATGCTAATCCTCCCCTGTCATTTTAATGCAACATTTGCTTTTATGCTTTTTCTACTTTCTTGTTATCTCTGTTTTTTTTACAAAGACAAATTCAGATTCAACTTTTGCTCATATTTTTTTTTAGTTTGACGCTCAGTTTTATTGCAGCATAAAAAGTAGCTCTCTGATGTCCGTAATCAGTAGTTTTGCCAGAAGATACATAGAAAGTGCTAAATCTATAGTTGTGAGAGGGTAAATAAATGTTATAGATTAGTAGGATAACAGTTATTATAAAATATGTCAGCTAACTTGGAGTAGTCATAAATGTATAGGAAATGTATTCCATGTTTGAAAGTTGAGTCAAAGTTATGAATAATAGGGGGATTTTAGGGCGCCGTGTGTTAAGGGAGATGGCATTGAAAACCTATGCTTTATCCTGCTATTTATCTCTAGCACAATGCCACATACTTTCCTGCTGCATGAATATACATTTACAATGTAATTGTGGGAAGTTATTGTTTTGGGAGAAAGGACACAGGTGTAACCTTGTTATCGGTTGCTAGGCAATAAGCTGGTGTCTTTAAGTCCGTTTCGCTTGTTAGTCGCTATATACAGTAACTGCATCGATTCCGGCTGCAGTTTATCTCTCATCATGAGCTTTTAATTACTGTAATGAAGTTGGAAATTAATGGGCGTCTATCGATGACAGGCATGTGACGCACTGGATGAAACAAGATTATAATACCTCGGTGCTATAAAACAGATGTCTTTTCAATAGCACAGTAGGCTTTCTTCTTACTGGCTTAGAATTATGAAACAATGGAGGGAATAAGAACAAGCCTGATCACATGATCACAAAAAGAATACAGAGAGCTTTTGTAGATCGCTCTAATTTGGCTGAGATGTGGAGTATATTATTTACTGCATAGTATAACGTGTAAAGGAGCTACAATAGGGCTAATAAAGGCTTAAACTAGCAACCAAAGTCTTTTAGAAATTTCCAGAGTCAAGAACATAGGGATATACATGCGGTCCCCTACTTAGGAACACCTAACTTACAGATGACCCCTAGTTAAAGATGGACCCTTTTCTCACTGTGCCTCTGGATAATTTACTTTAGGCCTAGACTGCTATGATCAGCTGTAAATTGTCTGTAATGAAGCTTTATTGATAATCCTTGGTCCCATTACAGAAAAAAATTTGAAAATCCAATTGTCACTGGGGCAAAAAAAAAATTAGTTTGGAACTACAATTATAAAATATACAGTTTTGACTTACATACAAATTCAACTTAAGAACAAACCTCTGGAACCTATCTTGTACGTAACCCGGGGACTGCCTGTACTCATCTACAATGTATGAGGAGGATATAGCAGCTCTGATGAACAATCAACCTTCCAAATGAGAAAACAGCAGCAATTTAAGGGTACAATCTGCATCACAATTTACATACAGTATTTTTTGGAGTATAAGGCGCACTGGAGTATAAAGCGCACCATCAATAAATGCCTGCTAAAATGTCTAGGTTCATATACAAGGCGCACCGGAGTATAAGGCGCACCTGATTATATGGATGAATGACCAGCAGGTGGCAGACCTGTGCACAGTTCAAGGCAGCTGTTGTCTGTAAGTACGGTTCATATATTAGGCGCACTGGACTATAAGGCGCACCTTTGATTTCTTAGAAAATCAAAGGATTTTTAGTGCACCTTATAGTCTGAAAAATACGGTACTACAATGAATTTAATCCTTGCTACTTTTTAAATCTAAAACATATCCTGCAAGGTATGATCACCACTGGGAGGCACAGGAGCATGGAGTAGTGTCTGCGCAATATATTGTTGTAGAGCATGTAAACATTCTTTTATCACCTTCCTGCTCCTCCTTTTCTCTCCTACATTAATCCATAACCTTGTCTATTTTTACACCTGTCTTTCACTGTGTAAATTATAATAAATTGATAACATAGGGATCTATAAATCTTTTAACCAACACTGGGAAATTGAAAATGCCAAACCTAAAAGTATACATATTAGGGTAAAAAAACTGCTTTGCTGTACAGAGCTTGCAGAAAACATTTTGTTCACTGTGTTTAAATGAAACCAATTTAAATAAATTACAATACAAATGATGATCTAGTATTAAAGCACAATGCTTATTATATAACTAAATGAATGATTCCCTTCTGTACTAATTTATGGCTGCATTGTGCATAACAAACTCCTTGAAATAAAAACTTGATGATGAAATAGATTTATTCTTCAATGTGGTTTTGTCAGTTGGTTTGCTGCTTAATGCATATGGGAAAAAAGGCTCCCAACACTGCCACCTGCAGGGTATTAGGCTTCATGTGAGCGTCAATGTACAACAACAGCTGAGCTGATTTTATTTAGTGGCATTATTAGTTGATTTTATACTCCATAAAAATTAATACATGTACATGCTCGTTAACACTTAATTTCTAATCAGCCAATCACATGGCGGCAACTCAGTGCATTTAGGCATGTAGACATGGTCAAGACAATCTCCTGCAGTTCAAACCGAGCATCAGTATGGGGAAGAAAGGTGATTTGAGTGCCTTTGAACGTGGCATGGTTGTTGGTGCCAGAAGGGCTGGTCTGAGTATTTCAGAAACTGCTGATCTACTGGGATTTTCACGCACAACTATCTCTAGGGTTTACAGAGAATGGTCCGAAAAAGAAAAAACATCCAGTGAGCAGCAGTTCTGTGGGCGGAAATGCCTTGTTGATGCCAGAGGTCAGAGGAGAATGGGCAGACTGGTTCGAGATGATAGAAAGGCAACAGTGACTCAAATCGCCACCCGTTACAACCAAGGTAGGCAGAAGAGCATCTCTGAACGCACAGTACGTCAAACTTTGAGGCAGATGGGCTACAGCAGCAGAAGACCACACCGGGTGCCACTCCTTTCAGCTAAAAACAGGAAACTGAGGCTACAATTTGCACAAGCTCATCGAAATTGGACAGTACAAGATTGGAAAAACGTTGCCTGGTCTGATGAGTCTCGATTTCTGCTGCGACATTCGGATGGTAGGGTCAGAATTTGGCGTCAACAACATGAAAGCATGGATCCATCCTGCCTTGTATCAACGGTTCAGGCTGGTGGTGGTGGTGTCATGGTGTGGGGAATATTTTCTTGGCACTCTTTGGGCCCCTTGGTACCAATTGAGCATCGTTGCAACGCCACAGCCTACCTGAGTATTGTTGCTGACCATGTCCATTACTTTATGACCACAATGTACCCAACATCTGATGGCTACTTTCAGCAGGATAATGCGCCATGTCATAAAGCTGGAATCATCTCAGACTGGTTTCTTGAACATGACAATGAGTTCACTGTACTCAAATGGCCTCCACAGTCACCAGATCTCAATCCAATAGAGCATCTTTGGGATGTGGTGGAACGGGAGATTCGCATCATGGATGTGCAGCCGACAAATCTGCGGCATCTGTGTGATGCCATCATGTCAATATGGACCAAAATCTCTGAGGAATGCTTCCAGCACCTTGTTGAATCTATGCCACGAAGAATTGAGGCAGTTCTGAAGGCAAAAGGGGGTCCAACACGTTACTAGCATGGTGTACCTAATAAAGTGGCCGGTGAGTGTATATTTGGCATTTTTTACTTATATACTTACATTATATACCAACTTGAATACGATGTACATCTATAGAGCTAACTTGTGTGTAAACTATTTTAGTAAAGTACTGTAGTGTAATCTTCTACTATTTTGTTTATGGTTTCAAAGTGTCTCAATGGCAAGTTATATTTTTTTATCCCACTAAAAAAAATTTATAATATAATTTTACAGGTAATTAGAAATATCTATTATTTCATAAAACTGCCATACTTAGCATGATACATGCCCCCATTGATTCTTATTATTAATCTATTTACTGATGTATGATTCTTAACATGGATGAAGAATTATATATACTGTATATTGATGGAGGCTGCAGTGTAAGATATATATACAAATTTGGTACAATTTTTTTACTATTATATTATATTAATTGTAAAAAGCTTTAAATTAGTTTACTGAGGTTGAGTCAGTTTTTTTTTGTTTTAAGTGTTTTATCACTTCCACATGTTTTAGTGTGAGTGACTCTTGGGGTACTAATTCAATCCAACACTAGCCATGAAAATGGCAAACGTTCAAATAGTCCATGCATAAGACATATGGACATATGTGGCTCCTGACACTTATTTAGAAAATTTGAGCAAAAGCTTGCAAAACTGGTTAAGTGTATTCCTTGATAGGAATTTTAACATGATTATGATTAAAGTGAACTTACTTTAGTTTCATAAAATGAAAACATAATTTTATGTAAGAACAAATTATTTCCATGGGGAAGGCTGTAGAAATTCCAGATGGTATCACAGCACAGGAGACCCAAGAGTGGGAAAACAAATAAAATCATGCAATGTGTGCTAATTTTGTAAATTAAAATGCAAAAAATATAGTCCTATATGAGTTGCGTGGGAACAATAGAGGAATGTTGGTTCAAAACATAATTCAGCCGAAATTATGTAAAATTAATTTATTAGTCATTTAACAACTGGGAAAAGTTTTGGGTTCATTTACATGGATTCCAAGTTCTATGTAGAGAGTCCTCAGTTATTGATACCTTTTCTCGGTTAACTAGAAAAGATGACTAAAAAAAGCTGAGGATTCTCAATTTTCATCTTTATCACCACTGGCAAATGCGGTACAAGTTATATGTTTACAGAGATGTAGTTCAGAAGTTCATGAAGAATGTGCGCTACAATTCATGAATCATGCCCACCCTGCACACTTTATAGGCAAACCGCAGATAGTGCAGCTTGCACTGTTTTTGATAAATGTGGGCCACTATGTGCAGTTTGCTTCAAAAATGTGCTGAGTGCGCCAGATTATTGAAAACTGGCACACAGTCTTTATTAATTTGGATCACAGTATTTATTGATAAATCTTTATTAATTGCTTGCAACACAATTCTGTCGAGTCACTGTAATAAAAATGTGACACACAGTCCAAATCAGCACTTACACACATACACTTGTACAGCGCAGCCGTGACACAAAACTGGCACAAACACTTCATAAATACATGTGCAAGCAGTTAACACCTGGAAGCAGGAGGATTACTGCTACATGGCAAACTCCGGTGAACTGCCGGAAAAAGTAGCAAAACACCCCAAAAGTCACTAAAATACAAACAAAAAGCATGCATCGGACTAAGATAAATATGCTCCCCTCACTGCTCCCCGGCCACGTACACAAACCATAGTGCGATGTCACTCTCTGCAGTGGGAATGTACATGTTCTGCACATCTACAGTGAGGTCACTAGGGTGATAATCTGCAGAATACACCAATATGCATCTGTCAGAAGGTAGAGGAGCAAAGTTCTGTAGATCTCTGGTGAGCTCAGTCCTGTGATGATCTGTAGAATATATCACAATGGAACGGTCAGGAGGAAGAAGAGCAATGTTCTGCAGATCTTTAGGTCATATATCACTATGTATCTGCCAGGGAGTAGAGGGATTTATTTTCTGCATATATAGAGATCAGTGCTGTAGGTACCAAGCTAAAGGTTCCTCTGCAGTCCTAGACTTTGTATATAAAATGACAGCTGATGGCTGGTTCAAACAGCAGCATTTTTATTTCTTTAAATTTTTTTTATTCTGTTCCCTTATAAAGAATGGCTGTACAATTATACAATATCTTTTACCTCTTGTGTCACCTCCTCATCCTCATAGACAGTAAGCTCTTGCGGGCAGAGACCTCATTCCTATTCCTGTTTGTACTCTGTAATGTAATATTATATTTGTATATGTCCTCTATGATTTGTAAAGCACTACGGAATTTGATTCCGCTATATAAAGATTATTATTATTATTATAGAGAATTTCACTGGGTCCATATCAAGTAGATGTCCAGTGCTTTAGCTATTAGACTGAAGCAATAATGAATGGTCGTAAGAAGAGTCAAAGATTGTGCTTTATCTGAATTTTATAGGTTAGAAAGTATAAATAAAACTGGAATTGTGCATGCTACCTAGTGAATTAGTATGTGTAGTATAGGTCCCAAAAGGTATTTCCCTAAACACTTGTCCCAACTGATGTGGTGGCTACCAACTACATTCAGGAAGAGAAAAAATGGCAGTGGCTACTTATGTGTATGTCTCTCTTTATTGTGTTCTATAGGAATTACAGTAAAGTCGAGTTGGTGGAATTGGATTAACCAAAAAAAAGGTACCTAATTTAAAAAACAACAGTCTTAAAGAGGTAATTCCACAAAAATCCCTTATTCTTAGTAACAGGATACAAATAAGGAGTCTGATCACTAGAAGCCCAACCACTAATATCCAAAGTCACAAGAAATGATTCAGTGTTGTATTCTGCAACCATCAAATTTGTTACAGAAGTAATTGGAGTATGGGTCATACATACAAACCAGTGCTCCATTCACACAGAGAACTCAGGGACCCCTACCCTCATGGTCCCTGTGAGTAAAGGATTCTGTAGATAAGGGATAATTGTTGTTAGTGGAAACTAAATATTCACTTTGACCTTTAAGGCCTACAGTATCCCTTCCAGTAATTCAAAACTTGCAGAACTTGCAGGGAACTCTATCTTAGACATGCGTTATGCCCTACAAGCTTATACTCTGCACTACACATAGCACAGTTTTAACTGCAAAGTTTCTTTACCTAGATCTTTACCTAAATCTTCCTCTCACTGGTCCTTGATGTCTTAAATATATACAAGCCATTCATGGTGTATTGAAAATCACTATTTATACCTCTTTCATAATACATCAGCAAATAAATATAAAAGACACTTGATGAATGTTCTTGTCTTGCCTTATTCAGTGTGAGACAAAATTTCGGGTAATTATAGCCCCAGAGCGATGACAGACAAAGCGATGCATCTATCTAAATGAAAGTAAACTTAGTAATTACAGCTAGAGCATCTATGATGCAGAGCTGCCAGGAATAAAAACTATCAGACTGAGGACAGCTAAATGGGTACAAGCTAAACAGATATAATAAGTAGGCTGGAATAACATCGTCTGAGCTGTGTAGTGAAAATGCTTATGTGTGGTTAAGTGCAGGTTGATTCCCACAGACATGGCAGAACTGAAATTGCCGTTTTATTATGGGAGGCAGCAAGGTTCTTACATTGTGATAATTGTACAGAGAGATAACGTTCGAGATTCCCATGCAATCTTATGCAAAAATCAAAATTCATAAATTTATAAGCAAATACATTATTTACAAGCTGATTCTCTAACATAGAAACTAATCTTGACATTCTATAAAGGTTTCTATTTTGTGTTTGTTAAATTTGGCTTCATCTTTGTATTCACATTTATTTAAAGGAAACCTACCATTTAGAATGGCAGGGGTAAGCTGTAAGTACCGAGCACCAGCTCAGGATGAGCTGGTGCCGGTACTTACTTTCGTTAGTGTTATAAACCGCGGTATCACGGTTTTAACACTTTTTAAACTCTAGACCAGAACAGGCTTCGGCGCTGCGCGCGCGACCAGAGCAGGCTTGCGCGCCTACATAGGAAATAGCGGAGATGTTGCGCGCGCACGGTCGCGCGCAGCGCCGAAACCTCTCCTGCTCTAAAGTTTAAAAAGTGTTAAAACCGTGATACCGCGGTTTATAACACTAACGAAAGTAAGTACCGGCACCAGCTCATCCTGAGCTGGTGCTCGGTACTTACAGCTTACCCCTACCATTCTAAATGGTAGGTTTCCTTTAAAGACCTTAATAAACTTCTAACAAAATTGCCTAAAAGAATAGCACAGAGGATTATAGTAAACTATGTAATATACTTTATTAAAGAAAATTGTTCCTGTGTCCCTTTTTTTCTCCTTTCATCCTGCTTTTAAGTAAAGCAGGATTAAGCAGGTATAAATCACCTTTCCCTTGTGTAATTATACTGACAGCTGATAGATAAGGAAGTTGATAAGGTTTTTAGTGAATGAACTCTTTATAGATAGTCACTGGATAGACTAATCCCCTAAGAGAGCTGAATTACCAGGTAAACTTCTCTCTAGGTATAAAAATCTTTTGTCTCCTTTTTTCAAACTGTTTGCTAAGCTTTAATGGGTTTTCTAGGTTACATTTTTTGCATTTTTTTGCGCAATTTTTGTCTCTAATTTGTGACTTTTTTTGGGTGCAGCTATAGCACTTAGTATTTTTGAGTTTCTGTGCCTTATCTGACATAGTGAATGGGTATGTTACAGCTGTTTTCATGGCATCTATCTTTCTTTTGTGCCTAAAAAGTTGGGGGCAAAAATGCAAAACGACCCTGCTCTGAGCAGGGGTGCTTGAAAAAAAACACCCTTTTCATTATTGGATAAAAAGGTCTATGCTTCCCAAATGAAAATTAACTGTATGCAACATGAAGAAAAACTTCCTCATCTTACCATTAAAATGGTTTGAGTACTTCTTTATTAATGTGCATATTGAAACATGTTATCAGACTGCATTTCAAAAAGTCACTTGAACAAGAATTTTTTAACATATATTTATCTTTTAGTCTATGCACTTAAAATTAAATGCAGTCTGGACATTGTACATGCATTTACTTAGTGTGCTAGGAATGTTCTGTCAAGCCTTCTCTCCATCTAGCTTCCTTATTGGTTGCAAATGAGATCTACTTTGTAGAGGAATAATTTGCGACCAATTAGGTGCAAAAGAATCAGCCATGCACTAATTCAAAATGAATTTTATACGGCATAAAAACAACTAACAAACCAGGAGCAAAAATAGGCAAACCTGAGACACAGTATAATTAGTATAGATCAGCTGCCATTCATTTCAGAGCTAAGATATAACATAGTTCAGCCACTATACCAAGGAAAGAGCTGATAGGGATGATGAAAAGACAGACTTATTATCAACATTTACATTATTAACGTGTTATTTTTTATCTTGCACTATAATGTTTCCTTTTTCTTCAAATGTTTATGGAAAAAATAAATGAAATTCTAACGGTGATCCAGCAATGAGAATGAGTTGCATGAATTACAATTCAATACTTTGGTTGAACAAATCTCAGCCAGCCACCTTGTTTTCAATATCATGACTTTAGGGTGAGCCATAACATGAGAGCTCTAAATGAAAGTAAAATGGATGAAAGAGAGTCAAATTCTTCTAGTCATTCTCTACTTTCCCTTTGATCTACTTCTTTCCTGAAGTGCAATAAATGTTCCGTTAGGTGATTGCATTGAGAAAATCCACAAAGTAGAGCACTTGAATAGTACATATTAGAGAACTATAAGATAAAAAAAAGAAAAATGTACATAATTCTTGTCTTGCATATTATCTAATTATGATGAAAATTCTCATAAAAATGAACAATTAATCAGGACAAAGAATAAATGCAATTTCATTAAATATTAGATATATGAATGTTGACACATTGTGGATATTTCCATCACCACCGGACAAAAGCTTTTTCCCAAAGTGCAAGTTGGTGAATCTGTCATCATTGAATGTGCCCTTCACATCATCAAACAGGTTAATTTCACCTATCAAATCTTCTCTCTGTCTCTCTTATAATCCTAAAATACTCTTCGATACTCTTCTAAGTCCAAAGGTGCAGCCACTTGTCACAGACCTTGAGTCTGCAGCCCTGGCCATACAAAATGCTACACATCTCACAGAAAACATTTTCCAGTCCACTTGCTCTGTGGATTTCTGTCACAGATTACAAGGAAGCAGGAAACTGTATAAAGAGAGTAGCAAGAACTAGGAAAACAGGATAGGGATAGCTGTCCCTTACTATATGACTAAGCTAGTCCCAGCCTGCGAGTGATGGTCTGCTTCCCCGGGCTATCTCTGGACCTGACAACTTCTCTCTCTCTGAACACAAAGACCTTTCCAGATAGTTGGGAAAATAACTAAAGGGTACTAGGGTCTGGTGTACTAAATTTGGGACCCCCCCTAACAAAACAATTGTTTCAGGTAAAAACTTGTCGAAAAAGCATTCCCTGCATGCACACAAACACACAACTGAGACTGAATGCAGGAAGAAGGGCAATAGAGAGAGCAGGAACAGTGGGTAACAACCAGAGAAGGTACAAAAACACTCGGCATTAAATAAACACAGACACAGGAGAACTGACAGGAAAGTGGTGAGTGAATACAAGAGAAAACACAAACTTCACAGGATATCTCACCACAGTAAAAAAAAAAAAAAAGCTACTTAGCAAGTATAGATATTCCTAAAGAACAGAGACAGCGATAAGCTGCAGATACAACAATACCTTGCAAATACTGAATGACAAAACCAGCATTAAATGGAGGCCAACTACTCCTGATAGGATACCACAGATGAGACTAAAAATTAAAAAGACAGGTACAACAATCAGGCTTCATAGCAAAATGGTAAAGAACTGACTAGAGAAGCAACAGGACGCCAGTTCGAATCCTGACAATTGCTTCCCCTCTGGGACCTCTTGTTCACTCTCTTCCATTGAGCCAGTCACAGAGGAAGAAGTGTCTAAACTACTTTCCTTGGCTCGCCACAATCTTAGGTCCTCTTTATTTTACCTCTATACTGCCCCCATTGGACAAACCATTAACTTGCCCTATTGCCCTATTTCTTTCACCAAGTTCATGCACATGGTCGCTGGCAGAAATTCAACCAAGACCAAGAGTCTCTTAAAAATTAGCCTCCAAACCGTCCTTAGAAACTGTAGCACTTGTTCACCACAGGGAGGACATGCTTTTCCAGGCAGAGTCAGGGGCTCCACGGGTTGAGTACTTTTTGAGAACCTCCCCATCTTGGCAGAAACCAACCTCCTGGTCTTGGAACTTCAGTACCACAAATCACCAGGGAATTTTTTGATTTCTTGATTAATCAAGTTCGTCATGAAAATCATGAAATGTAGATTGAATTGCTCATTGATCAATTTGCTCATCTCTAATAAAAATAGTAATAATAGTACATTTCACTCAGCACATACCTGCACACTAATGTCATCCTTGTAACATGTAGGTAAATGACAAAATCAGCTGAAAAAGTTAAAATTATTACTTACAAACTTTCTTTGAATAAGGAGGTGACAACAGTTCTAACCAGATTTCAGGTTGGGAAACAATTCTGTGGAGTTGTGCTTTAGAAAAGCAAAGACATTTGGCACTTTCAAAATTAAACTAGTAAAAAACGTATTAAAAAATAAATATCACATCAAATGTTATTCAATTCAATTGTTATTACTTTTAAATTGTTTTTTTTATTTAATCGCCCTTCCTGCCTTTACAGTATTATATAATGCTGCTGTCTTGGTGTCAGCTTCCTGTTGCTTTTGATTATTTCTCTGTCTCTGATAAATGGCTGGAAGATGTTTTCCTTCTCCATTCTTAATAATTTTGCTGTCAGTTCTGGTTCTTGAAAATAATACATTGTTACAACCCTTAGAATGTAGCCCTTTCCAATAAAGAATGTTGCAGTGCAGTCTACTTGACAGAAATGTGATTTTGTTAACTATCTATTGAGTTATCTGATCTTCTCCTTACACTAAACTACACATTCATTGATACAGCATATTTAATAAAACATGCTAATAGTCAGGTATGATAAATACTAGAGAATACATCATCAGTCCTATGGCTTTCATTTCAAGCTATTTCTTAAAATATGCATTTCCCATGAAAACGTATTTTTTCTTGTCATATTTTTTCTCAACTGCTACAGGTTTCATCTGTTTTCTTTCAGAAGTGTGACGTTCAAGTCATTTTTTATCATCTGCCACCTGGCATTCCAATAGATGTGGGAAAGCGATGTTATCACCACATTTCTGATATATGTTTGCAGATATCCCTTCATGTCATTTGTCATATTGAAAAATCGCAGTTTACCATCACTGTCATGAAAAGTATCGCCAATAATGCTGATGCAAGCAAAGTGAAGTATACTTTCTGATTATAGAACGCAATGACTATCATATACAATTCTATAGGCCACATGTATCTTAAGTCTGGATTTGTTTCCTGCTTCTTCTCTTCTGCTGATCAGATGTATCTTACTGAGTCTACCTTATTGATACATGTGGTGGTAAAGGAGTTTAGGACTTTACTGAATTTGCGTCTCAAAAAGTTGCAAACAGCTGCAAGCTATTTTATATGCCTTGAAGGGGATAGCCATGGATTTGTGCCAAATTTTGCGACTTTTTGAAACTTTTTGAAACTTTTTGAAGGGAGACAAAAAAAGTTGCAAAAGTAAATATGTGCTACAAAAAAAGTAAAAATAAAAAAAAAGTTTAAAAAAAAAATTATTATAAAAAAAGCTAAAAATTCAAATCACCCCCTTTCCCTAGAACTGATATAAATATAAAAAAACAGTAAAAATCATAAACATATTATGTATCACCACGTCCAAAAATGTCCGATCTATCAAAATCTAATAATGGTTTTTCATTTTGTTTAACCTCGTAATGGAAAATAGCGTCCAAAGTCGAAAATGGCATTTTTTTGCCATTTTGAAAAATCTAGAAAAATTAATAAAAAGTGATCAAAAGGTTGCACATTCCTAAAAACTATAGCAATGAAACCACCATCAAAATTCGCAAAAAATGACACCACGTACAACTCCGTACACTAAAGTATGAAAAAGTTATTGGCGCCAGAAGATGGCAAAATAAAAAAAAAAATTTTGCACAGGAGGTTTTAATTTTTTTAAATGCATGAAAACATTATAAAACCAATACAAATTTGGTATCCACACGATTGCACCGACCCAAAAAATAAAGTAGACCTGTCATTTGGGGCACACAGTGAAAGCTGTAAAATCCAAGCCCACAAGAAAACATTGCAAATGTATTTTTTTACCATTTTCACTGCATTTGGAATTTTTTTCCCGCTACCCAGTACAGGGCATGGAATATTAAATACCATCACTATGAAGTGTAATTTGTTACGCAGAAAATAAGCCATCACAGAGCTCTTTATGTGGAAAAATAAAAAAGTTATAGATTTTTGAAGGTGGTGAGTGAAAAATGGAAGTGAAAAAACTAAAAAAGGCCAAGTCGTTAAGGGGTTAAGAATTGACAACTCACAAATAGTAACCAGATACCTTTATATTATAAAAGGTACAGCCCTGTTTAATATACAATAATATTTTTTCCGAATTGCAGCTATGCAAATATCCTAAATTCCTAAAAAGAAAGCTAATTCAACAATTCAAAGCCTCTGTTCTCCAGCCAGCACATTGGTTTACTTTGCATTTTGAGAGAGTGCTTGTGGACATTTTATGCTGTATCTTTTTCTTCCACATCGAATTTCCCACATTCAGACTATAATTGGTAAGAATGATTGTGATTTTATATTTTATAGTAAACATATACATTAAGATTAGAGATGAGCGAGCACTAAAATGCTCGGGTACTCGTTATTCGAGACGAACTTTTCCCGATGCTCGAGTGCTCGTCTCGAATAACGAACCCCATTGAAGTCAATGGGAGACTCGAGCATTTTTCAAGGGGACCAAGGCTCTGCACAGGGAAGCTTGGCCAAACACCTGGGAACCTCAGAAAAGGATGGAAACACCACGGAAATGGACAGGAAACAGCAGGGGCAGCATGCATGGATGCCTCTGAGGCTGCTTAATCGCACCATTATGCCAAAATTATGGGCAACAGCATGGCCATGACAGAGTGACAGAATGAAGCTAGATAGCATCTAAAACATGCAATAATTGACCCTGACACTATAGGGGACGGCATGCAGAGGCAGCGGCAGCAGGCTAGAGAGTGGCATGGCGACATACCCTAAATGGACTCAGGCTTCAAACCAATGGGTGGCAGAGAGGAACCAAAGGAGGTGAGCAAGAAGCGCTCAAATAATATCGGTACATGATAAAAGTTTGCCAGTATATTTTTTGGATTACACAGCAGGGTGGCGACAAAGTTAACATGGAAGCCATGAAAACAACCCAAAATTCTGCCTGACACAGCTCGTTTGATAAGGGGACCATGTATGGAGGCAGTGAACTAGTAGTAGATTAAAGGTTCTGCAGTTAAAACTATGTTAGTTGGATCTTGGCATGGAGTTGGCGCTCCGCTGCCAGGCGAGCTTTCGCCAATCCAAGCCCCTGTCTCTAGGCTACTCCCCAAACAGCACTTTTAAGAACCTTTTGTATAAGATCAAGTGTAGTAGCGTTCTTATAAGTTTAGGATATGGCGGGTGAGGGGAATGTAAACAGATGCGCAAGAAGCGCTGAAATAATATTGGTAAATGATAAAAGTTTATTAGTATATTTTGTGGATAACACAGCTGGGTGGCGACAAAGTTAACAACTTTGATGTGGAATCCATGAAAACAACCCAAATTTCTGCCTGACACACCTCGTTTGATAAAGGGACGATGTATGGAGGCAGCTATATGGACGACTTTTGGAGGTAGCAATGGAGACAACGTGTGGAGGCTGCTATGGAGACAATTTAATTTGGATAGTGCCTGTATGTGGCAGTCCCAAAAATTTTTCAAACCAGAGGAGCAGGTAGGTGGCCCTCCAGAAAAATAGAATAGATTGAGTGCCTGTATGTGGCAGTCCCAAAAAGTTTTCAAACCAGAGGAGCAGGTAGGTGGCCCTCCAGAAAAATTGAATAGATTGAGTGCCTGTATGTGGCAGTCCCAAAAAGTTTTCAAACCAGAGGAGCAGGTAGGTGGCCCTCCAGAAAAATTGAATAGATTGAGTGCCTGTATGTGGCAGTCCCAAAAAGTTTTCAAACCAGAGGAGCAGGTAGGTGGCCCTCCAGAAAAATTGAATCGATTGAGTGCCTGTATGTGGCAGTCCCAAAAAGTTTTCAAACCAGAGGAGCAGGTAGGTGGCCCTCCAGAAAAATAGAATAGATTGAGTGCCTGTATGTGGCACTCCCAAAAACTGTTTAAAACAGAGGAACGGGTCGGTGGCCCTCCAGAAAAATTGAATAGATTGAGTGCCTGTATGTGGCACTCCCAAAAATTGTTTAAAACAGAGGACCGGGTCGGTGGCCCTCCAGAAAAATTAAATGCATAAAGTACTATAGCAAGAGCCAGTGGGCCCTGTCAAAAAATAGCCAGTTTCCTCTGCTTTACTGTACAAAGAGGAGGAGAAGGAGGAAAATGAGGAGGAGGAGGAGGAGTGGATCAATTATTCAGGTTGAGCTTCCTTCACCTGGTGGAGATTGGAAATTATGAGAAATCCAGGCTTTATTCATCTTAATAAGCGTCAGCCTGTCAGCGCTGTCAGTCGACAGGCGTGTACGCTTATCGGTGATGATGCCACCAGCTGCACTGAAAACCCGCTCGGACAAGACGCTAGCGGCAGGGCAGGCAAGAACCTCCAAGGCGTACAGCGCCAGTTCGTGCCACATGTCCAGCTTTGAAACCCAGTAGTTGTAGGGAGCTGTGTGATCATTTAGGACGATGGTATGGTCAGCTACGTACTCCCTCACCATCTTTCTGTAAAGATCAGCCCTACTCTGCCGAGACTGGGGACAGGTGACAGTGTCTTGCTGGGGTGACATAAAGCTGGCAAAAGCCTTGTAAAGCGTACCCTTGCCAGTGCTGGACAAGCTGCCTGCTCGCCTACTCTCCCTCGCTACTTGTCCCGCAGAACTACGCACTCTGCCGCTAGCGCTGTCAGAAGGGAAATACTGTTTCAGCTTGTGCACCAGGGCCTGCTGGTATTCATGCATTCTCACACTCCTTTCCTCTGCAGGGATGAGAGTGGAAAGATTTTGCTTGTACCGTGGGTCCAGGAGAGTGAACACCCAGTAATCGGTGCTGGAATAAATTCTTTGAACGCGAGGGTCACGGGATAGGCAGCCTAGCATGAAATCTGCCATATGCGCCAGAGTACCAACGCGTAAGAATTCACTCCCCTCACTGGCCTGACTGTCCATTTCCTCCTCCTCCAACTCCTCCAACTCCTCTTCTTCTGCCCATACACGCTGAACAGTAAAGGACTCAACAATGGTCCCCTCTTGTGTCTCGCCAACATTCTCCTCCTCTTCCTCCTCATCCTCCTCCACCTCCACCTCCTCCGATATGCGCTGAGAAACAGACCTAAGGGTGCTTTGGCTATCAACAAGGGAATCTTCTTCCCCCGTCTCTTGTGACGAGCGCAAAGCTTCCGACTTCATGCTGATCAGAGAGTTTTTCAACAGGCCAAGCAGCGGGATGGTGAGGCTGATGATGGCGGCATCGCCACTGACCATCTGTGTTGACTCCTCAAAGTTACTCAGCACCTGACAGATATCAGACATCCACGTCCACTCCTCATTGTAGACTTGAGGAAGCTGACTGACCTGACTACCAGTTCTGGTGGAAGTTGACATCTGGCAGTCTACAATGGCTCAGCGCTGCTGGTAAACTCTGGATAACATGGTCAGTGTTGAATTCCACCTCGTGGGCACGTCGCACAACAGTCGGTGAGCGGGCAGTTGGAGGCGGCGCTGCGCTGCCCTGAGAGTGGCAGCATCTGTGCTGGACTTCCTGAAATGCGCACAGATGCGGCGCACCTTCGTGAGCAAATCTGACAGATTGGGGTATGTCTTGAGGAAACGCTGAACTATCAGATTTAACACATGGGCCAGGCATGGCACATGTGTCAGTCTGCCGAGTTGCAGAGCCGCCACCAGGTTACGGCCGTTGTCACACACAACCATGCCTGGCTTCAGGTTCAGCGGTGCCAGCCACAGATCAGTCTGCGCCGTGATGCCCTGTAATAGCTCTTGGGCGGTGTGCCTTTTATCGCCTAGGCTCAGCAGTTTGAGCACCGCCTGCTGTCGCTTAGCAACGGCACTGCTGCTGTGCCTAGAGCTACCGACTGATGGCGCCGTGCCCACGGATGGTAGTTCGGAGGAGGAGGTGGAGGAGGGGTGGGAGGAGGAGGAGGCATAGTAGGCCTGAAACACCTGGACCGAGGTAGGCCCCGCAATCCTCGGCGTCGGCAGTATATGACCAGCCCCAGGGTCAGACTCGGTCCCAGCCTCCACCAAGTTAACCCAATGTGCCGTCAGCGATATATAGTGGCCCTGCCCGGCAGCACTCGTCCACGTGTCCGTTGTCAGGTGGACCTTGTCAGAAACGGCGTTGGTCAGGGCACGGGTGATGTTGTCTGACACGTGCTGGTGCAGGGCTGGGACGGCACATCGGGAAAAGTAGTGGCGGCTGGGGACCGAATACCGAGGGGCGGCCGCCGCCATGAGGTTGCGAAAGGCCTCGGTCTCTACTAGCCTATAGGGCAGCATCTCCAGGCTAAGCAATCTGGAGATGTGCACATTAAGGGCTTGGGCGTGCGGGTGGGTTGCACTATATTTGCGTTTCCGCTCCAGCGTCTGGGGTATGGAGAGCTGAACGCTGGTGGATGCTGTGGAGGATCGTGGAGGCGACGATGGGGTTTTTGTGGCAGGGTCCTGGGCAGGGGGCTGACTATCAGCTGACACAGGGGAAGGAGCAGTGGTGTGCACGGCCGGAGGTGAACGGGCTTGTTGCCACTGAGTGGGGTGTTTAGCATTCATATGCCTGCGCATACTGGTGGTAGTTAAGCTAGTAGTGGTGGAACCCCTGCTGAGCCTGGTTTGGCAAATGTTGCACACCACAGTCCGTCGGTCATCCGGTGTTTCCTTAAAGAACCTCCAGACTTCTGAAGATCTAGCCCTCGCCGCAAGAGCCCTCGCCACGGGAGCTTCACTAGTTGACACATTTGGCGCTGATGCACCAGCTCTGGCCCTGCCTCTCCGTCTGGCCCCACCACTGCCTCTTCCAACCTGTTCTGGTCGAGGACTCTCCTCCGTCTCAGAAGCACTGTGTTCACCCGGCCTCTCAACCCAGCTTGGGTCTGTCACCTCATCATCCTCCGATCCCTCAGTCTGCTCCCCCCTCGGACTTCCTGCCCTGACAACAACTTCCCCACTGTCTGACAACCGTGTCTCCTCATCGTCGGACACCTCTTTACACACTTCCACTACGTCAAGAAGGTCATCATCACCCACAGACTGTGACTGGTGGAAAACCTGGGCATCGGAAAATTGCTCAGCAGCAACCGGACAAGTGGTTTGTGACTGTGGGAAGGGTCCAGAAAACAGTTCCTCAGAGTATGCCGGTTCAAATGCCAAATTTTCCTGGGAGGGGGCAGACTGGGGGGGAGGAGGCTGAGGTGCAGGAGCTGGAGGAGTGGCGATTTCGGTGACATGGGTGGACTGCGTGGAAGACTGACTGGTGGACAAATTGCTCGAAGCATTGTCAGCAATCCACGACATCACCTGTTCGCACTGTTCTGGCCTCAACAGTGCTCTACCACGAGTCCCAGTAACTTCAGACATGAACCTAGGGAGTGTAGCTCTGCGGCGTTCCCCTGCTCCCTCATAAGCAGGTGGTGTCTCACCCCGGCCAGGACCACGGCCTCTGACCCCTGCAGTAGTTGGACGCCCACGTCCCCGCCCTCGTCCTCTACCCCTAGCCCTCGGGTTAAACATTTTTAAAATGAGAGTTATAGCTTTAATTATTTTTTAACTTTTTTTTGTGTTTTTTTTTTTTTTTTTGTGTTTTTGAGTTTTTAAAACCAAACAATGCTATCCTATTGCTATGGCTATTTTCTAGCCAAGTATGAAAGCACACTACTATGCCAGATGAGATGACACCGAGTTATTAAACAAAATAAACGTAAAATAAAAAAGGACAAATGGCAGACTGTGCCTAATTGAAATCCAACCCCTACTAAATTTTCCCACTTCGGTCTTTGCAATGGATATGTGCGTCACTAAGCGCAAAACACAGCGGTCGCAAGTCTCACTACAAATTGCTGACAATTGGCTAGTAGATGCACTGCAGCAAGTACAGCCACCAGCAGATCAACCAGAAATCAAATATATAACGCTACTGTAGGCGTAAGCCGTTTGGATTCTCCTATGGCTATTTTCTAGCCAAGTATGAAAGCACACTACTATGCCAGATGAGATGACGCTGAGTTATTAAACAAAATAAACGTAAAATAAAAAAGGACAAATGGCAGACTGTGCCTAATTGAAATCCAACCCCTACTAAATTTTCCCACTTCGGTCTTTGCAATGGATATGTGCGTCACTAAGCGCAAAACACAGCGGTCGCAAGTCTCACTACAAATTGCTGACAATTGGCTAGTAGATGCACTGCAGCAAGTACAGCCACCAGCAGATCAACCAGAAATCAAATATATAACGCTACTGTAGGCGTAAGCCGTTTGGATTCTCCTATGGCTATTTTCTAGCCAAGTATGAAAGCACACTACTATGCCAGATGAGATGACGCTGAGTTATTAAACAAAATAAACGTAAAATAAAAAAGGACAAATGGCAGACTGTGCCTAATTGAAATCCAACCCCTACTAAATTTTCCCACTTCGGTCTTTGCAATGGATATGTGCGTCACTAAGCGCAAAACACAGCGGTCGCAAGTCTCACTACAAATTGCTGACAATTGGCTAGTAGATGCACTGCAGCAAGTACAGCCACCAGCAGATCAACCAGAAATCAAATATATAACGCTACTGTAGGCGTAAGCCGTTTGGATTCTCCTATGGCTATTTTCTAGCCAAGTATGAAAGCACACTACTATGCCAGATGAGATGACGCTGAGTTATTAAACAAAATAATTGTAAAATAAAAAAGGACAAATGGCAGACTGTGCCTAATTGAAATCCAACCCCTACTAAATTTTCCCACTTCGGTCTTTGCAATGGATATGTGCGTCACTAAGCGCAAAACACAGCGGTCGCAAGTCTCACTACAAATTGCTGACAATTGGCTAGTAGATGCACTGCAGCAAGTACAGCCACCAGCAGATCAACCAGAAATCAAATATATAACGCTACTGTAGGCGTAAGCCGTTTGGATTCTCCTATGGCTATTTTCTAGCCAAGTATGAAAGCACACTACTATGCCAGATGAGATGACACTGAGTTATTAAACAAAATAAACGTAAAATAAAAAAGGAAAAATGGCAGACTGTGCCTAATTGAAATCCAACCCCTACTAAATTTTCCCACTTTGGTGTTTGAGGTGGATATGTGTGCCACTAAGAGCTAAACACAACGGTAGCAAGTCCCCCTGCTAATTCCTCACAAAATGGTACTAGATGCAAATAAAAAAAAAAAAAAAGTAGAACGTTATTGTAGCCCTAAGAAGGGCTGTTGGGTTCTTGGAGAATCACTCCTGCCTAACAGTAAGCTAATAGAACACCCTAACACTTTCCCTGACCAGCAGCAGCTCTCTCCCTAGCGGCATCCAGACACAGAATGATCCGAGCAGCGCGGGCAGCGGCTAGTCTATCCCAGGGTCACCTGATCTGGCCAGCCAACCACTGCTATCGACGTGTAAGGGTACCACGTCATGCTGGGTGGAGTGCAGAGTCTCCTGGCTTGTGATTGGCTCTGTTTCTGGCCGCCAAAAAGCAAAACGGCGGGAGCTGCCATTTTCTCGAGCGGGCGAAGTATTCGTCCGAGCAACGAGCAGTTTCGAGTACGCTAATGCTCGAACGAGCATCAAGCTCGGACGAGCATGTTCGCTCATCTCTAATTAAGATGTATAATATGGATTTAGATTTTGCACTTAAAAAGTTATGTTTTTAAATACCGTATGTTACATATAGTTAAGCAGTAGGATAAGTGGACACAAACAAACCACATGTGATATAATATTTAATTGCACTTAAAGGGTTAATTTCTTCAAATCTCATGTCACATTCATATCTTTCAGAAGATATTTTACATATGGGAACCACATTTATGAAGAAAATGGTGGCTCAGCAAGTAAACAAGCTCATCCTATTAGATTTTTCAGGAGAAATAAATGAAGAAAGGCAAAAATACTTGCTTAGTGTGTATAAAATGAATTATTTATGGCCAGGAAGTAAAATTTTTCTTATGGAGACTTTGCCAATTAAAGCAGTCACGTAGGTGTGTGGAGACTTATAGCCATTGATGCTCCACCAGGGGATTCTGGGAAATATGCAAATAAGCTTTGCAGAATGGCACAAGACAACTTTCTCTTAGCTACCTTGTAAGGCAACCCCCCTTAACATCTTTTAGGAAGCCAAATGGTATGATGTGGGATTAAAGCTAAACTAGTATATCTATCCCAGAAGAAATAGATTCCAAACCATAGACAGCACTGTTCTGATGTGGTTGCATCTCTTCAATACAGTGTAGGGAACTGGTTTCGCTGAAAGAGAGGCCTACAAAGAGGTCTTAATTGGTCCTCATATAGAGAACTCTTACTTCCCAACTCTAGTCAAAACTTCTCACTCCGCTCAACCAGTTCCCTACACTGTTCTGAAGAGACACAACCACGCAAAACAGTGCTGTCTACAGTTGGGAATTGGTTCCTTCTGGAATAGATATAACGGTTTGGCTTTAATCTTGCATCATGTCATTAGGCTATCTTAAAGTCAAGCTTGATGTTAAGGGGCTGCCTTACAACATAGAAAAGAGAAGTGGTTTTCCTTGTGCCATCTTGGAAAGATGATTTGCATCTTTCGTGAATTTTCTGGTTCATGCATAACAGCATGTCTAGTAGCCAATTCATCCCAAAGCTCTGTATCATAGGCCGGGTCACTCCCCCCATATTGTATACAATAAATCATGTGAACTCCCAACATAAGCATCATTTACACAAAAAACAGAGTTATACATCACATAATTAATATAATACATTTTATTAAATTCCCATAAAACTTATAAAGTTACATAAAATCAAGAGAATTGATTCCAATAATAAAGCCAGTATAGAACGTTGTAATGCTTATCATATATACAGTAGATACTTAAAGAAACATTGTAATCACAGTTGCACAGTTAAATCTCATGTTAATCTAATAAATCTCATGTCAAATAATATTTGACACATTTACTGTCCATCACTACATAAGTATAGTAAAGTTATGGGATACAAAGAGTTATTTAACTAGCATTCAGATTCTATGGTATCTTACCCATGTTTGTTACACACGCTCCCAGCAGCCCCAACGCACTTTCACACTTCAGCTTTGTCAAGGCGATCATGGCATAGCATCATGACTGACAGAGAACTGGTACTCTAGAAAGCTCACCACCGAATACACTCAGTGAGCCTCAAAAAGGAATCACTGGAATATTTCAATCTTCTTCTGCTATCTATGGCTAACACGGTATAAATCTACACTACGAGAAATTCTTGATCACTTTCTCCGTTCACAGCTGCAACGGGCCTACATCTATAAGACCTTTATGGCATAACCAGTGGATATGCCATAAATGTCTAAAAAGGGAAAAACCACATTAATTTCCACCAATCATTGATTATCAGAAGTTGCATTGTAATCCATTACAAGACTATGGTGTGCTTATTAGTGTAATTAACACCTGCAATAAGTTTTTAAACTTTTGTTCATTTTAGCTGTTTCTTTTAGGATTCACTTATGGCACTTTCCCAAAACTACCGTGAAGGTTGCTTGTGCTCAGAGCCTCATGCCTCCCTGATACAGTGAAATAATTAATTACTATGCAACTTTTTGAAGTTGGTTTTGTAGGAGACAAAGTTGACTTAGTATCCAAGAGGTATCCACTTTAGTGTGTTTTTAAATGTTACTCCCCTTTCTACACCAACTATTAAATGGAGTAAAATTGCTGTAATTTTTGTGACTTGACCTCAAAATACACACTTAATAACTCATTGTAAATAACCCTAACCATGGTAACAAAATGTGACAAAATTACAAATGAAAGGCATAGCACACACACAAAGTTAAACTAAACAAAAGATAAATCTGTCACAGACAACATATGCCAAAAATTGTGCCAGCAACTTAATAAATTCAGTACTGTTTTGTTCTGGAATTTTTATCTACATGAATAAAACATCAAAGTCTCACAAAGTAATACATTCCAAAGCAATTTGCGACAATTGTAATGTGTGTACGAGAAGATGCTTTGCAACTTTGGTGCTTTGTCATCTTCGGCTCCTTCCATGTGTTTATAACACGGTATCATTTACACGTGTATTTCTAATAAACAGTGAAATTGATTGAAACAGTCTTGATATGTGTCTGTCATTGTAATGATGCATTAAGTACCAGGGTTGCAGCATGGCAAAACAAGTAAGAAAAATGAACTGGAAACAATCAAAATGTTGAACAAGCACATTTAATACAGAGACGACTCGGCTTCAGAGGGTGAAAGTCAATAAGCTTTCCTGAACACTTGAGCATGAAAAGAATAAATGACTCCGCCATGTAACGAGATTTAATGAGAAATGAACTTATAGAGTAGCACACAGCAAAATATAGTGTGTACAATACACCTCCGTATGACATAAATAGAAGAAACTATCCAATGTAACACACTTCTCATGATAAAGACTGGCCATTCAGTTTAACCGATACAGGGGTTATAAAAATGTCTAAATGACAAAGAAAAATGTAACTGTGCTAACAATGTCCGGAGTAGTACTCAAGAACTATCGCTCCATAAAGCTCCCATTAATAGACTGTTCAAAGAAAGAGAGATGGAAAAAATGTGCCACAAGCAAACATCTTAAAGCTTACCGAAAATACATAATCTTCCCTGCATTGCTTCTGAATGACCATTAACATACCCAGCAATGTCATAGTATCTGGACATTCAGCTTATTAGCTGTAATATTGAAATGAAAGTCAATACCCCATTAAGCCATTTGGTGCCTGCTGTCAAGCGGTTATCATTTCATTTGAGGACTGCAGAGCTCCACAACACAATGTTCCAGAGAAACATATTGCCACTCACTCTCTTAGCAGGTGGCAATGTGTTAATACAACATAACGCCAACGTGTAATATATTGCAGGAGTGTTACCAGCATAAATAGCAACCACCAGCTGACAGACTCCTTCTTGCTGCATCTGCTTAAATGTACCCTCACTGTTGGATATGGAGTCAAAACCTGCTAAGTTTGAACCTAAGATGTTGTACTTCAGTTTCTGCTGCTCCTGCTTCTAAAAAGATATTGATCAGCAACGTTGGACTAATTTCTAGATGTCTCGTTCTTTGTTACTTATCTTTCTTGCAATAAGCATTGCCTGTGTACTGCTTTTGATGTGTTTAGGTCACTGCTGTTTTACTATAGCAGCCAGATGTTACATTGAAGTGAATGGGGTAAGAAAAAGTTGCATTCATATAGCTAAAAACAGTGTGACTTTTAGAATGTTTCCTTACCTTTATTATATCAACAACCTCAGGACAACTACTACTGCTATAAAGGCATAGATAGACACTGAGCTCACCAGTGAAAAGGTTTCTAGCCAAAAGTAAAAGGCTAAAAACCTGAGTAAATGACACTGGCATGGCAGAAATTATGCAAAACACCTTTAAAATAAAAACTGTTAGATGTATTTTGACGAATGTTACTCCACACAAGGACTTAAACAGTTGACACCTGCAATCAATGCCAGCATTGATCGGAGGTATTTAACATGGGTGTTTGATGCATAATGTAGCAAAAATAAGCAATTATCTTATTAGCTATATGCAGGTGTTTAGCTGCAAGCAGATGTTTTACCTTGTCCTCCGAGGCAACTCTACCTTTTGTCATGCATTCTGGTAACCATGGGAAATGCAGGACAGCTGGAGAAGAAAGAGGCGTGTTGGGAGGTGCTGTAGTAGAAGGGTGCAAGAAAAAAGGACACGGAGTGATGTCACAAGCATGTGACTCATCACATGCTTCATTTCATCCAATTAGAAACATGTTGTCCTGATTCATGTGAAAACCCTTAGTGCTCTGACCTCAGTGCCCTCAGTTGATGTCTCAACCAGGAAGTGTCCACCCACTTCAGGAATAGCTGAATAGGATTTTATAAGAAAGATGATAAACCAGGCTATATCTCAGGATAGGCAGAAGCCAGAAGCATGTCTGTCAAAGGCTCTCCAGCTGAGCTAAAACTATTTTTTGTCTGTCAATTTACAGTTATGCTTTAACACACTCCACGAGGAGGGTAACCCTCAAAAGGCCATTGCTAAATAAGCTGGCTGTTCACAAAGTGCTCTATCAAAGCATAAGTCTGACCAATACAGGCAGTCCCCGGGTTACATACAAGATAGGGCCTGTAGGTTTGTTCTTAAGTTGAATTTGTATGTAAGTCGGAACTGTATACTTTATCATTGTAACCCCCAGCCAAATTTTTTTTGCTCTCTGTGACAATTGGATTTTAAAAATGTTGGATTGTCATTAGAACCAGGATTAACAATAAGGCTTCATTGTTTCACAAAGTTTTTCATGAATTTCTGGAAGGGGTACAGAAACTAAAAAGAAGGGGAGGGGGTATCATATGCAACCATCGTACATTTCAATAGTCACACCACGGCTAGTCTGACAAGGATACCATATAGAAACAAAAGGACCTGCCGGATACATTATAACTCCATGTAAACAGCTATTTTCATTATAAGACAGAAGGGAAGGGGAAAGAACACAAGGGAGAAAAGGGAAATAGGAAGGTCGGGGGGGGGGGGGGTCCATATCTGCCATGTTTCATTAAATACTGTCATTTTGTCCTGTACTGAACAATAAAGCTTATCATTCACCATTATCAACATTAGTTTGTGTTTAATCAAGTCCATGGGGACCATGACCTTCTTCCAAGAGGTAGCAATTGCAATTTTTGCTGCTAGAAAAAAAAAAGATAAAAACCTCCTTGCCGAAGCTGAAATTCCCAGAATTTATTCATTCAATAATGCTTGGCTAGGGGATAATGTCAGATTTATCATTGTTATAGAATAAAACATATTATAGAGTCTTCTCCAATATCAAATTTTGGGGCATTCCCACCATATATAGAAGTGAGTACCCCTACTACCACATAAAGCTTCATTGTAGACACCAGTGATAACTATTAAAGCTGTTTATTATAGTCTAGGACTAAAGTACAGTAAATTAGCAACATCCAGAGGTCCGTTTGTAACTAGGGGTCGTATGTAAGTCAGATGTTCTTAAGTAGGGGACCGCCTGTATTCCATTCAGGAAAGTGAGAAAGAAAACTCCATTATATCAATTGAGAGATCCCAGTGGTATGCAAGGGCATACCTATTTGATATTTATGACATATCTTTGTTACATCTATATTCACATCTGTATGCAAACAATGCATGGAATTGTATGTCAATTTGTTAAAATACTGCAGTCAGACTTTCATTGTAAAAAATTATATAGTAACTTATACTAGTAAAGAAACAATTTTTTGGGAAGGCTATACTTAAGTACAGTACAATACTATAAATAATACTGCCAGCAGATGATAAACTGTGAAATGTATGTTAAATGATTGCCCTTTTTTAAAAAGCTTGACAGGATAACATCTGGACATGTCAAAGGATGTGGCAAACATCAAAATGGAGTACACAAACTTGTTAATATATGTATATTTGGCAGATGTTCATCCAACTGTTGCATAAGCAATGTCATTGACATGTGCAGGTAGTAGTCACCAGTTACAGTATCCTCAACAAATAAGATTGTAGACATTGTCCCTCAATTTCTTCATATAATCACATAGTGGTTGATTTATCACCAGACTGACTAGTTTGTTGTGCTTCTGTAACTGCACCATTTTTGCAAAAAATATGAATCCATTATGAACTTGCGCCATGAAACTTTTTAGATGCAAAAACAAGCACAACAAACCACATAAATCACGCCCATGTTTTTTCCATGGAGTGCCATATTAACCTTTCAACCTTTTTGAACGGATGTAATCTTTGTGGCCTACAATACTTTTATAAAGTATACTGTAGCAGAGTGTATGATACTTCAACTTTTTAGAACAGTGTGCCAGTTCACTATCTATTTGGGACATAAACTACCAGTAGATTTAAATGACCAATTCCAATCTTAAGTTGTCCTTTCTGCCTGCCTTCAATCTGTGGTTCCAGGACTTTTGGAGGACCATCTTGTTTACATGTGTATTGAGAGCAGGAACAGGTTAAAGTAATACACGTTCTGTTCTGCCATTATGCACGGCTCCAAAAGTGATCAGACCAGAGGGAAGTATTGTCTTTGGGTTTTTTTTAAACTCCCATGAGAAGGAGAGGATGGAATAGGGGGCATAATGAGAGGGGGCACAATGAAAAGGGCATAATGAGAGGGAGCACTATGAGGGGGAATAATGTGATGGGGCACTATAAAGCTGGCATAATGAGAAGAGGCATAATGTTAACTTAATATAATTCCCACTACACAGCTTGGACATATCCACTTTTACATGAGCTGAGATTTGGAGAAGTTCTCACAGTAAAGTCTAGTCAATACAATATTACAACATTGTAACAAAAGTAATGTTTTTGTTACATTGTATAAGAATTTAATTCACATCAAAACCACGAGGGCTACACATAGATATATATATAGAGGGTAAATATGTCATATAGAGGGAAGACATCTCATATAGAAAGTAGACATCTCATATAGAAAGTAGACATCTCATATAGAGGGTAGACATCTCATATAGAGGGAAGACATCTCATAAAGCGGTGACTATACTGAGGGGAGGGCCAGTGAATATACCAGGGGGAGGCCATGTGACTATACCGGGGGGGATCTTGTGACTATACTGTGGGGAAGTTATGTGACTATATTGGTGGGAGGCCATGTGACTATACTGGGGAGGAGCCTGGGAGCTGGGTGGGGGATGAGATTTTACTGGGCTGCTAGGAGAGGGTCTGTGACTATACTGGGTTGC
Source organism: Engystomops pustulosus (assembly GCF_040894005.1). NCBI lineage: Eukaryota > Metazoa > Chordata > Amphibia > Anura > Leptodactylidae > Engystomops > Engystomops pustulosus. The sequence goes on along the minus strand of NC_092414.1, from coordinate 91,600,606 downwards.
TGGGAGGGGGGCTATGACTATAACGGTTACTGGGGAGAGTTGTGGCTATACTGGCTAGTATGGATGGGGGGGCTGTGACTATACTGGCTAGTGGGAGTTTATATATTCCAAAACAAATGGTAATCAATTTGAGTAAACGAAATTGTATGCAAATGCATAATATTTACAATGCATTACAAATAAAGTGCTCAAATGTCATAAACAGTAAACCAAGAAAAGAAAAGAGCAATACCAGAGTTGGCTACTGTTTATGAAGTGAGGAACCTAAAATTTGTGTGTTGCTAAATCCTGGCAGCGTCACGAAGCTGACACGGGAGCCTAGGTCATATAAAAAGAGGAATGAGACTCCACCTCCATCAGGACATTTCTGTAAGTTGCCAAATTTAGAGTAAGTGCTGGTAATAGCTCTAAACTCACAGTACACAACAATACATGTATCCTGTGTACTCTTTCCGTCTGTTATCCGGAAAACACAATATATCAAGCTCCAGGCTTCTCTGCAGTCGCACTGACTTTGAACTTTGTAAATAAGATGGCGGCTGTTCAAGCAGCAGCATTTTTATTTGTTACATTATTTTATATATACAAGCTCTTATACCTCTTGTGTCACCCCTTCATCCTCATAGTCTGTAAGCTCTTGCGAGCATCGTCTGTAATGTAGTATTTTATTTGTATGTGTGCCCTATGATTTGTAAAGAGCTAAAGAATATGATGGCATTATATGAATATATATTATTAATATTAATATTTCCACAAATGACTAAGATAGTCTTGTTTCCAAAAACACACAAGAGGAAATCACAAACATCTATGAGCCTTTTTTGTATGGTCTTTCATGGATGAGAAAGGCTTTTACATAACAGAGATGTAGTTATATAACATCTCCCAAAGCAATTTCTTTATATCAAAAGTAATTTTCCACCAAAAAGAAAGTGCAGATTTCTGAAGTCTAACAGGCTGTTAGGACAGAACAGATGGTATTACAAAACACATCACCAACTAGTTTAAAAGTCACAAATCTGACAAATTGTATAGCTTAAAAATATGTATTCCAATTAAATACTAACTCAATGAATGCAATAAAATTAATGTATTCAACTGGTAATTAAATGTTTAGCTAAATGCCAGAAATTAATGCAAATTATGAATGTAATTTTGTGCAGTGCAATACTGAAAGGACACTTAAACTGGAATAAAATCACATGAAATTCAATGAACAATAAAATAGTCAAAAAGGAAAAAAAATATTAAATCATGTAATACTCGTGTAATTTTAGAATTGCAAGGAAAGGAAAAAGAAGAAGAAAATAATCTAGCAGACTAGTAGAAACAGAAAGACACACAATTGTGCACAATTGTATTGCGGTATTTGTTGATCTCTAAAGTTCTGTTTTTGATTTTTGAACCAATATAAAAAAAACCTGACAAGCAAGACATTATACGTAGATTTCACAAGAGATTGGCGGTCATTTATCTTGTCAGGACATTTGTGCGGGTCTTTTTTTGGTCGTCCAGGTTTTGGACTTGGTTGATTTATCTTAGAGGTTGATATAATAAGGCAGCAGAGTCTGTGGGGTTTTGTGCAACTTTTTATTAAAGAGTCATACAAGCTGCACCAAATGAGCAAACTCTTCTGTAATCCCTTCTAAAGTTTTTCCTATGCCTGAGCGAACTGGAGTTTATTTGTGAATTTTTTACCACAATTTTCACCAAACTGTAGCCACATTTCCAAAGTCCACATCTGGATTTTAACGCATTACCGCATTTGGACGTTAATGTACGTCCAGTAGCGAAGGGGGGAGTATGAAGTGGGCTCACAGGCTGAGCCCTCTTCATACTCAGTGGGTGTTTGCTGCACAACGGAGGAAACATCCGTCGCAAGCACCGATAGCAGGTGTTAACCCTTTGATCGCAGCCACTGTAGTATACTGCTGTAGTATGGCAGTGTATGGTAAGATCAATCAGACAACAAAAGGTTAATGTACCCGAGGGGGTCTTAAAAGTAGTAAAAAATAAATGAATAAAATTAAAAAAAAAATTCAGATCAACCCCTTTTCCCTAGAACTGATATAAATATAAATAAACATTAAAATTCATAAACATGTTGTGTATCTCTGCATTCCAAAATGTCTGGTCTAACAAAATATAATAAAGTTTTTCCCAGGGTTTAACCTTGTAACGGAAAATAGCGTCCAAATTCTTTTTTGGCATTTTGTAAAATATAAGAAATTCAATAAAAAGTGATCAAAAGGCCGAACAGTCCTCAAAATGAAAACGTCATCAAAAGTTGCAAAACATCACTGCACACACAGCCCCATACATCAAAATATCAAAAAGTTATTAGCACCAGAACAGGAGGCTTTAATTTTTGTAAGTAAGTATAAAAACATTATAAGACCTATACAGATTTGGTATCTCTGTGATCGTAGCGACCCAAAGAATAAAGTCAACATGTTGTTTGGTGCGCTCAGTGAAAGCTGTAAAATCCAAACCCACAAGAAAATTGCGCAAATGCAATTTTTCATTCTTATTGACTGCATTCAGAATTTTTTTTCCCGCTTTTCAGTACATGGCATGGAATATTAAATACCATCCCTATAAACTGCAATTTGTTATGCAGAAAACAAGCCCATACACAGCTCTTTAGATGGAAAAATAAAAAAGTTATAGATTTTTGTGGGGAGAGAAAAATGAAACAGCAAAAAATGAAAAAGGCTTGGCCATTAAGGGGGCCCACTTAATAACTGACAGTTTTCTCATCACTAGAATGCATACAGAGACAAATATCAATCACTGAGTAGGACTGCCCACTGGACTCTGAAGCTCAAAAAGCGCAATTGTTTAAATAAATATAATAGCAGTTATGCTGGAATATTTCTAACTCAACCAAACAATATTCTTCTCAGCTCCTCCTGTTCTAGCGTTGCAGTATCAATATGACAAGGCCTAATCATGTTCAACAACCCTGTTATCAAATACAGTATTTGTTGCAATAACACTTCTGCACTGCCAATATTGATACATTTCCAACAGAATGTTTGTACATCCAAATACATCCAAATGGGAAGGCCTATTCTTGTTTTTCTAGAACTCACTTAAGATTCTCACAAATAGATTATTGTTTTGGGAATAAATACACACTTGAATATCTGATAGATGTATCCTATGACACAAGGGGGGTTTTGGATCATACTCTGGTGCACGTTAAATTGTTAAGGAAGGGAGAGAAAAAGTATAGAATGTCTAGATTTATTGCGGGATGGTTAAAACGGATTATCAATAAAGAGGGCTTGGAAAAAGAAATTAGGGAATTCTTGGTGAAAAATAGAGGGTTTATAAGGGGTATATTATCAAAGCAAGAAAATCCAAATGCAAGCAAATACAAAAGGAAAGCTAATGAGGTGGAATTAAGAAACAATATTAGTGAGGCCGAACAGATGGCATGCACCTACGAATGGTAACTGGGTTAATTGGCAGAACAGTTTAGACAAATATGAGGAATTTATGCTTTCCAAATAGAAACAGGAATTAAGTCTAGTGCAATATTATGTGGATGTGTATATATCAGTGGGTGGGAAGAAATTAGCTAATCTAGTAAAACATTAAAAAGGGAATAATTATATTGCATCCATTAAAAAAGAAGATGCGACATGGGCATTAGGAACAGAGGAAGTGAAGAAAGTTTTTTTGAGTACTTTAAGAATCTATATTTGTCTCAATATTTGTATACTGGGGAGGCTAGGGAGTTTTTAGTGAGGGCGAATATTCCAAAGTTAGATCAACAGAAGTCTGCATGGTTAGATAGACCCATAGAAATTGAGGAACTGATGGAGGCTCTGGCTGCGTCTAAGAGAGGGAAGACATCAGGTTTGGATGTTATTCCGGTAGAGGTATACCAACTGGTTGATGAGGTGTTATTAACCCCTTCCCGACATTTGACGTACTATTACTGCATGGCGGGAGGTGCGTTCCCGCAAAATGCAGTAATAGTACGTCAAGCTTCTGGCGCAGGCTCCTGAACGGAGCCGGCGCCAGAAGCTGCGGGTGTCGGCTATATATTATAGCCGACACCTGCCTCTAACACCAGCGATCGGAGATTTCTCCGATCGCGGGTGTTAACCCCTAACACGCCGCGGTCGCGCTGACCGCGGCGTGTCAGGGGCATTTAGTTGGAATCGGACCCCCCCCCACCCCCCGCGGCGCTTACCGGGGGGGGTCCGCTGCTCTGATCGCAGCCCCGGGACTGCCGGTGCCCGGGGCTGCGCGATTCTTCTTCTTCGCGATTCTTCTTCTGGCAGGACCCAGCATGCTCAGTGTGTCACATAATACAGTGTAATACATCTGTATTACACTGTATTAGGTGAAGAATAGCTTGAACAAGTGATCAGTGGATCACTTGTTCAAGCTAACCTGTAAAAGTAAAGAAAAAAAGTAAAAAACACTAATAACACACTTTTGAATAAAAATAATTAATTAAATAAAGTTAAAGTCCCCTAAACAGAAACATTCCCTATACACATCTAATAAAGTGAAAAAGCTGAAAATCAGCAAAATACCCCACATATTTGGTATCGCCGCGTCCGTAACAATCTGTACAATAAGTCAGAAACATTATTGGACCCGTACGGTGAACGTCGTAAAAACTAAACGCAAAAAACTCGCCAAAAATGAAAATTTTCATAAAATCCCTTCACAAAAATGTTCCAACAAGTGATCAAAAAAAAGTTATGTGCACCAAAATGGTACCACTGAAAAGAACAACTCAATACATAAAAAATAAGCTCTAAACTAGCACTGTCAACCAAAAAATTTTAAAGTTATATCTCCGAAAAATGGCGATGCAAAAACAAATGAGATTTTCTTTATATTCGTTTTTTTCCTGTAAAATATATAAAAAACTATACAAATGAGGTATCACCGTAATCGTAGTGATCTAGAGAATAAAAATATTATAGTATTTTTAGTGTACGGTGTACGACCCCCAAAATATACAAAAAAAAGGACCCAAAATTGACAATTTTCTTTTCCTCCATACATTAAAGAGTTAATAAAATCTCATCAAAAAGCTACAAACCCACTAAAATGAAGTATTTGTAAAGTGCATCTCATGTCGCAAAAAATAAGCCCTTATATGTCCAAATTGCCAAAAAAATAAAGATTGTATAGCCATTATAAAGTGACAATTCATAATCTGCTCTGAATGGCGCAGCTTCCCCCTCGATGCCCTGGCGTGTGCCCATACAGCAGGTTACCACCACAGATGGGGGATTGTTATACACAGGAGGGATTGGGTATCAAATTTTGTGGAGCATTTTGGTTTTTTATCCACTGAGAATTTGTACATTTTATGAAAAACACATTAATTTAGTAAAAAAAATAATAAATTTCAAAATTGCATCTGATTTTGTTTTAACCCCTGTAAACCAATTAAAGGGTTAACAAACTTCATAAAAGTTGTTTTACGTACGTTGAGGGGTGTAGTTTCTATAATGGGGTAATTTATGGGGTTTTACTTTTATTTAGGCCTCTCAAAGTGACTTCAAACCTGAGAGGGTCCCTCAATAGCAGGATTTTGCTTTTTTTATGAAAATGTGAAAAATTGCACCTAACGTTCAAAGCCCCATAACAGCTTACAAAAATGAGAGTATGTATAAAAAAACATGGAGGCATAAAGTAGACATTCGGTAATTGTTAGTTATTACATTTTCTGGTGTTATGACTCATGTGTGGAAAAAGTAGAACATTTTGAATTGCAAAAATTGAGAATTTTTCCAAATTTTCACCAAATATCTGATTTTCTCATAAATAAATGCAAAACATACCACCAAAATTTTGTAACTAACATGAAGTACAATGTGTCACGAGAAAACAATTTCAAAATCACTTGGATATGTTAAAGCGTTCCAAAGTTATAACCACTTATAGTGACACAGGGCAGATTTGAAAAAGTGGGCCGTGTCAGGAAGGTAAAAAGTGGCTTCAGCGTTAAGGGGTTAAAGGAAATTTTTAATACTTTTCAATAAGCATATGAAAGAGGGGGTCTGGAGGGGACTATGAAAGAAACTCTTGTAATTTTAATTCCGAAAGAGGGAAAGGACAATGCTCTGGTAGATGCTTATAGATCTATTTACCTAATGACGTCAGATGCAAAGTTATTGGTCTCTATAATGGCTCAGAGACTGAGGAAAATATTGGGAGACCTAGTCCACAGGGATCAGGCTGGATTTATGAGTGGAAGAAGTACTACCAAAAATATTAATAGACTATTCTCAAATATACAAAGGATGCCAGACAATGGAGGAGAAAGATTGGTTCTATCAGACGCAGCCAGACGCAGCCTTTTGACTCAATATATATGTGGGAAGTATTGGAGGCTATGGGAATAGGTTCCAATTTCATCAGGTGGATTAAAATATTGTATAATGAGCCGTTGACCAGATTTTTAATTAACAGATCTGTGTCAGTAACCTTTACAGTTCGGAAGGGTACTAGGCAGGGGTGCCCCTTGTTGCCCTTGTTATTTGACCTGATGATGGAGCCCCTTGCCTGTACAATTAGGAATGATCAAGTTAAATGTTATTCCAGTAGCTAGAATTAGTCTGGATACTCTACAGAGGGGAAAAATGGATGGAGGCTTAGCAATACCGAACCCGTGGCTGTACTTTATAGCGGCACAATTACAACATTTTAAAGGCTGGGGAATGGAGATAGAAGGAGAATCAGCGCATTCCACATGTCGACTGATTAGTTTATGGACGAAGCATACGATACCACTGCATGCTCTGGAAAGTGGATTTGGTGGAGGGGAAATAGGCAGTAAACCGACAATGTCACTAATGTCCAAGGTGTGGACTAAAGCCAAGGATATAATGGGTATCCCTAAATATACATCTGACACTCCACTCTGGCGAAACCCTGCTTTGCCGGAAATATTTAGATTGGAGGGTTTTTCCCCATGGGAAGCGAAAGGGGTTAAGACACTGAAACATGTTTATTCAGAAGGAAACTTTAGGACATTTGAGGACATACAAGCTGAATTCCAATTGCCACATGCGTGGTTCTATCAGTATTTGCAAATTCGACATACTTTTGAGGTACAGTCCAGGATAGAACAAACAGAGGTGGGATCCAATGGGGCATTCAATAAAATATTGAGGTCAGGATCTACTAAGGGCCTGATCTCATATTCTTATACAGTGCTATTAAACAACTCTATAAAAGATATTCCATTAAAATGTAGGGAACATTGGAATAGAGAGGTAGGCCCCATTGAAGAGGAGCAGTGGACTGAGGCCTTAGAATTGGTGCCAACCCTTTCACCCAGTGAAGCACGTAGGATGTCTCACTTATTTCTTTTACATCGAGCGTATAGGTCACCCCAATTACTATGTCGGATATGAGTTAGGCCTAATTCAGAATGCCCGAGATGTGGAACTGAAGAGGCAGATATACTCCACATGATGTGGGGATGCAGGGAACTGGAGTCTTTTTGGAAATCTATATTAGAATTGACGCGTAAAGTTTTCTCTGTAACTATTGAAGAAAGCCCACTAGCATGTCTATTGGGTATTCTGAAGATAGACAACCTGACAGAACCTAATAATATTGCAATACAAAGGTCTTTATATCAAGCTAGAAAAGTCATAGCTGCCCATTGGATTAGACCTAGGCCACTGGACAAGAAATAGTTTATAGACCGTTTGAATGCAGTAATACTATTGGAATATAGCACATATGTGAAGAGGAATGGGGTCTCTAAATTCGAAAAGATTTGGGGCAAGTGGCTAGATACACCTGGTTTACCATCAAACTCCCTAATAAGGCTAAGAACTAGCTTAGAATATCAACTATCACTGGTAAGATAAGTAAAGATAGGTTTAGGTCTTCTTTAATATGTGAATAAATATATGAGACCGGAAAGGTCTTGAAGAGCTGGCTCGCAGGGGTGGGTGGGGGGAGTTGGGAAGGGAGGGAGGGAGTATGCTACTAATAATAAGCATATATGATAAAACATACATTCTGTAAGAGAAAATGGATACAAATGTAATTACCCTGTAATGCTTTAATGAGTATAATCTGAGGCTGTATTATTGTACAAAATCAGAGCTTATTGTAAAGATATGTACATACTCCCCTCCAAGTTGTGCTTGTTGGGTGTGTTGTTTTTTTTTCTTAAAAAATGTTCAATAAAAATATCTGATTTAAAAAAAATGTTATTCCAGTAATAAGGTATGCTACAAACAACATGCAAGCATGGAAAGAGCTAATGTTGGGCATCTCTGCTGGAATAGCACTAATCAAGATGATACTTCTTCCAAAAATACTTTGGAATAAATTCCCCAACATGGTATGGAGGGTGAAGAAACCTAGAATCAAGTTGGAGACAATGAAAAGAAGTACTCAATATGGTGTTTTAGGCATCCCAGATTTAAAAAATGACTAGCTGTCCACACAGATTTGGAAAATAGTGGATGGGGTATTAGGCTTGTATGGGAGGAATACTTGAAACCAATTGTGAGGGTTTGGAATCATTACAACCTTATTCAGATTCTTGAAATGGGGGTAAGTAGCAAGTTTAAAAAAGATTTACCAACACTAGGAATGCTCATATGAATGTATAATACCATTAGTTAAGACTTCAACAACAAAGAGATCTATGAGGATACTCCAAAATGGGGGAATACAAGATGGAGGGATGATTATTTTAGCCACAAATACCCCTTTTGTATAATTAAAGGTATTAGACTGGTGTGGCAAATTTATGATGAGGGAGTTCTTAAGTCTTGGATGAGTATGAGGGATGATTTTGTTTCTTTCAGATGAGACATGCATTAGATTCTGTGGAGGTGGAGATTACTCAAGGGAAGAATCCTGTCAACAGGTTTTTGAATATTTGTGAAAGCTGTCCTAGAAAGGGTAGATTGGCATTTACATATGCAAAATTGAAAAAAAAATTAAGATCATTATGTTAAACAAGCAGGAGAAGGAACTTGGCCCAATAGGGGTTGATAGGTGGGAACAAATTGTGAGAAGTATACCTGAGGTATCATTTAATCCACAGTTGAGGGTTATGCAATATTTTATTGTGAATAGGCTGTATTATACGCCGTATAGACTATCTAAAATGTATAAGGAACTCAATTCCAAATGTAATAGGTGTGGAGAGGGGGGAGCTTCCTTCATCTGAGTTGGAGTTGCCTTCATATACAAAACTACTGGAAAGGTATCTTGGAAACAATTAATCTTCATTTAATTGCCTGGGATCCAGTAATCTGTATTTTTGGAAAACCGGAAAGTTATAATATGTATAACCAGGAGGGGAGGGTAAATAAACTCCTATGTTGGGCACGGAAGGTTAGAATGAATAAATGGATATCAAAAGTTCCACCATGAGTGAGGGATTGGATTCTATATTCTAGGAAAATGTTTGTATATGAAAAAATATATCTTGAGAGAAGTAATAAATTGAGAATGTATAGTGAAATATGGGGGATTGGAGTGGGGAGGAGGAGGATTAGAGGAAGAGAGTCTTTTTTTTTGCTTTCTTTTTTTGGAGGGGGTTCTTTGTTTCTTTCTTTCTTTCTATTTTTGTTTGACATAGGCATGAAGCGTAAAATGCTGTTTTTATTAATAATAAATGTTTTTCATATAATGGTAAAAAGTAAAGGATTGTAATAAGATTTTGATGGCCATAATAAGAAATGTAAACAGAGATTGTTAAAGAAAAAAAAAAAAAGAAAAAAAAAACAGGATGTGTTGAGCAAAAATTCATCTCCATAAACAAATAAAGCCTGACGATATAGTGGAATATTTTAGAAGATAGGAACTTCCCATTAGGTTTCATTACTGACCTCTACTTCTTACAAAGTGCTAGATTTTATTCACTTCCATTGAGTACACTTTAAGCCTGATAAGTTATTACACATATTCTGAAGCGATTAATCATGCACTTTTATCTCCGCAGACATAATATTAATTTATCTGCCATATATTTCGAGATTCTAGATGTTCTATGAAAAATTCAACCATGAGCACTTTAGTATACATATCTGGGTGCCCTAGAGAATATGTTATCTGCCTTAAAACACTAATTCCTATTCACATGTCATCTACTTCACACTAAATCAGCAGTAAAGAGGTAAAGTACAGTACTAATTCCTGTATTAGGAATCTGCCACATTACTTTAGATAACGCTGTGTTGTTTCATATGTTTCCTCCACCTATATGACAGCAAATTTCAGAGACAATTCTGGTTTATTCCACTGTCATGTATTGTATTCCATGTGTAAGACGAATGTGCCCTCATCTTATAGCTAAGGCATGTTGTCTGCCAACCTAACAAAGCAATGGATATCAGCAAAACATCTGAATCAGTTTACCTACAGCAACGGAGAACATGATATATTGAAGGGAACCTGTCATCATGGAGGTAATTTTATAGGCTACAATAGTCTATGGCACGTTAATTTAAAAATTCCTGTCAGCAATGTAAATTATTCCAGTGCTTTTTAATTGATTCTTTTACATTACCTGGCTCCCTGGCATGGGGTGAGTCCCGGGGTGGGGGGTAAGTTCAAACAACATGAGTCCTCTTCTCCTCAATACCTCCTTGAAGATGACTCGTAACATTTGAACTGCCCCCCTCCCCTGGGACTGAATGGCAGAGAGCCATATAATGTAAAAATTATCAATTAAAAAGCACTGGATCTATTCATATTGCTGTTCAAAGACATTTTTTAACTGAACATGGCATAAGCTATTGGAACCTGTCTTCAGATAAAATTGACATCCCTTAAGACAGCTTCTTTTTAAAATCCAGTACACATGTAAAATTTTGAACCCAACTTTTGCCCTTGGGAGACAGCCACAGGCTCCATAAAATTCATTATCTTGTTACAGTGGCTCCTGTCCAGGTGTGAGATACATTAGGCAGCATGTGAGATTAAAGCCAAACCAGTATATCTCTGCCAGAAGGATTAGATTCCCAACTGTAGACAGCAATGTGCACCACAACTCATGAATCTGGCGCACCCTGCACACTACACTGCACCTAGTACAGCTTGCACTGTTTTTGATAATTTTGGGCCATAGACTAAGAAACTGTGACGCGATGGTAAATTGTGGGACATTGTAAATGTTCATGATTATATTCTCAATAACTCTGTATACAACTGACTTTTTACATTTCTTTTTAACACATAAGACTTCAAAGAAATCCATCAATATTACTGCAGGGCTTGGTTGAAACATTATCTTGATGTGTGAGGCTAATTACATGTGCAATATAATAAATGAATATTAAATTGCAAAGATGAAATGAGAAGCTCATGTTTGACTAGAAATCTGGCAAAGCTGAGACATGTATAACAATCCCACATGACAAAATGTACGTACTATAATGACCGAGTGCAGTCAAGCTCAAAGTACTCAGAGCAGGCATTTTTCAAAGCCTCTGGTACAGCATAAAATCAGTCCAATCATCAGAACAATGTTATTTAAGCAAAGGGCAGGATATTACAAGAAAAATCTAAGAACAGTACTTAGTAATTCTCTAGGTTTGATTTTCCACTTCACAGCTGAGGAAATGACCTATTAATTTCAGTCATATTGCTAGAGCTTGTTCATGATCAGGATTAATTAGAAAACAATTCAGCTGCTGGTTGTTTGTAAGGCAATATATTCAAGAATATCAAGAGCAATATTCAATAATAAATTCAATTTGTACTACATTAAATCAATATCGGATTTCACATTTATATTTGTACATTCAATATTTTTTATATTATTTGGTTTATTTTTTTCTTTTAACATCATTAAAGGGGTTGTTCACTTTCAGCAAATATTTGATATTGTTTGTGTAATGAAAAGTTATACAATTTACCAATATACTTTCTGTATCCCGCGGTTTTCAAGACCTCTGCTTATCCCGCGGTTTTCAAGACCTCTGCTTATTGTCATTCTCTAAAAAGCGTCTCTGTTTACTCCAGTAAATAGAAATCTGTCCATGGTGATATGATGGACATGCAGGTGCAGGAGCCGTTATGACTAGAGATGAGCGAGCACTAAAATGCTCGGGTACTCGTTATTCGAGACAAACTTTTCCCGATGCTCGAGTGCTCGTCTCGAATAACGAGCCCCATTGAAGTCAATGGGAGACTCGAGCATTTTTCAAGGGGACCAAGGCTCTGCACAGGGAAGCTTGGCCAAACACCTGGGAACCTCAGAAAAGGATGGAAACACCACGGAAATGGACAGGAAACAGCAGGGGCAGCATGCATGGATGCCTCTGAGGCTGCTTAATCGCACCATTATGCCAAAATTATGGGCAACAGCATGGCCATGACAGAGTGACAGAATGAAGCTAGATAGCATGTAAAACATCCAATAATTGACCCTGACACTATAGGGGACGGCATGCAGAGGCAGCGGCAGCAGCGGCAGGCTAGAGAGTGGCATGGCGACATACCCTAAATGGACTCAGGCTTCAAACCAATGGGTGGCAGAGAGGAACCAAAGGAGGTGAGCAAGAAGCGCTCAAATAATATCGGTACATGATAAAAGTTTGCCAGTATATTTTGTGGATTACACAGCAGGGTGGCGACAAAGTTAACATGGAAGCCATGAAAACAACCCAAAATTCTGCCTGACACAGCTCGTTTGATAAGGGGACCATGTATGGAGGCAGTGAACTAGTAGTAGATTAAAGGTGCTGCAGTTAAAACTATGTTAGTTGGATCTTGGCATGGAGCTGGCGCTCCGCTGCCAGGCGAGCTTTCGCCAATCCAAGCCCCTGTCTCTAGGCTACTCCCCAAACAGCACTTCTAAGAACCTTTTGTATAAGATCAAGTGTGGTAGCGTTCTTATAAGTTTGGGATATGGCGGGTGAGGGGAATGTAAACAGATGCGCAAGAAGCGCATGATGCGCATGGAGCTGGCGCTCCGCTGCCAGGTGAGCTTTCGCCAATCCAAGCCCCTGTCTCTAGGCTACTCCCCAAACAGCACTTCTAAGAACCTTTTGTATAAGATCAAGTGTAGTAGCGTTCTTATAAGTTTGAGATATGGCGGGTGAGGGGAATGTAAACAGATGCGCAAGAAGCGCTGAAATAATATCGGTAAATGATAAAAGTTTGCATGTATATTTTGTGGATTACACAGCAGGGTGGCGACAAAGTTAACAAGTTTGATGTGGAATGCCCTGTAATAGCTCTTGGGCGGTGTGCCTTTTATCGCCTAGGCTCAGCAGTTCGAGCACCGCCTGCTGTCGCTTAGCGACGGCACTGCTGCTGTGCCTAGAGCTACCGACTGATGGCGGCATGGCCACGGATGGTAATTCGGAGGAGGAGGAGGTGGAGGAGGGGTGGGAGGAGGAGGAGGTATACTAGACCTTTGAGACCTGGACCGAGGTAGGCCCCGCAATTCTCTGCGTCGGCAGTATATGACCAGCCCCAGGGTCAGACTCGGTCCCAGCCTGCACCAAGTTAAGTGTAGTAGCGTTCTTATAAGTTTGGGATATGGCGGGTGAGGGGAATGTAAACAGATGCGCAAGAAGCGCATGATGCGCATGGAGCTGGCGCTCCGCTGCCAGGCGAGCTTTCTCCAATCCAAGCCCCTGTCTCTAGGCTACTCCCCAAACAGCACTTCTAAGAACCTTTTGTATAAGATCAAGTGTAATAGCGTTCTTATTAGAGATGAGCGAACATGCTCGTCCGAGCTTGATGCTCGTTCGAGCATTAGCGTACTCGAAACTGCTCGTTGCTCGGACGAATACTTCGCCCGCTCGAGAAAATGGCAGCTCCCGCCGTTTTGCTTTTTGGCGGCCAGAAACAGAGCCAATCACAAGCCAGGAGACTCTGCACTCCACCCAGCATGACGTGGTACCCTTACACGTCGATAGCAGTGGTTGGCTGGCCAGATCAGGTGACCCTGGGATAGACTAGCCGCTGCCCGCGCTGCTCGGATCATTCTGTGTCTGGATGCCGCTAGGGAGAGAGCTGCTGCTGGTCAGGGAAAGCGTTAGGGTGTTCTATTAGCTTACTGTTAGGCAGGAGTGATTCTCCAAGAACCCAACAGCCCTTCTTAGGGCTACAATAACGTTCTACTTTTTTTTTTTTTATTTGCATCTAGTACCATTTTGTGAGGAATTAGCAGGGGGACTTGCTACCGTTGTGTTTAGCTCTTAGTGGCACACATATCCACCTCAAACACCAAAGTGGGAAAATTTAGTAGGGGTTGGATTTCAATTAGGCACAGTCTGCCATTTGTCCTTTTTTATTTTACGTTTATTTTGTTTAATAACTCAGCGTCATCTCATCTGGCATAGTAGTGTGCTTTCATACTTGGCTAGAAAATAGCCATAGGAGAATCCAAACAGCTTACGCCTACAGTAGCGTTATATATTTGATTTCTGGTTGATCTGCTGGTGGCTGTACTTGCTGCAGTGCATCTACTAGCCAATTGTCAGCAATTTGTAGTGAGACTTGCGACCGCTGTGTTTTGCGCTTAGTGACGCACATATCCATTGCAAAGACCGAAGTGGGAAAATTTAGTAGGGGTTGGATTTCAATTAGGCACAGTCTGCCATTTGTCCTTTTTTATTTTACGTTTATTTTGTTTAATAACTCAGCGTCATCTCATCTGGCATAGTAGTGTGCTTTCATACTTGGCTAGAAAATAGCCATAGGAGAATCCAAACGGCTTACGCCTACAGTAGCGTTATATATTTGATTTCTGGTTGATCTGCTGGTGGCTGTACTTGCTGCAGTGCATCTACTAGCCAATTGTCAGCAATTTGTAGTGAGACTTGCGACCGCTGTGTTTTGCGCTTAGTGACGCACATATCCATTGCAAAGACCGAAGTGGGAAAATTTAGTAGGGGTTGGATTTCAATTAGGCACAGTCTGCCATTTGTCCTTTTTTATTTTACGTTTATTTTGTTTAATAACTCAGCGTCATCTCATCTGGCATAGTAGTGTGCTTTCATACTTGGCTAGAAAATAGCCATAGGAGAATCCAAACGGCTTACGCCTACAGTAGCGTTATATATTTGATTTCTGGTTGATCTGCTGGTGGCTGTACTTGCTGCAGTGCATCTACTAGCCAATTGTCAGCAATTTGTAGTGAGACTTGCGACCGCTGTGTTTTGCGCTTAGTGACGCACATATCCATTGCAAAGACCGAAGTGGGAAAATTTAGTAGGGGTTGGATTTCAATTAGGCACAGTCTGCCATTTGTCCTTTTTTATTTTACGTTTATTTTGTTTAATAACTCGGTGTCATCTCATCTGGCATAGTAGTGTGCTTTCATACTTGGCTAGAAAATAGCCATAGCAATAGGATAGCATTGTTTGGTTTTAAAAACTCAAAAACACAAAAAAAAAAAAAAAACACAAAAAAAAGTAAAAAAAAAATTAAAGCTATAACTCTCATTTTAAAAATGTTTAACCCGAGGGCTAGGGGTAGAGGACGAGGGCGGGGACGTGGGCGTCCAACTACTGCAGGGGTCAGAGGCCGTGGTCCTGGCCGGGGTGAGACACCACCTGCTTATGAGGGAGCAGGGGAACGCCGCAGAGCTACACTCCCTAGGTTCATGTCTGAAGTTACTGGGACTCGTGGTAGAGCACTGTTGAGGCCAGAACAGTGCGAACAGGTGATGTCGTGGATTGCTGACAATGCTTCGAGCAATTTGTCCACCAGTCAGTCTTCCACGCAGTCCACCCATGTCACCGAAATCGCCACTCCTCCAGCTCCTGCACCTCAGCCTCCTCCCCCCCAGTCTGCCCCCTCCCAGGAAAATTTGGCATTTGAACCGGCATACTCTGAGGAACTGTTTTCTGGACCCTTCCCACAGTCACAAACCACTTGTCCGGTTGCTGCTGAGCAATTTTCCGATGCCCAGGTTTTCCACCAGTCACAGTCTGTGGGTGATGATGACCTTCTTGACGTAGTGGAAGTGTGTAAAGAGGTGTCCGACGATGAGGAGACACGGTTGTCAGACAGTGGGGAAGTTGTTGTCAGGGCAGGAAGTCCGAGGGGGGAGCAGACTGAGGGATCGGAGGATGATGAGGTGACAGACCCAAGCTGGGTTGAGAGGCCGGGTGAACACAGTGCTTCTGAGACGGAGGAGAGTCCTCGACCAGAACAGGTTGGAAGAGGCAGTGGTGGGGCCAGACGGAGAGGCAGGGCCAGAGCTGGTGCATCAGCGCCAAATGTGTCAACTAGTGAAGCTCCCGTGGCGAGGGCTCTTGCGGCGAGGGCTAGATCTTCAGAAGTCTGGAGGTTCTTTAAGGAAACACCGGATGACCGACGGACTGTGGTGTGCAACATTTGCCAAACCAGGCTCAGCAGGGGTTCCACCACTACTAGCTTAACTACCACCAGTATGCGCAGGCATATGAATGCTAAACACCCCACTCAGTGGCAACAAGCCCGTTCACCTCCGGCCGTGCACACCACTGCTCCTTCCCCTGTGTCAGCTGATAGTCAGCCCCCTGCCCAGGACCCTGCCACAAAAACCCCATCGTCGCCTCCACGATCCTCCACAGCATCCACCAGCGTTCAGCTCTCCATACCCCAGACGCTGGAGCGGAAACGCAAATATAGTGCAACCCACCCGCACGCCCAAGCCCTTAATGTGCACATCTCCAGATTGCTTAGCATGGAGATGCTGCCCTATAGGCTAGTAGAGACCGAGGCCTTTCGCAACCTCATGGCGGCGGCCGCCCCTCGGTATTCGGTCCCCAGCCGCCACTACTTTTCCCGATGTGCCGTCCCAGCCCTGCACCAGCACGTGTCAGACAACATCACCCGTGCCCTGACCAACGCCGTTTCTGACAAGGTCCACCTGACCACGGACACGTGGACGAGTGCTGCCGGGCAGGGCCACTATATATCGCTGACGGCACATTGGGTTAACTTGGTGGAGGCTGGGACCGAGTCTGACCCTGGGGCTGGTCATATACTGCCGACGCCGAGGATTGCGGGGCCTACCTCGGTCCAGGTGTTTCAGGCCTACTATGCCTCCTCCTCCTCCCACCCCTCCTCCACCTCCTCCTCCGAACTACCATCCGTGGGCACAGCGCCATCAGTCGGTAGCTCTAGGCACAGCAGCAGTGCCGTCGCTAAGCGACAGCAGGCGGTGCTCAAACTGCTGAGCCTAGGCGATAAAAGGCACACCGCCCAAGAGCTATTACAGGGCATCACGGCGCAGACTGATCTGTGGCTGGCACCGCTGAACCTGAAGCCAGGCATGGTTGTGTGTGACAACGGCCGTAACCTGGTGGCGGCTCTGCAACTCGGCAGACTGACACATGTGCCATGCCTGGCCCATGTGTTAAATCTGATAGTTCAGCGTTTCCTCAAGACATACCCCAATCTGTCTGATTTGCTCACGAAGGTGCGCCGCATCTGTGCGCATTTCAGGAAGTCCAGCCCAGATGCTGCCACTCTCAGGGCAGCGCAGCGCCGCCTCCAACTGCCCGCTCACCGACTGTTGTGCGACGTGCCCACGAGGTGGAATTCAACACTGACCATGTTATCCAGAGTTTACCAGCAGCGCAGAGCGATTGTAGACTGCCAGATGTCAACTTCCACCAGAAGTGGTAGTCAGGTCAGTCAGCTTCCTCAAGTCTACAATGAGGAGTGGACGTGGATGTCTGATATCTGTCAGGTGCTGAGTAACTTTGAGGAGTCAACACAGATGGTCAGTGGCGATGCCGCCATCATCAGCCTCACCATCCCGCTGCTTGGCCTGTTGAAAAACTCTCTGATCAGCATGAAGTCGGAAGCTTTGCGCTCGTCACAAGAGACGGGGGAAGAAGATTCCCTTGTTGATAGCCAAAGCACCCTTAGGTCTGTTTCTCAGCGCATATCGGAGGAGGTGGAGGTGGAGGAGGATGAGGAGGAAGAGGAGGAGAATGTTGGCGAGACACAAGAGGGGACCATTGTTGAGTCCTTTACTGTTCAGCGTGTATGGGCAGAAGAAGAGGAGTTGGAGGAGTTGGAGGAGGAGGAAATGGACAGTCAGGCCAGTGAGGGGAGTGAATTCTTATGCGTTGGTACTCTGGCGCATATGGCAGATTTCATGCTAGGCTGCCTATCCCGTAACCCTCGCGTTCAAAGAATTTATTCCAGCACCGATTACTGGGTGTTCACTCTCCTGGACCCACGGTACAAGCAAAATCTTTCCACTCTCATCCCTGCAGAGGAAAGGAGTGTGAGAATGCATGAATACCAGCAGGCCCTGGTGCACAAGCTGAAACAGTATTTCCCTTCTGACAGCGCTAGCGGCAGAGTGCGTAGTTCTGCGGGACAAGTAGCGAGGGAGAGTAGGCGAGCAGGCAGCTTGTCCAGCACTGGCAAGGGTACGCTTTACAAGGCTTTTGCCAGCTTTATGTCACCCCAGCAAGACACTGTCACCTGTCCCCAGTCTCGGCAGAGTAGGGCTGATCTTTACAGAAAGATGGTGAGGGAGTACGTAGCTGACCATACCATCGTCCTAAATGATCACACAGCTCCCTACAACTACTGGGTTTCAAAGCTGGACATGTGGCACGAACTGGCGCTGTACGCCTTGGAGGTTCTTGCCTGCCCTGCCGCTAGCGTCTTGTCCGAGCGGGTTTTCAGTGCAGCTGGTGGCATCATCACCGATAAGCGTACACGCCTGTCGACTGACAGCGCTGACAGGCTGACGCTTATTAAGATGAATAAAGCCTGGATTTCTCATAATTTCCAATCTCCACCAGGTGAAGGAAGCTCAACCTGAATAATTGATCCACTCCTCCTCCTCCTCCTCATTTTCCTCCTTCTCCTCCTCTTTGTACAGTAAAGCAGAGGAAACTGGCTATTTTTTGACAGGGCCCACTGGCTCTTGCTATAGTACTTTATGCATTTAATTTTTCTGGAGGGCCACCGACCCGGTCCTCTGTTTTAAACAATTTTTGGGAGTGCCACATACAGGCACTCAATCTATTCAATTTTTCTGGAGGGCCACCGACCCGTTCCTCTGTTTTAAACAATTTTTGGGAGTGCCACATACAGGCACTCAATCTATTCTATTTTTCTGGAGGGCCACCTACCTGCTCCTCTGGTTTGAAAACTTTTTGGGACTGCCACATACAGGCACTCAATCGATTCAATTTTTCTGGAGGGCCACCTACCTGCTCCTCTGGTTTGAAAACTTTTTGGGACTGCCACATACAGGCACTCAATCTATTCTATTTTTCTGGAGGGCCACCTACCTGCTCCTCTGGTTTGAAAACTTTTTGGGACTGCCACATACAGGCACTCAATCTATTCAATTTTTCTGGAGGGCCACCTACCTGCTCCTCTGGTTTGAAAACTTTTTGGGACTGCCACATACAGGCACTCAATCTATTCAATTTTTCTGGAGGGCCACCTACCTGCTCCTCTGGTTTGAAAACTTTTTGGGACTGCCACATACAGGCACTCAATCTATTCAATTTTTCTGGAGGGCCACCTACCTGCTCCTCTGGTTTGAAAACTTTTTGGGACTGCCACATACAGGCACTCAATCTATTCAATTTTTCTGGAGGGCCACCTACCTGCTCCTCTGGTTTGAAAACTTTTTGGGACTGCCACATACAGGCACTCAATCTATTCTATTTTTCTGGAGGGCCACCTACCTGCTCCTCTGGTTTGAAAAATTTTTGGGACTGCCACATACAGGCACTATCCAAATTAAATTGTCTCCATAGCAGCCTCCACACGTTGTCTCCATTGCTACCTCCAAAAGTCGTCCATATAGCTGCCTCCATACATCGTCCCTTTATCAAACGAGGTGTGTCAGGCAGAAATTTGGGTTGTTTTCATGGATTCCACATCAAAGTTGTTAACTTTGTCGCCACCCAGCTGTGTTATCCACAAAATATACTAATAAACTTTTATCATTTACCAATATTATTTCAGCGCTTCTTGCGCATCTGTTTACATTCCCCTCACCCGCCATATCCTAAACTTATAAGAACGCTACTACACTTGATCTTATACAAAAGGTTCTTAGAAGTGCTGTTTGGGGAGTAGCCTAGAGACAGGGGCTTGGATTGGCGAAAGCTCGCCTGGCAGCGGAGCGCCAACTCCATGCCAAGATCCAACTAACATAGTTTTAACTGCAGAACCTTTAATCTACTACTAGTTCACTGCCTCCATACATGGTCCCCTTATCAAACGAGCTGTGTCAGGCAGAATTTTGGGTTGTTTTCATGGCTTCCATGTTAACTTTGTCGCCACCCTGCTGTGTAATCCACAAAATATACTGGCAAACTTTTATCATGTACCGATATTATTTGAGCGCTTCTTGCTCACCTCCTTTGGTTCCTCTCTGCCACCCATTGGTTTGAAGCCTGAGTCCATTTAGGGTATGTCGCCATGCCACTCTCTAGCCTGCTGCCGCTGCCTCTGCATGCCGTCCCCTATAGTGTCAGGGTCAATTATTGCATGTTTTAGATGCTATCTAGCTTCATTCTGTCACTCTGTCATGGCCATGCTGTTGCCCATAATTTTGGCATAATGGTGCGATTAAGCAGCCTCAGAGGCATCCATGCATGCTGCCCCTGCTGTTTCCTGTCCATTTCCGTGGTGTTTCCATCCTTTTCTGAGGTTCCCAGGTGTTTGGCCAAGCTTCCCTGTGCAGAGCCTTGGTCCCCTTGAAAAATACTCGAGTCTCCCATTGACTTCAATGGGGTTCGTTATTCGAGACGAGCACTCGAGCATCGGGAAAAGTTCGTCTCGAATAACGAGTACCCGAGCATTTTAGTGCTCGCTCATCTCTAGTTCTTATAAGTTTAGGATATGGCGGGTGAGGGGAATGTAAACAGATGCGCAAGAAGCGCTGAAATAATATTGGTAAATGATAAAAGTTTGCCAGTATATTTTGTGGATAACACAGCAGGGTGGCGACAAAGTTAACAACTTTGATGTGGAATCCATGAAAACAACCCAAATTTCTGCCTGTCACACCTCGTTTGATAAGGGGACGATGTATGGAGGCAGCTATATGGACGACTTTTGGAGGTAGCAATGGAGACAACGTGTGGAGGCTGCTATGGAGACAATTTAATTTGGATAGTGCCTGTATGTGGCAGTCCAAAAAAGTTTTCAAACCAGAGGAGCAGGTAGGTGGCCCTCCAGAAAAATGAAATAGATTGAGTGCCTGTATGTGGCAGTCCAAAAAAGTTTTCAAACCAGAGGAGCGGGTAGGTGGCCCTCCAGAAAAATGAAATAGATTGAGTGCCTGTATGTGGCAGTCCAAAAAAGTTTTCAAACCAGAGGAGCAGGTAGTTGGCCCTCCAGAAAAATTGAATAGATTGAGTGCCTGTATGTGGCAGTCCAAAAAAGTTTTCAAACCAGAGGAGCAGGTAGTTGGCCCTCCAGAAAAATTGAATAGATTGAGTGCCTGTATGTGGCAGTCCAAAAAAGTTTTCAAACCAGAGGAGCAGGTAGGTGGCCCTCCAGAAAAATTGAATAGATTGAGTGCCTGTATGTGGCAGTCCAAAAAACTTTTCAAACCAGAGGAGCAGGTAGGTGGCCCTCCAGTAAAATGGAATAGATTGAGTGCCTGTATGTGGCAGTCCAAAAAAGTTTTCAAACCAGAGGAGCAGGTAGGTGGCCCTCCAGAAAAATTGAATAGATTGAGTGCCTGTATGTGGCACTCCCAAAAATTGTTTAAAACAGAGGACCGGGTAGGTGGCCCTCCAGAAAAATTAAATGCATAAAGTACTATAGCTAGAGCCAGTGGGCCCTGTCAAAAAATAGCCAGTTTCCTCTGCTTTAGTGTACAAAGAGGAGGAGAAGGAGGAAAATGAGGAGGAGGAGGAGGAGTGGATCAATTATTCAGGTTGAGCTTCCTTCACCTGGTGGAGATTGGAAATTATGAGAAATCCAGGCTTTATTCATCTTAATAAGCGTCAGCCTGTCAGCGCTGTCAGTCGACAGGCGTGTACGCTTATTGGTGATGATGCCACCAGCTGCACTGAAAACCCGCTCGGACAACAAGCTAGCGGCAGGGCAGGCAAGAACCTCCAAGGCGTACAGCGCCAGTTCGTGCCACATGTCCAGCTTTGAAACCCAGTAGTTGTAGGGAGCTGTGTGATCATTTAGGACGATGGTATGGTCAGCTACGTACTCCCTCACCATCTTTCTGTAAAGATCAGCCCTACTCTGCCGAGACTGGGGACAGGTGACAGTGTCTTGCTGGGGTGACATAAAGCTGGCAAAAGCCTTGTAAAGCGTACCCTTGCCAGTGCTGGACAAGCTGCCTGCTCGCCTACTCTCCCTCGCTACTTGTCCCGCAGAACTACGCACTCTGCCGCTAGCGCTGTCAGAAGGGAAATAGTGTTTCAGCTTGTGCACCAGGGCCTGCTGGTATTCATGCATTCTCACACTCCTTTCCTCTCCAGGGATGAGAGTGGAAAGATTTTGCTTGTACCGTGGGTCCAGGAGAGTGAATACCCAGTAATCGGTGCTGGAATAAATTCTTTGAACGCGAGGGTCACGGGATAGGCAGCCTAGCATGAAATCTGCCATATGCGCCAGAGTACCAACACGTAAGAATTCACTCCCCTCACTGGCCTGACTGTCCATTTCCTCCTCCTCCAACTCCTCTTCTTCTGCCCATACACGCTGAACAGTGAAGGACTCAACAATGGTCTCCTCTTGTGTCTCACCAACATTCTCCTCCTCTTCCTCCTCATCCTCCTCCACCTTCACCTCCTCCGATATGCGCTGAGAAACAGACCTAAGGGTGCTTTGGCTATCAACAAGGGAATCTTCTTCCCCCGTCTCTTGTGACGAGTGCAAAGCTTCCGACTTCATGCTGATCAGAGAGTTTTTCAACAGGCCAAGCAGCGGGATGGTGAGGCTGATGATGGCGGCATCGCCACTGACCATCTGTGTTGACTCCTCAAAGTTACTCAGCACCTGACAGATATCAGACATCCACGTCCACTCCTCATTGTAGACTTGAGGAAGCTGACTGACCTGACTACCAGTTCTGGTGGAAGTTGACATCTGGCAGTCTAAAATCGCTCTGCGCTGCTGGTAAACTCTGGATAACATGGTTAATGTTGAATTCCACCTCGTGGGCACGTCGCACAACAGTCGGTGAGCGGGCAGTTGGAGGCGGCGCTGCGCTGCCCTGAGAGTGGCAGCATCTGTGCTGGACTTCCTGAAATGCGCACAGATGCGGCGCACCTTCGTGAGCAAATCAGACAGATTGGGGTATGTCTTGAGGAAACGCTGAACTATGAGATTTAACACATGGGCAAGGCATGGCACATGTGTCAGTCTGCCGAGTTGCAGAGCCGCCACCAGGTTACGGCCGTTGTCACACACAACCATGCCTGGCTTCAGGTTCAGCGGTGCCAGCCACAGATCAGTCTGCGCCGTGATGCCCTGTAATAGCTCTTGGGCGGTGTGCCTTTTATCGCCTAGGCTCAGCAGTTTGAGCACCGCCTGCTGTCGCTTAGCGACGGCACTGCTGCTGTGCCTAGAGCTACCGACTGATGGCGGCATGGCCACGGATGGAAGTTCGGAGGAGGAGGTGGAGGAGGGGTGGGAGGAGGAGGAGGCATAGTAGGCCTGAAAGACCTGGACCGAGGTAGGCCCCGCAATCCTCGGCGTCGGCAGTATATGACCAGCCGCAGGGTCAGACTCGGTCCCAGCCTCCACCAAGTTAACCCAATGTGCCGTCAGCGATATATAGTGGCCCTGCCCGGCAGCACTCGTCCACGTGTCCGTGGTCAGGTGGACCTTGTCAGAAACGGCGTTGGTCAGGGCACGGATGATGTTGTCTGACACGTGCTGGTGCAGGGCTGGGACAGCACATCGGGAAAAGTAGTGGCGGCTGGGGACCGAATACCGAGGGGCGGCCGCCGCCATGAGGTTGCGAAAGGCCTCGGTCTCTACTAGCCTATAGGGCAGCATCTCCAGGCTAAGCAATCTGGAGATGTGGACATTAAGGGCTTGGGCGTGCGGGTGGGTTGCACTATATTTACGTTTCCGCTCCAGCGTCTGGGGTATAGAGAGCTGAACGCTGGTGGATGCTGTGGAGGATCGTGGAGGCGACGATGGGGTTTTTGTGCCAGGGTCCTGGGCAGGGGGCTGACTATCAGCTGACACAGGGGAAGGAGCAGTGGTGTGCACGGCCGGAGGTGAACGGGCTTGGTGCCACTGAGTGGGGTGTTTAGCATTCATATGCCTGCGCATACTGGTGGTAGTTAAGCTAGTAGTGGTGGAACCCCTGCTGATCCTGGTTTGGCAAAGGTTGCACACCACAGTCCGTCGGTCATCCGGTGTTTCCTTAAAGAACCTCCAGACTTCTGAAAATCTAGCCCTCGCCGCGGGAGCCCTCGCCTCGGGAGCTTCACTACGTGACACATTTGGCGCTGATGCACCTGCTCTGGCCCTGCCTCTCCATCTGGCCCCACCACTGCCTCTTACAACCTGTTCTGGTCGAGGACTCTCTTCCGTCTCAGAAGCACTGTGTTCACCCGGCCTCTCAACCCAGCTTGGGTCTGTCACCTCATCATCCTCCGATCCCTCAGTCTGCTCCCCCCTCGGACTTCCTGCCCTGACAACAACTTCACCACTGTCTGACAACCGTGTCTCCTCATCGTCGGACACCTCTTTACACACTTCTTCCACTACGTCAACAAGGTCATCATCACCCACAGACTGCGACTGGTGGAAAACCTGGGCATCGGAAAATTGCTCAGCAGCAACCGGACAAGTGGTTTGTGACTGTGGGAAGGGTCCAGAAAACAGTTCCTCAGAGTATGCCAGTTCAAATGGCAAATTTTCCTGGGAGGGGGCAGACTGGGGGGGAGGAGGCTGAGGTGCAGGAGCTGGAGGAGTGCCGATTTCGGTGACATGGGTGGACTGCGTGGAAGACTGACTGGTGGACAAATTGCTCGAAGCATTGTCGGCAATCCACGACATCACCTGTTCGCACTGTTCTGGCCTCAACAGTGCTCTACCACGAGTCCCAGTAACTTGAGACATGAACCTAGGGAGTGTAGCTCTGCGGCGTTCCCCTGCTCCCTCATCAGCAGGTGGTGTCTCACCCCGCCCAGGACCACGGCCTCTGACCCCTGCAGTAGTTGGACGCCCACGTCCCGGCCCTCGTCCTCTACCCCTAGCCCTTGGGTTAAACATTTTGAAAATGAAAGTTATAACTTTAATTTTTTTTTAACTTTTTTTTGTGTTTTTTTGTGTTTTTTAGTTTTTTTTTTGTGTTTTTTAGTTTTTAAAACCAAACAATGCTATCCTATTGCTATTTCTATTTTCTAGCCAAGTATGAAAGCACACTGCTATGCCAGATGAGATGACGCTGAGTTATGAAAAAATAAACGTAAAATAAAAAGGAAATGGCAGACTGTGCCTAATTGAAATCCAACCCCTAATAAATTTTCCCACTTTGGTCTTTGCGATGGATATGTGCGTCACTAAGCGCTAAACACAGCGGTCGCAAGTCTCACTCCAAATTCCTGACAATTGGCTAGTATATGCACTGCAGCAAGGACAGCCACCAGCATATCAACCAGAAATAAAATATATATAACGCTATTGTAGGCGTAAGTAAGCCGTTTGGATTCTCCTTTGGCTATTTTCTAGCCAAGTATGAAAGCACACTGATGAGATGACGCTGAGTTATGAAAAAATAAACGTAAAATAAAAAGAAACTGCCAGACTGTGCCTAATTGAAATCCAACCCCTAATAAATTTTCCCACTTCAGTCTTTGCGATGGATATGTGCGTCACTAAGCACTAAACACAGCGGTCGCAAGTCTCACTCCAAATTCCTGACAATTGGCTAGTATATGCGCTGCAGCAAGGACAGCCACCAGCAGATCAACCAGAAATAAAATATATATAACGCTATTGTAGGCGTAAGTAAGCCGTTTGGATTCTCCTTTGGCTATTTTCTAGCCAAGTATGAAAGCACACTGATGAGATGACGCTGAGTTATGAAAAAATAAACGTAAAATAAAAAGAAACAGCCAGACTGTGCCTAATTGAAATCCAACCCCTAATAAATTTTCCCACTTCGGTCTTTGCGATGGATATGTGCGTCACTAAGCGCTAAACACAGCGGTCGCAAGTCTCACTCCAAATTCCTGACAATTGGCTAGTAGATGCACTGCAGCAAGGACAGCCACCAGCAGATCAACCAGAAATAAAATATATATAACGCTATTGTAGGCGTAAGTAAGCCGTTTGGATTCTCCTTTGGCTATTTTCTAGCCAAGTATGAAAGCACACTGATGAGATGACGCTGAGTTATGAAAAAATAAACGTAAAATAAAAAGAAACTGCCAGACTGTGCCTAATTGAAATCCAACCCCTAATAAATTTTCCCACTTCGGTCTTTGCGATGGATATGTGCGTCACTAAGCGCTAAACACAGCGGTCGCAAGTCTCACTCCAAATTCCTGACAATTGGCTAGTAGATGCACTGCAGCAAGGACAGCCACCAGCAGATCAACCAGAAATAAAATATATATAACGCTATTGTAGGCATAAGTAAGCCGTTTGGATTCTCCTTTGGCTATTTTCTAGCCAAGTATGAAAGCACACTGATGAGATGACGCTGAGTTATGAAAAAATAAACGTAAAATAAAAAGGAAATGGCAGACTGTGCCTAATTGAAATCAAACCCCTAATAAATTTTCCCACTTTGGTGTTTGAGGTGGATATGTGTGTCACTAAGAGCTAAACGCAACGGTAGCAAGTCCCCCTGCAAATTCCTCACAATATGGTACTAGCTGCACTACTAGTGCCAGCAAGCCCAGCCACAAGGAAACAAAAAAAAAAAAGTATAACGTTATTGTAGCCCTAAGAAGGGCTGTTGGGTTCTTGTTGAATATCGGCAAAAGAAGGAGGGTAGGGAATATAGAAGAAGGGAAAAGATGTGAGTGTATTTAAGAATTAACTTTTATTTATTCTTTAAAAATCTTAAACGAGTATTCATGCTCATATGAAACAAATTTTCATGGCAGTATGATAAACTGCTTCATTATTATCCAGGTCACTGGGGTGATGTGTGTACACCCCGGGATAAAACTCGGGTAGGGGCGCCCTTATATTTTATTGTCCCCTCCTCGGTTAATTATTTCTCCCACTTATTTATGATGTGGGTATCAGAGAAAACAGGGGACAGAGATAAAGAATTCATGCAGTCCCAGTGCTATCTTGCAGCCTGACACACTGCTATGATAATACTATTTGTATTCATATGTCAGGAGAGCGATCACGATGTTAAATGAAAATTTTTTTGTCGCTCCCTGATTAGTTGCACTGTGTCGCGCCCACAGTAGATGGTATTGCCGGGATCGCGACTATAAAAAATGTGTCGCGTCTCCCTTACTGTTTTGGCGCAGGCACGATCGTCTCGGCTTGCGTGCGTCCACGCCGCCGGGACTAGCAGAAATTCAATACACTGGTAACTGGTTTCTATCACTATATTGTTTGATTACTACTGTCCCTGATAGATTCTGTCCCTGAGATGTGACTCTGGATAAACTAATAGTGTCCCGACACGTGTTTCGCCGGGTCTCCCCGGCTTCTTCTAAGGGCAAGGACGCCCGGTTCCGGGCGCTTTTTATTCAGTCATTCGTGATTGACGGCTTGATAAGCCAATACCAAACAACCAATGCTTTTAGTATGTTTGGCTTCTTTTAATGAAAAGAGTGTATAATTGTCCTTTCTTCCACTGATGTCATTATACTGTGTGGTCGATAAACAATATTATTATTTTCTATCCGAATCATACTTATTCGGAAGAGACATGATGTTAACAGTAAAGAAGGAAGGGCCAGCATAAAAAAGCAAAAAAAGAGAGTTATTGGATCTATAAGATGGGCAGCCTAAAACCCAGAGGCCTGAACGACAATTTTGGCTTTGGGTGCTTTTTATGATCTCCATCATGTTCAACACCTATGCACATCCACGATAAAATATCAATTAACATTGTATGTCTCCTAGTATTATCATAGCAGTGTGTCAGGCTGCAAGATAGCACTGGGACTGCATGAATTCTTTATCTCTGTCCCCTGTTTTCTCTGATACCCACATCATAAATAAGTGGGAGAAATAATTAACCGAGGAGGGGACAATAAAATATAAGGGCGCCCCTACCCGAGTGTTATCCCGGGGTGTACACACATCACCCCAGTGACCTGGATAATAATGAAGCAGTTTATCATACTGCCATGAAAATTTGTTTCATATGAGCATGAATACTCGTTTAAGATTTTTAAAGAATAAATAAAAGTTAATTCTTAAATACACTCACATCTTTTCCCTTCTTCTATATTCCCTACCCTCCTTCTTTTGCCGATACTTAATCTAAGAGGTGGTGCACACCGTGAGTGTTCATAGAATTGGAACACTAAAATTACCTTGAGTTAACCCTTGGTGTCCTGGTGGACATATTTCCTGAAGTGTTCACACGCGTAATAGAGTGAACTGATGGCCAGCTTAAACATCACAGACACATTAAAAGAACGTTTTAGCAAACAACAGACAGCAGTAGAGAATCTTTTCCAAGTTGAGAGTAGAGAGGAAGAGAAAGACAATGACCTAACATCAGTTTTCAGACAATTCAAAGATTTATCAGTCAAACAGGCACAAGCGTGGTGGACCAAAAAAACACTACAGCAATATCTCTCTCAAAATTTAATCTCCAGAGGATTACGAGTCTCTTTATTCCCCAATTATGAACTAAGCACTATCGAATTGAAACAGAGATGGGAAACAACGCTGACCGAATGCTCACGGTCATTGATGCACATCCTAATAGAGGATGAAACACAAAAACTGACTAAATTAGAAACAGAAATTAATGCCATCTCTAAAGAACTTGAAAAATTCAAAGAAGTAGAAACTTTTGAGATTAAATTTCAGAATACTCTCACACAAATTGACAAAATCGAAGATAAAATAAAGGAGAAAAAAAGAAAAAAGTACATAAGAGATCAGAGAGACTTTAAAGTGGGAGACATTTACAGGTGGGAGGTCAGAGCTCCAAACTCTCTTCCAGCAAGGAGAAAATACAAAAGGTTGCAAGAAGATAAACCGACTACCAGTAAGGAGACGGGATCGGAATACAGTGATTCCTCTCCTTGCGACACGGAGACAGAAACTGACACTCCCAATTCAAGTAACAGTCAACCGAACACACATTATAGAGGAAACACTAGTAATAATCTTTTTTTACGAGACAGACAGAGATGGGGATATGGGAACAGAGGAGCACAAGCCCAAACTTGGGGGATAAGGGGAAGGAAAAAATAGGATCTGAGTATTCTGACGGGAACATGCGAATTATTAACCTCTCCAAACATGTACTGACGGGGGCACAAGCTTCTGTCTTAAAGAAAGGGTTTAATTTTTGTATTACAACCCCCATAAAGAAATTTGAAATAATCAAAGATTTACATCTATTTGGGAGGAAATTGTTCTATAAAAAAATATTCCTTAATAAAGAAACTGAACATACAGTGGGTGATGCAACTGATAACAGGGAAGGCACACAAGAAGATGAAATCCTGAGAATACTAGAAGAACTGGCAGAGGAGAATGCCAGTACTCCTGAACCAGAACTATCTCCTACCCAACATGATCCAAAGACTGCTCCCAATCCCAAACTAAAATCCAAATCCAAGGCAATGCCCTCTTTTGAATCTTGTCCCCCAATAAAAATATTCATAGAGATGGTCTCGAGGGACATCGAGAAACTAGAAAGCGACACACGCGGTTCCAACATTACATATGAAGAACGTAAGGCTTTAGAAGAACTTAAGAAATGGGACGATGTGGTCCTGAAACAATCAGATAAAGGGGGAAACGTGGTTATTTGGCCCCAGGAATCCTACATAAAAGAAGCCAGGAGGCAACTCTTGAATACACAATGTTACAGACAATTGTGGAGTGATCCCACAAAGGATTTCCTGATCAAATACCAAAGCTTATTAAACAGAGGATGGCAGGATCGAGCCATCTCCACTCAAGAGAGGGACTATCTCACGGTCAGGCACCCGAAAGTGGCGACATTCTATATGTTGCCTAAGGTCCATAAGGACCTTAATGTTCCACCGGGCAGGCCCATCGTGTCCGGCATCGGGTGTCTGACCGAGAGACTTAGTCGTTGGTTGGACAATGAATTGAGACACTATGTCCTCGATCTGTTCTCATACACAAGAGACACTATGCAGATTTTGAAAGATCTAGAAGGTACCTCTCTGGAACAGGACGAAATCCTTGTTACAGTAGATGTGGAAAGTCTGTATACCAGTATCGGTCATCAAGTGGGGTGTGAGGCTGTTAAGTATTTTTTAGAACGCTACAACGATAAAAGTCCAATGCGACAGAAATTCATCTTGGAAGCCTTGCTCTTTGTACTTCGCCACAATTACTTTGTGTTTGATGCCCGCTTCTTCCTCCAGACCCAAGGAACGGCGATGGGCGCAGCATGTGCGCCCACGTTCGCCAATTTGTTCCTTGGGTGGTGGGAGGAAGAGCGGGTATTCTGTGACACTCAAGAGGAATCCACGCATCATATCGTAACATGGAAAAGGTACATAGATGACGTGGTGTTCATCTGGAAGGGGTCAGAGGAGAGTATGAGGGAATTCATATTACATCTTAACAACAATGATTGCAACATTAAACTTACCCTCACATATAGTAAAACCTCCATTCCCTTTCTCGATATTAACATCGAGGTGGATAAAGACGGCTCAATCCAAACACGAATGTATAGAAAAGAGACGGCCACCAACAGCCTGCTACACGCAGAGAGTGCACATTTACCCCGAACCATCAAGGGAATTCCAAAAGGGGAATTCCTAAGACTAAGAAGGAATTGTTCCACTCTCGAAAGGTTCAAGGAAGGAGCAATTGCCCTGAAGGAACGCCTACGACAGAGGTTGTACTCAGGTCGCTCTATAAAAAAAGCATATAATGTTGCACTCCGTACCGACAGATCCTCTCTGTTACAAGTAAAATCTAAAACTGTAGATTCACAAATCAGATTTATTACTACTCTACATAACAAATGGAATGAAATGAACCAGATTTTTAACCGTCACTGGGGGATACTTACCCTGGATCCCGACTTAGCTAAAGTGGTAGGGGAAAGGATTTCATGCGGATACCGAAAGGGTTCCTCTATAGGCAATATGTTGGTCCAGAGCCACTTCTGTAAGACCAAGAAGGATATATATCATAAATATGCAGGATTTTATCCTTGTGGACTCTGTATGGCGTGCCAGATTCTGGTACGAACAACAAAATTTGAGGACAAGGATGGACATGATTATAACATCAAGGAACATATTACATGCTCTTCACCGGGAGTAATCTATGCTCTCCAATGTCCTTGCAAGTTCATTTACGTGGGGAAAACCATCCGAGAGATGAGAACAAGGATTAGAGAGCATATATATTCCATAAAAAACTATGATAAGATGCAGAAGGAAGCCGAGAAAAAGAAAAAAATCTTCCAGCCCACACCTATTGCAGAACACTTTCGAAAATTCCATAACTGTAACTATAAGGGCCTTAAAGGGTGGGCAATCACCCAAGTCACATTAGGCATCAGAGGTGGTGATTTGGATACTCTGCTTCTGCAAAAAGAGAGTTATTGGATCTATAAGATGGGCAGCCTAAAACCCAGAGGCCTGAACGACAATTTTGGCTTTGGGTGCTTTTTATGATCTCCATCATGTTCAACACCTATGCACATCCACGATAAAATATCAATTAACATTGTATGTCTCCTTGTCCTATTTCCAATAGATTTTATATACCAGCATTATTCCTCTTTCGGACCTCAGACAACAAAACTGCTTTTTGATACAGAGGCCCCTATATTTTACAGGGGCAACTCTCTTTCTCCCTTCTCTTACTTTGATTATAATCTAATAGTCAGTTTTTATCAATAACACCTTACTGCACTGCTCATTATCATCAATTCTCAATATTTAGTGACAAGAAATCACATTAAGGCAGAAGGATTACCTAAAAGATTTATATTTATTTGGATTAATGTTGCTGTATTTTTATGCTGGCCCTTCCTTCTTTACTGTTAACATCATGTCTCTTCCGAATAAGTATGATTCGGATAGAAAATAATAATATTGTTTATCGACCACACAGTATAATGACATCAGTGGAAGAAAGGACAATTATACACTCTTTTCATTAAAAGAAGCCAAACATACTAAAAGCATTGGTTGTTTGGTATTGGCTTATCAAGCCGTCAATCACGAATGACTGAATAAAAAGCGCCCGGAACCGGGCGTCCTTGCCCTTAGAAGAAGCCGGGGAGACCCGGCGAAACACGTGTCGGGACACTATTAGTTTATCCAGAGTCACATCTCAGGGACAGAATCTATCAGGGACAGTAGTAATCAAACAATATAGTGATAGAAACCAGTTACCAGTGTATTGAATTTCTGCTAGTCCCGGCGGCGTGGACGCACGCAAGCCGAGACGATCGTGCCTGCGCCAAAACAGTAAGGGAGACGCGACACATTTTTTATAGTCGCGATCCCGGCAATACCATCTACTGTGGGCGCGACACAGTGCAACTAATCAGGGAGCGACAAAAAAATTTTCATTTAACATCGTGATCGCTCTCCTGACATATGAATACAAATAGTATTATCATAGCAGTGTGTCAGGCTGCAAGATAGCACTGGGACTGCATGAATTCTTTATCTCTGTCCCCTGTTTTCTCTGATACCCACATCATAAATAAGTGGGAGAAATAATTAACCGAGGAGAGGACAATAAAATATAAGGGCGCCCCTACCCGAGTGTTATCCCGGGGTGTACACACATCACCCCAGTGACCTGGATAATAATGAAGCAGTTTATCATACTGCCATGAAAATTTGTTTCATATGAGCATGAATACTCGTTTAAGATTTTTAAAGAATAAATAAAAGTTAATTCTTAAATACACTCACATCTTTTCCCTTCTTCTATATTCCCTACCCTCCTTCTTTTGCCGATACTTAATCTAAGAGGTGGTGCACACCGTGAGTGTTCATAGAATTGGAACACTAAAATTACCTTGGGTTCTTGTTGAATCACTCCTGCCTAACACTATTCTAATAGAACACCCTAACGCTTTCCCTGACCAGCAGCAGCTCTCTCCCTAGCGGCATCCAGACACAGAATGATCCGAGCAGCGCGGGCAGCAGCTAGTCTATTCCAGGGTCACCTGATCTGGCCAGCCAACCACTGCTATCGACGTGTAAGGGTACCACGTCATGCTGGGTGGAGTGCAGAGTCTCCTGGCTTGTGATTGGCTCTGTTTCTGGCCGCCAAAAAGCGAAACGGCGGGAGCTGCCATTTTCTCGAGCGGGCGAAGTATTCGTCCGAGCAACGAGCAGTTTCGAGTACGCTAATGCTCGAACGAGCATCAAGCTCGGACGAGTATGTTCACTCATCTCTAGTTATGACCACACTACTCCTATTACTCTCTGTAATAATAAAGCCTCATGTACTTGCATGTCCATCACATCACCATGGACAGATTTATAAACTTCAACTTAATAAAGTACAGGCATCTGAAGTGACACTATCCTACAGCCTCTAAGCTTGACTCATCTCAGGCAAATATGACTCAACTCTGCTCATTTTCACATGACTTTGGGGGTGACTTTTTACAGGTAAATGGGTGAGATTTCACATAAAAAATGTGATTATAAATATTACATTTTATACCCTACATGAGGGTAATATGCATTTTGTACTTTTCAGCCAAACTTCTCCAATTTTATACACTCACCGGCCACTTTATTAGGTACACCTGTCCAACTGCTCGTTAACACTTAATTTCTAATCAGCCAATCACATGGCGGCAACTCAGTGCATTTAGGCATGTAGACATGGTCAAGACAATCTCCTACAGTTCAAACCGAGCATCAGTATGGGGAAGAAAGGGGATTTGAGTGCCTTTGAACGTGGCATGGTTGTTGGTGCCAGAAGGGCTGGTCTGAGTATTTCAGAAATTACTGATCTACTGGGATTTTCACGCACAACCATCTCTAGGGTTTACAGAGAATGGTCCGAAAAAAAAAAACATCCAGTGAGCGTCAGTTCTGTGGGCGGAAATGCCTTGTTGATGCCAGAGGTCAGAGGAGAATGGGCAGACTGGTTCGAGCTGATAGAAAGGCAACAGTGACTCAAATCGCCACCCGTTACAACCAAGGTAGGCAGAAGAGCATCTCTGAATGCACAGTACGTCGAACTTTGAGGCAGATGGATTACAGCAGCAGAAGACCACACAGGGTGCCACTCCTTTCAGCTAAGAACAGGAAACTGAGGCTACAATTTGCACAAGCTCATCGAAATTGGATAGTAGAAGATTGGAAAAACGTTGCCTGGTCTGATGAGTCTCGATTTCTGCTGCAACATTCAGATGGTAGGGTCAGAATTTGTCGTCAACAACATGAAAGCATGGATCCATCCTGCCTTGTATCAACGGTTCAGGCTGATGGTGGTGGTGTCATGGTGTGGGGAATATTTTCTTGGCACTCTTTGGGCCCCTTGGTACCAATTGAGCATCGTTGCAATGCCACAGCCTACCTGAGTATTGTTGCTGACCATGTCCATCCCTTTATGACCACAATGTACCCAACATCTGATGGCTACTTTCAGCAGGATAATGCGCCATGTCATAAAGCTGGAATCATCTCAGACTGGTTTCTTGAACATGACAATGAGTTCACTGTGCTCAAATGGCCTCCACAGTCACCAGATCTCAATCCCATAGAGCATCTTTGGGATGTGGTGGAACGGGAGATTCGCATCATGGATGTGCAGCCGACAAATCTGCGGCAACTGTGTGATGCCATCATGTCAATATGGACCAAAATCTCTGAGGAATGCTTCCAGCACCTTGTTGAATCTATGCCACGAAGAATTGAGGCAGTTCTGAAGGCAAAAGGGGGTCCAACCCGTTACTAGCATGGTGTACCTAATAAAGTGGCCGGTGAGTGTACAACCACTGTTAAAGCAACAAAAAAGGTGCAAATAGAGAGAAAAAAAGCAATAACAACTATGATAAATTGCCCCCATTAACTTTGAGCATGACCCCCAGACAAACAGAGTGCAATTATTTTGTAGGTGCGCAAAGTGACAAATCCCATAGGATTCCCATAATATGGGTGTAATTATCAGGTGTAGATATGTAGATAGTGCAAGTCCAAAGCTCCAAGTGTCTATGACATAGTGTTTCTAAGCATAATACAATGGTTAAATAAAGAATTATTGGTCAATAATAAAGTTTCTGATATATGACATATGATTTTATTTCTTTTATTATCAATATAATATTTTTCTTTTCCATTTACTTTAATTACCATTTGTGATACCCACATTTTCTGTTCAGCAATAAATTTATTTCTTCACTTATTTATTGAAGATAAACAAAGCAGCACAGACATGTATAATCTATAATCCATAGCAGCAAAAATGTAAAATGAATCACATCTACAATTATATAGTCCATTTCTATATAAATGAATTTCAGACAGCAGGAATATCTGGCAGCCTGTTCCAATGAGGATTGTCTCTATTGATTTGGTATGATTAGTGATGCAGCTAAACAAAAAGCTATTTCCTCAGTTTGTTGCAAATAAATAGGGTTATCTATTATATGTCATATATTTGCAATACTATGAAACATCATCAAGAAAAAAAACAAAGTAATGTCAGCAATATAATATGTTAGTACACTCCAAAATATATATAGCACATTATATGGCAATTTAAAACACTAAATTCAAAAAATTGTTCAAAGCATATTGTAAGGTTTCCATTCAGTGTATAGGGATGCATGTCTTATGTCTGATGTATGCACAGAGGTGTATGTGGATTATATTGTTCTAAAAAGAGATATTTTGCATATCTTCCAATACTACAATTACCCTTACAAGGTTTTTAACCCCTTGCTGTCAAAGCCAGTTTTTATCTTCTTGATTGCCATTTTTTTAATATGACATGTATCACTTGGTTATAACTTTGGAAAACTTTAATATATCCAGGTGATTTTGAGATTGTTTTATCATGACACATTGTACTTCAGATTAGTTGGGTGATATAGTTTACATATGAAAAAACTAAAATTTGGGATTTTTAAAAAACTTTAGATGCAAATTTTTTTCATATTCATGAAAATATCCAATGTGTACATATTAGGGTCCTGCTCACCTTTCAACTTACTTTGAAAGGCCTAAATAGCCAAAACCCATAAATAGCCACAGTATTGAAACTGCACCCTTTAAAGTATCTAAGACCACTTTTAATGTTTGCTAACCCATTTAAACAAGTGTTAAAACAAAATGAAGGTGTGATTTTAAAATGTATTATTAGACAATAAATCCATTTTGGAGCAAAAATTACACATTCACCATTTACTAAATGACAAAATGACAAATGCCAAGTATGCCAATACAGGCATTCCCTGGGTTACATACAAGATAGGTTTCATAGGTTTGTTCTTAAGTTGAATTTATATGTAAGTCGAAACTGTATATTTTATAATGGTAAATCCAGACAAAAAAATGTTTTGCCCCAGTGACAATTGGAGTTTCAAAATTTTTGGCTGTAATTGGACCAAGGATTATCATTAAAGCTTCATTGAAGATACTTAATATCTGATCATTGCAGTCTGGGACTATAGTAAAGCATCCAGAGAGCTTCATCAGAGGTCACAGGGGGCAGAGGAGTTCGTCTTTAACCAGGGGTCGTCTGTAAGATGGGTGTCCTTAAGTGGTGGACCTCCTGTACCCCATTTGTAGTAGTAAACTACTTATGTACAGTGCTTAAAAAAGAAATAAAACATGCAAACATATGAGGGCTTATTTTGTGTGGTATGAGATGCACTTTTCACATACTTTATTCACAAACTATTCACATCTAGAGTTTGTTGATTAGATTTTATTAACTCTTTCTGTGTGGAGGAAAAAAAATCATCAACTCATATCACAAGATATGCACTCATATACACCAGGAAGAAGAAGGTGAAATCCGGCGGACCTCAGCGGGGAGAGACACATGCACGATATCGGGCGCACGACCTTAGTGAATCGCGCTGGACTTTGCGCCTCGGTCGCAACAGGACCCGGTAAGTAAATGTGCCCTAATATGTTATATACATTTAATAGGTCACTAAGATTGTGGTGATTCCTCATTTATATAGTTTATTTTATTTGTACTCAATTTTACAGAATAAAAATATTGAGAAAATTATCATCTCTTTTAGCATTGCTAAAAAATAAAACATGCAAACATATGAGGGCTTATTTTGTGTGGTATGAGATGCACTTTATTCACAAACTATTCACATCTATAGTTTGTTGATTAGAGGCAAAACATTTTTATTTTTTGATTGACTGCTTATCTTTGAGCTGCTTGATTCCTTATGTTGTGTTTTGAGTAGTATCATTTTCAAAAACATTTTTGGATCAATTTTTAGAACATTCCTTATGAAGGTATTTGATGAAAAAGTATCTTTTTTGGTACGTTTTTCATTTTTTGGGGGGCGTTTGCCGTGTGGGTCCAATATTTTGTTTTTTTATAATTTGATTTTTTTATGAAAATGTTGTATTTTAGGAATGCTTAATTTCTTTTTTATTATACGTTTTTACTTTATTTTCAACTTTATAACTTTTTCTCCACACTTGGGCTTGAACAAGTATTCATCTGATCACTTGTTCAAGCCCTTACACACTGCAATACAAATATATTGCCTTGTGTTGTGCAACTGACTGAGCTCAGTTAGTTACATTTGGGTCCCAGAGCTAGGGCATGACGTGGGACTTCATTGGGCAGCCCCCAGGTACACATCAGATCCCAGGGCTGCCACAGGGATGATGGATTACCTTTAATGAGAACTTTATGCGAAATCTGATTTTGCTTTATGATCTTTTGTTGTATTGCTACTTGCAGTTTATCCATCATGTCCCTTGCCTTGTTTCTTATTATTTTACAAATTTTTGTTTATGAAATCAAACATATCTTCAAGCATATTATATCCAAAGAAAGGCAACACACCAATATGTGTTAAAATAAAGGTCCAGATGTCACTCGTTTTTTCTGGTGTTTTTGCGCCTTTTTTACACTGGTGGGCTGTTTTTGTGCCATATTTTGAGACTAGCACCAAACTAGCCGTGCAGAAAAAATAACCATGTTTCCCTCATTTACCCTACCAATCCAGATGTTTTACTGTGCCTAATAATATTCATCATTTGCGACTTATCATTTAGGCGCAAAAACAGATGCAAAAACACTCCAGCCCGAAGGTGGCGTTAACTGAGAAGTAACACTGAGCTCTTGTGCAGAGCAGCTCATCCCCAGCAACAGAGCTCATAGATCAGTG